>NC_090445.1:1368732352-1369418196 GCF_031143425.1 Pleurodeles waltl
CCAGAGCCAATAAATGAGCTGCACCTTGCAATGGGTTTTTATTCTATAACGGGTGTACAGCAATTCATTTGCTGAAATATAAAAAGTGAAAAATAGGTATCAAGAAAACCTTTGTACTTCCAAAATGGCCAAAAGATAAGGTGTTAAGAAGCAGTGGTTATTTGCACATATCTGAATTCCGGGGTGCCCATACTAGCATGTGAATTACAGGGCATTTCTCAAATAGATGTCTTTTTTTGCACACTGTCTTACATTTGGAAGTACAAAATGTAGAGAAAGACAAGGGGCAATAACACTTGTTTTGCTATTCTGTGTTCCCCCACGTCTCCTGATAAAAATGGTACCTCACTTGCGTGGATAGGCCTAGCGCCCACAGCAGGAAAAGCCCCAAAACATGGACACATCACATTTTCACAAAGAAAACAGAGCTGTTTTTTTGCAAAGTGCCTAGCTGTGGATTTTGGCCTCTAGCTCAGCCGGCACCTGGGGAAACCTAGCAAACCAGCACATTTTTGAAAACTAGACACCTAGGAGAATCCAAGATGAGGTGACTTGTGGGGCTCTGACGAGGTTCTGTTACCCAGAATCCTTTGCAAACCTCAAAATTTGGCCCAAAAAAACACTTTTTCATCATTTCGGTGACCGAAAGTTCTGTAATCTGAGAGGAGCCACAAATTTCCTTCCACTCAGCGTTTTGGTGTGTCCACATGCTTGTGATGTTCCATACACTAAAATTGTGAAAAGAAATGCACTTAGGTTATGGTAAAAAGACCCCTCACCCACCTACTAAGTTGGTGGCATACTTCATCATCTGAGTACCACCCGAGGCACCTAGCGTGTCACAGGTGTGCTGCGACGCCTGATTACAGCAGAGCAGTTTTTGTCATTTTTACCACACATACTGGTTGGATTTGGCACGAGGGTGAGTGATGGTTCAGTGGATCAAATTTTATTAACAAGAGATTTCACAAAAATGAAATGCACTGTTAATAACTGAAAGGCCCAAAAAACTGAACCAATGACTCAGCTCGTGAGCTGTAAAGTCACGGAAAGGCACCAACCGCTTTACAGTCCATTCACACACCTTTCATACATGAAATGCACAAGACCATTCAAGCCGCCAGCCACGGGCCCAGCACATTACAACACTCGCATCAACAGACAGCGCCACTCAAGGGCCCATCACTTAGATACGCCCACATGCCTGATACAGCAATCACACCAGCTGATGGGAGTGTGTGGACTGGTGTTTGGCTGGCAGTGTGTTGCAGTAGCCAACAGCAAGTCAATATGTATACTATGTACACCGTCAGCCAAGAGCCACTCCACACACAATCGCATCACTTTTTATTTTAAACAAAGCAACCACTAACTAATTAGAAATAATTACAAAACTACAAACACAAAAGCTCTAAGTACATGACAGAAATGCCAACCATGAAACTGAACACATGAAAATACAAAACAGGCAGTTTACACTCATGGTTGTTCTCAGTAATTCTTCTGGGTGTAGTAATTCTTAAAACAACCACCCACACACAGCCCAGGCTTTGAAGGCCAATCTGGGCAGTACATTAGAGTCTCCCTCCGGATACCTCTTTGAAAACACACTCTACATTTCTTAGCTGGAAAGTCTTTTTTTGGGTGTGGGAGGAATGTAATCAGCAATGTGGCGATCTTTCAATCTAGCCACATCCTCCACAACTGCTTCTCTAGGAACTCTGGCCTGTTCAACCACAATAAGGCTCTCTATCACTGACTCCTGAAATTTCACAAATGTCATCTTTGACTCTGGAGACCTACCCTTAAACACAATAAAAGCATTAAAAGTTGCTAAGTGGAAGAGGTGAATTGCTAACTTCTTATACCAAAGGTAAGACTTAAGAATAGCAGTATAAGGTTCCAGCCTTTTATCAACTCTAGCTACACCTCCCATGTGCTTATTATAATCTAAAATGCACACAGGTTTGCGCACTTCAGCTACCTGGCCCCAAGCAGTCATGGGGATGTACTCTCATCATGGATGGTACTTAGCATGTAGACATCCCTCCTGTCTGAAAAGTTCAAAGCTAGCAGCTCATCATTCCGCAAGGCACTGCACTGTCCCCTCTCAAGTTGTGTATTTTTTTTCTTCTTTTTTTTACAGACAAGCTCCCTTGGATAGCCTTTCCGGTTACAACGAATTGTGCCACAAGCAAGAGTGTCCACTCTAAACAATTCCTTGAACAACTGCACTCCAGTGTAAAAGTTATCTGCATACAAATGGTGGCCTTTGTTGAACAGTCGTCTACCAAGTTCCCACACAATTTTCTCAGCAACTCCAAAAGTGGGAGGACAACCGGGGGGGTCAATACTGGAATCCCTACTACTGTAGACACGGAAATTATACACATATCCTGTACTATTTTCAGACAGCTTATACAATTGAATTCCATATCGTGCCCTCTTGCTAGGAATGTACTGCCTAAAAACCAAACGACCCGTGAAGAAGACCAAAGACTCGTCCACAGCTATTTCTTTGCCTGTAACATAGACCTCTGAAAACCGATCTACAAAACGATCAAGCACAGGCCTAATCTTAAAAAGACGGTCAGAATAAGGGTGATCTCGTGGCAAGGCTAATTCATTGTCAATAAAATGCAGCATCCTAAGAAGAAGCAAATACCGATTACGACTCATGGTTGCAGGAAATATAGCTGTTGCCATCAAGGGACTAGTAGACCAAGAAGAAGCCAGTGATGGCTTCCTTATCAACCCCATCAAAAGAGTCAAACCCAAAAACCTTTTCATCTCCAAATTTGTGGGAATCCACTGGGTAGCTCTAGAGTGTGGCCTAAGTCTAGTAGCGTTGTCCCTCAAATACTGCTCCGCATACAAATTAGTCTGCTCAACAACCTCTTCCAAAAACACATCATCCACAAATAACTCAAAGAAATTGACAGGCAAAAAGTTCTCCGTATTGACTCTTCACCTCCATGTTTGGCGCAACCCAGAGTTCAGGTCTTCTAACGGGAAACCTTTCAGCCCCAGGTTGCTGCACTAATGGCACGTCGGGGTCCTCCTCTAAAACAGGCCCTTCATCTGCACTGAGTGTGGCTTCCTCATCAGAAGATTCCTCTCCGACAGAAACTTCGCTGCCAGATTCTCTCACTTCCTCCTCTGCCTCAGATGCAGAGTCTGTTTCATAATCATGATCAGACAATGACTCAAAAAGCATACCAACCAACTGCTGAGCGGTCATCCTGCGGCTAGCCATGATCTTTCCTATGAAAATTAACTGGACAAATGCAGCACCAACAACCAGCACTGTGTAAGGTAAGTAATAAAGTGTAGCTTTATTAGTAAGAGTTATAAACTCAAACTATACCGCTCACTTGCCTGAAAAAGCTTGAATCACCAGCAACTACTGTGCACAGACACAGCAATCACCAATGATATCCTACTAAAAAGAAAGAAAGGCAAAGCAAATTAGAAATAAGACAACACAAATATCATTGTGCACAAATCTAAGGACTATTTCACACAAACCTGCATTTAGTACACCACCTACAAACATGTCATTCATGCATGGCAACTATACTCCTTTGGAGTAATTTGTTTTTATTTACCTAAAACATGCAACTATGCAAACCGCAGGTCATCCACTGCCAAAACTGCAAGGAGCCACAGCAAAGAAAGCAAAAGCTTTGAACTAGAACAAAAAGGAGGATTTTTTTTTTGTCACAAATGCAAATACTTCGTCAGTTGACAAACATACCACCATCAAGCATTTAGAAATTGGTGCCTAAGTGGATTCTGACATAGGGGCAGATAGCCTACTAAAAAATAGGCCTATCTGCCCCAAGGAGAGCAGAAAATACTTTTAGTAGTGTGTCCCCACTGGGAGCGACCCTTGCCCGAGGGGCCACCCCCTAAACACAACAAAAAAAAAACACACACACACTATACCTGGTGCCTAAGTGGCTTCTGCCCCCTTGGGGACAATGGGCCTAAAAATAAATAAAAATAGGCCCATCTACCCCCAAGGGGGGCAGACATGGCCAACAGTTCAATTCTCTCTCTCTCTCTCTCTCTCTCTCTCTCTCACACTCACACACTCTCTCTCTCTCTATATATATATATATATATCCCTGTTGTCTAAGTGGCTTCTGCCCCCCTTGGGAGCAGATAGGCCTAAAAACACAAATAGGCCCATCTGCCCCCAAGGGGGGCAGAAATGGCCAACAGTTCAATGCCCCCCCCTTGGGGGGGTCCCTTGCCCAAGGGGATGCCCCCACAAATATAAACATAAAAAACATTCCTGGCGTTCTAGTGGTTTCTGCCCCCCTTGGGAGCAGATAGGCCTAAACAAAATAGGCCGATGGCCAACAGTTCAAGGTACCCCTTGCCCAAGGGGGCACCCCCCCACATAAATAAACATTTTTACCAAAATCCCTGGTGTTCTAGTGATGTCCACAGGTAACATGCCCCCAAAATGGGAGCGACCCTTGCCCAAGGGGCCGCTCCCAAACAACAAAATATAGCAATATGAAAAAAAAAAGTTCCCTGGCGTCTAGTGGTTTCTGTCCCCCTTGGGGGCAGATCAGCCTAAAAATAATAGGCTGATCGAAATGGCCACAACAAACATGCCCCCCAAATGGGAGCGACCCTTGCCCAAGGGGCCGCTCCCGACACATACAGCACAATAATACAAAGCAAAAAAGAAAATCCCTGGTGTCTAGTGGGCAATGGGATCGGGCAGCAGGAATGCTCAGAGACACTGGGGGAAAGGAAAAGCCTTTCCTTTCCCCCGGTGCCTCTTTGTTCCAAACCCCCCACCCGCCAGAGGAGAAACTCACCTGTTTCTCCCTCGTCGCACTGGAAGCAAATGGCTTCCAGTGCAACCGGCACTGTGTAATGATGTCAGCGCACAATTGCGCGCTGGCGTCATTACGGGGGAGTTTGTGGAAGGGGAAGGGCTTCCCCTTCCATCTCTTCCTTGTTGGGGTGGGAGGGAAGCACACAGAGGGAGTGCTAGCGCTCCCTCTGAGCCCACTGCCGAGGACGTAATGGTTACGTCCTCGGCACATGAGCACTGTGCCGCAGGACGTATCAGTTACGTCCGCGGCACAGAACCGGTTAACATGATAATTCTGTGACTCTTTAAAAATCCTTACTACCCTATACAGTCACCTATAATAATACCCTACTACCCCTTAGCGCTAGCCTTACCGGAACCCTACACTTTTATATCCCTAAATGCTACCCATTCTGAAACCTAAAGAGCCTTACGCCCCCAAAATAATCCATCCCTTAACCCTAAAAATTCTTACTGTTCAATGCTGCTCTCCCCTGGACCTTGACAGCTCAGTTCCCTAAAATCACTACCCCTCAACTCACCCCTTCATTAACCCTGAGACCCATTGTTCTGCAATGCTTCCACCCCTGAACTCATAAAACATCTAACTACTCCTTAATGCAACCCTTCACTGAATCCTAAAAACCTCTTACTACCCCTTAGTGCCACCTTTCCCTGGATCCTAAAATCATCTAACAACCCCTTAATGTTACTCTTTCCTGCACCCTACGAACTCCTGGCTGTCCCTTAATGTTATCCTTCCCTGTACTCTAAAACTATCTTGCTACTCCTCAAAATTGACCTTCCCTAAAACTTAAAAACCCCATACTTACCCCTTTGTGCTACCTTACCTTTCACTGAAAAAAATCTACTGCCCTGGAACACTACCACTCCTTGAAACATACAAATCCAGAACACTACCCATCCCTGATCCCTAAAACTCTTAACTACTCCTTAGCACTGCCCTTTCCTGAACCTTAAGACCCTTTAGTACCCCTTTGTGCTGCCCTTCCCTGAACCCTAAAAACTCTTGCTTCTGTTTATGCTACCCTTCAATGAACCCTAGAAACCCCTTACTTTTGCATAACAATACTCTCCCTGAACCATACGAACTCATTAATGCTACCCTTCCTGAACCTTACAACCTCTTACTGTCCCTTAATGCAGCCTATCCTGGAACCCTAAAACCCTAAGTTCTCCTTAATACTTCCCATCCATCTGACCTCAAAATCTTTTCAATGCCTTGTTAGCGACAGTAAGTGCTATATAAATGCAATTACCTTTGCCCAAAACTCTTTAATGCCACTCATCCCTGAACTCTAAAACATCTTACATCACTTAACAGTACCCTTACTTGAAAATTAAAACCCTTTTTACACCTTTAATGCTTCCTGTTCCCTCTAATCCTAAAAATCTTGGGTGTGCTGATAAGTGGGTGCTGCAGGTGGCCAGATTGGTTATTACGTGGGCTCCTGATGAGCGTGTTGGATGCTATGATGGCTGCAGCCTGAGGTCTGAAGATGTGCAACCATGTGGGGGAAGCACCAAAGGGCGTGTTGCTGCTGTAGCCTGTGTGGTGCCTGGGTGGAGATCCCCCCTCTTCCTCTCCCTTCAGATAATGCTGGAGGTAGAGAGTAACACATTCTGGTGGCACAGCACCTGCAGTGCAGAGAACACCTGGGGTGGGGATGGCCATGCAGCCCAGTGGGAAAGATGATGGTTGTTAGAAATGGGGTTTCTGATTGGCTAGAGTATGTACTTCAGCCAAGCAGAACCGACCACTCTAGTCAAGACAAGGGAGCTACACACCCAAGATAACCCCTGTTCACCCCCTTGTTAGCGTTGCATGAGCAGTCTGACTTATTCCGGAGGCAATGTGTAAAGCACTAGTGACCCAATATGTACACCACAAAGGAAATGGCACAACAAGTTACATAAATACAATACAGGCAGTGCTCTTCAGTGCAAAAACTGGGGTGGGGGGGGTGGGGGAGGGAGGGAAGGAGTGAGAAGTGATAGGGGAGGGGGCTGTCACGCAGTCACTCTGTGCTTCGCAATGGGCTCCTCTGAGGGCCGGTGCCCAAACTGGAGCGCTCTCTAGCCTTGTGGGCCCCCCTGGAGGGAATCAAGGAACAACAGAAAAGGGGCCCAGCAGTGTGTGGGGGGTGCCTCTGATGAGGTGACCGCCCCACCCGTGGCGTCTACACAACTATGGGGGTCTGGTGGTATGAGCCTCCTGGGTCCGATTTCGGCTGTCACCTCCCGGGTGCCAGGGGAGCCTTCTGAGGGACCGGTGAGGCAGCAAAGGAGCCCTCTGGGGCTCCAGACAGGCACGCCCCCTCTATCTGGCAGTGGGGAGCCCTCGGCAGACCTGCCCAATCGGCAGGCAAATTGCTTTTCTCCCTGGTCGGGATCTCTAAAGGCATCAGAAGTGGATGCCTGTTTGTGCCCTGGGGGTGCTGCTCCTCCTGTCTTTTGCTTCACTCGTGCCCCATGGGTACTTCAAGGAGCGTGCTTTCATTAAGCTTGACTTTTGCAAAATGCCTGGGTCGCAGCAGTGATTTTGGTGGCAACACTCTTCCATTACAAAAAGAAGATGCTGTCAAGGCAGCAATTGGAGCGCTTCTCCCAGCGCTAGCATTGGTGAGAAGCAAGTACTATCCCAGTGCTTCAGCAAAGCAAGAAGGCGCTTTCAAGGTGCTAGGTATTACAAAGGTCGTGCTCCTGATGTGCAACCAGCCCCTGGGGACACCAAAATGAGGCACAGGGAGGTAGGGCCTAGCACAAAGGGGATGCAGACAGTCGCAGTTCTTCCAGGTGACCCAGCAGGTCACAGGTCAGCAGCAGTCTGAGGCAGTTCCTGGTGAGTCCCTACAGCAGTGTTCTGTGTCCATATCCTTAAGTTTCTTCAGTGTTTCTACATGGGGAAAATCCCCGGTACTTATAATCAGTTTTGCAAGCACTAACAAAAAGAGGGGGGAAGAAGAGGTTCCAACCAGTTACAACTGGTTCCAGGGTTGTTCCCTCTCTCCTTCAGCACAGGCTCCAGACATCCGTTGGGGGTAAACGAGAGACCATTCAATATGCAGATGTGCTCCTATTACACCTCCACCTTCCCTGTGTGATGGCTGTCTGGGACGTATGCACGAAGCCCAGCTGTCACTCTACACTGGACGTGGATTGGAGTCAAGCTGCATAAGCACCAGTTATAAGCACAGAGAAATATCCACTTACTAAAAGTGACATTTCTACAATCGTAATAACAAAAATATCCACCTACAACAGTAAGCAGCATTATCACTACCATTCCAACCATACCAAACATGCCCACCACCCCTCATAGATCAGAAAATAGCACTTGGCCATATCAATGGGCATTTGCAATCCTATCCTGCAGTGAAAAACCATTAGACTGTCACTACTAGGGCAGGCCCAACAACCAGGCTTATGTCCTACCTCTTACTTACACAGCACTGTGCCCATAGGACTAGCTAGGGCCTATTTTATGGGTGACTTGTATGTAGTAAAAGGGAACTTCCAGGCCCGGCAAGTATATTTAGATATCCGGTCCCTATGGCAGTAAATGCTCCCGCAACCCTGAGACAGGTTTGAAAGGCTACTTATGTGGGTGCCGCAAGCTGCGCTGCAGGCCCTCTAGTGGTGTTTAATTTACAGGCCATGGGTATAAGGGATACCACTGTACAAGGGAATTACAGTTAAATTATATAAGGCAATCATACCAGGTTTAGAAGGGAGAGCAAAAGCACTTTAGCACTGGTAAGCATTTATAAAGTGCCCAGTGCCCTAGAGCCAACTAAAAGAGGTCAGAAAAATAGGAGGGGGAAGGCAAAAGGTTTGGGGATGACTCTTGAAAAATGGTCAGATCCAACACCACTTCCCCCCCCGTCACTAGCCCGAAGCCTTGGGAAACCAACCAACCAATACCTTGATAGGCTTCCCTGCTTGTGGCGAAAGAACATGGACCATGCCCCGCAACTCCAGGGGCACGTTTCAGTTATACCCCAATCTGAACCCAGTTGGATCCTTCTGTCTTTGCTTCCCAGACAACCTAAGCTAACCAATGGAGGCTCCCTATTTGTCTGTGGCCTGGGCCAGGCCCTGCAGGGGCCTTTGTACTCTGAAATGTCTCTGAGTGGGGGTGTGGCGTGTGGTAGCCTCAGGTGCATAGCATCTTCTCTCTTCTCAAACTTCCCACCACTTCCTGCCACTGTCAGGGCTCTGGTGTCAGTCATCCTGCTCAGCTCTCCTACCAGCTCAGGGTAGTTACCCTGCAATTGGTCCCCCAACCAAGGGTCTGCACCCTTTGGCTGAACTGGGATCAGGGGAGAATCTTTCTCTCCCTCCCCCCACCTAAAACCTTCTAGAGTTTTGCACCCTCCCACCAGGAGTGGTACCCCTAGAAAACAAAATGGTAGGGACGCTGGTGACAACTGTCTCTTCCCCCAAGTCAAAGTGGGATACCCTGAACTTG
Organism: Pleurodeles waltl; assembly: GCF_031143425.1. NCBI lineage: Eukaryota > Metazoa > Chordata > Amphibia > Caudata > Salamandridae > Pleurodeles > Pleurodeles waltl. Next base: position 1,368,741,682 of record NC_090445.1, read on the forward strand.
TTTCCCCCAACTAGGGTCTGTACCTTTACCTGTAGGCTGGACAGGAGTTAGGGAAGAGTCCTTTTTCTCCCTCAAGCCACTCCTTCTAGAGTTCTGCGCCCTCCCACCAGAAGTGTTACTCCTAGAAGACAAAACAGTAGGGACGCTGGTACCAGCTCTCTCTACCCTCAGGTAAAGGGGGTGGAGGGGTGCCCTGGACCTGGTTCCCCAAAATAAGGTCTGTACCCTTAGTCTGGACAGGAGTTAGGGGAGTCCTTCCTCTCTCACAAACCCCTCAATCTGGGCTCCTGCACCCCTCAGTATTGAGGACACAGAACTGGTTGGGTGCTGGTTTCAGTCACCCCAAACACCAATCCCCCTACCCCCCCACCAGCGATTCAGAGCCAAAGAAGGGTGTGCTCAGAATGTGTCGCTTTTCAGACAAAATTAGTGCAGTGTGGTGGAGAGAGTTACAGTGGCTGAACACACGGGAACAACCTACACCTGGTGGGTTTTCCTGAATGAGTGGAGCGTGGGGGGGAGGGGAGAGGCAGTAGGCCTGATCGGTGTCATGAACATTTGCCTCCACTCCATCTTGGCAGACAAGTTCTACACCTACTTGGCCATTGAGAGGCCCCGCCCTGGATGCCCCAATCGATGCACTTTATTGCACATTTTCTTAATTTCCAAGATAGAGACATGATCCTCAGGGAGACCAGGCTCAAAGGGACCATAACATATGAGAGCTCTACTATTATGGTCTTCCTGGACTACTCCAAAGGGGGTGCAGAGACAGCAGGACATACCATGCGATTAAAGCCAATTTCCGTGCCCTGCAACTGCAACATATGCTGCTGTTCCCAGCAAAGCTGAAGGTGCTTTATAAGAAGAAGGCATTTACCTTTCAGTCACCTGAGGAGGCGCGGCAGTGGCTGGAGGCGCGGCAGTGGCTGGAGGAGCGGCTGCAGCTCAAACTCCTGCAAGATTGTCCGCCCCCCACTGACGGGACAGGAAGAAATGTGAGCTAGACCCAAGCAGTGTCACATTATGCATCGAAAGAAGACACACAAATCAGGCACTCTAAGAGTGACTCAGGGGAGCACACGAAGACAGGGCGAGGAGACAACTGATTCAGAAGGGGACGAGTCACAGCAGGTGTCGGACCCTCAAGGAGGAGGATAGAGATGGAGACACATGGTGGAAGATGGACTCTACCAGATACATTTGAGGGGCCTACTAAGGCGCCTCAGTGTTACCAAAAATAAAGGTATTTATTTGGGTGACACAGTACCAAAAATATCTTAGAGACTATACTCCTTCTGTAGGTAAGTATTATCCACAATAGATACACTAGACACCAAAATTAGACAAGTAGTCATAGAACAGTGCAAACAATAGGAAATGCTATGGAATGCAATGGGAGAAAATAGGTATAGGGGCAACACAAACCATGTACTAAGTAAGTGGAATGCGAATCACAAATTCCCCCCTAGACATGTGTAGTGTGTGCAGAATCGCTGGGAGAGTAAGGATACAGTAAAGATAAGTAGATTACCCCACCCAGAGCCCATAAAAGCAGTAGTAAAGTACTGCAAGTTTCCTTAGGACACACTACACCTCGTGATATGGATTATTGCACTAACCAACCAAGTTTGCAAACAACAACTGCTGGATTCCTGAACCTGAAGATCTACAAAAGAAGGGGACCAAGTCCAGAAGTCGAAAGAAGTTCCAGGAAGGACAGGAGCCCCTGCAAATTCAGAAGAGGGTGCAAAAGAAGAGTCCCCGGTTAGTCGAAGACTGCAGGAATGCACCCTAACAAGATGCAAGCGTGTTTCTGCGTGATGCAAAAGATGTCCTACGATGTGAAGATGGATGCGGATGTGATTTCATGTTGGAAGTGGCCAACAAGCCTTGGTTATGTCAAATATGCGTTTTGCATCAAAACAGCACTGGCTGGACCCAGGGGGTACCTGGGGGCCTCAACTCTGAAGTGCTGAGAGCCCCCTCATCCTCCTCACAGAGAGTCCTCAGGATGCCAGGTAGCACCCACAGAAGTCTCAGGACACAGGGACAAAGGAAAACACTGTTGGTGCAGCACAACAAAGGAAGGTTCCACGCCGACGGAGAACAACCCAGCGAGTTGTGTCACAGGCTGTGTATGAAGGAATTTTGCAAATAGTGCACAGAGGCCTCGGGAGGTGAAGAAGACGGAGTACACAGGGGTACCGTTGCTCTCAGGGAAGGCAAGGTCTTACCTCCTCCAAATTGCGTCAGCAGGACCTCAGGACAGTCTGTTGATGAGGTCCACCCTCTCTGTCTTTAGGAGCACGCTCATCGCTGTGAGAGGAGTCCAAGGGTACTGGTCGTCATCTTAGAAGGTGCCTGCGTGAGCAGGGGAGAGATTCCGTCACCCCACGGGAGTTTCTTCGGTACTTCTGGTGCAGGATGAAGACAGGGAGTCCTCAGAGTGTGTAACACATCAAAAAACTAAGGGGATTCGGAGGTCCAGTGTATACCCTCCAATAACAGTTACTAATAATGTGATACACTGTTCCTAAAGAGCAAGAAGAAGACAGGGTGAGTACTAGGGGGTCCTATTTAGTAGGAGCAAGAGTCCTCACACACCCAAATGGGTGTCATGCTTCATCATCGGACCAGCTCCTCGTCAGACTGGCGCTGCAATGTCTGACGGGCACCACCCTTTCGGGGGGCTCTTTGCCGGAGTTCTTTTTGATGATGCCACACTTTCCCGCAGGTAAGTAGGGAGAGAGGGAGAAAGGAGAGAACAAAAAAGCAAATGGAGGATATAATTGGCTCAAAAGACCCTCGCTAAGAGCTATCTTTATTAATGTGGGGTCCAGGCCAAGATTAAAAACTGTTATCAGGAGAGTGAACTCGAAGTAATGTTCGACCACTCTCAAGAAACTACAAGACCCACCTAAAAAATGGGTCGACATGTTTCGCGTCTATACGGTCCAAAAGGATCCAACGACGCTTCTTCAGGACCTAATGAAATAACGCTTCTCCAAATACAAACTCAAATGGCTCTTGCCTATACCAACTGACAATCAAAAGAAAGAGAGTTTTAGTGTCGTCAGTCACTTACATAAGTCCTTTATGACCCAGGATGCATGGAATTGCACCCCCCTCCCCCCAGTACCATATTTGGAATGGGGGGGGGGACAATTCCATGATCTAAGACATGTTACATGGCCATATTCAAAGTTACCATTGTGAAGCTTCATATAGGTATTGACCTATATGTACTGCACACGTATAATGGTGTCCCCGCACTCACAAAGTCCAGGGAAATGGCCCTGAACTATGTGGGGGTACCTTTGCTAGTGCAAGGGTGCCCTCACACTTAGTAAATTTGCACCTAACCTTCAGCAAGTGAAAGTTAGACATATAGGTGACTTATAAGTTACTTAAGTGCAGTGAAAATGGCTGTCACATAACATGTGCGTTATTTCACGTAAGTTACTTAAGTGCAGTGAAAATGGCTGTCACATAACATGTGCGTTATTTCACGCAGGCTGCAATGGCAGGCCTGTGCAAGGTTTTGTCTGAGCTCCCTATGTGTAGCAAAAGAAATGCTGGAGCCCATATGGATCTCCTGGAACCCCAATGCCCTAGGTACCATATACTAGGGACTTAAAAGGGGCGGGGGAGAGGTGGGGGTCCAGTGTGCCAATTGAAGTTGGTAAATTAAATCACTAGCCTACAGTGACAAATTTAAAAGCAGAGAACGCATAAGCACTGTGGTTCTGATTAGCAGAGCCTCAGTGACACAGTCAAGCACTATACAGACACACTCATTATGCCATAAACTATGAGCACTGGGGTCCTGACCATCAGGATCCCAGTGAGACAGGCAAAAACATACTGACATACAGGTAAAAATGGGGGAAACATGCCAAGGAAGATGGTACTTTCCTACAGTATCACACACACCCCTGACCTACAGGCTAGAGAAGGGATGATTGAGAGAATGATCACACATGTGTTTTCTGTATCGTGGATGGGGTGTCCGATAACAGCTGCCAGCAAAATGGTTAGTGCTGGAGGCATGGGCCAAGGCTACCAAAAGTATTGGGTGAGCTCATAGGGTGACTCAAGAGACCCTGCTGTGGTGGGGGGGAGGGGGGGCGTGGGGCGATGCTGCAGGAACTGGGAAATCTGCAGGGCTTTGAGGCCTGGGAAACAATTGGAATCTCCTGGAAAGGGGGGGGACGGGGACCCTCATGTCTTTTACATCACTTCGGAGACAACACACAAGTGAGGTAGGTGGAGAAGTTGGGCAATGTTGTGATCCCTGTCTACGCACCTATGGAGGGGAGGTTACTTATGGAGGAGCTTGGTAGGTGGGCCATTTTCCTCACCTACTAAACACTTATTAACAACAGAGTGAACACCCTCACTAGGCCCGTTGGTGATGGAAGGAAGATGCTGAAGGGGGCTGGGTTGGGGGGAAGGGGTTGTGGGCCGATGGACGACGCTGACTGGGAGGTGGCCCTAATGTGCCCACAGAAGGTAGCCATTAAATTCAGGTTGAGGCTGATACAGCTTAAAGTATTGCATAGGATTTACTATGACAGGGCGAGACTTCATACGATGGGAAGAGCAGTATCCCCGAAATGTATGAGGTACAGAGGGGAAGGGGAGATGTTTTTGCGTACTTTGCGGATGTGCTCGGTAGTTGAGGTATACTGTGACAAAATAACTTCGCAAACTATGTAGTATACTGGGGTGGATATACCATTAAAGCCAAAATACATCCTGCTGGGTATACCAACTGATGTGGATGTCTCCCTGGTTAAGCTCCTCTTCTGTAGTCTTGGGTCGGTGGTGGCGAGGAGGGTAATCGCTAGGTGATGTGGGGGGGGGGGTAGCCAGTGCTTCCACCTTGGGAGAATAGAGAAAGGTGATGGACATGTATATGGCTACAGAGAAAGAGACTTGTATGAGCAGAGCGTGTCCTCTAAAATTCTCCAAAGTTTGGAGTCCATGGAGACACTAATACGGACTAGGCCTTTTTAAATGGTACCTAAGGGTTTCCAGTTAGTTGTGATTGTTAGCATGTTAATGGCTGTGGGTATGATGTAAGAAAAAAAAATGGTCTTGTATGTATGGATGGAGCTGCTGTACTGCTTCCCATCCTCCAAAGTTTGGAATTGTTCCGTTGGCATTCTTCTGTGCTGTATATGCACACAAAAAGAAATACAAATACTTTTTTTTAAAAAATAGTATCCTTCCCTAAATGCTACCAACTGATCATAGCTACACTTCCCTTAACCCTACAACACCTTACTATCCCTTAATGCTATCCATCCCTGAACCCTAAAAACCCTAATCACTTCTTAACGGAACCCTTCCTTGAACTCTAAAAACTCAGTAACCCTTAACATTACCCACTGTACAGCCCAAAATACCCTTATGACTGCTTAACGCTATCCTTCTCTGAACCCCTGTTAGAAATGGGGTTTTTGGTTGGCTAAAGGAGGCACCTCAACCAGTAAAATCCACCACTTTAGTCAGGGTAAGTCAGATACAGACCCTAAATTAACCTGTGCTCACCCTCTGGTAGTTTGGTGCAGAGCAGTCTGACTTAACTTAAGAGGCAATGTGTAAAGTATTTGTGCAACTCTTAGACTTCAGTAACGAAATGAGGACTACAAAAAGACTCCACAGCGAATTAGGAAAATATAGAATATTTATCTGGTTAGCAGGATCAAGTGCAGGCAAGACACTCCAGCGTGTGGGCCTCATTGCGGTTCTCTGACCGTTTGGTGAGTTTCTGGGTCCCCAAGGGCGTAAGCTCAGGCCAACTCAGGGTGGCAGCGTGGGGAGGGGGCCTCGTGGGTGGGTCGGCCCGCTGGTGTTGAATGTAGGTAAGGGGCCCGCAAGCTGGTGCGCCGATATCGCTCCTGCCGTTACTGACTGTGGCTGACATCGCTGGAGTTTCAAGTCACCTGGCAACCTCTCGGCTTCTCCAGGTCGGATTGTCCGGGGGGGGCAATGAGGGTGAGAGGAGATGCTAAGGCCAGGGCTCATGAACTCGAGGGTTTGGCGTTGCAGAACAGGGTTAGAGCATGGCCTGTGCTTGGATGTTCAGTGAAGGTGTAGGACAGTCTTGGGATGCTGCACACCCTCCGGAGTGAGACAGCAATGCAGCAGAGTCAGGAAGCGCCATGTGCACTGGGGATGAGGAGCAGTGCAGCAAAGTCTTGATCCGCCCTCCACACACCGACACTGAAAGTGGTGTAGTCAAGGGTAGTAGCGCTATGCTTACGCTAGAGTTGAAGAGTGAGGCAGCGCTGAAGCATGAAGGGTTGAAGCGCTGCTCACACACTGGAGGCACAGGGGTGCTAATTCCTGCAAGGCAACCTCCTGCAAGCAAGCGTGAGGGTGATGAGAAGTAGTGAACAATGTCTTTGATGTCCCTGAGACCTAAGGAGAACAGGAACAAAACCAGCAAGCACTTGGAGTCACTGGGGAGTTCTTGGCAGGGTAGAGATCAGCCTACAGGAGAGCAGCACAACAGGGCAGGGCAGCAGTTCCTGAGAAAAGTCAGTCTTGGCAGACTGGCAATCCTGACATAGAAAGTAATATGTTTGCTCCTTTTTTTTACCAGCATTAGCAAAGCCAGTAGGATACTATTAGTTTGATAAAGTTGTGCATACAATGCATGCAATCAGCATTTGTGAAAGACTGGATTTACATTTGCTGGTACATTAAAGCCAGACCTATTGGCTTTGCCAATGTTTTATTCTATATTGAAGACAAAAGAACCCTCTGAGAATTATAATGAAAAACCACACTTTTAGGACCTTGCCACTTTTCCTAACCCCAACCTTAGAGGATTGTTAGCTAAAGTTAACATGAATGACCCAAACTTGATGAATTCTGCTTTTGGAAAAGTTTGCACAGTCAATGAATGGTTCCCTGGTTATTAGGAAAGAATGTGTACACTATGAATACTCAGACCCACACTAACTTTGCTAGCGCTATCTGCCGCCAGTGTAATATGTATGCATCTCAGTTGAAAAAAATGGTATGTAAAGTTTAAAAATAACATCACTCAGGCCAATTGCAGTAGTAGATTCAATCATTTTTGTGAGGGGCATCCAGACCAAGCTGTATCTCTAGAATCTGCTCTGCATGTACTTTTTCCCCCAAAAGTCTGAATCATGTCACATTCTCATATGGCATGATACAAGCAGCCCTCTTTTCTTTTACGTCCAATAAATATTGGACAAGGGATCTGCACCATACCAAACAGGTTGGCTATGTAATGGTATTCCCAGTGTAAGCTTTTAAAGTCTGTGAACCTCTGGTTAGCCTGCATGGCCGCCTGGAAAATGATAGGCCAGTGCTGCTGCTCTTCCACCATCCTCCAATGCTCTCCATTCTGCTGACCATATGTTCCTCAGGTTGTACATTGCTTCATTTGTATTATTAATAATCACACTCTAGATTGTTGATGTAGCCTTTGATGTTAAGGCTTCCGTAAAATCCTTGGCCTCTAATTACACCAAACTAGGTCCAGACAGTAGCATGTAATATACACAGATATCTGTCATATCTGTCAATTCCATTCTCTTTCTACAATTCCTCCAAGCCCTTTTTCCTATTTCCATCTGATCTAACAATTTAAAGATCTTTGTAATGCCTCAAGATCATTATTTCTTCGAAATGGAGACATCCATGAGCCTCAATCTTGACTTGAGAGGGGCACCCCTGGTTATCAAATGCTTTCAATCCACAAATCTTACTGGAGACTACCTGGCCTCAAGCATTGCACCTCTCTTGGTTTGTGGTAAGTTCAGATTATCTTTTCCATAAATGTGAATAAGATTGCATTATTCCAGTGAGTCTTAAATCTGAAATAGAAGCTACAGCCATAATTCTATGTATTTATATTTCTTGGTCTAACTCAAACAAGAGGACATTGTCTGCATACTGAGAGTTGCTGGTCTTCCAAGTTGTAATGTAAGTTTAAATTGGTAAGCATAAATGATATGAGGCTTGATTGGCCTGGGTGTACTACACTGGCTGTAACTGGCACTCAGTCTGTGAGCCCATTTGTTGTGTGCTTGTATTCCATGTTCAGTAGTGAAATGGGTTGTGGGACTGACACTCCATTACTGGTTCGTCTAGCTTAAGAATTAATGTAACAATGCCATGTCTTATGTCATCAAAGAGCGTTCCCTTCAATTTTGCACATTCTAAGGAGATCTCTAATATCGGGTTCAGGGGACCGAGGGCCTAATTCACAAACTTCACTTTATAGTATGTTTTGTAGTTCACAAAAATGTTTAGAGTTTGTCTTTCCCTGACTGCGGAGTCTCAGCACACTTGAGTATACATTTTAATAGTAAATGTAAGTGGGACTAAAAGGAGTGGGTTAAAAAAGGGACAGATTTATTACGGGGACACAACAAACCAACACAGACATGTTATCACGTTGGGGTCATGATCAATCTGAGTGCACCCCACGGCAAAACATACTAGGTGCAGAACAGATGATAGGTACTTGTACTAAACAACAGTTTTTGGATAAGGTTAAGCAAGGTATGCAACAGGTGGAATTCGATGAATTGTTAAAAGAGAAAGATAACCGTATGAAAGGCGGGCTCCCCTATCACTGTAACAGTTTGTAGTACCCACTGAAGAACTCAGACATGAGATTTTAAATTGGTGACATGATAAACCACTTGCTGGGCATTTTGGAATTCAAAATACTATTGCTAATTGTAAAAGTTGGTTGTGGTGGCCCAATCTATCCAAGGATGTACACAATTATGTGCAAGCCTGTGCGGTATGCGCCCAGAACAAGGTGGTCCATACTCCTCCATGGGTTTGTTGCACCCTTTGCCAATGCCTCCATACCCCTGGCATCCCATCAAAATGGACTTTGTAACTGATTTGCCAAATTCTAATGGTTATACTACCATAGGGGTCATGGTAGATTTATTTCCTAAAATGGCGCATTTAATACTATTAAAAGGTGTCCCTAACACCAAAATACTTGCAGTCCTATTCACTCATCACATTTTACGGTTACATGGCCTCACTTCCATCATTATTTCAGATAGAGGCCCCCAAATTATATCAAAGCTTTGGCAAAACCTGTTTAAATCCTTGGATATTAATGCTCATCTCTATTTAGACAATATTCCTGACATTCTCGGTAAAAGCTTATATGCCAGATTCCGTTTCGGGTCGTTGCCGCTGAAGTCATTGATGTGCAAATGGGGTGCAAAAACAGATACAAGTAAATGCCCGGTCTGTGGTGCAAAATCAGAAACGGTCGAACACTTTATGTTTTTTTGCCCTGCCTAGGTCTAAGTGGATCCGTCACATTTGTCGCGAAATGGGGATAAGAGACTGTGCCTCTGCTTTGAGGATCCTAAAAAGTCATCATTCCACGGTTTTAATACTTGCTGTTAGTAAATATTTAGTAGTAGCATGGCGAATATGCAATTCCATTGCTAGGACTGTGTTTTAACTCAGAGCCCTACTTTTACTTTTTACTTTTAAAAGAACTGCAGGAGGGGGACTGAAACCGTATTATGTGTATTATGTGTACTGAGAATTTTAATTGAATCATGCTCTTAGGCACTCATGTTTTATATTTTTATCCATGTATTATTATTTTTATTATTATCATTGGTTTTATTCTTATTCCTATTATTATTATTGTATATTCGCTTTGATGATCGATTGATCGAATAAAGCATGTGTTTAAAAGTAATGCTCATCTCTCATCCGCTTACCATCCACAAACAGATGGTCAGACGGAACAAATAAATCAAGCACTGGAACAAATCATATGATGGCCGTTAACCTCTTATTCAAACGAATTGGAAAATTTGTTATCTTTCGTGGATTTTGCATACAATAACACAGAACACTCCACTATTAGAATATTTCCTATTTACTGCATGACGGGTATCAATCCACGTATGTTTTCAGAAAATGTGTCCAAAAAAAAAAATTCCGTTCCCTTGTACCAAACCTTTTTGAATCAATTATCTGAAATCCAACAAGACGTGCACATTCAACAAACTAAGATAAGTATGATGAGACACGCAAACAAACACCGCATACAATAACCAGATTACAAAGTGGGTGATCAAGTATGGTTAGCCCCTAATCATCTATGAATTCAGGGACAAATTGAAGCCATGATATTTAGGACCCTATACAATTACACAAATAATCAACCTAGTCTCTGACAAATTGCAGTTACCAGATGACATGCCCTGTCATCCAGTATTTCATTTCTCCCTGCTCCGACCTTACGATGCCCAAACCTGATCCTTACAACCTCCTACCCCAATAAAGATAGTCACCTAGAGTTCGAAGTATAGAGGATCATAGGCTTAAAGAGAATAAAAGGTCGTTTCTATTTAATAGATTAGAAGCCCTCTGGCCCAGATGATCAACCATGGGAACCTGCTGGGAATGACCATGCCCCGCGATTGGTCTGACTCTTCCATGCAAGAAATTCATATAAACCTTGCTCTATGGGTCACCTTTTTCGGAGGAGCTGTTATGATCACTAATTCTCATGTCCAAGCATGTACCTTATGTTCTGCAACCCATCTCTTTATAAATCGTGTAGCTGCTCCTCATTATCACATACTGTAGGTTAAGTATTTGCGCTAAGTGTGGTATCACTGTTGCCTATACCAAACCTTTAAATTATCTTCATGTTTGCAATGTTCCATGTGCTTGTAATTATCCTCAGGTTTCACTAAAAGGCCTCATATTTTTGTTCCACATGTTTGTACAAGTCTCGCTTCAATGAGGACCTTTTTTGTGTTATGGTGATTACTCATGTGATTGACAATTATCCATGTGCCTGCACACAGAAACCTTCCAGTCAGGTACTTTCAAGAGTGATTGTTAATCATCTGTGTGCCTGCAGACAGGGACTTTCCAGTCAGGTACTTTCAAGAGTGATTGTTAATCATTTATGTGCCTGCAGACAGGGACTTTCCAGTCAGGTACTTTCCAGAGTGGTTCATAATTATCCCTGTACCTGCAGACAGGGACTTTCCAGTTGGGGACTTTCCAGAATGATTCATGTGCCACCAATACAGAGCCTTTCCAGAGTGATTCACGTGCCTTTCTAGAAAGTCCTATCTATGATTAAATACTCAGTCCAACCCCATTCTGGCGCTTGGCGTTAATTTCCAAAAAAGAACCCTTATCCTCCCTCCCACTCTCCTGGATCATCGGACCCTCTTCTCCCTGACCCAAGCTTCCTAGCCTGACCCAGTGACATCTGCACCTCCGCAGACATTTCTGAGCAGCTCAATGGACTTCTCCGATCCCTGCATTCAAGAAAAGACCTACCATGAGCAACTACAGGGAAATCTCTTTGCAGCTGGAGCTGTTCCTTTTGTCATTCCGACATGTGAGGGCATCACCTGCAATGAAAGGATGGACAAAGCAAAAGAAGAGAAAACAAGGTTAAAGCACTATTCTTTGTTTCTCGTCTGCAACAATTCTACAAAAATAAAAACGTTAAGACTTGTGAATAATCCTAGCATAAGACTCCTGCGCTATCTGCTGGAAGTCCAAGAGACAATTTGCAAACTTTTAAAGAGAAAGAAGAGAATTCAAAATAAAAAAATGAAGAACAGTCACATAACAAAAACATATGGCAATGTGCTGCCAGGGACAAAAACTGTGAACTGTTATCCAAAGCTCAAGAAAGTAGTGGGAGTTTCTATCCCACAAGAACTAAAGGAGTACATATTTTCTGTGATTGTTAAAAGCATCAGTGAGTGTATGTACTTCCATTGATAAAATGTTATTTGAATGAACTATGTAAATGCATGCCTATGCTAATATAGTGTGTGTGTGTTCCTTCCCTTTAGTTAACTCGCCTGCACACCTGAAAGAGGAAGACACTTTGGGCATTCTTGAATAAGATAGCGAGCTAGAAACCACTCAGAGGGTGCAGGTCTTTGTTCTTTTTATTATTTTAACCCAACCCCCTTCCCTCCTTGGACAGCGCTTTACTTGAGGTTATCATTCCTTGGTAAAAGTTGTGTCGGGAGAGAGGAGGGTCCAATATCGTCTCTGCGGACAAGTTCTCCAGGTAAGTGGCCTGACATCCACTCTCCATATCTGTTTGCTCCTTCCTTCAGGATGAACTCAAGTTCCAAATAATTAATCTGTGAAATCCTGAAGAGGTTAACTCTGTAAGAAATTGTGTATATCTGTCACTGAGGTTTACCCTGGAACAATAAAGAACTGAATATTCATGAAATGTAGCCTCCATTTGTTTGTGTCATTATTCAGCAATTCCCTGTCAAGGCCAAGGCCCATCCAATTCCTTGCTTGAATGTGAACACTCAGCTACAGTTATCCAGCCCAACCTTTATACCATTTCAGTTTGTCCAGTTTGGCTGCCTGTTTTAACCAGCTCTATTCTAATCTCAATTTATTGGAATCTTGCTGTGTGGTGGACAACCCATCAGGATTTTCTTGTTCGGCTCTAGATATTACTTCTTCCAGGTCTGTATTTTCTGGGTCCATTGTTTACATTTGAAGGAAACCATAGCCACTGGATGACCCTGGAGAACATTTTATATGTTTTCCATAAAATTAGCTTTGAGCTTTATATTACTGAAGGACATGTCCGCTAGTGGTAGGTTAATTTAGTTTGCAGGATAGGAAAATAGAAGCTGACCTTGTCTGTTTGCTCTTCACACTTTGCTGCATATTTGTAGGATACACAGCTATTTCTTTCTAATTAAAAAAAGACAATGTGCAGTGGCCTGTTCAAGTCTATTACCTTCATCCCTGTTTGATTCTTAACGTATCTTGTTTGTATGTTCTGTCCATCTCCATGTTTCAACTTGGGCAGACTGTCTTGGAAAACAGTGCACTTTAGGCAATAGACCCTTATAAGTAATTAACTAACCTAGTTTTACGTCCTCTCTATCAAAAACCCTTTGGGCACATATATGAATCAATCACAACACGTTATACAAAATCACCAGTTTATGCAGAACATAGTTATACCGCTCGTTGGGTGGCTTTGGATGTTATCTAGAAGTAGAAGAATTAAAGTAGCTTGGAATCTGGATTAATTTTCTTTACATTCACTAATGTCATTAGGCATCCAATTGAGGGACCTGTCCACACAACAATCACCAAGCTGAGCAAAATACACCTATTTGGTATAAACAAGCTATGGATGAACCCACCAGGTTACAGAGGCATCTTTCTGGTTGGAGAGGAGTTTCTAGCCCAGAACTCTAAGGTTCTTCTGCCACATTTTAACCTCCCACTCAATACACCCCTCTATCAACCTCCAGTTCACCTGAGCCATCAAGACGGTTAGAATAAAGTCCTGTATATTTTATCACTGTCAATGGTTATCACTGTTGTTAGATATTTCTTCACCACCATATGTGCATGTAGCTCATGAGTGAGATGATCTTATTTTGTATAAAGGACCCGTCCAATCATCATTGTGGCTACTCTGTCCTTGAGCCCCCGTCGAGAATGCACATGCATTCTGGACAGGTTCAACCTTTATCCAGGGAGCAGCCCTTAGATGTGTTTTTTTTTAAATCTAGAAATTCTGCACAAAAAAGCGTTGAAATTGCATCTAGGATGCCCGAGCTGCATTTTTTTTGTTTAACCCCTTCAACTGCTATGCCTCCCACCACATGCTAAGACTTTTTTGGCTACTGGAGGTAGTGCATTCTTAGGCCTCTATAACATTTTGTCCACATAAGGTATCCAGGCCAAATTTGTGTCCTTTTTTCCCAACATCTTGGCAGGGTTTATGGAATCCTCTGGAGGGGGCTTAGACAATAAGCAAAATACAGCTTAATGTTCAGCTTTTTGGGAAAAATGGGGGAAAAACTGCTGCAGAAGAAAGCATCTGTGTTGTTTCCCTGCATATGACATCAGCTGAGGGTTTGCAGTGCTAAAATCACCATCTTTCCAGATTTCAGGAACAGGCAGACCTGAATAGGAAAAACACATTTTTCAACACTGTTTTGGCATTTTACTGGGAAATAGTCTATTAATCCTATTTGTGTGCTTTCAACTTCCTTTCAATTAGTTGCAGAAATGGGTGTGAGACCAACGGTTGATCCAAGAAAGCTATACATTTCTGAAGAGTAGATTAGTGTAGATAATTTGAGTAGTAATTTGTGTAGATACTTCAAGGTTTTCCTACAGAGAACTGAAATTGAGTTGAAAAAATAGCCATTTGTGTCTACGTTTTCATCTGTATCTTTTTTAAAACTATGGCAGATTTTCAAAAGCAATATACCATTACAACCACTGGACCTTTCTAGTTGCAGGGATATATAAGGCTTGTAAGCTCACCAAGAACATGAGTTACCCAGAGCCATTAACTGAGCTGCACTTTGGAAAGGTTTTTTATTGTGTACCGGGTACACAGCAATTCATATGATAAAATATAAATAGTGAAAAAGTAGGTATCCAGGAAATCAATGATTTCCGAAATGAGCACAAAATATGGAGTTCAGATGCAGGAGTTATTTGCACATCTCTGAATTTGTGGGTCCCCCATACTAGCATGTAAGTTAGAGGGTATTTATCAAAATTACTTCTTTCTTACACATCGTTTTACATTTGGGAGGTGCAAATGGAGAGAAATATGATTGGTAATAACACTTGTTCTACTATTCTGTGTTCCCTTAAGTCTCCCAATAAAAATGGTACCTCACTTGTGTGAGTAGGCCTGGTGCTCGCGACAGGAAATGGCCCAAAATGCAACACGGATACAGGAAATTTGTCTACGCAAAACTGACCAGTTTTTTGCAAAGTAGGTAGCTGTGGTTTTTGGGCCCAACCTCACTGGCACCTCGGGAAATCTAGCAAACCTATACATGTTTGAAAACATACACCTAGGGGAATCCAGCGTGGGGTGACTTGTGTGGTTCTCACCAGGTTGTTTTACCCAGGATCCCTTGCAAACCTCAAACTTTGACTACAAAAAACACATTTTCCTCACATTTCTGTGAAAGAAAGTTCTGGAATCTGCCTAAAGCCACAAATGTCCTTCCATCCAGCATTCCCCTAAGTCTCCTGATCAAAATGGTACCTCACTTGTGTGGGTAGGCCTAGTGCCTGCAAAAGGTAACGGCCCACAACACAACAGGGATACATCAAATATTTCAATGCAAAACAGACCCATTTCTTGCAAACGTGAGTATCTGTGGTTTTTGGGCCCTACCTCAGCTGGCATCTAGGGAAACCTAGCAAACCTGTACATTTTTAAAAACTAAAGACATATTTAAGAAAAGTGCACCACCTCTTTTCTTGCGCCCTTTAGCACCCCCCTATATGTGGGCCGTATTTAAAATACGGCGCACCATAGTGCTATGCTTTTGGCCCGTTAACACCACATTAGCGCAAGCAAATGATGTTAATGTGGCGTTAGAATGGTGCTAGGGGCTCTTAAATTTGCCCCTAGTTACATAGGAAATTCCAGGGGGTGGGTACTTATGTGGCTCCTACCATATTTTATTTTACCCAGAACCCCTTGTGAAACCTCAACATTTATCTAAAACAAAGAAAAACACATTTTCTTCACATTTCTGTGATGGAAGTTTCTGGAATCTGAGGGGAGAGCCACACATTTCCTACAACTCAGTGTCCTCCTTACTCTCCCAATAAAAATAATACCTCACTTCTGTGGGTGGGCCAAGTGCATGTGGCAGGGAAGGGCCAAAAGCTTGTTGTTTGAGCGGGAACCAGAGTGAGTCCAAATGGACAGTTTTGTTTTTAATACGTTTTTAGGCTGAATCTGCTTTGAGCACCCACACAAGTGAGGTATCACTTTTATCAGGAGACGGAGGGGAATGCTGGGTGGTAGAAAATATGTGGTTTATTTCTGTTTCCGGAAGAATATGCCACGGAAATGCAAGGGAAATTGAAAAATGTGTAATTTTAGTCACATTTTGAGGTTTGCAGGGCATTGTGGGTAAGAACAATGATGTGGGATGAATGCGAAGCACACCACCTTGGACTTCCCCAAACGTCTAGTTTTCAGGACTGTCTGGGTCTGGTAGGGTTTTCCAGGTGGCAGATTACCCAAGCCCAAAAAGTGCAGCTGTTCACCACTGCAAATGGGATTATACTGGGAGTTAGCCAAACTCTCCTGGCCTATCCTGTTAAAACAACACCCAACAAAATTGTTAGAAATGGGGTCTGTAGCTGACAGTTGGTTTGCACCCTGTCCAAGTAGGGACCCTCACTCTAGCCAGGATAAGGGAGATACCTGCTCAGATAACCCCTGCTCACCCCCTTGGTAGCTTTGCACGAGCAGTCAGGCTTATCTCAGAAGCAATTTGTAAAGCATTTGCACATAACATACAGTAACAGAGTGAAAACACTACAAAAGGACACTACACCAGTTTTAGAAAAATAGCCTTTATTTATTATTTTAAAACATGACCAAATATGATAAAAATACAACATACAGTAATAAAAATATGAATTCTGCAACATTTACTCAAAAATATAGTTCCTTGAAGTCAATAGCTCCACCTGAGGCTATCACGGCGTCGTGATAAACAAAACCAACAGTTCAGGCCGGCCGCAGGGTAATGGCCAGCTACGGTGTCGGGAAGACCCGCAAGCAGTATCTTGGATTTGTAGGGCTGTTGCGTAGTCTCTCCTTATTCTAATGAGACTACTGGATTTCGAGTGGCAGAATCGCCTGCGGTGTGGGAGACTGAGTCTGACCCACTACAGGTGACACCTGTCGCTCCAATCCGGGTTCTGCTCTGGCTATCTAGCAGTGCCTCATCTCTACCCAAGGGCAGAGATGATTGGGCAGCCGAGCGCATGACATAACTGGTTTCTCAGGGAAGCCGTGGTCACTCAGGTCTTATCGGTTTCTCTCAGTTACATTAGTCTCACATACACAATGACAAACAGAGGCAGTATATATTTCAATAATGCTTTAATAAAGTGACTGCATCTTAGATAGCAAAGTGTGGACTGCAATAACCAGGACGGTACAGCAGGACAAGATTAAAATTGTGACAAGGAGAGTAAAACATAAAAATAATGCTCCCATATTGTCACTAAAGTCAACATACTAACTCCTACCTAGGCTATGATATGTGTTAAGCTCTAATTCTGCCCTTCAGGTTACCCTGGGAAGACATCAACCTCATACCTGAGCAAAGGCCTGAAGTCTGCAATACAGCTGTAGCGAAGCATTGGGCAATCAGCATACATTCGTAGATCTCTGGCTGGAATCTCCCTCTAACGTGTAAGGGACAGGGAAGTGTTCATCATAATAAAACAGCTGGTGTTCTAAGAAAAAGTCCCTACGGAAGGATGTGTATTTTCTATGAATGTCAGAGACTAAACTTATACCACGTTTACTGGCAACCTATCTTACTGCAGCCTTGGAAGAACAACAGAGTGAGCAAGAATGTCTTGTTTGAGAACAGAGTGCTGGCCTAGGCAAAAACAGTCAGATAGAGAGAAAATAAAACAAAACTGTAAAAGTGGCTACTGTAACAATAATAAAGCAAAGCCGGATAAAATATATCTAGGTTAAAGTGCACAGCAGCAGGCCTAGTATGTTAAAATAACGTGCATGAAGCTATTACTAAAATGGCTACACAACAGGGCGTCATGATCTTTGCTGTGAGCTCCAGAGAGTGCCGTTGCTGACGTCAAGGTGTTGGTTCCAGAGTCAGTGTAGGAGTTGTCGGGCCCCTGAAGTCACACGCGTTGCTGATCAGACTCCCGGCTAATGAAGTCAGGAGCGCTGGTGTGGATGGCGTTGGGGCTGCGGTGCGAAGCGGGATGATGCGACGTGCGGTTCCCAAAGGTCATGGTGCAGGCAGCGGTGTCGTCGCTGCAGAAGCGCTGTTGACGGTAGGCCCAAACCTGCGGTACGGGACAGGACGGTGCTTTGTGACCCTCATGAGCTGTGTCCACAGGCTGAGGTGCAGGCAGGGATGCCTGGTGACTGCACTGGAGTCGATGGTGCTGGGGTTGGTGGGATGGTGGTTTGTGCTTCTCATGAGCGGTGTCCACAGGCCACAGTGCAGGCATCAGCGCCGGTGTCAGAAGGAGCGTTGTCGTTGGGGAGGCCTGCGGTTAGAGCAGGTGATGCTGGAGTACGGGGCCCACAGGTCACGGTGCGAGCAGCAGCTCAGTGAATTCATCTGATGAAGGCGTCGGTGAGACCAAAGTGGGCAAGGTGACTCCACACGGCGTCTGCAGGTCACGGTGCAGGCCAGCAGCATCGTTGGCAGCGTCAGGGTGGTTTCTCTTCCTGAACAGCACAAAATACACAGTTCCCAGTGCTGCAGGTCGAGGAAACTGAAGTCTTTGGTGTCCCTGAGACTTCCAACAGGAGGAAGCTCTACTCCAAGCCCTTGGAGAACTTTCTCAAGCAGGACACCCAACAAAGCTCAACCTTTGCACTTATTTCAGGCAGAAGCAGCAACTGCAGGCCAGTCCAGCAAAGCAACACAGCAAAGGGACAGTATTCCTCCTCCAGCTCTTCTCCTGGGAAGACGTTCCTCTTGATTCCAGAAAGATTCTAAAAGTCTGGGGTTTTGGGTCTTCTTCTTATACCCTGTTCTGCCTTTGGCAAACTTTAGAGCAAAGTCTCAAGTGTTTGAAAACTCCTTCCTTGTCCAGGCTAGGCCCCAGACACACACCAGGGGGTTGGAGACTGCATTGTGTGAGGACAGACACAGTCTTTTCAGGTGTGAACGACCACTCCTCCCTCCCCTCTAGCTCAGATGGCTCATCAGGATATACAGGCTACACCCTACCCCCTTTTGTGTCACTGTCTAGAGAAGAGGTGTGAACAGCCCCACTGTCAAACTGACCCAGACGGGGAATCCACAAACAGGCAGAGTCACAGAATGGTTTAAGCAAGAAAATGCCAACTTTCTAAAAGTGGCATTTTCAAACAGACAATATAAAAAACCAACTTCAATAAAAGATTTTTAAATTGTGAGTTCAGAGACCCTAAACTCCATATTTGTATCTGCTCTCAAGGGGAATCTGCGCTTTAAGGATATTTAAAGGCACCCCTATGTTAACCTATGAGAGAACTAGGCCTTGCACAGTGAAACCCTGCTAGGACATATAAAACACTCTAGTATATGTCCTACTTTAAACATACACTGCACCGTGCCCCTGGGGCTACCTAGGGCCTACCGTAGGGCTGCCTGACATTTAGTAAAAGGGAAGGTTTAGGCTTGGCAAGTGGGTATACTTGCCAAGTCGAACTGGCAGTTTAAAACTACACACTCAGACACTGCAGTGGCAGGTCTGACCCATGGTTACAGGGCTACTAATGTGGGTGACACAACCAGTGCTGCAAGTCCACTAGTAGCATCTGATTTACAGACCCTGGGCACTTCTAGTGCACTTTACTAGGGACTTACCAGTAAATCAAATATGCCAATCCTGGATAAACCAATCAACAGTACACTTTCTATAGGGGGCACTTTCACTTTAGCACTGATTAGCAATGGTAAAGTGTGCAGAGACAATAAACCAGCAAAAACAGACATGAAAAAAGAGGAGGAGGAAGGCAAAAAGTTTGGGGATAACTCTGTAAAAACGGCCATTTCCAACAAAAATCAAATATCTTCTTGCTTTCCATTGGGGTGAAATGATTTAGTCTGAGGGGAGCAGAAAGAGTGTTTCCCCATTTTTGAGTGGGTGGGGGCAAGCCCATGCTGTGGAGCCCCCACTCCTACTAAACAAAAATTATCCCTGGTGTCTAGTGAGCTTTCTGCCCCACCAGGGGGGTGAATGAGGAGATGGGGTAGTTGCCCCCATCATCTTCCTTTGGGCAGAAAACTGTTTCAGTTTTTGGGTGGGGGGGCATGGACTTGCCCATTTGGGGAGCCCACACCACTATAAATAAATAAAAAAAAAAGTGATCCATGGTGTCCAATGGGCTTTTTACCCACCCCGTCCCCTGTCTGATGTAAACGGGGGTAATTACCCCCATCTGCCCCCCAGCGGAGCAGAAAGACTGTTCCCATTTGTGTCTGGGGGTGTGGAGGCATTTGCATGCCCATTGTGGGGAGCCCCCTACCCCTCTTTCAATAATAAAAGATCCCTGGTGTCTAGTGGGTTCTATGCACCCCCCCTGTGGGGCAGATCAGGGGTAATAACCCCCATACCACCAAAGAGAGGCAGAAAGACTCCTAATTGTGTCTGGGGGCATTAGCATGCCTATTGTGGGCAGCCCTCACCCAGCTTTTATTAACAAAAATAGGAACCCTGGTTTCTAGTGAGCTCTCTGCCCACCCTTGGGGGGGGCACATCAGGAGTAACATCCCCTATCTGCCTACCAGGGGACAGGAAGACTGTTATTAGTGTTTGGGGGGTATTGGCATGCCCATTTTGAGCAATACCCACCCTATGTAATGAAAAATAAATAATCCCTGGTGCCTAGTGGGCTTTCTGCCCCCCCCCGGGGCGGTCAGATTGGGAGATATTGCCCCCCACCTCCCCCCCAGAGGGGGCAGAAAGATTGAATATCCCCACAAGATAAAGGGGAGGTAAAAGCCCTTGCCCAAAGGCTGCTCCCCCTCCCCTGTGCCTAGTGGGTGGCGGTCCCTGCTTAGAGATCGCCTTCTGCGGCGATCTCCAAGCAGGGATGCACTAGGGAAGGGTACCAGTGGAAAGGGGAGATTTTCCCCTTTCTAATGATACCTCTCCCGATCAGCTCATTTTACTTTTGTTATCAGTGAAATAATGTCAGCGCACAGTGCACGCCGCTTGTCATTTAACTGAACACCAAAAACAGCCTCAGGAGGTGCCGAAGCTCTTTCCCAGCTCCTGACCCTGTTTTTACAAAAAAACAAATCCCATTGCTGTTTACAGCAGAGGGATTTGGCACTCGTGTGATGAGGACGGAATGGTTAGTCCTCCACATGAGCACCAGTGCGTTTGACGAACCATTTCATACGCACGAAAGGGGTTAAATCTTATGTTCCAATGGCAATGTTTAAAATCTGATTGGATGCCTAAAGTGACTTTGTGCTCTTGCATCTATAGGTCTACAAGTTGTGGCCAATTATTTCTCCGCATATGGATCATATTTGAGCCTATTTTGCTTTATCTATTGATTCTTTTTTAAATGCATACAAACATTCATGCAAACATCTCTAGAATTTCCAAGTCTGTCGTATTATCTGGTTATTTTTTGACCCTGTAGGGGTCTAGGAGGCATGATCCCTGTACTCAAACAGTCATCGAAGGAATTAGTCGGCCATTAACCTATGTGCTTCTGCTAGCTCCTGTATCTTGTCTAATGACAGCGTTAACCACTGGCAGTGAAAAATATCAAGGAGTGTTTTCTCTCTGTGTTACCTCTCTTGATGAATACCTATTAGCACAGTGCAGAAGTGCACGCTCCACTCAGGCTTACTTTCTCTCTTAATGATGACATAGGCTCTGGCCAATACACTTTATCACCCTGGCTGACCCCCCTCATTCACACCTTTCTAAGACCTATTAGAAAAAACTTGTATTAGTATGGCCCACAATCCAACCCAAAACATACTGACATCTCCACTAAGCATGTGGAAAACCAGTACACTAGACCCCAAGCCTCACCAATACCTAATTTTCTGTCAGATTCAGAGGTAAGGATGATGTCCTTATTTTGTCAGCAGACATCAAAATAACCCTAAGATGGGAAAGCTTCAGGGCCTACATCTCCCAGGAAGAACCTTCAACACTGAATGCAGTCAGAGCACATTTATCTGAAGACAAAAACCCTCAGCAGAATCAGCTTCTTCCCTGATATATGCTTTTGGAAGTTTTCCTTTTCAAAATGGAGAGAATTTAATGCTTCAGATGTCCCTTACCCAGGCCGCTGGATGGTCAGACTGGACCTGAAAGATGTATTCCCACTTGTTCACCATCACTATTGTTTTCTCCAGTTTTTGCGGTAGGACAATCATCCTAATTCGTTTCACACACATTTGGGCTATTGGTGCTTTACCAATCTTTTGAGCTTGTCCTAGAATTCTGGAGGCTTAGGGGAATGTATCTTGTTGTATACCATGATGACAGTCTCTTGATGCATCTGTGTCCGAATCTGCTAAGTCCAATTGAAAACTATTATAGGTATTTTACAAGGATTGGGTTTCATTATCATCCAGGACAAGTCTGAGCTTAATCATAGGCAGTGTATGACCATTCTGAGTTTGTGGTGGACTCTGACACACTAACAAATATGAAAATCAAACTCGAACTGAGGAGATCCCTGCAAAAGGTTGCATGTCCAAGGCAAATTTCTAGGCTGGTATGCCTCCTGGCATAATCATTTCAGGTGATATGCCAGAGTCCATTCACTTCAGTGTTCCAGAGGTTCAAGACATAATTCCTTGGGAAGAGCCTTATGGACAGGGTCCTCCTGTTGACTGGTGCCAAGACTGAGATTCAGAGGTGGCTGGTCTTACTGAGGCCTGGAATAGGTGGTCAGTCTTCAGCTCTATACTGACCTGGTAATCAAATTGGATGTAATTCGACATTGGAGGGTGGCTATTGTGGAGAATATGTCGATAGGAGAACAATGTCAGAACATAAACTAGACCTGCACGTCAACTGCCTGGAACTCATATCAGGGTCCTTCATGGTGAAGTGCATGACCAAGGACAGAGTCAAAATTTGTGTCCTAGGAAAGATACACAACATAATGGCAGTTCAGTACATAAATCCTGTACGGGGTTACTGAATTCGGTGGTGGATTGGCACTCAAGTTACTATATTACTTGACTGCATGGAAACTGGACTGAAAGCTTTTCAGTTACTTGATTGACAGGCGGGATTGTGTCAGGTAGGCCTCTGTCACCCACCTGACACCACCAATAACCAAGGAATTTTAGCTGGCAATCTGACCCAACCACAGTGGCCGTTGAAGTCTTTACTTAGAGGTGGATGGTAATTATGCCATTTTAGCCCCTCCACCTTCATGATCACAAGTTTGATGGTGCAAGTGAGGAAGCAGTTGTGGCAGACATAGTCATGATTACTCCGCTGTAGAGGTTGCAGATTTGAATTCCACTTGTGCTAGAACTTTCTTGGCATTCTCTAATCCTTCCTCACTTTCCAAACATACTAATAGACTGCAAGTTCACAGCAGTGGGTCAGTAAGTTTATTTTGCCTGAGAGTGTGGAGGATTAAAGGAGATGCTGGGAAATTCTAGGCCTAGGCTTGCGCAACCAGTTCTGGACTTCTTCCTTGGCAGACAGGCCAGTTACCAGATATAGCTCAACCTGGAGACATTGGTGTCTGAAATGGGGTCTGGGTCTAATCGGGGCAGACCTGTCCACGCCCTAAACTTTCACTTTTAGTGGAGAGGGCTATGGCGAACAGATGCTTTCAGGTAGGCGATCTCAGGGGACCATGGGCTAGTGAATGGAGTTCCAGTGGAGATGCATCACATGGCCTGCCCATTACTGAAGGGCATTAGATGAGCAGGACTTTGTAAACCAAGTATTCCCACTAGTAGGATGTAAATGCGGTACTAAATGTCATGTTTTTGTGGTCAACAAAAACAATTCTGTCCAGGAAGGAATTGCCAGGAAAACTGGCTATGCTACTAGTTACCTGTAGGAAGGTGTCAGACAGGTAAGCACTGAACCTGTCAGGCAGTTGTTTACCCCAGAAGTGGTAAGCTTTACCATTGCTCCATATTATACCAAACCTGTGGTTCTAGATGTGCCCAAACTGTGCGTAGTGAAGTGTCTAATGGTTTTTAAAGCAATGACCAGTGAGTTCAGATTAGCCTGGGTGTGCCAGCTGCTCTTTCCCTTTAGAAGGCCCATTGGAGGGGTGTCTTCACTGACCAAAGCTAGTTGAGTCCATTGAATTATGGTGGAGCATATTCCTTGAGGGATGCCATGATGTCCAAGGCATTCCTCTTGAAAGGTCAGTTGGAGGAGGACACAAATGAAGTGGATTGGTCCACAGATTTAACTTTTGAGAAGTTTTATTTTTACGTTTTTGCTGATAGCAGCTTCTTTAGGGGTTAGTAATCTTTGAAAAAGCTTAATCCTCAACTCCGGTCTTGACATCTAATGTAAAAGTTCCTAGTTTTCATGAAGGAAAACTTTACTTTGATTACCGATATGTTGGCAAGAGATTTCTACTTCCCTCCCCCGCACTTACACCAGAAACCTCAGGATCATCATTGACAACAAACTGGACATGACCATGCAAGTCAACACAATTACAGCTTCCTGCTTTCACACACTCAAGAGGTTGAGGAAAGTCTTGAAACGGCTCCAGAGCAACAAACGAAAAACTGTCACACATGTCCTAGTTAGGATCAAGCTGGACTATGGGAACTCCCTCAATTTAGAAAATAGCAAGCAACTCACCAGAAAAATTCAAACCACCCAGAACTTGGCAGCCAGGCTCATCCTTAGCCTCCGACAGAAAGCCCACATCACACCACACCTCTTGGAGCTCCACTGGCTCCTGATAAACATGCATAGTTCAGACTCCTCACTCATATTTTCAAGGCAATAGACAGCATCTGCACCACCTACTGAATCAGTCCATCTCCTTACACAAAACCTCCAGACCCTCCACTTATCTTGGCTCCTATTCACACAAATCCAATGCATACACAGATAATGGTCTGGAGGCCGGGCCTTCTATTAAAACCACCTTCCCTTCCTGAGTTCCACAAGACGCTGAAGAGGCTTTTTCAGTAGCCCCCCGCACCCTAGGCAAGTCTAGACTCTTATTTGCTTAGCACCAGGATGCCCTCCTAGGTGATTAGTGCACTTTACATATACACATAATACAATACAATAGAGGTGAAACAGGGGAATACAGATGTATGTTGACCTTTACTACTCATATACTCTACTGTTAGTGGGGCTGCAAGGGTAGTGCTATCATTTTAACAATTCTCAAAATAGTCATGTCTTCATAGTGTTCAAGACAATACATCAAGACTGCAGGTGTCTGTTGCTTTCCAAAAAAATGCTCACAGTTTGCAAAATATAGACACTTATTGTTTGGTTATGTTTCCTCAGAGTTCAGAGACTCCAGCAGATTGCTGCTAACCTATACTAGCCAACAGTTTAGAGATATCATTAGCAGGAGGTGTGAACTTTAAGACAGCATTTCTGCTCAACTTTCTTCTGAAATTATCTACATGTGAAGTGGATAATTATCCAGTTGCTGTCGATGGACACCAGAAAACCAGTGAAAACCAATAAGTGCCAAATATTGCCACAATCAGATGTAAGAAAAAAAACACCTCCACTTAATTGATCTCTTGGGTGAGACCTAGAAAACATGGCACCTTTTTCTAAATCAACATAGAGTTTGAATATGACTATTACATCAACTGATCTTCCAAGGTCCTCATTTACAAGAAACTGATGCATCAGCCTTTATGCGTCAGATTTTTTCTGATGCCCTACGATCCTCTAACAATGTCATGGTTGTGCTGTATTTACAATACAGAGCTCCATTGCACATGTTTTGACAGATGCGTCAGAAATTCTGATGGATCTGTTGGCGCTAAACTCACATATTGCTAGACTAACATAAAAAAATTACCCTACTCCAGCAATGCAAGGAGGCCCCCATAGAAAAAAAGCCCTTAGTCAATTATATGCTTGCTCTGTGCAGGCAGAACAATTCTGACGCAGTGAAGTCGCAGAATGATGCAGTGAAAAATTCCAGGATGTATGACGGGGCCGCTCCCCTTATGGGTAAGTATAAAAAAAAAAAAAACCCTGGTGTCCAGTGGTTTCAGTGGCCTAAAATAATTTGGCCCCCTGGGGAGCGACCCTTGCATAAGGGGTCGCTCCGCACATATAAAAAAAAGAAAATGATCACTGGTGTCTTGTTATCGGCCTAATTATATGAGGCCAATCTGCCCCAGAAATGGCCTACAAATGATTTGGCCCCCTAGGGAGCGGCCCTTGCCCAAGCGGCCGCTCCTCTTGTTGAAATCTACAGAAAATAAAAAATCCCTGGTGTCTAGTGTGCATTTCTGTTGCCCGATCGCAATGCGATCGGGCAGCAGAAATGCTTCGAGAGACATGAATGGAAAGGAATGCTCTTTCCTTTTCTTTCATGTCTCTCCCACCCCACCTCCCGGTCGGAAGAGAAATGCTTTTGCATTTCTCTTCTGGGAGCGCGCTGAAAGCATGCCGAGGTGACCTCTGATGAGGTCAGTGCGCAAATCGCACGCTGACGTCATCAGATGTCACGGGGGGTTGAAGCGATTCCCCTTCCATCCCCGACTGGAGGGTGTGGAAAGGAGGCCCACGGGGGAGTGTTAGCGCTCCCACTATGGCCCGGGTACAGGACGAGCTGGTCTCGTCCCAGGCAGAACAATTCTGACGCAGTGAAGTCGCAGAATGATGCAGTGAAAAATGTCAGGATGTATGACGGGCCGCTCCCCTTATGGGTAAGTATAAAAAATTAAAATAAAATCCCTGGTGTCCAGTGGTTTCAGTGGCCTAAAATAATTTGGGTTGCTCCGCACATATAAAAAAAAGAAATAAAAAAAGAAAATGATCACTGGTGTCTCGTGATCAGCCTAATTATATTAGGCCAATCTGCCCCAGAAATGGCCTACAAATGATTTGGCCCCCTGGGGAGCGGCCCTTGCCCAAGGGGTCGCTCCTCTTGTTGAAATCTACAGAAAAAAAAAAATCCCTGGTGTCTAGTGTGCATTTCTGGTGCCCGATCGCATTGCGATCGGGCAGCAGAAATGCTTCGAGAGACATGAATGGAAAGGAATGGTCTTTCCTTTTCTTTCATGTCTCTCCCACCCCACCTCCCGGTCGGAAGAGAAATGCTTTTGCATTTCTCTTCTGGGATCGCGCTGAAAGCATGCCGAGGTGACCTCTGATGAGGTCAGTGCGCAAATCGCACGCTGATGTCATCAGACGTCACGGGGGGGTCGAAGCGATACCCCTTTCATCCCTGACTGGAGGGTGTGGAAAGGAGGCCCACGGGGATTGGTAGCGCTCCCACTATGGCCCGGGTACAGGACGAGCTGGTCTCGTCCCAGGCACACGGGAACTGTGTGCCAGTACGAGACTAGCTCACCCCAGGCACCCAGGGGGTTAAAGAGGTCTCTTAACCACAAGAGAGTTGTTTACAAAACATGTACTATGAAACCTGTTCCAGCTCTCAAGGGTTTTTAAACTCTAAAAAGAAAAATCTTTATCTATTGGGGTTTGGCATGGCATGTTTTGTGCCGATACATCAACTAAGTTCAACAAAATATAGGGAACGGGTCCAACAAAGCTAAAATAGTGATGTTTCTAATTTTAGGGGCATATTTACAAGCGGCTTGTGTTTGTGTGTGTGAGTGATCTTTTAAAATGAATGTTTGGTGCGTGCATGCATGTTTGAATGTTATGAGTGTTGTTAATGGATGTGTGTTGCATGCGTGCATTTGTGTGTGTGAAAGAATGAGTGTGTGATCTTTTAAAATAAATGGTGCGTGCATGTTTGAATGTTATGAGTGTTGGTAATGGATGTGCGTGCGTGTGTGTGTGTGAATGAGTGTGTGTGTGATCTTTTAAAATGAATGTTTGGTGCGTGCGTGCATGTTTGAATGTTATGAGTGTTAATGGATGTGCGTGTGAGTGTGTTTGTGTGTGTGTGTGAAAGAATGTGTGTGTGTGCTTCCCGCCCCCCTCCCTCCTAAAGCTGCCGGCCGCCACTGATAGCTATATCTATCGCTGTCTATAATTACCTTATTTTTTTAGTTCCCCACCTCATAATAAGGTTTAACGTGGATTCAGCATTTACTGCACAGAGAACTGCTTGTTTAGCATTTATTTATTTATGGACATTTTCTCGAAATACATTTCGTCAGGTTTTTCACAGTGAAATCCTTCAATGGAAAATTGTGACGTATGAAGATGGATATACACTTCAGAAACCGATAGGTGCACAAACCTCTAACTGAACTCTGATCGAAATTAAAAACACATCTTGGAATGAGGGCCTGAATAAAGTCTGAAAAGTTATAGAAGGTGGGCTAGGTTACGTTTACAGAGATTTGTCTACCTCTCTTTTACTATGTTTATGGCAGGGTAGTGCTTAAGGTTAAAGTATATTGTACTGTGGTTTAATTTTATGTCAAGAACGGAGGCTTGTATTATTCTTCTCTATCTTGCTTTATTTTAATGGCAGCAGTCAAGAAACTACAACTCCCATGAGATTTTTTTAACACAATGAGGTGCCCCTAAATTATACAAAAATCATGAAATATATAGTTCACATATATATAGTTGCACACAACAGTCCATGATGGATCTTATAGTTCATTGAAGTCGACTATTAAAATAAATTAATCAGTCCAGAATTTATTGAAGATCTGATTTCATATTCAGCAATCCATAGAAATTTGTACTTCCAGCTTTCCAGCCAACACGTGTTTCGTCTTTGGGAATTATTAATATCCCTTGCGACTTCTTCAGGGCTAGAAATCACAAGCACATACAAGTTAAGACCACTATGCTCAACCGTCAATTTAGTTCCAAATATATATCAGAACCCAAAGGGAGGTGAATAGTGAAAAATAGTCAAGCACCCACACAGTGTAAAAAGATAATCGATTGCAAATTCAAAAACGCTCGTAGATCAAGAAAACAACTACCCACTCCACTCTATCAGTAGAAATATTATATATATGTGACAAATCTTAATTAAAACCAAAACCATGCAACCCATGGTGCTAAACAACCACCACAATGTAAAACTACCATAACACAATACCTTCGAAATCCAATATCACTAAAGCACTAGACATAAGTGTCAGTTAATACAAAAACGATATGTTGCCATGTAACAATTCTCTGAATAAAAGTTACATACACTGTCAAGAGAAAAACAGAACCGTCTCAGAGAGACACAAAGTTAACACATGTTTACCCTAACATAGAGTAGCAAGTGATAATAAATGTAATCAGGAAATCAATAATAAGTCATCCAAGATTAGTGCCTGGTAATCTCGTAACAAAGACTTTAATAAATTCTAGAATTCGCCATCGTGGTTACCTATACCACAAAACAACGATTGTTTAAATTATTGAATCAAAATCATTATTCACACCTTAACGAATCAGTAATCACACTCACCATAATGTACCTAACTCCTAACTCCATAATCCTAATTTCGGCGTCTAAGTAACAGGACGTCCAGCGAGTACGCTACAACTCCCATGAGGCTTGGAAACAGGAAAGCCAATGGGAGAACAATAAATGAAACTAATGCACCAATCACAATGTACGGGCATACGTGACCACCAAGCTTGACTGCGACCAGCACTCTTTCTTGCTGCTCGCAGTCAAGATAAGTGGTGTTATTTACTTCTCTTGTATTTTTATATTTCCATAGTGTTGTGTTTAATTATTTTCACTTAGCGATGCCGCTTGTTCAGTATTTGCTTGCGCGTCTTATTTAACCTAATTGCTCTGCTGTTCGGAAGCCCAGCTCGCTCGCGCGCAGCCTGAGGCAATTTCTGCCTCCTTTCCTAACGTTCTAAAGGCAACGCTTCTTACCGTTGCTCTTTGTTTTCTGAACTTGCGCTTCATAAATACTTCTGGAGCCTCGGCTGCTGCTTCCAAGCCGTGCCGCTCCTTTGCCTCGCTCCGGCTTCTGAGAAATTATTTTTTCCTCGGTCGGACACGCCCTGGGGGCGTGTACTTTTATTTCAACACAGAATTTCCTGGTTTTGGTTAACCCCTTCAGTAGAGGTTTTGGCTGTCACCGTTTCCACTGTTTGTCCTCCTCTTTTGCCTATACTGTACAGCGTTATGGATCCTCAGGATTCCTCTTTATCTGATAATAATGTTTTTGGAGCCCTCATTAATGAGGCTTTGGCCAAGGCTGTTTCAGCTTCTATGTCAAAAATGTCAAAGAATTGTGAGTCCACTGTCCAAAACATGGTCTACAAATCCTTCCTGGCCCATTCTGCGGGGGATAGCAGAAAAAGAAAATTAAAGGACTTGTATATACAAAAACCATCCGATGGCGCTTTTCTGGCAGTGAAGTTTCTTCACCCAGGTCTGAGGATGAGTTTCCTCCCAGGCCTCCTTCTCAGGAGGGGAATTCTAAAGTTTCTGGTAAATGTAAATCTAAGACAAAGCATTCTGTCTCGGCACCAAAACAAATTGTGATTTCTCACATTTCGGATACCGATGATGATATCGGTGATGCGGATGAGGTGGATGACGTCTCGGATATATGGGGTTTGCAATCTCAGGCTTCCCCTGCTAAAAAGCCTAAACTAGATGTTTCGGACCCGTTCTTTGCCAAAACTGTTCTTGATGCGGATGGTAACCCCATGTTTGACCCCTCACTCCTTCCCCACCCTAGTTCCACAGAGTGGTCCCCGTCATCCCACGTAGGCAAATACATTGCTTCCAGATTAAGGGTTCCTCTGGATAAGAAGACAAGGGCCAAATTGAGGTTGGAATGCCCCAGACCGTCTCTTTTTTCTCATATTACAGCGACTCCATCCATTGACGAATCACTTCTGACTTTTTTCTCCAAATTTGGAAAGGACCCTCGTAAAGGGGTAGACAAGGCCTGGTCAAATTGCCAGGATAAACTTCTGGATTTAGTGGGGCCCTTGGCTCGTATTTTAGATCTGGCAGAATCTGTGAAAATGGATGAGGCAGAAATTGATCCTGCTGAACTGTCCTTATGGACTCACAGAGCCTTTTGTCTTCTAGGCAATGCAAATGCCTCCATGATTCATGAAAAAAGAAAAGGATTGCTCCTAAAGCTGGACCCCAAATTGTCAAATCTGGCTACCATGGACCCCGGTATCAAAGTCGATGGTCGTCTTTTCGGCGATTCTTTCATTAAAGACTTGGGAAAATTTGTTTCCACATTTTCCTCTATTGACAAGGCGCAACAGAACATTAAAAAGGTCTTCAACCAGTGTGTTTTTGCCAGGGCCGGTACAGGCAGGAGCCGCTCTACCGGCCGGTCCTTCCAGGAAAACAGAGGCTCCTCTTATTCCGCACATTCCACCTGCAGATCTCAAGCCTACAAGACCCAATTCTATCCACAATGTGGCAGAGGCTACAGGGGTCATGGTCAACGTGGATTCCGGTCCAACAATAACCAAGGTAAGCCCTGTTTCTGGCCTTCCTCCAATCGGGGCACACCCTAACTTCAGATCCTTGGGTTCTCAACACAATTCTAGGTTATCAAATAGAGTTCTTTCCACTCCTTATCAAAGTTACCTTCCCCCCGCCTCCACGTTTCTCCACAGAGATGTCCACTCTCATTTCGGAGGAAGTAGCATCTCTTCTTACAAAGCGAGCCATTCAAAAAGCTCCCCTAGATCCCTCCGGTTTCCTCAGCTCTCTCTTTCTGGTTCAAAAGAAGAACAAGAAGTTCAGACCCGTGATAAATCTCAGAGATTTCAACCAGTTTGTCGTTTATCGACATTTCAAAATGGAGACCATTATACATCTCAGAGACATTCTTCTTCCCTTCGATTTCATGGTTCGTCTGGACCTTCAGGATGCTTATCTTTCAGTCCCCATTCATCCGAGTCACAGAAAATATCTTCAATTCCAATGGCTAGGTCAGTCGTATCAGTTCTCTTCCCTTCCATTCGGCCTGTCTTCAGCACCTTGGTGTTTCACCAAGTTAATGAAACCGGTCACGGCTCATCTCAGATCTTTGGGCATCAGACTCTTAATTTATCTCGACGACATTCTCTTATTACATCAAGATCGTTCCACTCTCCTATCTCAGTTGCAAATAACTTGTTCCCTTCTTTCCCAACTCGGGTTTCATCTCAACGAAGCAAAGTCAAATACTCTACCATCTCAAAGGATAGACTTCTTAGGGTTCGAGATGGATTCTTCTTCCTCTACTCTCCATCTCCCTTTACAAAAAGTTCATACCATAAAGACAGAAATTCAAAAAACACTAAGCAGATCTCAGATTTCTCTCAGAGCTCTGGCCAGGATTGTGGGTCTTCTGTCTGCTTCAATCCAAGCCATTTTTCCTGGCCCGCTACATTACCGAGCTCTTCAGAGGCTCAAAATCCGTCATCTCAGAAGAGGTCTTGCCTATTCAGAAATGGTGGCTCTCGATCACGAGTCTCGTTTAGAACTCAAATGGTGGATAGACCATGTAGACGCCTGGAATGGCAGGGCTATTTTTCCATCAGCCCCCGATCTTGTGTTAGAGTCCGATGCAAGCCTGACGGGTTGGGGCGCCCGCTGTGGCTCAATCTCGACTGGAGGTACATGGTCACTCGAGGAGTCCAAATTGCACACCAATTATTTAGAGATGCTTGCGGGGTCCTTTGCAATCAAAGGTCTGGCAAAGGACAGAGTGCAGTGTACCATCCTCCTCCGCATGGACAATGTTTCGGCTGTTCGTTACATAAACCATCTTGGAGGAACCAAATCGAAACCTTTAGCAGACCTGGCAAAAAGTATTTGGGAATATTGCCTTCTCAACGAAATATCCCTTTCAGCAGAATATCTTCTAGGCTCCCTCAACCAAACGGCGAACTGGCACTCGCGTTTCCTCAAAGACTACAGCGATTGGAAGCTTCATCCCTCAGTTTTCCGTTCTATACTTCACAAATGGGGTCCTCTTGTCATAGACTTTTTCGCTTCCTGTCTCAATTCTCAGTTACCCCTCTTTTTCAGTTGGTGTCCAGACCCCTCCGCTTTAGCCTCGAACGCTTTTCTTCAGGACTGGTCCAAAACGATGAATTATGCATTTCCTCCTTTCATAATGATCACCAGGGTCTTGGGCCAGATCAGGCACCAGAAGGCAACATCAGTGCTGGTGGTCCCTTTCTGGCAATCTCAAATTTGGTTCCCCCCTCTCTTGGAACTGGCAATCGATTCCACCCTTCTTCTCCCCTTGTTCCCTTCTCTTCTTCTAGACCCGCTAGGGAACCCTCATCCCCTTGTCATCAACAACTCTCTCCAGCTTTCTGCGTGGAAGGTGTCGGGACTTCTCGACCTCCCATCCCAATTTCGGAAGAAGCTGCAGACCTCATCAGCAAGGCCTGGGCCCCAGGTACCAGGAAGGCATATAGTTCCGCCTGGTCTCTTTGGTCTAGCTGGTGTGTGGGAAGGGACCTTGATCCACTTTCAGCAGATTTAAACTATGTAATTAATTTTCTGGCCTCACAGGCTGGCATAGGTAAATCATACAGGACGATCAACCTATATCGATCAGCAATTTCCATGCACCATGCTTACATCAATGGGAAACCTGTGGGGGAACACCCCCTTCTTTGCTGCTTGTTAAATGGAGTAAAATGTTCTTGTCCTCCTTTACCTAAATACTCAAACTTATGGGATGTGAATGTGGTATTAAAGTTGTTTTTATCTTGGCAAGATAATTATGAGTTGTCTTTGAAAATGCTTTCTGCCAAACTCACTACGTTGCTCTGTTTAGTTTCCATCAAACGGTTATCTGAAGTGTTTCCTCTCGACAGTTCGCCCCTACGGGGGTATTATTTTCTGTTCACAAACGCACCAAATCTAATTTGCATACAGTTTTTTACCCATATTTTCCCAATCAACCTAAGTTATGTGATGGACAATGCCTTAAATGTTACGAAGAACGCACGGCCAATCTCAGAACGTCTTCCTTTTCCCAGTTGCTTATTTCTTTTCGCAAACCCCATAAGCCTGTTTCTTCGGCAACTCTTGCCAGATGGGTTCGCTGGGTAATGTTTTTGGCGGGTATAGATACCTCTGTTTTTGGGGCTCATTCCACTAGAGGTGCTATGGCCTCTAAGGCTTTCTGGGTTGGTTCCAGTTTGGAAGACATTCTGAGATCAGCCGATTGGTCTAATGATAATGTTTTCAGAACATTCTATTGTAAGCCTGTACATACTGCAACTTATGTGGTGCTTAATATGCTTTAAAAAAGCATAATAAGAGCCTCCGTTCTTGACATAAAATGTAGATTTTCCTAGTAGATTATGACGGAAAGTCTTAATTTTATTAAAGACACGGAGGCAAGTATTATCCCGCCTCAAGTAGGACAATTTCCTGATTTTGTCTTCTTTTCCCTCCCTCACAGCAACATCCTCGACACCTCAA
The DNA here is from genome assembly GCF_031143425.1 of Pleurodeles waltl. Lineage (NCBI taxonomy): Eukaryota > Metazoa > Chordata > Amphibia > Caudata > Salamandridae > Pleurodeles > Pleurodeles waltl. The sequence continues at coordinate 1,368,775,787 of NC_090445.1, forward strand.
CCAGCTACCTGATCGGACCCTGGTTCTACCAATCCCTGACGCTCCTTCTGAAGATCCGGCTTCATTCCAGTGGAGTCTCCCGAGCATTTCCCGACTTTCTCCTCGTCTCTTCTTTTGCCTGAACTTTATCCAGGAACTTTGTTCTTTCATTTTGTCAGTTGCAATTGTTTTCACTATTTTTCCGTTGTTCTCACACATGGATTATCTTCTCGCATCAAGAAAGAGGGCTGGTCGCAGTCAAGCTTGGTGGTCCCGTATGCCCGTACATTGTGATTGGTGCATTAGTTTCATTTATTGTTCTCCCATTGGCTTTCCTGTTTCCAAGCCTCATGGGAGTTGTAGTTTCTTGACTGCTGCTATTAAAATAAAGCAAGATAGAGAAGATAATACTCGCCTCCGTGTCTTTAATAAAATTAAGACTTTCCGTCACAATCTACTAGGAAAATCTACATTGTATTTCTAGAAGGCTTAATACTCCTTACGAGACGCAAAGCTCTTTGCTCTATGAGAGTGCTGTGGATGGAATGCGTTTGTTGTGCAGTCTATAAAGATTGTGTATATGTTGTGCTCTTGCCATGTGTGTTGTTGCAGCTGTGGCTGTGTTGTTGCTGCTGTTATACATGAATCTGAAGTGAAAAGGAGTGAGATGTGGGTATTCTCGACCGATTCTAATGTATGGATTGATAAAAGTGTCTGAATGCATTGTGGCCTATGTTTGGAATGTTTTGGTATGAAATGAAGGGTTGTATCATCCAGAGATGCAAAACAGTGAGCCAAGCAATTAAAGGGCACAGAGGTTTACGCAGTTACCCCAAAGCGGCTTTCTTGGAAGGAAAATGGCAGATTCACTTCACAGTTCATCCAAACCTACTGCACCCACAATACAATGTGCTAAATGCAACAATTACCTGGAATGCGAAGAGCAGATAGACATGGAGGCTCATCCTTTGATTAAAATAATTGATAGAACCTCATGACAGAACGTTTTTGATACAAGGTTCTGTTTAAATAGTTCCTTATGTTAGGAAGGGCTTCAAGACACTAAGAAAAAAAGAAAAAAGTTCATTCACATATATAAAATAATGTCATAAACATTTATTTTACTTTTCAATGGAATGTAAAATTCTTCTTTAATTGTTTCTGATCTAAAAGTGCCTTGGGCCTCACAGCATTATAAAGAACTATACATTATCCACCCTTTTTAGAAGATGGGCTGTGTCAAGGTACTACTGCTGTTTATTTGTCAGGAGTCTTTGACTCCTTGCAAATGGGCTGAAGAAAGAGGGGGGCCGCAGCGGTCACCAGAAGGAATTTTAAAAAACAAGGCTGCCTTCACTTATTGTTTCATTTGGACGGTCTGCGAGGACAATAGCCCAGCACACACATCAGCTAAAAAAATCCTGTGTGAATCCGGGGAGGAGGGCTGAAGCTCTTTTAGCCCAGTGGGGCGTTGCCTGCCTGGTAGGAGTCCCATGGAAACAGCAGGGAACTCTGCAGGGAACCCTAGAGAAAATCCAGCAAGGAACTCTGAATCCCACCCTTCAGTCATTCCATGAGGGTTGGTAGACAAACATTGGCAAATCCGATAGGCCTCAGCAAAGCAATCTACTTTGTCAATGTCTTTTAGCCATATTGTATAGAAGCCCAGCTACTGTTCAGCATGACTGAAAGTCATGGAAAGAAGTGCTATGACACGGCCAGAAATGGCCGTGTCATAGCACTTTTTTGACTAGCAGGACGGGAGGGATAAGCAATACAACATGGAGTGGGGCAAGCAACACAACTCGGGAGTGGTGGTGGGGGTGGAGAGAAGGTGAAAAAGTGTCCTTATCATAGTGCTGTGTTTTGTTATGGTAGTTGGGAAATTGTGCGGTGCAATTGTGTGGAGTTGAATTATGTGGTGTGGAATAAGGTGGCATGGCATGGAGTTTTGTGGTGTGGCCTGGAATTATGAAGTGTGGAGTGGAAGTAAGTGGCATGGAATTGTGTGGCATGGGATGAAATCGTGGGGCACGTAATTGTGTTACATTCAGTGGAATGGAATTAAGTGGCATGGAATGTAGTGGAATTATGTAACCCAGAGTGCAAGTGTGTGCCATGGAGTGGAATTATGTGGCATAGAGTGGAGTGGAATTATGTGCCGTGGAGGGGAATTGTGAGATTCTGAATTGTGAAACGTGGAATTGTGTGGTGTGTAGCGCAATTGTGTAATGTGGAATTGTGAAATGTGGAATTGTGTTGAATGGAATTGTGAAGTGTGGAATTGTGAGTTGTGGAATTGTGTGGTATGGAACGGTGGGAAGTGGAATTGTGTGCAGATCGAATGACAGAAATCAGAGAACACAGGGATGGTTTTGGAAACACTGGAAAAGCGAAACGAGGAATGTGAGGATGAAGACAATAAATATCAGTAGTCAAATTAAACAGAACATGGTGAGAAGAAGAGTTTGTTTATAAAGGAAAAGTGTTTGGCCATGGACAAAGGATGTTTGTGGTTTGTAGTAGTGACTGTCGGAATGATCTGAAGTAAATTTGTCTTCAATTGAATGTGCCTTTCAGGCACGGCCTGTCCTTTAGGGCGGAGGGGCCACACCCCCCCCACCTTTTGCACCTCATAAAGAGTGTCTGTCAGGCTGAGCAAAGGTCGGCCTGACAAACACTCTTCATGTTCAGGTCAGGCAGCCAGGAGCAGACATGCTCAATTTGCGCAGACTTCTGGCAGCCTGAGCTGAACTTTGCTGGGCTGAAGAGGTCACAGCTCTTATTGGCGTGACCTCCTCGGCTCAGCAAAGGTGCCTCGAGGCCCTCCCCTGGGTGACGAGGGAAGCGTCACCCACTGACTTCGACCTGGGCGCTTCAAGTTTAAGCCCTGAAGCGCCCAGGGCGAGTGCCAATTAGTGACACTCCGTCACAAAATGGAGTGGGGTCAGCAGTCTCACTAACCCAATCCCACTCTGTAACGAGGCTGGGACTGCTGCCTTCCCTCATTGGCTGGCCTAAGGTCAGCCAGTGAGGGGAAGGCAGCAGTCCCAACCCTCCTGGGACCTCCGAGGCTAAAGGTAAGTGTGTGTGTGTGTATGTGTGATCGTTTTAAATGAATGTTTGGTGCGTTCGTGTATGTTTGAAAGTTGATGAGTGTTGTGAATGGGTGAATGGATGTGCATGCTTGCATGTGTGTGTGTGTGTGTGTGAAAGTGTGAGTGTGCTTCCCGCCCTCCTCCCAGTTAAAACTGCCAATCGCCACTGGTGCCTTCAACATATTGGAAACACAGGCAGTGGCATGTGTTGTGTAAAATATGCTTGGGTGTGTAAAGCAAATGAAAAAAGGTGTGGGTTTAAATAAAGGTGCCCTGGCTATTACAAATAATAAGAGAGGAATATAAAAAGATTTGTGCTTTCAAAATATGTGCATTGTTTATACCTGTGAAAGCATATTCTTTTTAAAATAATGTAACGTTGCATTTTAAGTCAGTGATCATGCAAGTACACATCTTAAAATTGGGTAACAGTTGGAGAAAGGAGTCACAGGGTCTGTTGAAAGTGTGTGCACTAAGTACAGACAGGCAGAGTTGAGATGGAGGGAATAGGGGGGCAAGAACACAGGTATGTTGTGGGTGGGAGGGAAGAAGGAACAGTATATGAATAACAGTGTGAACCGCATTCTTAATTAAAATGAATCAATCTGTGTTTGGTCCATGCACCATACAAAAAAGGAAATTATGACCAGTGTGTGCTGGCCAACTATGAAGCAGCAGAGTGGCCATAAATTAAATGAATGTTATGCATTGGGTACACAATATATAGTCTCGTAGAGACAGGACATGCGCTGTCTAGCCAAGACCTAAAAAAGGAAAGTTAAGTTCATACAGGAAGTGGTGGATATATTAATCCGCTAGGTGACAATACATGAAACTCTACTGTTTCTCATATCAAAGCTCCCTCCAGCAAAGAAAACTTCCTTGATTAGAGGCATCCTGGATAAGATTAATGTAGCAGTACCAACACACAAGGAAGGTCGTGGAGGAGTCTAGAAAAGGTGGTATTATTGCAAATGAAAATCACAGGAGAAGATAGCACACGGTAGACCAGCTGCCATGGCAAGGGGAGTAGGCATGAGCCACAAATGCAGCTGGCACACATGGAAGAGCAAATGGCAGGAGTGATTAGGCCCGAGTTTGTTTCTAGACTTGAAGGCTCAAACACCACTGAAATGAAAGACATCACATCTCAACAAAAGCTAAGTCACAAAACAATACACATGAATAAATAAGCATATATTTAATGATCTCATCACAAAACATAATACAAACCCGTAATGTGTACAGATTGCCCATGTTGATAATGTGCTATCTGGTTGTAATGCTACCTATGCTTGGGGGTGTGGCCTTTTAAGGACTGCTGAAGGTGGGGGCGTCAGTGAAGGGATACATATAGACTTTTGGTCACCCACACATTTTCAAAAAATTATTCAGTAATGCTCAGGGCACCTAGACTTTAGTCTAATGGCATGGATATTTGCTTTGCAATCATTTCTTTATTTAATACACAATTTGTTTTAGTAATCAGTATCAGATATTAAGTTCAAGTTTATTAAATGCATAGTTAATTAAACGCAATACATCATACATTTTAAAGACTACTTACTCCATACAAATAAAAAATATCCATTTTAGTTTAAAAATCCTTCACAGATTAAATGATAACATATAAATTCAATATAACTAGCCGAGATTTCTTCAATTATACATTTCATAAATATATACTTTTATTAAATGTCATTACTAACAAAAACCTCTTAGATAGGAGTGAATGCATTATAATCATACCCACATAAATATTTCTATACGGTGCATCAATTTCCCACTCCACGTGTGTTATTAAGGTATCTGAAAAATACTAACAGTTTTTAACGTCATTCAATCATAAATTTTTAAATATTCAATTATAAAATTATTTACAGTTAAATTAATTCTCAAGAAAGCAAAAATACTTCCATGGATTCTCCACAGGTAAACCTTAAAAACGGCAATGATCCTCATCATTTCACGATTTATAAGCCAGAAAAGCATGTATTATGTTTATACTAATTGATGAACATGTAATAATTTTTTAGATATCAAACGAATATACTTTATAAATCTGGCATTTAAAGTATAGTCAGAAGGTTTAAAGCAAGCGATCACCGTTTCTCCACAGGACCGTATTCCCCTATGATTGAAGGCTGCCTTTAGTAGAGTCTTATGCTCAATCAGCAGGCCATTACAGGTACAGATCAGATGAGTAATATCTTCCACTCCACACCCACAGATCCTACACTGGGAAATTGTTGCAGTGCGTTCCCATAGGGCTAGGTGGGTTACTCCAGGAATAAAGCCAAATCGGTGTTTGATAAAAAGATCCTTATCAGTTTTTGACCACCCGGCCTCCAGATATGGCTGACATTTCAGAATTTTGTACTCATTAATTACCATCCATGAGTGTGACCTGATTGCTAACAGGCTCTTATCCATAAGTACTGATCTCTTCTTCATTATTCGGTTTAAGATTTTTTTTAAAAGCATAATGGGAGAGATTTAAATCCCATAGTTCCCTTACCTCTAAATCTTCTAGGGCCTGATCTAAATACTGTCGGGATTTGGCTGTAGGATTCAAACTGATCTCCTTCCAGAGTGCCTGACAGAGATGATTTCCCTTTGTTAACTGTAGATGTTTCCACGTTTTAATGTAGCTGCACTTCCAAGCTATATTTTGGTTTAAGTACCCGAATTCCAGCCTAATTTGAGCTTGGAAAGTGTACCCTGGTAGTTGGAATAGAGACCTAAATTATCCCAATTATTCCATTCAGGATGACAGCGTATTGTCCTCGCAGGGCTTCTCCACCATACCCTAAAGTCGAATTTAGTCTTGCCACAATAACTTGTAGCAGGGGATGGTAGCTAGGGCTTTTCAGAGTGCAAAATGCAAGCAATAGAACATTTCCTTTCCTATGTAAGTCCTGCTTTTGAGGGAGAAAGGAACCTCATTTATCAAATAGTACACCGAGGTATTTATAGTGGTTTACTTGTTCTAATACTCCCCATTGTGTGTGCCATTTATCAACTCTAGAGGTTTTTTTTACTAACTTCCATCACTTTAGTTTTTTTCTGATTGATTTTCAATCCGTTCTGCTCAGCATATTCGATTAAATTTACGGTGAGCTGAAGTAATCCTACTTTAGTTTGACTTAAAAATATTACTTCATCAGCGTATAACACATTGGAAATGGACATGTCACCAATCTTAGGGGAATACACGTTCAACTTATTGAGCTTAAAAGTCAAATCTGATAAGAAAGAGATTAAAAAGATACAGAGCCAGTACACAACCCTGTTTCAGTCCTTGTTTTGTCTCAATTTTTCTTGAAAGGAAAGAGCCGTCCCCTATTTTTACTCTAATCCATGTATCTGTATAAAACTGCTGAACAGCCTTTAATAAATTCTCTGGTATACCCCAGGCAGCTAACTTTTCCCATAGACGACTTTGCTGTACCAAATCAAAGGCTGATTTTAAGTCCACAAAACACAGATACAAAGGTTGATTTTTCTGTTTGCATTTGTCAATGACAATGGAAAGAGTTAAAATGTTTGTAGCTGTTCCGGGGCACTTTGCAAAACCTGTCTGATTGGGGGTAATAGTATTGTTCTCAGTTGCCCTGGTGCGAAGATGCTCCAGTAATAGACCAGCATAGTATTTACCCTCTACGTCCGTTAAGGTGATCAGTCGGTAATTCTCAGGATAAAATTTGCTGCCTTCTTTAAATATTGGATGAATTATAGTGCCCCTCCAAGAGTTTGGAATGCTTCCGAATTCTATACAATGGTTATAAATCAACACCCGTTTTTCTCCCCAAAGGACTGGGTTCATTTTAAATAGTGCATTTGGGATCCCATATGGATCTGGGGCCCCTGCACTTCTACCGCTCTTTAATAAGTTTACAACCGCCGACATCGAGAAGGCTAAATTTGCGGATTCTGTTTGGGCATTGCTCATTTGTTATCACATCTTAGTTTTTAGTGTCTTCCTTATTTTACCATATCCGCTAAAGTGATGAGCTAGGTAGTCAGACCATGAGGATTCCGAAATATTTGAACTAGGCAAGGTCATTGGAGCTTTATTCAATTCATTAACCATTTTCCAGAACCCTGTGCGTTTGATTTTTTATTCGGGAATAGTGCCTTTGCCCAAAGGTTGTGAACATTCCGTAATTTATAGTTCCATATTTGTTTCAGTCAGTTGGGTTTTTCTTATATAGCCTTAAGAGTCTGTTCTGTTGCCTTCTTAATTTAGTCATACAAGCTGAAATGTTTATATTCTTTTTTATTTTTACTCGCCCCTGGTTTTGGTAGGTCTTTTGTGGTGTGTCTGTAAGGAGACCAACTGTGAATCTGTCCAGAAATGCTGACCAAATGGTTATTGGGTTACAGGATATAACGTTGTGGCATTGGTCAAATATCACAGTTGCAATTTCACCAATGGACTCCATTGATTTTTCATTCCATTGAAGTTTCTTATAGTTCGTGGTAGTAACATCCGTTGGTGCAGTAGGGGCAGGATTAAATATAGGAAAGCCACAGCCAATCTCTGAACATTGTTGACCATGGTCACTCTTATCTGATTTTATAATATTATGTCTATCAATTTGGAGGATATGTGTTTTCTGGAGCATGCATCTGAATGGACATAGACATTAATTAGCAAAAGTGAGCTGGAAAACTCTTTATTCCATACATCTAACTTTACTATCAAAAACTCTTTGTTTTTCTCGTATAGCCGTGTGCATGATATATTTAATCCTGCTGAAATAAAGATTGCTAAACCCCCTGCCCCCCAGGGTGGCCAAACCTTTTTTTCCTAATTGCTTCGGGAAAAAAGCCCGTAAATCCATCAATTGTAAATGGGTTGGTGGCCCAAGTATCCTGTAAGAAAATAATTTGAAATGTATTTAATAGACTAGTCAGATTTGTTTGATGGATGTTTGATCTAATCCCGTTTATTTTCCAGGAGCAGACTTGGAGAGGTTTGTCACTGACGATTATCTTTGTGGAATGCTGCTGACAGCCACCCTAGATCTAGCTGCTGTGAAGGGTGAATATAGGATGCTTTGTGCCCTGTATAGTGATCATCAGTACATTTTTTCCAGTTGCAGATCTAAGGACTGAAAAAAATTGAGCTAAGCCTTTTGATTTGTTTAATTTAGGCATATTATTTTGGGCCTCTAGAGGGTCGGGATAACATATTTGTTGGGATATACTAAATCTAATTCCCCATTTTAAGAAATAACTTATTTTTCTTTTATGACTCTTCTAACCACTTGTGATGACGTCCAAGTTACCAGGGTTGATCCGTTATTTTTACCTTCATTGCTCTTAACCCCTGGCAGGAATTCTATAGAGACAATATCAGTAGACTCTATGGCTCTGATTTATACTTTTTAGTGCAAAATTGCACCAACTCAGTTTTGCACCAAAAAGTTTAGCACCGGCTTGCACCATTTCTGTACACCAGCCGGGCACCATATTTAAGGAATGGTGCAAGCCGGTGCAAAAGGTAGGCTAGCGGCAAAAAAAATGACTTTAGTCTGGTTGGGCTGGCAGTATGGAAGAAGGGGATTTTGCACCAAAAAATTACGTTAGGCAGGTTAGAGTAAAAAAAATGACTCTAACCTGCCTAGAGTCATTTTCTGACGCAAAACCATCCATACCACATGACTCCGATCTTAGAAAAGACAGGAGTCACGCCCACCACCACAATGGCCAGCACAGGGGACCAGGGGCCCCTGGGCATGGTCATTGCACCCTGTGAAATGTAAGGGGACCCATTTAAGGGTCTCCTATGGCACTTTCAAAAATAAAATAAAATAAAATAAAATACTTACCTGTACTTACCTGGGATGGTGTCCCCCATCCTCCTCAGTCCCTCTGGTGTGGTTGGGGGTGTCCCTGGGGCCTGGGGAGGGCACCTGACCCAGGTGTTAAAAAATGGGGAAAAGCAAGCTTTTCACCATTTTTTGTCCCCTCCTCCCTCCCGTGCACCATTTTTGCACGGGAGTATAAATATGGTGTTAGGCCATAGAGTCATTTTTTGCACGGGAACGCCTACCTTGCATCTCATTAAGGCAAGGTAGGTTTCCACTCCAAAAAAATTACTTTAACTCCATAAATTTGGCGCTAGACGGGTCTAGCACCAAAGTATAAATATGGGGTTAGTTTTGCACCGAATTAGAGTCAAAAAAATTACGCTAATTCGGTGCAAACAAGGTATAAATTTGCCCCTATATCTTTTAGGGCCGGAATAACTTGTAAAAGTTTTAGTATATTTCCTCAGTTTGGAATATCAAATGGACCCCTAGATTGGTATTCTGGTTCCAGAATCAATTGTTTACAATCTACAGGAGGACTGGTATTGGGACTTCTTATAGAGTCGTCCTGTTCTCACACTAGGGCTATTCCTTTGTGTTTCGTTTTCTGGAACTGTGGCTTAAAGTCTCTGTCCGTCCATCCCAAATTTGATACATTTAGCCTCGTATCTGATCTGTTTAAGGGCTCTATCTCTGAGAGTGGTCTGGGAAGTTCCATCATTTCCTTTGCCCCTGGTCTCACCACTTCAACTGTCTAATGGCAGACCCACTTCCTTTTCCTACCTGGAGCCGAGCCGTTTGAGCCCCTTAACATTCAGCATAATCGGAATTAGTAACTGTGATACATGTGCCCTCTTCTTCAAATGACCTCCTATTAATCTCTGGAATAATGCTCAGTTTAGCTTTGGGCTCCCTTTGGTGTGGTTTGCTATTTTGTGGTTCCTGCTTTGTTGGACCCATGCCGTTTAGGTTTAGCGAATCCTGTTGGTCCCTGTTTTTTATATACTCCTCATTGGAATTAGATTCATTCAAGTCGCTATGGTCTTGGTAAGTAGGCTCCCTCGCTTGTGTATTGAATAGTGGGAACAACTTGTTGGCTGTTGGGCTGCTTATTTTGTTGATACTCAAGTCATAAGACATTATCATTCCATTTCTTATTTCTGGAGGGAGAGAGGAGCTCATCTTTATAGTGGGAGGGCCCATAAAGACATCCCTTTTTTTATTCTTTCCTTCCGTTGTTTTCTCTTTTGTCTTTTAGTAGCCAGCTTTTCTAAGTGTAGCAGATACACCGCAGATTTAGGGGAGGGCAGGAGGAAATGTATTTATTTGGATCTCAGACTGACGGCCTTTCTCCTTCTCAGAGGATTTCAGTAAACATACCTTTTCCCTGAGTACTAACCCCTGACCACACCTAGGTCCTTCAAAAAAATCTATTTCCTTATCAGTCGTTATCTCAGGACAGCGAGTAACTATACTGCCCATATTTTCATTTGGACCAGCATCCTTTGTTGCTGGGGAGATTCTTGAGCTACAAATTCACCCCCTTTTATCATATTTAGATTAGCCTTAAGATCTGTTATAATAAAATTTAAGGCCTCTGGGAGTGTGGCCAGCTTGTTGATTATGGGCTCACAATCTGTTTTGTCATCTCTGCAAAATTCTGAGCTCACTTAATCAAGATGTTTAGGATTAGCCAGCTTCTGATCTATCCCTGAGACTGATTTTGCCATGACATTCAATAGATCCACCTTGACGTCTGTATTTGACGACTGATAAGACAGGGTATCAAGAGTTAGTTGCAAGGTCTTAAAGAAGATATCCCATACAGCATTTTGATCCAATGTGTTTGGAGTATTCGTGAAGGCGGTAAGTTCTCATTTATATCCTCCATACCTTCGAATTCATTTGTTTGTGTTTTTTTGTGACAAAGGCATTTGGGGATCTATAATCAAACGCAGAGGTATCTAATTGAGTATCTAAGGTAGAAGCCTGCACTTCTTGTGGATTGCCCCCCATGTCTTTGGTAAGAGGACCTTTAAAGAAGTGTACAGTGGAGCTCAATTCCAATTGTGTATGAGAAGGAGAACTAGAGTTAACGTTTAATGGACCTAATTTATTAATATTGTCCGAAGTATGAATAATTCCTAAAGTGCGATTTTCCTTCCGCATTTGACAGGCCTCATGTGGCCCCAAAGCGTATAGTCGTGGCATGGAATCTATACCTCTTTTAATAATTACATTTACTTCAAGAGGAGGTTTGAAACCTAATTGTGGATGGTCAGTCAGGATTTTCAGGGATGTACAAGTGGAGGCGACTGGGGACGGCAATGATGACCTGAGGGTCAGTAGTTCTAAGTCACTAATCCAACCCCAGGCATTTTCTTTAAATTTATCATCCGTTGACTTTGAAGTATTACCAAAAGCAGATTTTTCAGTCAACCACTCCTGGAGCCCACTGTTCGTATAGCAAACTGCTTTCACTTTTTATGGGGAAGATAGGATGGGGTAGATCAGCAGAGCCATTAGGTATAGAGAAAATCTCATCCACAGGGTCCTTCAGAAAGTCAAATTTATGGGGGATGTTCACCGATTTCTCAACCCTTTGAAAAAAATTGGAGAGATTAAGGACTGATGCTCTGACTTCATTTTTGCTTTCCATTTTACTATTGAAGGAGGAGAGGAGGATTTATTCTTCTTCTTATTCCTCTTAGTTTGCGGCTGAAAAGCCCTTTCCTTCCCAGATCGCATCTTCACCGGCCTTAAGGTTTTTCTTCTCACTTGTTTTTAGACGCGCTTCCACACCTTAACAATTGAGGGGCACGAGCAAGTGCAGTCCTCCTCAATCTGCTACTGGATCCTGCTGAGACTGCTAGAGGGCTTGATCGGCCTCGAGATAGCCCTTGCGCACCGGTTTTATAATCCCGCCACCAAACCTCAACCATTGAGGGGCACGAGCATGTGCAATCCTTCTCTCCTCCTGAAATCCTTCATGGCCCGCTGGCTTGGTACACAGTATGGCAAGCGGGTCACATTGGCTCTCCCACAAACCGCACCCAGACCTAGCTGGGCAGCTTCTGTGGTGGCCTGGACTCTCCCTTGGAAGTAGTCACCCACGACTGCCGTACTCCCCAACACTGCCAACACTGCACTGTTTTGCTGTGCTTTCTAAGTTGGCCACTTGGCCTTTCTCTTTGGCCTCCTAGGCCTCCTGCGTACCCCCCATTCTCCCCCACTGGCCACCTCCTACCTTTTTCCATGCTCCAACGAAGGCCGGCTGGGGGAGGTGCAGGCACTTCAGGACGACTGCTCGACTCAAAAAATCCCACGGCATGGCAGGGAGCAGCATGGCAGGTAGCGGCACGAGGGTCAGCTTCTCAGCTGTGGATTCACTGCACAGCAGCGGTGCGGCAGTGTGGGCGCGCTCGTCTACTTGCGCTCGACAGCTCCGCTCCTCCTCCGGCCTCCGCAGTCAGACTTTAGCACATAAAAACAACAGGGGAGTCCATGGGCGCCGCAACAGGTCCGTCCTTACATGTAACTGTTACCACTCTGGCCGGTTTAGCAGCTTGTGATCTGTGTGGAGTCAGCATCCTGAAGTGCAATCTTGCCGGTCCCAGACTTTTACCCTGACTCTGCTCCTCCTCTGTTCCTTGCTTAGCTGCCTACAGCTCAGCCAGACCCAGTATCTCCGTCCACACAAGAGTCGTGCTAACTGACAGCACCAGCAAGCCAATGTGTTGGGCGCGAGTATCAGATATGATATCGGACCATCACTGGTGTGTCAGATGAGTGAAATACACATATCTCAAAAGAGGGTTTAAACAAAATAAATGTTGCCATCCAGTCACAAGGATGCTATGGAACACAAATACATTATTAATACATTGCAAATGATCAGCAATACTTTTTTGTTGTGTATTTCTATTACAATACCAGTCAAAGATTCTGACAGAGTGTTTAGTATTACAAGTCTTGTTCTAAACAGTTCAGTGTTTTCAATCACAGTCTAATGGAGTAGAAATGTTCATTGGAATACTACTCAGTAAACAGTGTCTATGTGGTCTATCTGGTGCGTTTCAACCCTTCATAGGAAATCTGTAGTTCTTCCTCAGGACTGTGAGCCAATGAACCTAACCCCAACTCATTAAATACAGTAGGAAATATTGTGTTTGTTTGACTGTAATGGTACAGAAATCATCTAATTAAATAGTTATTTCAATTTTTATTTGAAATATTTTCCTAAATATTTAGTTTGTTTTTATAGTGTTGTTAGTTTAGTGACATCACCTAATGATAAACCATGGTATGTTCACCTTCCAGACTATTAATCATGAGCCAATTATCCCCTTTGTAGTCTGTACACTGTAGTGTATAGAGTAGGAAATCCTTGATTGCAGCTGAGTAGTTTGTCAGACTGCACAGTTGCAGCTCGTGGGTGTAAATGACGCGGGCGGAGCACGGGACGGAGCACGGGGCGGCGCGGGGGGTTAATTAATAATAATAAAAAATAATAATAATTACACTTACCTCCTCCGTTGCCGCAACGCACTGCTCCTCTCCATCGACGTCGCTGCTGGAACAGGCTCCCAGCCTGCCCTGCTCCAATCCTGATGCTGCTTAGAGCAGCGTCAGGATTGGCTGGGAGCGCCCAGACCAGGGTGCTCCCAGGCAGCCTGTGCAGGCTATTGCGCATGATGGCCGGCCAAACACACATGCGACCAACAGTGCACTACCCTCATCCAGGTCATTCCACAAGGCCCCGCCCCTTTCAGTAGGAAAGGATAATAAACATAGTTTATTATCCTTTCCTTGTGAAATGATTTGCCGCAGTTGCTGCTGGCGGGGATGGGGAATGCTCCTCTACCCTAGCTGAGGAGCCGCCCCTGAGACTGCACATATATAGTTTCTAAGAAAGAGGGGTGTATCTTACATATGTTTCTCAGAAAGGTTCCCACTACATTTATAAGCCAGAACCACACATCTTCACACAATTCCTGGAGTTCTTTTTCCATCTGTCAGTAAGCTGTGGGCTCAGTCATTTCTCTTCAGACGCTTCGCTGTGATAGGTTCACATGACTCTTTGTTGCATTGAGGCAATGGAGTTTTGATAGCTTATTTATAGCTTAAAGTGAGACACATTGTTTTCGATTTGTATGTATTCCTTTGCAGACACTCTCCCTCTCAAAATAAAGAAGAGCAGGTACTTAGTACCTGACTGTACCAGCACATTTAAATCACTGGGTGTAGTATCCAAAGATGTAACTTAATTTTGTTTAACTGCTCTTGTGGTAGCAGGCCAGCCTCTTGTGCTGCATTCTGAAGAAAATTAGTTTTCGTGGCTTCTAGTGAACTTCAGAGGTTTTTTTTGTTGTTGAGGTTTTTGTCTACTGAAATGCTCCCTAATATATTTATTACAGTATATTCATTCAGTCCATTTTGAACCATGCATAGCTCGAATACCCTCTTTGCCTCCCTTTTCAACAATGTTTTCCGAAACCTCCTACCCTAGGACTTTGCGACACCACCTCCACAATTCTTCGCTTCAGATCTTTCTCCCAATGATTTTCACTCATAAATGGTTACCTAACAGGGGATGACTGTGCACCTAAATCTATACTTCCGCTGTATAATCCTTTTGCCAATTTTGTGATTCGTCTTCTCTATATAGGCCAACTCACAAGGATTTAGGATGATTTACACCATGGGCCTCATTTCCTACTTTTTGGCGCAGGGTAGCACTGCAAGGATTCTTGCTGCACTGCCCTGTGTCAAAATGAAAGGACAGACGTAGAGTAAAGCAAAGCGGCAATTTGCGCTGCCTTGCCTAACTCCATATCTATGAGGCCATCACCACATAGAGATGATTGAGATGCCTGTGCATTGGAGCATCACATCGTGATGTTCCAGTGACGCAGGCCTCTATCAAATGAGGCCCCTGTTTTTGGAATTATAGTCAGTAAAGCCATGGCTGGTCCCAAGCCCAGCTGTGAAAGGAGGAGGGTTATGTGTGGGGCTAGCTACCCACCATGTAAATAATCCTTGCTACAGAAATGGCAAAAGACACCCTGGCCTTGGGGAGGGAAGAATCTCCTTCACAAAGGGCTATGACACCTTGTGGTGAAAGCCAGAGATCCTTGGAAGCCACAAAGCTGATCAAACTGCTTTTGACCAAGATCATCACCATCGAGACATGGAATGTGAGGACCTTGTATGAGACAGACAAGACAGCCCAAATTGCAGCAGAGATTAAAAAAATAACCTTGCCCTGCTTGGCATCAATGTGTCCAGGTAGAAACAGTCCGGACATGAGGTAGAGAAAGCCCACATACACAGAGAGTAGCACTGATGCTCATGCCAACAGAACTCTGATTGGATGGGAAGCCCACACTTCCATAATCATCACAGATACCTTGCACACCAGGAAAAGAGGATCAAATTGAATGTTATCCAGTGATATGCACCTACAAATGACAGCAAATGACAGCAAAGAAGATGAAAAAAACAGTTTTACAACAGACTCCAGTCCATCCTGGAGAAATGTTTTGAGGAAGACATCACCATACTAATGGGTAACCTCAATGCCAAAGATGGGAAGCAACAACACTGGGTACAAAGAAGTCATGGGGAACCATGGCCTTGGCAACATGAACGAGAATGGTGAAAGGCTCACATATCTCTGTGCCCTGAACAGTGTGGTGATAGGCAGTAGTGTATTCCCCACACAAAGGTATATACAAGGCAATATTGGTGTCACCAGGCCATTCAACAGGGAATCAGATTGACTATTGACTGCATTGCCAAGATGTTCTCGAGGTCCCTGCAGGATGTGAGATTGATGACAGGAGTGGACATGTGTCAAACCATCATCATGTCGTGGCCAGGCTGAAGTTTAAGCTGAAGAAAGCATGGATGGAACTGACAAATCAGTGCCAGAGATATAACATCACCTCCCTCAAAGATGCACAGAAACAGAGTGAATACTCATTCACTCTCAGTAACATGTTGTTTCAAGTCCTTCAAGAACTAAAAGGCAACAGAGACCCAATAGAAAGTAAATAGGAAAATATGAAAGAAACAGTGACATCATCTTAGCAGGAGGTACTGGGTCCCAAGAAACACCAGCATAAAGAATAGATCTTCACAGAGACTTTCTGCAAAATCCAAGTGAGAAAGGGAAAAAAAGCTGCAGTCAACACAAACTGAACAAGAGCAGAAAAAGCAAAAGCTCAAGGTTAATATACTGAAACCAACAAAGAAGCAAAAAAAGCTCAAGAGCACACAAGCAAAGATTCATCGATGGTCTTGCCACAAAAGCCCAGGAAGCAGCAAACCATGGAAACTTGAAAGAACTCTAAGACATAGTAAGGAAACTGTCCTGCAGATACAGCAATCCAGAAAGACATGTTAAAGAGAAAGCTGGTTAGACAATATGGGTACCTTGCCAAGTGACTGCAGCAGACCAATCAAGGAAGAAATACGTCAAGCCATCAAACATCTGAGAAATGGGAAGGCAGCAGGACCTGACAACATTTCTGCAGAGGCACTGAAAACAGATACTGAAACATCAGTAGATATGCTCTACCCCATATTTGGAAGGTTCTAGGAAGAGGACAAGGTGCCATTAGACTGGAAGGAGGGATATCTTAACAAGATCTCCAAGAAAGCTGACCTGAGTAACTGCGCATACTATAGAGGGATAACTCTTCTATCAGCCCCAGGCAAAATATTCAACAGAGTCATCCTGAACTGAATGAAGGAAGAACTTGATGCTCTTTTGCGAGACCAGCAAGCTGGCATCTGCAAAGATAGATCCTGCACAGACCAGGTTGCAACACTGTGCATCATCCTTGAGCGGTCGATGGAAAGGAACGTTCCTTTCTAGGTCAACTTCATGGACCATGAGAATGCATTCGACGGCGTGGACCGAAAGACTCTTCGGAAACTCCGCTGCAACTTTGGTGTTTCCAATAAACTTGTAAGAATCATCAGGAACTCGTATAAGAGAATGACCTGCAAGATAGTCCATGGAGGACAACTCACAAAGCCTTTGAAGTGAGGACTGGAGCCTGCCAAGGTTGTTTGTTCTCGCCTTTTCTCTTCCTTCTGACCATAGACTATATCATGAAGACATCCACAGCAAGGAGAAGAAATGGGATCCAGTGGACACCTTGGGTGCAGCGCAATGACCTGGACTTTGCAGATGACCAAGTGATGGCCACATCAGCACAACTTGACCTCAACATCCACAGGGGAAAAACTAAGATCCCAAAGGCTAACACGGCCAGCACAACTGCAGTCTCCCTTGCAGGCAGTGCACTGGAAGAGGTTGAGGCCTTCACGAACTCCGGCAGTATAATAGACAAGCAGGGTTGCACAGACTCCAAGGTCAAGGCAAGAATTTATTAACACCCATATAAAAGCAGTCCTTCTGTATGGAGCAGAAACTTGGAGGATAATAGTGACCCCCACCAGCCAAGTCGAGACCTTCATCCAAGCCTGTCTGAGGAAAATCCTCCAAATCTGCTGGCCAAATACCATCCTCCACAACGACCTATTGCAGCAGACTTCCCAACTCCCTGCTCATTAAGAAATCAAGAAAAGACACTGCATTAAACACCACCAGGCAAGCCCTCATCTGGAACCCTCAAGGTAGAAGATAAAGAAGAAGGCCAAGAAACACCTGACGTCGAGGCTGACTGCAGGAGATGGGTTGCACCTGGAGTCAGATCGAAAGAAAAAAACAGGACAGAGAAGGCGGGAGAGTCCTGTTTGGTGGCCTATACACCAGAAGGAGTAGAAGGCAAAAGCAAGTGAATAAAGTCTTGATTGGATATTTTAATTTCTTGCTAAAAATAAATTGATTCCAATTTTGTTTTAGAGCCAACATTGATTGGGATACAGTCAGATCCAGACTTCCCAACTCCCTGCTCATTAAGAAATCATGAAAAGACACTGCATTAAACACCACCAGGCAAGCCCTCATCTGGAACCCTCAAGGTAGAAGATAAAGAAGAAGGCCAAGAAACACCTGACGTTGAGGCTGACTGCAGGAGATGGGTTGCACCTGGAGTCAGATCGAAAGAAAAAAACAGGATAGAGAAGGCAGGAGAGTCCTGTTTGGTGGCCTATACACCAGAAGGAGTAGAAGGCAAAAGCAAGTAAATAAAGTCTTGATTGGATATTTTAGTTTCTTGCTAAAAATAAATTGATTCCAATTTTGTTTTAGAGCCAACATTGATTGGAATACAGTCAGATCCAGACTTTCCAGAATGAGTCAGTTCTTCTTTATTATGTTTGTTATTCTGTTGTTGTTATTGTTAAATAACCAAAGGTCTTATGAGTTCTTTCTTTTTGTTGACCAATCAGCTTTCTCTTGGTGTACACAATGTTCTATGTCGTTTTAGAAGCCTTTCGGGATAATGTTTTTTCACTTTCTCAAGCAAGAGATCAGAGATTTTGAAGTTGTCCTCTTTTTAGAGCAATTCTCCCTTATCTGCAGAAATTGGCATATTTCTCTTTTTCACATTCATATGGTCAATCAGCATTGTGATGTCCTTCATCTCTAATCTCTGATGTGCATATCCACATCGTGGCATGCAAGGTTATGTACCTAAGCACAGTAATATAAGGTGAGGTACTTTCATTTTGAAGTGGGTTTGATCTCGAAGAAAATGATTGACAGGGGAGTTGGGGCTAAGTATTTCACTAACCGATTCTCTAGCTAACGAGTCAAGACTTTTCATTTCTATTAACGTGAGGATTATGCTTCTTCTTCTTTGTTGTTTATTAATATCATTCAACAGCAGCCAGTCAAAACAAACTTTTTAATAAACTACATTTCCCATAAACCTTTGTATGACATCAGGTCTCTTGCACCAATCATAATGTCTCTGCCCACATAAATTGCTTTGGCATCATATTTACATTGTCTTTCTTTGCCTCATCGGCTGAACTAAACTCTAGAAAAACACTATTCGTCAACTGGATATCACTGTAATGCGGAAGGCCAAGAGGAATCTCGAGGATAAGATTCAGGAACTGGAATCCCCTATGAGACCAACGAGACCTTGAAGAAACTGAAACCTGGGAACTCTTCTTGTTCATTTATTCCATCTTCTGACTAGTATCTGGGAAAACAGAGGAAAAAAACACCATAACACCTAATGCCATGCAGGTTAAAAAAAAATCACAGTTCAATATATTCGTACATTAGACATTTTAACATTTCAAAGTGATAAATACATTGTTTAGCCAGAGATGATGGAATATTCTTGCCTCAAGGTCCTTGATAGAACTGAAAGTTCTCGATGCGTGAGCTAGAAACTTTTTATTCTATCTCAGGACCGGAGGCTTCGGCTTATGCTTTTTCAAAGCTGTTTTAACACTATTGAAGCCACATTTAGAATTGGTTTGTAGTAAAATGATTTGAAAGTAGAATCAGCAAAACAGTCAGCTGCTCTTATGATCAGAACCTAGAACGTAGGGTTTTGAATCCATGGCTCCTCTGACTAAATGAGCTCCAAATTTAGAAGTATTGATACCTGCCTCAGAGAGAACCCATTTCACCTAGTAAGCTAATGTAGCGGATGAGACAGGATGGAAGTGTTTTTGAAGGGCATTAGGAGTTGACTCCTATTGGATTGATGGAACTCCCTGGAACGTTCTTTGTATTCTTTCAGACACTGCACAATGCATAACTTGGGTTGTCTAGAAAGAAAGTGTCTTAAGTCCATCTAGGTAAAGAATACCCTGTTTGGGGAAAACAGCCTACCTGAGATGTCCAGGGCTTTGACAACTGACGCCCTTCTGCAGGAATCAAAACATAGTAGGAAGGTCAACTTTGCTGAGAGTTGTTTTCTGGATAGGTCGGGATTAGCAGGCCACCTCTGAATGAATTTGAGGATGATATTGAATATATATTTTGGAAGAGGAGGATTGGCTAAACAAACACCTTGCATGATTATATTGTCTAGAGGGTGTTCGCCAATTGGTTTACCCCCTAAGAGAAAATGACCAGCTGGAAGCCATTTCTGCTAGGATGTTGATGACAGAAGCAACGGGTGCCCCCAGGGGATCCAAACCCTATTCCTCCCACCAACCCAACCATTTCTTTCAGGGTGAAGCCTATTGCTTGTGGGTAGAGTCTGACTGAGACTTCAGATCATTTTCATACTAGTTACTGCCCTTTTAGTAGTGCTCAAGATACTACGTCTGGGGATCTTTTACGTTTCCTAATAGATATTTTATTCTTCTTAACAGGTAACCAATGCCATAAATATTAGTCCATCTAAAAATGTCTCTGATGCCAGATGGGGACCCTATGGACCTCAAAAAGGACAATTTAGAGTTCTGGGCACCTTTCCTCACCAAAACTATTAATGCTGTATGTAAAGGTGGCCTCCAGTGCTCCATAGCGTAGAGCAATACTTGTCCCAGTTATTATTAAGGGGAATGCTCAGGGCCCCTACATTCTATCACCCAATATCCTTATTAGATTCTGCAGTGACAATATTTGGATTGGTTATCCTGGTAAGGCTGGTGCTTTGGACCTCAGAGAATAGCATTTTATCTGAGGTTCAAAATGGATCCAGGAATGGCTTTGGAACACTCAAGCAATTCTTTGCCTTGCATTTTCTGGTTAGAAAATATAAATTTGCTAAACATAGTTCACTCCATCTAACCTATATGGATCTTTCCTGCGTGTTCTACCGAGTCATTAGGTTAAGTCTGTGGGAAAGGTAGGGTAGAGTAGGGAAGGTAGTTTTTTTGTGTACCTTTCATAGTGACCTTAATGCCTTTGTTGGATATGTAGTGGGGGTGAATGTACTGACCCTTTCCTTTGATCGCATGTTATTCATCGGGGTTGCGTTCTGGCACTAATTCTATTTCTACTTTATGTTAACAGTTTGGAATCAGTTTTGAGCAGGAAACGGCAGGAAGTATCAGTTGTGTATAATAGTGAAGACCAGCTGCCTGAGTATCGAGGATAGGCCTACAGTAAGAGTTAATCAGTAACCAGATCTTGGAATAATATATAATCATATTTGTTCTTGGTTCACCCCCAGTATTTTGAATAGGAAAAAAATTATTTTGTAAGAAGTTGGAATGATCTTCAACCTTGCTTCCAATATATTGCCCATTAGTCTCTATTCCCATCTTGAGACCTGGATCGAGTGTTTGGGACTATAACTATGTTGGGCGTATCCAAATATAATAGGATCTGTATACGTCTATTGGGTAGCCCGAGGAGCAGTTCGCACTTCGTGATGCACCAAGAACTGGGCCTGGATTACGTTGAGGATTACATAAAATTAGCTCCTTTGCAATTATGGTGCTAGATTTGGAACAATGATCAACCCTCTTTAAATAAAGAGATAATGAAAGATTGCCTTACTTGTGACTTAGGTGACAGGATTCTCTGGCTCCAATATGTTAGGGAAACTGCCCTTGCTATTGGCTGGGCATCTGTTTTCTATAAATCCTCCGAATTAAAAAAATAAAAAATATGGTGGATTAGAGAATGCTTCCAGATTGTCAGAAAAAAAGCAACAGGGAAAAAAGGTAATTAATAAAACATTCTGTATAGGACTACTGCTCGATTGAAACCTCACCTGGGATATAACCCTGTCTGGATGTGATTTCCAGCTCTGGGAAACTGATGCTATTAACCAGGTTGGACTGGATTTTAGAAGGTGGATACTAAGGGGCATATTTACAAGCCCCTAGTGCCACATTGCGCCACCCTAGCGTCATTGTTTTTTACGCTAAGGCAGCGTTAAGAAGGCCTTTCTTCTACACCGTATTTACAAAGTGCTGCAATGCTTGCATTGCACCACTTTGTAAACCCTTGTGTAACATTATGCCTGTGCCAGGCATAATGAATGCAAGGGGGGTGTTTCAACAGAGGGAAGCCCGAAAAAATGGCGCAGTGAAATTTACAACATTTCACTGCACCATTTTTTCATCATTTTTAACACCTGCTCAGAGCAGGTGTTTAATTGACGCACCCATTTTAATCAATGGGACTCCCTTTGCTTTGCTGCACTAGTGCCAAAATGTTTGACGCTAGTGCAGCAAAGCGCCACAACAGCGTGAAAAATGTTGACGCTATTGTCCTAAAGACCGCCCTGGTGTGGCTTATTCTAAATATTGGGCAACCATGGTGTTGTTAGGTGAGGCAGGGGCATCGCAAAAAAAAGTGGCACATCAGGACCGATGGCACTTTCTTGTAAACATGCCCCTAAGTTTTCCTCAGAACCAATATGAGATATCGTGCATTTGTAATTGTCCTCGTGGTGACCTTTCCACCCAGACTTTATTACACTTCTTAGTTTTTGTAAGTTTTATCAGCATATTTCAAGAAGACGTTTAGTGCCAATTCTTAGCAGACTATTTTATTATTTGTGTACACCGGTTTTGATTTATCTGCAATTACTGGATTATCCCAAGGTGTC
This sequence comes from Pleurodeles waltl, assembly GCF_031143425.1. NCBI lineage: Eukaryota > Metazoa > Chordata > Amphibia > Caudata > Salamandridae > Pleurodeles > Pleurodeles waltl. Next base: position 1,368,798,137 of record NC_090445.1, read on the forward strand.
AGTCAGTTATTTTAAACGTGCCGTCTGACTTTCCAACTTGTTAAATTTCTTGCCTTTTGAAACTGGGCTTTGGATGCATGGTTTAAACTACAATGCATTGCTTAACTCAATACTTTATTATCTGGTTTTATTGATTTTAACACATTAATACCGTAATTTTGAGTGTATTCGTTTTTTGGATTTTATGAGATAATGGATTAAACATATTGATTATCTTTTCATAAAGTTTACTTAAGTGTATTCATTGATCTTGTATGATTACATTTGAACTGACTGAATAAAGAGACTATTGATTGATTTATACAGTATCTAGTAGGTGGGCACTGTTTTCCTGGTTTTGGCTTAGAATATTTTGTCCTGTTTGGGAATCTAGCGCAGCACTAGTACTGTGACTATATTATACAGTAGAGTACTGTCCTTCATAAACATATCTATCTATCTATCTATCTATCTATCTATCTATCTATCTATCTATCTATCTATCTATCTGCTTCCTTGAACTCATGGAACCTTAACCCACCCCAGTCATTTATACCAACTTCAGAAAAAAAAAACTCCATTAAAGTGAGAAGAATGGTGTGAATTCTTCCTTAATTATATATATATATATAATATATATATATATATATATATATACATATGATGAGGATGAAGGTTTCACTCCTAACAAGAAGAAGAAAATACTATTGCATTGTCTCGCTTCAGGTGTTTTAAATGTTTCTAACTATATTGATAAAACCCAAGATGACCTGGGCAAGGAGATGTGTTAGCTAATGTCTTACAGGGTTTAGAGTCATATTTTAGGCCCACAGTATGCGTGGGACTTGATAGATACAAATTATTCTGTAGGAGACTAGAGAAAGACCAAACAATTGACAAGTTTGTATCTGCTTTAAAAAGTTTGCTTTGGCTTGCTGTTTGTTGGTTTTACATGGTGATCTCATAAGAGATCGAATTGTTATGCTTCCATCCAATTCTAGTAATCAGGATAGCCTCTGGGCTAAGGAAGAGTTTCCATTACTGGAGGTAACTGACATAGTCAAGAGGGCAAAACTAACAGGAGGATGTGCTAAAGCAGTACTCTCTGAAGAGAAGGAAAACACTGAAAAAGAAAGAGATACAATTGCTAAAAAAAATCCTAGAAAAAACATCCAAAAAGCCAATGTGACTATAAAAAAACTGCAGGATAAAGAAAGATCCAGTGGCAAGACAAAATTACCTTTACTGTGCCTGATGGAAGAGGTTATAAATGTACGAACGGGGGCGTGGTCTAGCCATGAAGATTGTGGCTGCTTAAAAACCGAGCTCAACGGTCTGGTGCGTCTTCAAGGGAGGAGGTGGTGCCAGTTCCCCTTCCCCCTGCCCCACAGAAGTCGGGGGGCTAACCCTGCGGTCTGGTAGGCCCCTTTCGGTGGAGAGCAGAAGCACCGTTGGAGCTTGTGGTGCAGACTGCAGCCGCAGGTTTGATTCAGCAGCCTATTCCCTGGCCGGGGAAGAAACGTCGTGCGGTAGGCCCCCATCGGGGGGGGACCCGACAGCATCAATTGCCTGAGCCGCAGCGCCCTACCTAGGGGTGGAGCTGGCGGCATGAGTCCGCTGCGGGGACAGCAGTGGTTACTTTTGGACAATAATTGGAGGCCCTTTGGAGTTCTGAAGGCGCGCGGAGGCACCCTGTGAGAGGGGCCCTGAGCGTCCCTGCCTGCCCTTGCGAGAGAAGAGCAGTGGCTGCAGCCTCCACCCGGACTGCCACAGGAGCTGTGGGAAACGGCGAGTGTCAGGAGCTGGGGCCCTACGTCTCAGCACCTAGCACGTGGGGCAAATTCCATTCCAATTCAAACTCTAAAAACGGGGCAAGCCAAAAAACAAAAACTAATATTAAAAACAAAGGGCAGGAAACGCTAGTGAGCGCCTGCGAGGAGTGTGTTCGTTCTCTGGTGGCACCCCACGGTGAAGACAGTCTGGTGCCATGGGGCCCTGCACCACGTGGAGGGAAGCTCTCTCCCATCATTGAGACCCGATCGTACTCCGAAAGAACCACTATAAGACATCCCCAGTTGTGGCCTCCAGAGGATACATGCTCCCCGTGGGGCCGGTGCCCTGTCATCTAGTGCCGCCGGGCTTCCTGGCACTTTAAGGGGGCTCTAGGGCACCATTGTTTCCACATTCGGTGTTGTCGGGCCCCAAGTCTACACCGGCTGGTGCCCTCCCTCCAAAGTGCTCATGGAAGGGCCCTGAGGCATTAACATCTTCTTATTTGGAATTGGCGAGCACCATCTGACTATCAGAAGCACATCAAGGCACCTCTGGGAACACTCTGAGGTGCTATCAGGAGCACCCCAGGAATCCGTCGCTGCTCCCCACTCCCAGCACTGACAAGTCCTGCGACCATGCCATCCGATGTCCACGGACTACACAGTGCCCCTGGAAGCGTTCCAAGGGGCTACATCCCTATCGTCTTGCACCTGGGGAGCTCCCAGACGGCCCCAAATAGGGCTTTCTGGCACTAAGGAAATCCCTTCCCCTACAGAGAGTTGACAGACCCATCTGGGAGTAGAAGAGATCCGTAGATAGAACTTTCCGTGGGGTCAACATGCCCTCCGGGTGGTAGGAAGTACCCACGGAATACAACGGGGGAGGCCAACAGGGTCCCGTGTCCAGACAGTCCAGAACTTCTAGGGTTTGTAATGGCACCCTGAGGGTCTCATCCACTCCCTCCTCCCCATCATTGACAGTCCATACTCCAAGTAAGAATTATTAGACACTGTGTAGATCCAGAGTGGCGGCCGGCAAACCCCAGGTCTTGTTGCGATACTGTGTAGTTGCCCCAGTGAACCCAGGCCTCCGATTTTAGGTTTTAGGCCTATCGGCTTTCCTGGCGTTCTTCCTTTTCCCGGCCGGAAGAGATGTCCCCGGGCAAATCATCTGGCAAAACACCTGGAAAAGCCACACTACAACTACTCTTCTCGGAAGCTGTCTCACAGCTGTGACCGATGTCATCGTCCTCGGCCCACCTGGATAACACTACCGCAGACACACCGGCGGGCACACACTCCATGGAGTGAATACTGCAGGATATCTCTGCAGTAGGTCGCCACCTGGAAGCCATGGATTCTAAGATCACAGACCTTTCAGCTCACTCCAAATCAATCAGAGTGGACATTGCAAGCTTCCAGGCCAAAGTTACGGTTCTGGACCACCTCCTCCACGCTGTAGAAAGCCAAGTGGCAAGCTTCCCAGATAACAAACCTGAACTAAAATATCTCCAGCACAAACTCACGGACCTGGAAGATCGGAGCCGTAGAGAAAATGTGCACTTCTTTGGCCTGTTGGAAAAAATGGAGAGTGCCGACATGGGGGCCTTTATCCGTGACTTTATCCCGACCATTACAGGTCTTACTTTTTCCCCCACTCTCGAATTCCAGTGAGCCCACAGGATCGGCCCCCTTCACAAACAAGCCGCCGAGAGGCCCTGCCCTATAATTGACTGTTTCCTGCGCCACAAACAGGTCTGCCAGCTACTGACAGGCGCAAGGGCACATGGTCCATACAGAGAAGATGGCCATGATATACGGTTTGCTGCAGACTTCTCCCGAGAGACAAATGAAAAGCGGAAGGCGTTCTTTCCTCTCAGACTTCGGTTGCGTCAACTGAATATCAAATTTAGGCTCTTAGAACCAGCCAAAATAGGGATCACAGCAGATGGTGAATCCAAGGATTTCTTCGACCCTGCGGATCTGCGCTCTTTTTTAGACAATATTTCAGCCCAACCTGTGGATCAGGAACCTGGGGTTCTCACGACGAACACTCCCTTGCCACGTGACTTCACTTCGCTCTTGGCTGTTGATGCTGGTGACCCCCGCATTCAAACTGCAACGCAAAAAAGAAGCAGGGTCTTGGACCGCCCGAGTTCCCAAGATGGGAGGGACTTGGCCCTCCAAGCCATGGCTGACATCACCCAGGGGCCACTTAGAGAAAGACACAAGTCTAGGTCCTACCCGAAGCCTTAGCTCCCTGCTGGCAGCTTCACTGACATATCCCCTGGGGATGCCTGATGGAGCTCCTGCTCTCCGCCAGTGAGACTATGAGACGACCAATGGCTGAGTGCTAAGTACCACGCATTTTTCCATATGTCGTCATTGCTATATTGTTATAATGTATCAGTGTTATCTTTGTTCTTCTTATTGATACTGTTAGTGCTGATATTGTCACTGTTTTACTGAGCTTAAAGCCACTCCCCAAATGATGAGTACCGCCACCTGGCACTGGGCATATCTAGGACATTTGGGGTGGTGACCCTCGCTCCACCATTTCTGGGAGGATATATGTGTATATATAAACATGTCTGCGATACCCTGTCAACGACCGAGATGGTGATCGTGGGGCGAACATTCTTCCTTTCCACCACATACCTTCCGACACCCCGTTAATTTAGGTAGAGGCCTCTATTGTTGTTCTCCTTGTTCATCCTCATCACCATGATTCTGTAAGCACATCTTCCTCGCCTAGGGGGTGGTTCATGGCACCTTCAGGTACTCATCTACTTTCTCTTCCGGGTTGTTCTTTAATTACCCACAATATCCCCCTACATGGCCAACAGCTACGCCTGTGCATGATACGGACCCCTTCTCCTGCTCTGCCCCCCCATCCCCAACCTAGCTGTAGTATATCATAGACGTTACCGAGTGGTTCCCTGCGTCCCCTCCTCCTTCCCTTGGATGCGGCTGGCTGCGGGTTTTCACAGGATTAGACCCACAGATTAACAGCACCAAGCTCAGGCAGAGTATGCGCTACAACGGCTGAAGGGCATGCATAATGAGCAGGGGGAAAAGGAAGGGCATGTACTAGCAGCCCAATGGCGCCAACAAGAGGCATCTCTAGCCATCCCTGCTATACGAGCTCCTTACAGCACGATCCTTGCACACCCACAGGAGATAGCCGGGGCCTTCGAACGCTTCTACCAGACCCTCTATAACCCAGAAACTGCAGAGAATCATGATTGCTTAACTACATTCTTTACGGAGGCCCGCATACCCAGCCTCACGGAGGAGGGTAGAGGGCTCTTGGAAGGAGAGATCAACAAAGAAGAAATTAAACAGAATCACAAATTTTGAAATAGTTTCTGAGAGGGTTTTTCAGGAAGGATGGGAAAACTTAAGGGTTTCCACCATAGAATTGTCTTGAAAAAAGACACTATACTGGATGCCCATAAACCCAGGCATGTTTCCATTACTGTAAAGGAGGAGGTTTCTAAAAAACTTGATAAGCTATTATCAACTGGAATAATAGAATAAGTAGAATATTCTGACTAGTTTGGCCCCCTTGTGGTGGCACGGTGGGCCAATGGCTGATTAGGATTGTGTGTAGATATAAGAGATATAAATAAAATTATCTTAGTAGATCAATTTCCACAATTGGCAATTGATGGGATGCTGTCCTTAACCAAATGTTTTAAATGATTTACTAAAATTGACCAGACAGTCACTTACCACCAGGTCCCATGGCACCCTAAAAAGTAAACCGTTAACTGCTTTAATACATCTATTTGGTTTCTTTCAATTTGTCAGAAGACCTTTTAGACTTGCCTAAGCTGGGGCAGTGTTCCAAAGGTAAATGCATGAACTATTTAATGGGGTGAAGAGTGTGGTATCCTTTCAAGATGACATCCTGGTAGTGTGTAGGATAAGGTCTGAACATGACATCAAATTTGTACAGGTTTTAGAGATTCTAAGCGAGAAGGGGCTTACTGCTGAAAACAACAAGAACAAAAATGCCAGGGAGAAAGTTACGTATATGAATAATAAGGTAAGTAGAGCTGGTGATTAAACCTAAAATAGAGTTGGTTGAAGCCGTAATGGATTCTCATTCTCTGCAGAGCAAAGATGATGTAAGAGTGTTTTTGGATCTTGCCAACTTTTACTCCAAATTCATTAACAAATTCTCCAGCAAACATACCCTATGTGGCAACTTTTGAAAATCAAAAATACATTTGTATTGACAAAAGAGGGTAAAAAACATTTCCAAGAGCTGAAGGACAGTATACGTAATGCTCTACCATTACAAGGTTTTGACAGAACACTAAAAAGTATTGCCTCTACTGATGCGACTGGGAAATAATTAGGTGCAGTCTTAACAGAATTGAAATCGGATGGTAATGAAAGTGCAGTTACATTTATCCTGATCACTCACCCACACAGAAGAAAAGTATTCTGTTATTGAGCAGAAAGTGCTTGCATGCATATAGGGTCTAAAGCATTTTAAATAGTATATTTGGGGTACCCAAGGGATTTTGTCTAGTGATCACAAGCCTCTTACTAAAGTACTTATTACCAAGGGCTTGTATAATGCATCTCTACATTTAGCCTGCAAGCTCTTGGGGTATAAATATGATGTTTAGTATATACTTGATGTGAAGTGCAGGACTGCAGGTTAACTTAGTCACCTCCCATTACCAATAAAATGTAACCAGGGATGAATTAGAGGAATGTTTTGTTGCTGTTGTTTGTGAAGATCAACATGGCATTTTCGAATGAAGAATGGATGTGTGCACACAAGAAAGATCGAGGTTTTGAGGGGGTCCTTGAAAGATGGCCTGAAAAAAACTTACACAGAGACCAGCAGTTTTTTAGAGATTGAGATATGAGCTTTCCATTTTGGATAAGAACGTTTTGAGGAATGTAGGTTAATACCACCAGTATGCCTGAAACACAAATTACAAAGGAATTGTCAAAACGAAGCCAAGGGTGAAAAATTCATATTGGTGGCTGGGTATGGACATGACCATTGAGAAGTTAGTTAGAGGATGAATATTGTGTAATGATGCTGACAAGACCCAAATCACTATGAATCCTTAGTGTCCAGTTAGTAGTCGCAGTATGCCATGGGAAAAGATTTGCATAGGCGTTACAGGTCCAGTTTATGATGGTAATGCACCGATATTCTTGGAAGAAATAACATCAACACCCGAAGGACATGACTGCTGGGCTTAATGCCTTGCCCCCGGAAGGATGCATCCAAGTCAATCTACCTGACTGATATTGGTATTTGAGAGACAAACAATTGTGATGGACTGGAAGGCAGCTGCCTCTCCATTTGTCCCTCCTTGGAAACTCAAGCTCAGATGCTGGGCACAGGCGGAGGACGATGTGGTCAGGCTGTTGTGATGTAAGGCCGGGAAAAACCCACAGATCATGTAATGGGACACCATACTACTGATTTTGGAGCCAGGTTCTGATTTACGATCACCATATTATGGGCATACGCCCTTTATCACACTCACATGTCACGAAGTTGGTGGTCCTTCCCAGGTACCCCCCCTGTCGCTGTGGTTACCATCCCATTATCTCTATTTCCTTGGCTCCCCTTGGTACTATAGTCCTTTGATATCCTCTAACACGATTTGGGGGGGGAATCTCCACTCCAACAACAATGATGTGTACGCTCCTCAGTGACTCATCACACACATCTCCTTGACTTGCTACCATGAGGGGTTGCTCTGACTACAATGTTATTACCATCTGGTACCTCTGTTCTTTGATATCTTGTATAAGCTGAACACATTGCATTCGTGTTTCTTTCTTGTCATGTATGCCAAACGTTCAATAAAGTGCAATTAGAAAAAAATATGTGAATTACCAAGGAACCCCATTGCTATTATGGATTAAAGTTGATGGAAATTGAAATAGTATTGAAAGCAGATTCAAAGGCAGTAGTACGTTTTCTGGATAAAGTACTTTTGAGAGAGGGTTTACGCAAAATCTTTATAAGTGACAATGGTCCCAGTTTGTGTCAGATAGCTTTAGGTCTTTCATAAAAAGGAATAATTTACAAAACTATGTCTGTCTACCATTGAGTTGGAAATTGCCCAGTGGAGTGTTTCAAAAGAGTAATAAATGGACAATATAACTTGCAAACAATGCTTGGAGGAAGGATGTTATGTTTGTACAGGATAACTCCCTGAGTATCTACAGAAGGAGTCTCCAGCATTTTCTGTAGTGAGAGCTACTTCTGATCAGTGAAAACTGTCATGAGCTACTAAAAGCCAAGCAACTCGCGCATTTTTCAGACAGGCACCCCCGCGCCCAGCTTCATTGACTTTAAGGCTGTCTTATACCTCATTATCCACCACCCTGCTTAGCGCTGCGTCTCATAACATGATAACCCCGTCATGGTGTTCATCAGGTAAGACATGGAAACACCTCCCACATAGGATCACAAACCAAGGAAAACACTTCCAAACACCCACCCTACACATGCCATAGCTTGCTGGTGATGTTCGTAAGAGCTTTTGTGTCACACATTGGGTTAGTAAGTGCTATAAAAATGCTTCAACACAATGCCCCCTCCATCTTCATTATTATCATATAAACAAAGGTAGAAAAGTTATGTTACAAATGAATACATATGATTTTATTTCATGAGGGGGCTTTTGTAGATCATTAAAACAACAACAAATGGCTGGTATTTGGAAAGATGGCAACCCTAGTTTCACTGTGTGCATTATTTTATTTTTTAATGACAGTACATGCTTGTGCCCATATTCTCATGAAATTAGTATTTCTACCACTATCTATGTTTTTGAAACAGAAGGTTCAAGTGCCTGGGCATCAACCTGAACCAGGAACTTCATTTTATGACAATTTAATCATGGAAAGGAGGTTGCTGGCTCTGGTTTGCGAACTTCCAGCTAGCTCAGATAGATGAAATTTATTTTAAAAGGAGTCTTAAATGCTGCTTCATTACATGACAAATTTCCCTAGTATGTAACAACTTGAATCTTACTATGGTGAAGGATGGTGTATTCTGGGCCTTGTTTTTAGTTTGAATTTCATGATAGCCAGACAGTTGTCCACTAAACAAAACAGTATTGATTATCACACCAAATTGAGTTAGAATCACCATATGGTAATGGCGAGGTATCATTATGAAATGGGAGAAACCTCAGCAAAACTGAATCCATAAATCACTGTTTGATAAATGGCTTTTTTTGGGAAAACAAGTATTTTACTAGGGCGAAATGATCATAGGAGGCAAAAAGGAGCATGTTTTTTAGTTTGTTTTTCTGGATTCTCGTCGGATTGAACCATTGACATATTAAGGCCCATATTCATACTTTTTTAGCGCCGCATTTGCGTCAATTTTTGACGCAAAAGCAGCGCTAAAAAAGTATAAATATGGGCCTAAATGTTTTTGGAGGAACTTAGGGCCCATATTTATACTTTTTGACGCTAAACTGCGCTAACGCAGTTTAGCGTCAAAAAATTTAGCGCCGTCTAACGCCATTCTGAAGCGCCATGCGGGCGCCGTATTTATGGAATGGCGTTAGCCGGCGCAAGCAGACCGGCGCTGCCTGGTGTGCGTGGAAAAAAAACACGTAGACCAGGCAGCGCCGGCGTTGGGAAAAAATGACGTTAGGGCGTCTTAAAATGGGGCAAGTCAGGTTGAGGCAAAAGAATCGCCTCAACCCGATTTGCGCCATTTTTTTACGACGCCCAGACGCCATTTCATGACTCCTGTCTTAGTAAAGACAGGAGTCATGCCCCCTTGCCCAATGGCCATGCCCAGGGAGACTTATGTCCCCTGGGCATGGTCATTGGGCATAGTGGCATGTAGGGGGGCACAAATAAGGCCCCCCTATGCCACCCAAAAAAATTAAAAAATATGAAAAATTATACTTACCTGAACTTACCTGAATGTCCCTGGGGTGGGTCCCTCCATCCTTGGGTGTCCTCCTGGGGTGGGCAGGGGTGTCAGGGGGGGGCCCTGGGGGCATGGGAGGGCACCTGTGGGCTCATTTTGAGCCCACAGGCCCCTTAACGCCTACCCTGACCCAGGCGTTAAATAGTGGCGCAAATGCGGGGGTTTTTGACCCGCCAACTCCCGGGCGTGATTTTTGCCCGGGAGTATAAATACGACGCATTTGCGTCGCCGTCATTTTTTTAGACGGGAACGCCTTCCTTGCATCTCATTAATGCAAGGAAGGCGTTCACGCAAAAAAATGACGCTATTTGCCAATACTTTGGCGCTAGACGCGTCTAACGCCAAAGTATAAATATGGCGTTAGTTTTGCGCCGAATTTGCGTCGAAAAAAACGACGCTAATTCGGCGCAAACGGAGTATAAATACGGGCCTAGGTTTGTACATCTGCCACAGACCTGCCTGACCACTTCTTTAGAACTTAGGACAAAAGAGGGTGTCTTTATTGTACATTGTATTCCTTCTAAGCAGCATGTAGGAAATCAGAAAACCCCGTACAAAAATGTTCACAAAATAGAAGTGTTGGTTTTCTAATAAAAGTTTTAAAATTGAGAGTGGTAGCCAAAAACACGACAGTGTGTATATCTGTATAAATATTGCTTTTCATCCCTCCAGCTTTACATAAAAAAACATAAAATAACTGAATAAAGATCTCCCGTCTTCACCCTTGAATTTGGCACTTGGTTCCGATTATTTTTAAAACACTAATTAAGATGGCCATCTGGTTACTTGGCCAAGTATCCCTTTCAGCTTCTGCCAAGCAAAAAAAGAAGGAAGGCTGATATCTTTTTAACGAGAGCCACTTTTCCATACAATGGTCCCATGGCAGCAAGCACAGTGGATAAATGTACCTGCTGCAGAAATGTGTGTATGCTTTAATAATGCGCCTCCTCCGAAGCAGCCTTAATCTCGCAGGTTGGAACCCAGTTCTAAAACTCAGGAGATTAGTGTGCTTGCAGCAGAGCTCCAGGTGTAACCCGAAGGTTACCAGTTCTTGTCCCAGTAAAATAGGTGAATAGGTTAACGCAGGGCATTCCCGACCTGCAGATCACCTTTTTCTGTTCTAGAAAATACATCAGAAGTCAATGACCACCACTAATCTGCGTTAACCTATGTCTCATTGGTTCCAATGGAAGTAAAATAGATCAGGGGAATAACACCTGTTGCAAAGTGCTGCAGGTCACATTTGACAGTCTCCGTGAGATAGTTTATAGGACTAATTCTCTCGTAGTAGAGCTCTGTGAGGCAACCTGCGGGACAGAGGTTTCAATCCCGAGAAGACAGATCACGTGATTAAAGGACCTGCTTGGGATTTCTATGGGACACCATGCGGGTCACATCTTTTAGTCCTACTAGTGTAGCTCATGGGGCAGAGTACCTGCCTAGGCAGCCAGGAACAGCGCCTTGCAGTGTCTCCAGTTGTTCTAATCTGCATCATCGGATGATGCATTTCAAGGTTATTAACAGTGGCTGCGGGACCGAGCACATGCTTTGACCGTCCTCTTCTAAAGGCACTGCTAATTAGTTATCTGTAAAGTGACTCCACCTACTTCCTGCCTCCTCTATGCCTATCTCTGTGGCCAGGCTGGTCACCTTTCTATTAATCCCTTTGCTGACAGAGAAAGCAGGTTAAATGCCAGCTCTGAGACCGCACATCTTCGCTTCCTCCTCGCATGGACTCAAAGACTGCTGGTCGCTGCGGCTTATCGGTCGGCAGCTGGGACTGTCTGTCATCTGACGGAGCACTGGGTAACCAGAAAGGGGAAAATTAAATGTATGACCCTAGTTACTATCTGAGTTATGCCTAATAAATGCCCATGAATGAAGAATCGACTGACCACTGGAATAGATATCCGTAAGACCGTTTTGACTTGCATCCATAGGCTTTTTTCCCATGGGCTTGTTTCTTAAATTCCAAAAGTACATCTGTGAGTCCAATAATCCGCAGAACTTGCAAGGAAGCCTTTTTCTGAAATAGGCGGCAGCGTTATTGAACATAAAAGAGCACATTTGCTGACGTATTACACTTAAGGTTAATAGTGATTTTTTTCAGCAGCACACATCTTAAAATGAAGAGGAGGATGGTGCTCCCAGTGGTACGTTTGGTCTTGTTATCATTAGTATGCTGATTAGCTATTGTAAAATCGAGTAAATTAGGCTGCATTACACACCGATTTTATTTTGTTGCTGAAGCATTTCACGTGCGAGCAGGCAGGTTTAAATCAAAGGCCCGTACGTGCACTGAGCTACTTTCAATGAATATGCACCTACTGGGCCGAGGCTTGCTTACTTCTGCTACTCCGCTCCACTCCGCGCAGGATCAAATGGCAGGTGGTGCGGTTCCCTGTAGGGGAGGTAGATCAATAGTGTTTGCACCACCCGCACTACAGCTGTTGCCTTTCCATCCTGCTGCTCCACGCATGCGTCGCACAGGATATGAAGCGCGATGCCAGCCTTGAACAGGCACATGGCACGATTCCTGCTTGTGCCGGAGATCAGGAAAAACGCCATGTTCTTCGCCCCCCCACCCACCAGTTAAGCCCAGTTCAGCCAATCTGAACAGCTGGTTTGGTGATGGTGGGCAAATGTTCATAACAGGTCTAAAAAGAGAATGATGGGGTAATAAATAGATGCTGAAGCTCAGAATGGAACGATAATAATTAGATGCCAGGCGTGAGCTACTCCCCCAGGGGTGGAGGGGACGGATTGGCGAGCTACCGTTAGCTTGCGATCGACTGGTTGGAGACCACAATCTACGGGTTATAGCCCATTTGAACTCATGAGAGGTGGGACTATTTTTCCAAAAGATACCTTGGGAGGGATGTCAAAAACGTTGAGAGTTAATTGGTCACCAGCAGAGGTAAGAAAGAGGTTGGCACATACTTAAAGTGTGAAATAAGATTGCTATGGCAGTAGGCACAATTTCAAACCCAATTCTGTAATGGTTGGTGAATTCTGTTAAATTGAGAAAGTCTGATATGAATAAGAAAGGTGAGAATAGATTGTCACAACCTTTTTTGTTGCTGGGAAGCCCAATATCAGGATGAATTATAATTGGCTGTAAGAAAAAAGGATGCTGACTGCTGGAATAATAATCCTACACATGAAGTGGGAGAAAATGTTGAGAATGAGTTCATGCCCTATTTCACCTCCATGTTTCCAGTCCCATTCCGGGGATAACTCTTTTCCCTTTGAACATCCTAATGATCAGATTATGAGGCAGATTGAGAGATGTGGAAGATTCTGTAGATATATACCCTCCATTCTAAAAGATTAGAACAGTGAATAATAATTTCCATGTTACTTTATTCAGATTTGTAGAGTGCAATGTCACCCAGAAGTGCTTGTGGAATTCAAGAGGTGAGGAGCAAGATTTTATGTTAAGTGACAAGTCACTCTACATTTTAGGAGTAACGTAGGAGAAAGCTAGATCACCAGATCTGGTTTTCAGTAAGCATGGGATATGTGTGAGCAGGAGTCCAGATGAGCGGAGGTATCTGGAAGGTTTAAAATTAGATTGTCGAGTATGCTGGACCAGTGTTATGTCTCGACTTGAAAGTGTGGTGAGGAGTTTCAATTGTGCTTGTTTGTTTATGTGAAGCCGATGGATCTCCTTCGGGTGTGGTACGATGGGGGAGATTGAACGTGATTCTGGCCACTGAGTTGTGAATGATCTACAGTCTTCTAGTCATTTTAATGTTGTTGTTCCCAGCATAGGGGGTGTTGCCCTGGGTCCAGCTTTGTTTTGACAAGGGCATGCGTGATGGGAGCCATTTGAAAATCTTCCTCACCATCTTCAGGGTATGGAAGTAAGAGATGGTAACAGCATTGACCTGGGTGGTCATGTTGAGTTTGCTGTCTATGACGATCCTGAGATTCTTCGCATGGGTAGTGGGAGTGCGTGTCAGTCCTAGGTCTGCTAGCCACCAGGTGGAGTCTGCCCAAAGATTACAATTCTGGTTTTGTTGGTGTTCAGCTTTAGACAGCTGGCCTTCATCCAGTGAGTGATTTCAATCATGCACCATTGAACTTGATCGGGGTACCAGGCGTCTTGGCTGTGAAGGAGAGAATGAGTTGTATGTCGCTGGTGTCGGAGAGTACATTGATGTTGTGAGAGTGGATGATGTTGGCTAGAGGATGCTTTGAAGAGGGTTGGAGTCAGGGAGGATCCTTGTGGAACTCAGCAGGCGAGGTTATGAATTCCAAGGTGTTTGGTGCCAAGCTGGCGGATTGGGATCTCCCAGGCAGGAAGGAGCGGATCCATCAGAGTGCATATCCTTGGATTCTGATATTGTATAGGCATTGGATGAGGACCATGTCAAATGCTGCAGAGAGATCCAGGAGGATAAGGACTTCCGTGTTTCATCTGTCCAGAGTCTTGCTGATCAATTCCATGGCAGGGATGAGGTCTTTTTACGTGCTTTGGCTAGGTCCAAAACCTGACTGAGTAGAGTTGAGGAGTTGGTGGCCATTGAAGCATTCAATGAGGCATCTTTTGAAGATTTTCTCCAAAAAGTTGGCCAGAAATCGTAGCAGGGAGATTGGTCTGTAGTTGACAAGCACTGAAGGGTCTGTGGAGGGTTTCCTCAGCAATGAGAGGACGTTGCATGTTTCCAAGTGTCTGAGAAGGTTGTGGAAGAGGTGGAGGCATTCAGGATGGGAGTGAGCATGGCGCTGATGGGTTGCAGTCCTCGGATGTAGGGGTGGGAGTGGGCAGGGAACTGATGGGCCCCCTTAGTGGATGGACTTCTTGGTAATGTTAGTTTCTTCTGAGGTGATGACAGTGTGTGAAGACACTGGTTCTTTGGATCAGATCAGGAGGTGTGTGACAAGGTCTGTTGGTTCTGGTTGTGGGTTGAAGTTCTTGTAAATGGTGGTGATTTTGTTGCTGAAGAATTGAGAGAGATTGTTGCAGAGGTCCTGCGAGGAGGTGATTGTGATGATTGAGTTGGAAGGGGCCGCTGGTGAGGTGAAATCCTTCACAATGTTGAAGATTTCTTTGCTTGTGTTGGTGCTATCATCAATATGTCCTGCAAGAGCAGAGCATTTGGTGGGCCGGATAATTTGGTAGTAGCATCTCAGGGCAGATTCTAATGAGTTCCTCTGTGTACCAACAACCTTGGGTCTAAGATTTGTTGTATTGCTATGTTTGAGGGGGCCAGCGAGTCGACATAGGTGATGATCTGATTGTTGAAATTCTTGATGACTTTAGGGATGCCTTTGCTGTGTTCAAATCAGTGGTTTTATGAGAGTGGTGTTGCAGTCCTTGTCAGTGATGATGTTCCAGTTTTGGCAGGCAGGTCTGGCGGTGGTGCATGTGCATTGGATTGGGACAGGAATGCTGAACTTGACGAAGGCAAGGACTGTCCACAAGACTGGTGTGGGCTATGTGGGTAGGTTCTGTTACTCGCTGGGTTAGGTCCAGGTTTCCAAGGTCTTAAATGAGTACTTTTGAGTTAGGGCCCATGGGATCTTCCAAATGCAAGGCCAGGTCTCTGAGTAGGATGTAATTGCTAGTTGTGAAAAAAATTCGTGCAACAAAGTCAGTGATGGTGTTGGTGAAGTTGGTGCATGGTCTCTGTGGTCTGTAGATGAGAGTGCTGCTTAAGGTGACGTTGGCTGTGACGTGGAGCTTGAATGACAGGTGTTCCATGTTGGAGAATGATGTGTCCATGGAGGAGGTTTAGCTGATGGTGTTTTTGTGAGCGATTTTTGTGGGCAAAGTCAATTCCACCTTCGGGCTTGTGAAGTCTGTCTTGCCTGGTGATCCTGTAGCCAGGGGTGATGGCTGTCACGATGTCAGGTGCTGATGCAGGGTTCAAACAGGCTTTCTGTGAAGAAAACTTTGTCCAGAGCATTGTAGTGCAGCAGGTCCTGGATCTCAGTGGAGTATTTCGGGAGTGAGCAGGTGTTGAGGAGCATGCATGTGAGTGTGGAGTGTTGTATGGGTTGTTTCAGAACTGTGTGAGTGCAAGAGAGTGGGATGTAGGTTGTTGGTGAGTGCACGAAAACTTGAAGGAAGCACAGGAGAGCACTCCCTTAATTGTTGTGTGGTGTGGCAAAGCAGCAGTGTGTGGAGCGGCAGCCAGGGTTGAGGGCATGGACGGTGGCAGTGGTATAGCGGCAGGGCAGGGGTTCACCGCTGACCAGGGTTTCTGGAACGGGGTGCAGTCCTGTCACAGATGGGCTTGCCGAGACATCTGCACTGTGGTCGCCATTAAGTAGATTCTGGGAGGGGAGTAAAGATTTCACTTCAAGTGCAGAAGGATAATGGGAAATCCATTTATCCTTCCTGTGTAGATGGATGATGACGATTCCAGTGAGGTTGCTTCCTGTGTAAGTGGATGATGGGAAATCCAGTGATGTCACTTCCTGTGTAGATGGATTCGCTATTAGGAAATTGCAAACTGCGATGTATGTGTTTGACGCAATGGACCTGCCTCATCAATATCCATGAGGCAGGTCGCAACTTGCGACGCACTGTGAATGGCTACAGTCACAGGGATGGTAGCCTGCTGAGTCAGCATACCACCATGTCTGTGATTGCTTTTAAATAAAGCTATCTTTTTTGTGATGCAGACCATTTTCCTTAAGGGAAAACGGTCTGCGTTACAAAACAAATGCTTTCTGCAGCACACTTAGAAAGATGAAAATGCCTCTGAGGATTGTTTTTGTGCCGGAAGGTACCTCTTCGTGCACAAAATAACCCTGCCTGCAACGCATGCATCCTTGCAGCATGGTGCAAGGGAGGCTGCATTGGCAAAAGGAAGCACATTGTGCACCAAGGCAAAGAAATGACAGGACAGTGGTGACTGGTGACATTTGAAAGTGATGGGGCGTAAAAGTTCAGCATGACTGCAGGGTGGTGAGTGAGCGAGCCCGACCAACATAACAAGGGTTCAGGAGGGGGTTCTCCCTCGAGAAAAGTTTGAAAAAATAGTGGGCAAATGGTGCATTTTCAAGCAAATTTGAGAAAAGAAAAAGGTTAATAAAGCAATCGTGAAAGTGTAGTCATGACATCACTAAAGAGATTTCATATGATAATGACGTAGGTAGCTGTTACTATTCAGTATAACCACAGAACTTCACAACAGAATCTGCGATAACAATGCTGAGTAAGTGCACAAACAGCCCTCTGCTGTCACGATGAAAGGAGCCCTCCCCCACACAGCGGTGACGAACTTAGGAGGAAAGTAACATTAATACACAAAAGGGCACACAGTGCTTGGGCTTTGCAGGAAATCATCATATCATTGAACGAGGAAGCTGGGAGTGCCAGCTTGCAACTTCCTCATGATTTCAGAGTTCCTTAAGCATCTCGGATGCACCAGGAACTTTGCACATGGAGCTAATTGCTGCTGAAGGCATTTGTGAAATATGTTTTTATTGTTCGTCCTGCAAGTACTGTGTTACTGATGACCCTCCTGTGATTAGAGTTTGCGTCACAGGGTGAATTGCACAGTCCACCACAGGTCGCAAAAGAGTGCCACCCTTTGTTGGGCATAAATCATTTCACACAGGAAAAAATACATACTAAATACATACTAAAAATCATATGTAACACAAAAAGAATGACTCAAATGGTTAACTGTTGAGAAGATAGGAAGCGAAGGAAATGAGTCAATTTAACATCTTCACTAGTGTTTCTGAGTTAATGGAAACACTGACAAGCTTCAATGAATCAAACAAGAACAGCACCTTCGGTGTCCATTTAAAAAGCACAGTCTGTGCCTTGCGCTCCCTCTACCTTAGAGAGGAATGGGCATAGGTGCAGAGGAGCACACGTTCCCACCTGCAGTGCCGGCTTTTAAAGCCTGTCTTTATCTCTTTGTCCCCACAGTACCCTGAATAGCCGTTGTACACCATGTGGCTTTGGTTGGAGCTCACAAGAATAAGTGCAGGTGAATAGCATTTAAACTCTGTGGCACGGCTGCCATGTCGGGGAACAAAAGATGGCTGTGCTGCACCGTATCAGTGTCTGTGCTTGTTCACTTGGTAATCATTTCTTGCCACCTTAAAGAAAGGGCACTCGAGAGAGGAGAGCTGGGAAACTTTTCCAGAGTGGAGGTTTAATTTAAGATGTGATAGCCAGGTTGGCAGGAGGCATCATTTAGAAGGGGTGGGAAAAGTGACAACCTTTTCCTAGCAATCTTCTGGTATTCTCTGTAAAAACTATGAAAAATATTTCAAGTGAGTGAAGTTTCACTAAAGTTGAAAGTCTGGACTTTGCAAGTGTCATTTCTGCTGAGTTCCCCCGAGAGGAAAAGCGTATCAAAGTCATGCACTTGCACACAAAATGCTCTATTGTACATGATTGGTTTCTGTGAAGTAACCTTAAGGAGACACTTTACAAAAGTCAAAAACAAATATACAGACAAATAAATCGGTAAATAAATACAAAAATAATAATAAAACTGTGCTTTTGGATCTGTGCTGTCTTTCTACGGATTTTTTTTAAATCTCTGCCAGCTTGCCCTAGAGTCTTCCGTAAGTGGAGGTCATGGCTCAAGCTAATGATGACATCACAAACATTAATTATTGTTGACTTGCCCCCTTACTCTCCCCGTCACATCTAGCCCTGCAACTAATTGGTTCTAGTCTAGGAAGCGCTTCCTTTCAACTTACAAAAACAGCTTGAAAAAGTAAAACATTATTAAAACAATTGTTCAGCAGTCAACAACTTTTCTCATAAGAAGTGCATCCAGGACTATGGAGGCCTGAGGCTGTTGGGGCTGGATCTTATTTATGAAACCCACATTCTAGCTGACAACTGGTGCATGTGCCATTGACATATTTATAGGAGTCAACGAGCTAATCCTTTTCATGCTGAACTGAGACCTTGAAGGCAGCCTGGATACGCAGCTGGCCTTATTCTTTCTGCACAGAAGCTGACCTGGCCTGTTCCGCACATTTGGTTACCACATTCCCTTTGATTTTGTAGACCATGGGATTGCAAAAAGTTTCAGGCAGCTCACAAAATGCAGTGTTGTGGAAAACAATGTACCTTGCTAGTGTTTCCTTTCCTGATCTTGATATTTTTCAGAAGTATTTTACTTAGTAAACACCAGTCCTGGTATACGCCCAAACAAACATGAGTGTATTTGGCATCAAACATATGACAGATCATAGTACAAGTTATTTAAACATATTTTATAACAAAGCCAAATTCGCCTTCTCAACACATATGTAGGCTTTCCCTGGGGAGCAGCTCAAAGCATATAAATCATGCGCAGCCGAAGGTCGGTGTGTATGTGAAGGAAACTGATTCATGCTAGCATGCGACCCCTTTCTTCCCATGGGAAACATAACTAAATGCAGCTGCGAGTCTGACTAGCATGGAATCCAGCCTAAATAGTAGGTCTTCACTTGCAACCTATGATAGCATGCCTTAAATTGCTTGTTAAAGTGCCCACCCATAGCTGATAAAAAATAATAATAACTGAACTTACCAATGCTCCCATGTCCTCCGCTCCATGTTTCGTCTTCAATGAAGTCAGCGTGAGTCCTCCTGGAGCCGAGCCTTGGCCAACTCCTTTCCACGAATCCTGATGCTGCAGTCATGCTGCTGATAATGTTAGCAGCATGCTAGAAGTGCCAGGATAGGCCGGAGTGGGCTACTATAGTGGAAACGTCCTCAGACATCCATTAATTAGGAAACATGAGGAAGTTATATTCACAATACATGTACTCCATGTAAAATTACCCGCACTTCCCAGTCTTCTGTGCTCTATGGATATAGTGAGGAGAGAAGACACACAGTGGCACTTGATGGGAGGGGAGTAAGCATAGATATGAGATGACCAGAAGATTATCCCTGTTAACAAAGATGGTGACTTCTCGAAAATGTGCCACAACTAAATCACATTAATAAACGCACTTTTGTAATAATATTAAACTTGTTTCAAGTACCTTGTTATTACTCCATCCCTTACATCTAGAATTCATCATACAAATCATTAATACTTAAATTAATTATTACCCAAAATGTGTAATCAACACAAATCTTCAAACCTGGTATCAGTAAATAGGTTTCTGTAAAAGGGGGGTCTGGTTAGTCAGGGATCAAGTGATCCCATATAGTGCAATATATGGATGGTGGTTAGGGGACTTGGACCATTAGTTAAGAAGATACACCAATGAAGGTTTCCCCATCCCAAATTAAACTTCCTGGAAGCTTGAGAGCATTGACCACCGTACCAAGCCTGGATATACAAGAAGCCGAATAGTTTGCAAATAGGTTTAATCAAAAATATATAACCAGTGAATCTCTATACCCTAATAAATACTCCATTTCCCACAATGCAACCAGGGAGGCATGTGAATCTATCAGAAGGAAGATGGGCCACAATAATAAAAAAGGCATGCCATTTAAAATTTCAAAACTACACTACCTAGATTTCCATCCAAGTTATGCAAGAATAATAGGGATCAAAATCACGGTCCACAAAAAATCTAGCACTCTTACAATATATTCTGAACATAAGAGAGAAAAGATCCATGTGTTCTGTTGTGGACATCTGCATCATGGACTTATTTGATTGGTCATGACAACACCAGTTATGCTAACCCAAGTGGCGAAGTGTAACACAATGTTTTTGTGGCTGAAAGAAAAGCAGTGTTGTTGAGACTCATGGCTGATATTTAAAAAGTTGCATTGATGCACTAGTCTTTTTCAAATAACACGTGTCTGACGAACCAGGGGTGAAAAGACGAATGGAAGGAAAATTATAGGAATTGTGTAAAAGCTTGTCAGTTTGTAATATCTTCCAGCGCATATTTGATTATATTCTTGATAGATGGATTAACAGAGGAAAATCTAGAAACAAACATCAGTCTGAGTTAAAGTTATTTTTTGGACTTTTTAAAATGTTCTCTACTTGTAATTCTACTTAATCACTTCTACTTTTGTCAAATGGCTTCAGCATATCCTGGGATATCAAACCTTTCTTTCTGTCCTTGTCATGTGATTTCATTTAGTTCACTGTTTGAGGAAATACTTTTTTAGCCTCATGAACTGTGAGTAAGGCAGATATTTTAAAGGAGTTTGGGTGGAAACTGCAAAAATGTAGACCATTGTTTCTGTCAGTTGCTTTTCTATATACATTAGTCAAAATGGATGAGCCCTCAATCATCATCATCAAAACTAGAAATACAATTTGAGACTTCTCAATGTTGTGTGTGACTTGTATATGAAGACTGTTTTGTTTTGATTTCAGCTATGTTACCTAGTAGACCACTTAAGGAGTTATTAAACAATATGAACGTGTCATCATTATGTCAAAGATAAATTAGCAAACCTTTCTCCATTTCTTCCTGTTTAAAATAAAGTTGCTTAAATTTAGCCTTGAACATGTTAGCTTAACTGGAAGCTCCC
The DNA here is from genome assembly GCF_031143425.1 of Pleurodeles waltl. Taxonomy (NCBI): domain Eukaryota; kingdom Metazoa; phylum Chordata; class Amphibia; order Caudata; family Salamandridae; genus Pleurodeles; species Pleurodeles waltl. Next base: position 1,368,819,264 of record NC_090445.1, read on the forward strand.
GTAAATCCCATATGTGTTCCACTCAATTGCAAGTAAAATTAATGGTTCAATTGGAAAGAGCTATGCTGGAGAGTGAAATGTAATAATACTGAATACTCTCAATTATGCTAGCATATTCATGGCTACATCTGAGCAAGACTTTATTCTAAGGGTTCTCCATTGCTCTGTTCTATGCTTGTCACTACAGTTTTCCCTAATCATTGTTGTCTAACTTTCTTTTTACTCTATTTTTATAATAGCTCTATTTTTATTGATTTTATAATGCAGAACCAATATAAACAATACAGAGCATAGTAATATGAGCCATCACAGATATCTTCTCTGAGGACAGAGTACATACAAAGTCAGAAATGTATATCAACAGCAGCCAAAGTAGTAATGTTTCCCCTCAGCTTCCCCTACTGGATAATATTCTTGGGTAATCAAATAAATCATATGTATACTGTAAGTACCAGAGTTTCAACACAGCCACAGTTGGTTGTCACCATTGTATCTAACATGCGCAATCCATCAGTCAGTCATCAGCGTCTGTACTCTATTCAGAGCTTAAATCCTCTGTGACAGTGAAACGTTCCAATAAACTTCTCCATGCAATCAAATCAATTCGTGCCCCCTCATGCCTGCATGTTAACCGCATATGCTGTTCTTATGCGGCTCCCCATTCCAGTATATCTTGTATCCAGCAATGAATCGATGGGCTCCTGGCACTCATCCAGCTTATGGTCACCCTGCGCCTAGCCAGCACTAGCGCTAATTATGCTAGTCTGTATGAGATTCTCCTTCCCTGTGGTCTCTTTACCAGGCCTAAGGGGCGTGTCAACGGCATTGCTTCAAGGCGCAAACCTGTGACCTCCTCAACCTTCCAAGCCAACACCCGCCAAAACTGCTTCACCTCCCTACAGGACCAAGCCAGATGTATAAAGGAGGCACCCAGTTAGCCACATCTGGGACATCTGGCTTCTCTAGTTAGGTCAATTTTGTTGAGACGATCAGGTTTAATATACATACGGTGTACAAAATTGAAATGTAGAAGCTTAAATGTATTATTGCACGAGACAGTGCACACCAGCAGCAGGGCCTTAGCCCAATCAGTGCCCTACGTTTGATCACCTAGTTCTAGTTCCCAAGCCCTCCGCGTGACACAGGCAGGACCTGGGTGATCCCCCCTGAACAGCTCTATAAAAAGGGGTAATTAAATGATTCCCATCACCTCAATTTATCATCCCGTTCAACACCTTCGAAGATGGTGGGATGACCTGGAAATCACACCAGATCTCCGGCACCACACTTTCCATCTTGGCATACTGCAGGAACTGACCCGGTCCCAAACCAAGCGTGTTTTATGCGTCTTGAAAGGATATAAGCTCCCCATTGGAGTATAAGTCCCCTGCTACAAGACATCCCCCCACTCTCCAGCTTTCCATGGACATGAAGTTATCCATATCCCGAAAGGGAGCCAAGTCCCATATCTTCAGTTCCATATCAAAGGGAGCACGTTGAATCACTTTCTTAATGACTTGCTCCCAGATCCATGCAGTATTTCTAACCAGATATGGAACAGCTGTTTCCGACCGACCCCCTTTCATCAGTGTATGTGCTAACGTGTCATTGCCCATCATTCCTACAAATAGTCGCTTCTCCCAATTATCCGACTCAGTCATCTACTTTGCAGTATGTTGTAAGTGCACTGCATAATAATATTGCCTAATATTAGGGATAGCCAACCCTCCGTCTTCTAGATCCCTCTGCAGTGTGGACAGCGCCACTCTACTATGACACCTGGCCCACACCAATGAGATCAGTTAACTGTCCAAACGATTAAAGAGCCGAGCAGTTAACGGAAATAAACAGTTCTGTACCAGGGATAGACACCGTGGCAGAAACACCATCTTTGCTATAGTTGCTCTTCCCATACCTGAAAGAGCTAGCCTGTTCCAGAACGACACCCATCGCTCAAGGCCAGTCACTACTCTCTCTACGTTATATGTCTCATGTGCGCTACAGTGTGAGTAACACAAATACCTAGGTATCTGAAACTCTCCAGTTCCCACCGGAGCCCTACTACTGGCAAGTCCTCCAGACTTTTACCACAGAGTAGCCCCAGAGGGAACAGGAGCAAATTATTCCTACTCACCTTAAGACCAGATACAGCCCTGAACTCCTCCAACAACTGCAACAACAGAGGCACCGAAATACTCGGCTATCGAAGATATATCACAGCATCATCTGCATATAATGAAATTATGTGGGTGATCTGTCCCACCCAAATGCCACAGAGGGCCAATCCCTCACGCAGCCATACTGCTAGCGGTTCCATCGCTAAGGCGAAAAGGACTGGTGAAAGTGCACACCCTGGTCTGGTTCCCCTACCAACTACCCAAGATTCCGACAGTTCCCCTCCCACCCGAACACATACTGATGGTGCAGTAGAAAGCAAACAAACCCACGCACAGAATTGGGGGCCAAACCCCATTCCCGCAGTACCGCCAGGAGATAGCCCCACTCCACTGTATCAAAGGCCTTTTCTAGGTCCAAGGATGCTAGCGCCAGTTCGTCCTCCGCATCCATGGTTTCATGCAAGACATTTGCAAAATGACGTAGGTTAAAAGTCGTACTATGGCCACGCATGAAACCACATTGGTCTTCATGCACCAAACCCCAAACCACTCCATGGAGCCGAGTAGCCAATATCTTACAAAGGATCTTAACATCACTATTCAACATGGTGAGAGTCTGATAGGAGGAGGGGTCACTCGGATCCCCACCAGGCTTGAGCATTAGACAAACAATGCCCTGGTGCAGGGACTCCGGCAGGACGCCCCGCGCTCGGGCCTCCTTGAACACTGCCAATAATTTCTCTTGTAGAAGGAGGGGGAATGTCTGATAAAGCTTGATCGGGAACCCGTCCCCCCCGGGTCTTAGATTTAGACAATGACTCCACTGCCGCACTCACTTCCTCTATGGTTATCTCAGCCTCCAAGTTTTTCATATTCTCAGGGTCCTACTGTGGGAGCCGCCTCTGCTGCAGAAACCCTCCCAAATACTCGTCTGGCACCGATGTGCCAGGCCAGGACACTGCCCGCAAATGTTCCACCAGTAATTTAAAGATGTCTCTGCGATTTGTAACCTGCACACCTGCAGCATTTCTGATATGCAGGAATGGGGGGAGATTCCACTTCATGCTTCAGGATCCACACAAATAACTTACCGGATTTGTCCCCCTCCCTGTGTAGCTGCTGTCTATATGATCTAAGTGTTACCTTATCCAGTGTCTCCCAACAACTACTGACTTCCCTTTACAATTGGAGCTGCTTTCTTTCTGCTTCCCTCATTAGTAGCTGTATATCCGCTAGTTTCCCCTCCCAGTCTTTGAGATCCTGTTCCAATTGTCTGCGCACCGCACAAGTGGTGCCTATACACACCCCTGTCAGAACGGCCTTGATTGCCTCCCATTCCTCTGGAAGCCATGGTACCCCAATTAATGGCTATGTAGTCTTTAATGGCAACTGCCATTTTTTCACGACACGCAGCGTCTGTCAGAAAATCTGGGGGCATGCGCCAACTACGTGTACCCCGGTCATCTGAACCCCACTGCAGCTGGATGAGTACCAGTGCATGACCAGATAAAAACCTCCTTAAATGTGTGATATTCAACACCTGTGAACAGTTCAGGCCACCCAGGAGGAATCGATCCAGACGACTATACATATTATGGGCATATTTATACTCTGTTTGCACCGAATGTGCGTCAAAAATTTTGACGCACATTCGGCACAAACTGTGCACCATATTTAAACTTTGACGCCCGACCCTGCGGACGTCAAAAAACCTCTGTGTGCGTCATTTTTTGGATGTGGGAAACCGCCTTGCGTTAATCACATGCAAGGTGGGCGTTCCCGTCCAAAAAATGACTTTAAGGCCTGTGCGCCTTATTTATACTCCGGCGTCATTTTGACGCACAGGAGGGGCAGGCCTTAAAAAACGGCGCACATCTTGCTGTGCGCTGTTTTTTAACGCCTGGGAGAGGGCAGACGTTAAGGGACCTGTGGGCTCACTTCCATGGTCTCTGACCATGGAAGGAGTCTAGAGGTGCCCTTCCCTGTCCCCAGGGACACCCCCTGCCACCCTCGCCCACCCCTGGAGGACACCCATGGATGGGGGAACCCATCCCCAAGTACAGTTAAGTTGAGGTAAGTATATTTTTGACTTTTTTGAAAGTGGCATGGGGGGGCCTAATTTAGGCCCCCCTACATGCCACTGTGCCCAATGACCATGCCCAGGGGACAGAAGTCCCCTGGGCATGGCCATTGCGAAAGGGGGCATGACTCCTGTCTTTGCTAAGACAGGAGTCATTTCAGTGGGGGTTGTGCGTCAAAAAATGGCGCAAGTCCGGTTTGAGGCATGATTTTTGTCTCACACCTGACTTGCACCATTTTTTGATGCACAAACCCCATTTTCCCCGAATGCCGGCGCTGCCTGGTTTGAGTCATTTTTTTTTTACTCAGACCAGTCCGCAGCGCCGGATAACGTCATTCCTTAAATAAGGCGCCCGCATGGCGCTAGCCGGTGGTAAAATGTTTGACGCAAACTGTCAAAAAGTATAAATATGGGCCTATGTGTCTTAGAATGACAGGTATATTCCCCACTATCCGGGTTCAGTTCCCTCCACCCGTCCCATAATCCTAGGTTATGCATGACCGCTGTGAGGGGTCTCGCCATTAACGGTTTAGTACCCTGTTTAGAGGAATGTCCAATATAAAATTGTAGTCTCCAGCCCATACAATAGGAGAACCTGCCCCTACCCCTACCATCTCAACTATATTATCGTAGAAGGAATGATCAACTGTGTTGGGTGCATAAGTGTTGAGAATAGTATGGGGCGCCCCATCTAATGTACCCTGTAGCAGTATATATCGCCCTTCCACATCAGCTTTGCTGTAGACATGTGTAAATGGGACCCCTGGCGCAACCCATATTGCTACTCCTCTTGCATAAGAGGAAAAGGACGAGGAGAACACTTGGCCCCACCATTTTTTAGCAAGATTTGTGATTCCTCCTCCATCATATGCGTTTCCTGTAAACAGGCTATCTGAGCCTTAGGCCGCCGCAGGAAAGAATACACTCTGCGTAGTCTTTCAGCCCCTGACGTTCCATGTCAGCATATTAATCTGCATATTAACTAATTCCACCACCCTTCCCATGCACAGGAAAAGCAAATTGAGTACTTATTTCACATCTCACACACAAATATGCACTGTTGTTGTAACCACCAAACACATGCAAGCATGCACTAACTAAGTAATCCCCAACCCCCATTCCCACCCCGGATAAACAGTAAAACAAATACATTAAAGCGTACTGTAGATCCATATTTGTAAATGCTGTCAGGACAACAGCCCAGAACCCCAACACCCCAATTACGAGATTCTACCACAACAGTGGAGGTAACCACCCCCACCCCGTATGCTAAATACGTCATGCCTCTATGCCTAATCAGCCATGTTTCAATAAAGACAATACCCCCTGCCATATAATGTGGACTCAAGGAGTACCCTTTCGGTTTCCGATCCACCATAAGCCCGGTGCCCCTGACTGTACAAGTAATGAACATCTAACATAAGAACATGCCCCACTGAGACAAGCGTTGCAACACTATCCACTCAAGAAGAATAAAGTTAACTGTCAATGGGGATCATCTCCACTCCCAGATCAGGTGTCACAGTCAGTCCAGCAGACAGACCAGGGGACACCACCTCCATTGTACCATCCTGTTGAATTTCAAGTCTGCCATCATCACTGGCTCCCCACCCTGTGGAGCCCTCCATCTGGTTCTCCCTGCGGTTCCTCCAATCTGAGTCATCCAAATTGGAGACACAACCAGTAACCGAGCCAGCCCGCTCGGGTCTATCTGGTGCAACTTTATCCCACATCTCCAACCATCTCCAGACCTCCTCCGGGTGTTCAAAAAAGTGGGATTTGCTGCCCGAGAGCTCCTTTAAGCGCAGCAAGTACAGTAACATGTATTGAATGTTCATTGCACAAAGCTTGGCCTTCACCTCTAGGCACCTAGGCAGCACCTAGGCCATCCGCCGGGATATAGGGAACAGGGATAGGCCCTCCACCGCCCAGGCCCCTCAGTCTGCTCCTCAGCCCTGAATCCGCTCCAAACTCCGTGGCACGGGTCAGGCGCGACAGGGCGGCCCGAAGACCCACACCATCACGGCACCAGCTAGCCTCACCGCTAGTGCGAGTCCCGATCAGGGCAGGAAGCCTGCCGGGGAAGGCCGAGCTGAGGCCTCGCAACCCCCCTGTCGGGCAGCGCTCTACGCAGCTCAAACCGGGCCACACTCACCCCCGGGGTAAAAGATCCCCAAAGCCCTTTAATGGGAGTTCAAGTTGCAACAGGGGTCAGGGCACTCTCTCTCACCAGGGGAGTGCTTAGAGTCCCAGGCACCTCGGGATTCTTGCAGGATCAGGCCGGGATAGTGGGGAGCTTCCTAGAAGCACGTCCCGCCGGCCATCTTGCTTGGCCCGCCCCTTAACTCTATTTAAAAAATAAATAACTTTTCTTTTGTTTACTTCATGTTTAAAAGCTTTTATATCAAGTGGAAAATCATCTTGCAGTCCTTTACCAGTCACCAAACCAATAAAATTTTCAGCACCTTAATTCTGTAGCTACACTTTTGTCTCACTACCACTGTGTCAACTCCCTATACCACTCTCTGGGTTTCTTTAACTGTCTGGATTTTGTTTATGTCTCATCTCTCTTGTTGTACTTCACATCTCCTGTACCAAACCAGCCCCTTCGTCTCTCTTACTCTTTACCTGTCTGCAGCTCCATAAAACGTTTTTTTTTAAATGTATATTTTTTCAAGTGATATGTTTTCTTTAAAATGTTAAACTTAGCCTCCATCTTGTTGTTGCGCAGCTGATGTCACTTCTGCTTCTATTTGTGGCTTCCACCTATGGAGAATTAAATGCCGTTTCATGACTTGCCAATATTGTAGTATGTTTTAAAAACAAAAGCTGGAATTACGAATATTTTACCGAAACAATCCCAACTATAATTCTAATTTGATTTATTTGGCAATCACTTATACTTATAAAATGTTTGAGAAACCAAGAAGGCAAATATTAAAATATATCCTTACTTTACAAAATCACATCTGGAACTTATGTACATCAGCGTTAGTTAATTTGTGTTTAATTGGCAACAGTATTGATTACATTGGCTGAATCATTAATAGGTCTCTTAGGCTGAATTATGGCATCAACACTAACACACCTTCTTTTACTTTGAGATTTATATTTGTTTAATATTTCATTGCTGTTGTATGTCAAACATTTGACTTTATGTGGATTTTCTTTAAATGTCTTTAAAATAATTTTAATTTAAAGTTCACTATTTAAATTCATAAACTGTTTAATTCGAAATTATGTTAAAAGTGTAAAAGTACTACAATTACCTTTTCACATGTAGAAAGAGTTTACCACCAAGGGTGGTGGAGATCTCCTGATGGGAAAGTACAAGGAAACCTTGAGAAGTTTATTACACAGTAACAAAACAGTAAAATATGTTTATGTTAAATATTACTGGAAATAAATTTTATATATTAATTTTAAATATAGGACAACGTTTCACAAATGCTACAGCTTTAGTAACTTAATTTTGATTAGAATAACTACTTAAAAAAACAAAATTAAAATTATTTTTATGATTTATTTGAAAAAAGTCACACTTGATGACTAATGTTCATGTGTGTATTTATTATATTTTAAAGAGTACAAAATGGAAGGTGTGGAGTGAATTTAAATTCATTTAATTCTTTTTTAAACAAATAAAGTTATGTAACTGTTTAATTTAAAATGTTATTAAAATGTCACCATTACTAATATTACATTTTTTATTACATAAATATTTTAACAAAAATGACATTTATACATTAAAAAAATTCTAAACAAATTATTTTATTTCAACATTATTTCCTATGAGTTCTACTTTATGTCCCTGGCTCCATAATTTTCTAAGGGAGGGTGTTGTCATCCCATTGGTTGGCCATATGTGTGACTGAACTTACTCCATAAAACATTTATTACAGTTTTGAGTCCTTTTTGGCTGTAGTAACTTTAGAAGTGCATTTTGTGGGTAGCAATGGACTTATTCTTTTGTAGGTTAGTGTCTGTTCCTCTATAAACAACTCCTTTGCCCTCCCTAACTCTTCCTCAGTTCTCCCTAAGCCCCTCCCATTTAGTAGTGAATATGTCCCATTTTCCAGCCTGTTCCTCGGTCCCTCCCACATTTACTATTAAGTGGTAAATTTATATGTGTGAGGATCTCCCAATAGAAAAGGTAGGAGAGGTGGTGATTAACACTCATAGGTTTGTGAATTGCATTTTGTATTAAGTATCACTAATGTAGTACTACTTTACAAATTACAAAACACAGTTTGTAAATCAGGCCCTACATATTCACTTATTACTTTGCAAGTACATTAGCCAGCACACTTTGCCTTTTCAACAGCCCTTCATTTTCCTTTTTTTAATGAGAATATTTTGATCTTATTTTTATTTTGTATAAAACGGATTGCTATGAATTGAAATGTTTATGAAAACAAACGTTTGTTTGCATTTGGCTAAGTTTGTTATGTTTTATGTCTACTTGTGTGCATCTGGAAAAGAGGTTACAGTGCTCAGGTCACAACACCTGTACAAGGTTAACATAGGAAAGGCAAGCACGGATGGGTAGGTTCTCCCAGTTGTGGAGGATCTGGCACCACAAGGAGCATGGGATGAGAAGGACATCCTTCTTGGAGAGTAATTGCTGTTTGCATTTCAGGTTTAAAACAAGGCAACTATGTGGAGTGGAGACTAAGGCCGGCTTTGCAGGGTCAAAGAGAACACGAGGAATATGGATTGTGGTATGTACGTGGGCTTTTTGGCATGGACAGAGAGTCTAATCTCATTCAGAGATGGTTTTAGAAATCAAATTTATATAGATGTCTTCTAGAGATGGAATTTCAACATGAATCATTAAGAAAATTAAAACTCATAGACACAAACACAATGGGCCTCATTACAAGTTTAGTGGTCTTTTGGCAAGACCACCATGGTAGCAGCCACCAAAAGACCGCCATGTTGGTGATCCGACTGCTGTATTAAGAGTCACACAGCCTAGTCTGCCAAAATCCAGGCAAATTTCCAAAACCGTCAGGGGACTGCGGGTGGGGGGGGGGGGAAGAGGCAGTCCCACCACCAGCACCGCCAGCCCACCAAAAAACCTCTGATCGTATTACGATCCACAAATCACAAGAGCAGTTCTACCATGGCGGAAAACTTTTGGTGGTGTGAACTGCAGCGGTCGGCGGTGACATCAGTTAAAAACCACACCACATCGGATAGTTTGAAAACCCCACACCTGACTTACATCCACACACTTACAACCTGCACTATATAACACACCCCACAATCCTTTGCAACCAGACTGGCCAGGAAACCATCTTCCAAGTCTTGGCAGCTTACCAACAATCACAAGGTATGATAGGCCAGGTACTGACCATGATGGGGGAGATCAGAGAACTGCAGAGGGATAACCACCATTAAGTCATACAGCAGTGGCAGGCCCAAAATGCCCACCTGGCTTCCATTGCTGGGGTGCTGAGAGGCCCGAATACCACCCTGAGTAGGTTTTGTACCCAACATCTGGCCTCTTCCACCAGCAATGAAACTTCAGACCCTTCTACATGTGTGACAGCTAGTGGAATGGAGGCCCTGCCAGGGGAAGGATATTCCTTAGACAACCCATCCTCTCTAGCTGAGGAACCACCCTGCAAAGTGGGCGTCTCCCTAAACATCATGGAGGAGCAGATGCCAAGACCAAAACCACTGCCAGGAAGTTAACCTCTACTGATTGGTTACCCTTGTGTGGCACAGATACACCCTGTTGACTGTTCTGAAGCCTATCTCCATTTTCCTATGGTACAGGGAAACTGAACTTTTGTTTCCAAATGGTGTAGCAGCTACCCTGATGATTTCATCCACCATGGCTGAACCATTCACTGTTTACTTTGTGTTAAATTTCACTCAATTAGCTGTGCAATCTCCAATAAATACCACTTAACCACAGATCATATGTTAAGAGTTTTTTTTAATCAACCGTATACAGCTGTCATGTATGACAACTCTTGCACAAAAATATTTCTCTCAAATGTAAACCCCTTTGTCATGCTTGTAGGAGGCTGGCCTGGCTTGTAGTGGGTACCAAAGGTACTTACACCTTGTGCCAGGTCCAGTTATCTCTTATTAGTGTAGAAGAGGTGTTTCTAGCAGCTTAGGCGGATAGAAGGTAGCTATAGCAGAGCAGCTTAGGCTGAACTAGGAGACATGCAAAGCTCCTACTATACCACTGGTGTCATATGCACAATATCATAAGAAAACACAATACACAGATATACTAAAAATAAAGGTACTTTATTTTTATGACAATATGCCAAAAGTATCTCAGTGAGTACCCTCAGTATGAGGATGCCAAATATACACAAGATATATGTACACAATACCAAAAATATGCAGTAATGTCAAAAGGAAGTAATGCAAGCAGTGTAAAGTTACAGTAGATTGCAATTGGAGCACATAGGTATAGGGGCAACACAAACCATATACTCCGAAAGAGGAATGCGAACCACGAATGGACCCCAAACCTATGTGAGCTTGTAGAGGGTCGCTGGGACTGTAAGAAAACAGTGAGGGTTAGAAAAATAGCCCACCCCAAGACACTGAAAAGTAGGTGTAAAGTGCACCTATAACCCCCAGGGAGCACAGAAGTCGTGATAGGGGGTTTCTGCAAGGAAGACCAACACCAGCAAAGCAACAACAGTGGATTTCCAGACCTGAGTACCTGTGAAACAAGGTGACCAAGTCCAAGAGTCGCGACAATGTCGAGAGTGGGCAGATGCCCAGGAAATGCCAGCTGAGGGTGCAAAGAAGCTGCCACCAGATGGAAGAAGCTTTGGTTTCTGCAAGAACGTAGAGGACTAGGAACTTCCCCTTTGGAGGATGGATGTCCCACATAGTGAAAAAGCTTGCAGAGGTGTTCCCACGCAGAAAGACCGCAAAAAAGCCTTGCTAGCTGCAAGGGTCACGGTTAGGATTTTTGGATGCTGCTGTGGCCCAGGAGGGACCAGGATGTTGCCACTTGGATGAGGAGACAGAGGGGGGCGCCCAGCAAGTCAGGGAGCCCTCACAGAAGCAGGCAGCACCCGCAGAAGTACCAGAACGGCACTTAGAAGAGGAGTGAACCTGAGTACACCTGAAGACACAAAAGGGAGTCCCACGACGCCGGAGGGCAACTCAGAAGGTTGTGCACTGCAGGTTAGAGTGTCGGGGACCCAGCCTTGGCTGTGCACGAAGGAAATCCTGGAAGAGTGCACAGGAGCCGGAGCAGCTGCAAATCACGCAGTACCCAGCAATGCAGTCTCGCGTGGGGAGGCAAGGACTTACCTCCACCAAACTTGGACTGAAGAGTCACTGGACTGTGGGAGTCACTTGGACCGAGTTGCTGAGTTCCAGGGACCACGCTCGCCGTGCTGAGAGGGGACCCAGAGGACCGGTGATGCAGTCTTTTGTTGCCTGCGGTTGCAGGGGGAAGATTCCGTCGACCCACGGGAGATTTCTTCAGAGCTCCTGGTGCAAGAAGGAGGCAGGCTACCCCCAGAGCATGCACCACCAGGAAACAATTGAGAAAGCCGGCAGGATAAAGCGATACAAGGTTGCAGTAGTCGTCTTTGCCACTTTGTTGCGGTTTTGCAGGCGTCCTGAGCAGTCAGCGGTCAATCCTTTGGCAGAAGGTGACGAGGGAGATGCAGAGGAACTCTGATGAGCTCTTGCATTCAGTATCTGAAGAATTCCCCAAAGCAGAGACCCTAAATAGCCAGAAAAGGAGGTTTGGCTACCTAGGAAGGAGGATAGGCTAGTAACACAGGTAAGAGCCTATCAGAAGGAGTCTCTGATGTCACCTGCTGGCCCTGGCCACTCAGAGCAGTCCAGTGTGCCAGCACACCTCTGAATCCAAAATGGCAGAGGTCTGGGGTACGCTGGAGGAGCTCTGGGCACCTCCCCTGGGAGGTACAGGTCAGGGGAGTGGTCACTCCCCTTTCCTTTGTCCAGTTTTGCGCCAGAGCAGGGCTGGGGGATCCCTGAACTGGTGTAGACTGGCTTATGCAGAGATGGGCACCATCTGTGCCCATCAAAGCATTTCCAGAGGCTGGGGGAGGCTACTCCTCCCCAGCCCTGACACCTTTTTCCAAAGGGAGAGGGTGTAACACCCTCTCTCTGAGGAAGTCCTTTGTTCTGCCTTCCTGGGCCAGGCCTGGCTGGACCCCAGGAGGGCAGAAACCTGTCTGAGGGGTTGGCAGCAGCAGCAGCTGCAGTGAAACCCCGGAAAGGGCAGTTTGGCAGTACCCGGGTCTGTGCTAGAGACTCGGGGGATCATGGAATTGTCTCCCCAATGCCAGAATGGCATTGGGGTGACAATTCCATGATCTTAGACATGTTACATGGCCATGTTCGGAGTTACCATTGTGACGCTATACATAGGTAGTGACCTATGTATAGTGCACGTGTGAAATGGTGTCCCGGAATTTGCCCTGAAAGATGTGGGGGCACCTTGGCTAGTGCCAGGGTGCCCACACACTAAGTAACTTAGCACCCAACCTTCACCAGGTGAAGGTTAGACATAGAGGTGACTTATAAGTTACTTAAGTGCAGTGGTAAATGGCTGTGAAATAACGTGGACGTTATTTCACTCAGGCTGCAGTGGCAGGCCTGTGTAAGAATTGTCAGAGCTCCCTATGGGTGGCAAAAGAAATGCTGCAGCCCATAGAGATCTCCTGGAAACCCAATACCCTGGGTACCTCAGTACCATATACTAGGGACTTATAATGGTGTTCCAGTATGCCAATGTGAATTGGTGAAATTGGTCACTAGCCTGTTAGTGACAATTTAGAAAGCAGAGAGAGCATAACCACTGAGGTTCTGGTTAGCAGAGCCTCAGTGAGACAGTTAGTCATCACACAGGGAACACATACAGGGCACACTTATGAGCACTGACCCGGGCTGGCATGGTCCCAGTGACACATACACTAAAACAACATATATACAGTGAAATATGGGGGTAATATGCCAGGCAAGATGGTACTTTCCTACACAACCCCCCCCCCCACCAAACGAAGGACAATAAGACTAGCCATGACCTGATGAGTCTTCATTGTCTAAGTGGAAATATCTGGAGAGTCCATCTGCATTGGAGTGGGTACTCCCAGGTCTATGTTCCACTGTATAGTCCATTCCCTGTAGAGATATGGACCACCTCAACAATTTAGGGTTTTCACCTTTCATTTGTTTTAGCCAAAGTAGAGGTTTGTGGTCTGTCTGAACAATGAAGTGAGTGCCAAACAAATATGGCCTCAACTTCTTCAGTGCCCAGCCCACAGCAAAGGCCTCCCTCTCTATGGCAGACCAACGCTTTTCTCTAGGGGTCAACCTCCTGCTGATAAAAGCAACAGGTTGATCCTGGCCCTCAGAATTGAGTTGTGATAAGACTGCTCCTACCCCTAATTCAGATGCGTCAGTTTGAACAATGAATATTTTTGGAGTAACATGGGCTTTTTAGGACAGGTGCAGTGCACATGGCCTGTTTCAGCTCCTCAAAAGCTTTCTGACAGCTAGCTGTCCACAATACTTTTTTAGGCATTTTCTTTGAAGTGAGGTCATTAAGTGGGGCTGCAATGGAGCCATAGTTCTTAATGAACCTCATGTAATACCCAGTGAGGCCTAAGAAGGCTCTCACCTGGGTCTGAGTTGTAGGGGTATCCCAATCCATGATTGTCTGGATTTTCCCCTGAAGTGGTGCAATCTGTTCTCCACCTACCAGGTTCCCAGATAAACCACTTTCCCCTGCCCTATCTGGCACTTTGAAGCCTTGATAGTGAGGCCTGCCTTTTGCAGGGCCTTCAAAACTTTCCACAGGTGGACCAGGTGATCATCCCAGGTGGGGCTAAAGACAGCTATATCGTCCAGATATGCTGCACTAGAAGCCTCCAACCCTTGCAGGACTGTATTCACCAACCTCTGAAAAGTGGCAGGTGCATTTTTCAAACGAAAGGGCATTACTGTGAATTGGTAGTGCCCTCCAACAGTCGAAAATGCAGTTTTTGCTTTAGCATCTTCTGATATTTTGATCTGCCAATACCCTGCAGTCAAATCAAAGGTGCTTAGATACTTGGCAGATGCCAGTGTATCTATGAGCTCATCTGCCCTGGGTATAGGGTGAGCATCAGTTTTAGATACCTGGTTGAGACCTCTGTAATCTACACAAAACCTCATCTCTCTTTTCCCATCTTTTGAGTGAGGCTTTGGTACAAGCACCACAGGAGAGGCCCATGGGCTTTCAGAATGTTCAACCACTCCTAGTTCAAGCATTTTCTGAACTTCTTGTTTTATGCAGTCCCTGACATGGTCAGGCTGCCTATAGATCTTACTTTTGACAGGCATTCTGTCTCCAGTATCTATAGTGTGCTCACACCAAGAAGTGGTGCCTGGCACAGTAGAAAAGAGTTCAGACAACTGACCTAGGAGATTTATGCAGTTGTCTTTCTGCTCAGCAGTAAGACAGTCTGCCAAAACTACACCTTCCACTAGAGCATCTTGTTCTGTGGAAGAGAAGATATCAGGGAGAGGGTCACTCTCTTCTTCCTGTCCTTCATCTGTTGCCATGACCAGGGTGAGATCAGCCCTGTCATAGTAAGGTTTTAGGCGATTAACATGGAGCACCCTAAGGGGACTCCTGGCAGTGCCCAGGTCAACCAAATAAGTGACCTCTCCCTTCTTTTCAACAATGAGATGGGGTCCACTCCATTTGTCTTGGAGTGCTCTTGGGGCAACAGGCTCCAATACCCACACCTTCTGTCCTGGTTGGTACTGAATCAGAACAGCCTTCTGGTCATGCCATTGCTTTTGGAGCTCTTGGCTGGCCTGAAGGTTTTTACTGGCCTTTTCATGTACTCAGCCATTCTGGATCTTAGGCAGAGTACATAGTCCACTCTGTCTTGCTTAGGAGCTTTTAAAGGTTGTTCCCAACCCTCCTTTACAAGTGTTAGGGGACCTCTTACAGGGTGTCCAAAGAGGAGTTCAAAGGGGCTCAAGCCCACTCCTTTCTGGGGTACCTCCCTGTAAGCAAAAAGGAGGCAAGGTAACAGGACATCCCATCTCCTCCTGAGTTTTTCAGGGAGTCCCATTATCATTCCTTTGAGAGTTTTATTAAACCTCTCTACCAGTCCGAATGTTTGTGGATGATAAGGTGTGGTGAATTTGTATGTTACACCACATTCCTTCCACATGGCCTTTAAGTAGGCAGACATAAAGTTGCTACCCCTGTCTGATACCACCTCTTTTGGGAAACCCACCCTGGAAAAAATTCCCAGGAGGGCTTTTGCCACTGCAGGAGCTGTCGTGGTCCTTAGAGGAATTGCTTCAGGATATCTTGTGGCATGGTCCACTACCACCAAGATAAACCTATTGCCTGAAGCAGTAGGAGGGTCAAGGGGGCCAACTATGTCAACCCCTACCCTTTCAAAGGGAACCCCAACCACAGGCAGTGGAATAAGGGGAGCCTTTGGGGTGACACCAGTCTTGCCACTGGCTTGGCAGGTCACACAAGACTTACAAAAGTTTTTTGTGTCCTCTGACATCCTAGGCCAGTGAAACAGGGGGACAAGCCTTTCCCATGTTTTAATCTGACCCAAATGTCCAGCCAAGGGAATGTCATGTGCCAGAGTTAGGAGGAACTCTGTACTGGCCAATCTCCTGGCTGCTCCAGGTTTTGGGTCCCTTGCCTCTGTGTACAAGAGGTTGTCCTCCCAGTAAACTCTATGTGAGTCACTGACCTCCCCATTTTGCTGTTTTCTGTCTGAGACCCTCTAATGTGGGACAGGATTGCTGTGCCACACTCAGCTCCTCCCTGGCAGGCCCCCCTCCACCCAAAAGCTCAGCAGTGTCTGCTGCCAGCTCCTCTGGTGAAGGATCTGCACAGGGGGGGAATTCTTCTTCCTCAAAAGTTGAATCATCTGTAGAGGGAGGGATAGTGGGTAGGGATTTACCCTTACTAACCCTAGCTTTAGGGAGCACTTGGGGGCATATTTATACTCCGTTTGCGCCGGATTTGCGTCGTTTTTTTAAATGCAAATTCGACGCAAAACTAACTCCATATTTATACTCTGGCGTTAGACGCGTCTAGCGCCAAAGTCCATGGAGTTTGCGTCACTTTTTAGTGTGGACACCTACTTTGCGTTGATGATATGCAAGGTAGGCGTTCCCGTCTAAAAAATTGACTCCGAGGCATGTGCGCCATATTTACACTCCCGGGCAAAAATGACGCCCGGGAGTGGGCGGGTAAAAAAAAATGACGTCCAGCCGCTTTAGCGTAGTTTTTTAGCGCCTGGTCAGGGCAGGCGTTAAGGGACCTGTGGTCTCGGAAGGAGCCCAGAGGTGCCCTCCCATGCCCCCAGGGACCCCCCCTGTCACCCTTGCCCACCCCAGGAGGACGCCTAAGGATGGAGGGACCCATCCCAGGGAACATAAGGTAAGTTCAGGTAAGTAATTTTTTATTTTTTTGTTGTAGCATAGGGGGGCCTGATTTGTGCCCCCCTATATGCCACTATGCCCAATGACCATGCCCAGGGGACAGAAGTCCCCTGGGCATGGCCATTGGGCAAGGGGGCATGACTCCTGTCTTTGCTAAGACAGGAGTCATTTCAATGGGGGTTGGGAGTTTAAAAAAATGGCGCAAATCGGGTTGAGGCGAAAATTTTGCCTCAGCCTGACTTGCCCCATTTTTTGGCGCCCAAGCTCCATATTCCCCTATGCCGGCGCTGCCTGGTGTACGTCATTTTTTTTCACGCACACCAGGCAGCTCCGCCGGCTAACGCCGGCTAACGTCATTGAATAAATACGGCGCCCGCATGGCGCTTCAGAATGGCGTTAGCCGGCGTTACATTTTTTGACGCACAACTGCGTTGGCGCAGTTGTGCGTCGAAAAGTATAAATATGGCCCTAGGTCCATTGTTCCAGGATCCAAGTCACCCTGTCCTTTTTGCTTTTTGGCCTAAGCCCTTGTCAAAGCAAAAATATGCCCAGGAATGCCCAGCATTGCTGCATGAGCCTCCAACTCCACTTCTGCCCAAGCTGATGTCTCTAAATCATTCCCTAGTGGACAGCCTACAGGTAAATCTGACACAACTACAACTTTTTTTGGACCAGTAACCCCCCCCCCAGTTGAGATTCACAACAGCCATGGGGTGGCTAAGAGTGTTGTTATGAGCGTCTGTCACTTGGTACTAGTGACCAAGTAGGTGTTGTTCGGGGTGAACCAGCTTCTCTATTACCATGGTAACAGTGGCACCTGTGTCCCTGTAGGCCTGAACCTCAACACCATTGATTAGGGGAAGTTGCTTGTACTTATCCATATTAAGGGGACAAGCAACCAAGGTGGCCAAATCAATGGCACCTTCAGAGACTAACAGCCTCTGTGGTCTCCCTAACAAGACCAACCCCAACTAAATTACCAAAAGTGAGCCCAGCTACTCCCTTGGATTGGCTATTAGTAGGTTTGCTCCCACCACCACTGCTATTACTAGGGGCACTAGAGGTTGCAGTAGGGGTTGTGGTAGTGGGAGGCTTGGTGCTTTTCTTTGGACAACTGGCATCAGTTGTCCAATGGCCTTTTACTTTACATAAATAGCACCATGGTTTCTTTACTTGATTAGAAGAGGATTTGGACCCACCACCCCCACCAGAATGTTTTTGTGGGCCTGATGAAGACTCATTTTTAGATTTGTCCCCACCCTTGTCTGAAGACTTACCATCCTTCTTCTTGCCATCCTTGTCACCCCCTGTATGAACTTTTCTGTTCACTCTTGTTCTGACCCATTTGTCTGCCTTCTTTCCCAATTCTTGGGGAGAGGTCAGATCTGAGTCCACTAGATATTGGTGTAACAAATCAGACACATAGTTATTCAGAATATGCTCTCTCAAGATTAGATTGTACAGGCTTTCATAGTCAGAAACTTTACTGCCATGTAACCACCCCTCCAAGGCCTTCACTGAATAGTCAACAAAGTCTACCCAGTCTTGTGAGGACTCTTTTCTGGTTTCTCTGAACTTAATCCTGTATTGTTCAGTGGTTAAGCCAAATCCATCCAAGAATGCATTCTTCAAAACTGTAAAATTATTGGCATTACTTTCCTTCATAGTAAGGAGCTTATCCCTACCCTTTCCACTGAAAGACAGCCATAGGATAGCAGCCCTCTGCCTTTGAGGGACCCCCTGTACCATACAGGCCCTCTCAAGTGCAGCAAACCACTTGTTAATGTCATCCTCCTCCTTGTAAGGGGGGACTATCTTGTTCAGATTCCTAGAATCATGCTCTCTCATGGGATTGCTATCAGGAATACTGCTGCTGCCACCATGGGGTCCAAACCCCAACCTCTGTCTCTCTTTTTCTAAGTCTAGGGATTCCCTGTCTAGAGCCAGCTGTTGCTGTTTAAGCTTCAGCCTGGACTCTTCCACTCTCAACTAATTGAGTTCCCTTTCTAACATCTTGTCATCACTGTGGGTGGGTTGGGAATGTTTTGACACAGAAGAAAGATTTGAATGAGCAGAGGGAGACCTGTCCCTAACAGTTGGCACCCTAACAACCTGGCCTCCAGGAACAAAAACATCCCTACTATGATGGGAGCTTCTATTACTACCAGCATTGCTAGGAGGTCTGCTAAGGGGCAGATTAAGAAGGGAACCCTGTAACACTCTCTCAAGGGGCTCCCCTGAGTCAGAGTGGGAGCTATCTATCAACTTTTCAGAGGAGGTGCCACCCTTGGCTTTATCATTCCCAATAAGCATATTAGACAGTAACTCTCTAGAAGGGTTCTTACCTACCACTAAACCTCTATCAATGCAGAGGCTCCTTAGGCTCTTAAAGTTAAGGTGGTCATAAGTTGTACTGACCAAAATTAAGAGGGGTTCCTACATCAGACATGATAGAAAAAGGTTTAGAGACAGATAAAGGATAGAAAAAGTTTCAGGACTTTTTAAGGAACAAGAAAAAAACCTTTTCAACTTTTTGAAACTTTTTGAAAGTTTAGGAGTACTTTTCAGCACTTAGCAGATAGTGTAAGAGAAGAAAAGCAAAACTTTTTGGTTAGGTGTACATACACTGAACTTGTTTTGTATATTATTCTCTTATGAAAAGTACACAATGACAAAGTGGTAAGTAGTTGCAAGTACTTATCCCACCGCTGCACAACCAATGTAGGAGGCTGGCCTGTAGTGGGTACCAAAGGTACTTACACCTGGTGCCAGGTCCAGTTATCCCTTATTAGTGTAGAAGAGGTGTTTCTAGCAGCTTAGGCTGATAGAAGGTAGCTATAGCACAGCAGCCTAGGCTGAACTATGAGACATGCAAAGCTCCTACTATACCACTGGTGTCATATGCACAATATCATAAGAAAACACAATACACAGATATACTAAAAATAAAGGTACTTTATTTTTATGACAATATGCCAAAAGTATCTCAGTGAGTACCCTCAGTATGAGGATGCCAAATATACACAAGATATATGTACACAATACCAAAAATATGCAGTAATGGCAAAAGGAAGTAATGCAAGCAGTGTAAAGTTACAGTAGATTGCAATAGGAGCACATAGGTATAGGGGCAACACAAACCATATACTCCAAAAGTGGAATGCGAACCACGAATGGACCCCAAACCTATGTGAGCTTGTAGAGGGTCGCTGGGACTATAAGAAAACAGTGAGGGTTAGAAAAATAGCCCACCCCAAGACCCTGAAAAGTAGGTGTAAAGTGCACCTATAACCCCCAGAGAGCACAGAAGTGATAGGGGGTTTCTGCAAGGAAGACCAACACCAGCAAAGCAACAACAGTGGATTTCCGGACCCGAGTACCTGTGAAACAAGGGGACCAAGTCCAAGAGTTGCGACAATGTCGAGAGTGGGCAGATGCCCAGGAAATGCCAGCTGAGGGTGCAAAGAAGCTGCCACTAGATGGAAGAAGCTTTGGTTTCTGCAAGAACGAAGAGGACTAGGAACTTCCCCTTTGGAGGATGGATGTCCCACGTTGTGAAGAAGCTTGCAGAGGTGTTCCCACGCAGAAAGACCGCAAACAAGCCTTGCTACCTGCAAGGGTCGCAGTTAGGATTTTTGGATGCTGCTGTGGTCCAGGAGGGACCAGGATGTCGCCACTTGGATGAGGCGACAGAGGGGGTGCCCAGCAAGTCAGGGAGCCCTCACAGAAGCAGGCAGCAGCCACAGAAGTACCGGAAAAGGCACTTAGAAGAGGAGTGAACCTGAGTCCACCCGAAGACACAAAAGGGAGTTCCATGACGCCGCAGGGCAACTCAGAAGGTTGTGCACTGCAGGTTAGAGTGTCCGGGACCCAGGCTTGGCTGTGCACAAAGGAAATCCTGGAAGAGTGCACAGGAGCCGGAGCAGCTGCAAATCACGCGGTACCCAGCAATGCAGTCTAGCGTGGGGAGCCACGGACTTACCTCCACCAAACTTGGACTGAAGAGTCACTGGACTGTGGGAGTCACTTGGACAGAGTTGCTGAGTTCCAGGGACCACGCTCGTTGTGCTGAGAGGGGACCCAGAGGACCAGTGATGCAGTCTTTTGTTGCCTGCGGTTGCAGGGGGAAGGTTCCGTCGACCCACGGGAGATTTCTTCAGAGCTCCTGGTGCAAGAAGGAGGCAGGCTACCCCCAGAACATGCACCACCAGGAAACAGTCGAGAAAGCCGGCAGGATAAAGCGATACAAGGTTGCAGTAGTCGTCTTTGCTACTTTGTTGCGGTTTTGCAGGCGTCCTGAGCAGTCAACGGTCGATCCTTTGGCAGAAGGTGAAGAGGGAGATGCAGAGGAACTCTGATGAGCTGTTGCATTCGGTATCTGAAGAATTCCCCAAAGCAGAGACCCTAAATAGCCAGAAAAGGAGGTTTGGCTACCTAGGAAGGAGGATAGGCTAGTAACACAGGTAAGAGCATATCAGAAGGAGTCTCTGACGTCACCTGCTGGCCCTGGCCACTCAGAGCAGTCCAGTGTGCCAGCACACCTCTGAATCAAAGATGGCAGAGGTCTGGGGCACGCTGGAGGAGCTCTGGGCACCTCTCCTGGAAGGTGCAGGTCAGGGGAGTGGTCACTCCCCTTTCCTTTGTCCAGTTTCGCGCCAGAGTAGGGCTGGGGATCCCTGAACCGGTGTAGACTGGCTTATGCAGAGATGGGCACCATCTGTGCCCATCAAAGCATTTCCAGAGGCTGGGGGTGGCTACTCCTCTCCAGCCCTGACACCTTTTTCCAAAGGGAGAGGGTGTAACACCCTCTCTCTGAGGAAGGCCTGGCTGGACCCCAGGAGGGCAGAAACCTGTCTGAGGGGTTGGCAGCAGCAGCAGCTGCAGTGAAACCCCGCGAAAGGCAATTTTGCAGTCTGTGCTAGAGACTCGGGTGATCATGGAATTGTCTCCCCAATGCCAGAATGGCATTGGGGTGACAATTCCATGATCTTAGACATGTTACATGGCCATGTTCGGAGTTACCATTGTGATGCTATACATAGGTAGCGACCTATGTATAGTGCACGCGTGAAATGGTGTCCCCGCACTCACAAAGTTCGGGGAATTTGCCCTGAACGATGTGGGGGCACCTTGGCTAGTGCCAGGGTGCCTACACACTAAGGGCCATATTTATACTTTTCGACGCACAACTGTGCCAACGCAGTTGTGCGTCAAAAAATGTAACGCCGGCTAACGCCATTCTGAAGCGCCATGCGGGCGCCGTATTTATTCAATGACGTTAGCCGGCGTTAGCCGGCGGAGCTGCCTGGTGTGCGTGAAAAAAAATGACGTACACCAGGCAGCGCCGGCGTAGGGGAATATGGAGCTTGAGCGCCAAAAAATGGGGCAAGTCAGGCTGAGGCAAAATTTTCGCCTCAACCCGATTTGCGCCATTTTTTTTGCCTCCCAACCCCCATTGAAATGACTCCTGTCTTAGCAAAGACAGGAGTCATGCCCCCTTGCCCAATGACCATGCCCAGGGGACTTCTGTCCCCTGGGCATGGTCATTGGGCATAGTGGCATGTAGGGGGGCACAAATCAGGCCCCCCTATGCCACAACAAAAAAAAAATATATCACTTACCTGAACTTACCTTATGTTCCCTGGGATGGGTCCCTCCATCCTTAGGCGTCCTCCTGGGGTGGGCAAGGGTGGTCCCTGGGGGCATGGGAGGGCACCTCTGGGCTCCTTCCGAGCCCACAGGTCCCTTAACGCCTGCCCTGACCAGGCGCTAAAAAACAACGCAAAAGCGGCTGGACGTCATTTTTTTTGACCCGCCCACTCCCGGGCGTGATTTTTGCCCGGGAGTATAAATACGGCGCACATGCCTCGGAGTCAATTTTTTTGACGGGAACGCCTACCTTGCATATCATTAACGCAAAGTAGGTGTCCACGCTAAAAAATTATGCAAACTCCATGGACATTGGCGCTAGACGCGTCTAACGCCAGAGTATAAATATGGAGTTTGTTTTGCGTCGAATTTGCGTTAAAAAAAACAACGCAAATCCGGCGCAAACGGAGTATAAATATGCCCCTAAGTAACTTAGCACCCACCCTTCACCAGGTGACGGTTAGACATATAGGCTACTTATAACTTACTTAAGTGCAGTGGTAAATGGCTGTGAAATAACGTGGACGTTATTTCACTCAGGCTGCAGTGGCAGGCCTGTGTAAGAATTGTCAGAGCTCCCTATGGGTGGCAAAAGAAATGCTGCAGCCCATAGGGATCTCCTGGAACCCCAATACCCTGGGTACCTCAGTACCATATACTAGGGAATTATAAGGGTGTTCCAGTATGCCAATGTGAATTTAGTGAAATTGGTCACTAGCCTGTTAGTGACAATTTAGAAAGCAGAGAGAGCATAACCACTGAGGTTCTGGTTAGCAGAGCCTCAGTGAGACAGTTAGTCATCACACAGGGAACACATACAGGGCAAACTTATGAGCACTGGGGCCCTGGCTGGCAGGGTCCCAGTGACACATACACTAAAACAACATATATACAGCGAAATATGGGGGTAATATGCCAGGCAAGATGGTACTTTCCTACAATGCTCATCGCACATGTACTGCATAACCAGGCTAGATATTGCATTGACTAATTATAATAGACATTACTCAAATCATTTCTATTGCACTTTCCCATATTTAGATTGGGAGAACGCCAATTATCACACAGAGAAGGACTGCTACTTACTTCAGAGTATCAGCATAGGTGTCATACATTCCCAACCCAAAGACTACTGAAGTTAGGGACATGTCAGTCTATCACTATCCCAGGAGGCAAACATATTGGTTCAGTGTATCATCAGGTAAAGCCTTATCACATACCTATACCATAACTCCCAAATTAACAGACCCCATCAAACAGACAGAGGTCAGTACTAATGTCCCCAGTCATGGAACCTTTCACTTACCTTGGTCAGGTACCTGTAGGTTTGCCATCTACCTCTGTCAGTCTTCAGACACATGCACATTGGTCTGCAAAGAGGAAACACACTGACAGCTACATACGAGTTGGTTCTTATCCAACACAAACCATCGTGATGTTAGAGGGTATGGATACCACATTATGACATGTGTCTGAGACAAATGAACACACACATCCACCACTGGCTGCAACTCCAATTCCAAACAGATCTTTAGTGTGGAATAGGACACTACCACCCCACTGTCCTGGCAGTCTGGGCATAGAACTCACGCACTACAAATCTCATGACTAACAGTACCTGATACAATCCATGTTCACTTCACGTGTCAGTCAGCAAATCCCATTTTCCTGTGACACTGTCTGATATTACCAAATGAGGATGAGCCAAAAAAGTAAATCTGAAATCTGTAAATGACAATGGTAAAGTATAGGCCACATTGATACATATACATAACACAGCCAAGTCATATATTCAAATGTAACTCTGATTGTGTATTGTGTAAAACTTTGACTATGTTTATTACATGTCTATACGCAACTCCATGTAACAATATGCATACATATCTGAGTCATTGGCATTGGAACCACTTATGACCTCTCTGATGGTCATACTAAAAACCTTATCAGGCATTCCTAACCTCACCTAGTCCCCCCTGATTCAATTTAATTACATCACATCACATACCTTAAGTCAGGTGAAGTATTGATTGATGAGTTCAGCCCTGATGTCTCCAGCTTCATCCTCATCACGCTCATCCTCACCTGGAAAATCTGCACTTTCACCAACAGAAACTGTTGGCTCACCCTCATCTATTATAAATGGTATCTGACGTCTCAGGGTGAGGTTGTGGAGCATGCAGCAGGCAACAATACATTGACATACTTTGTTGGGTGAGGAGAGAAGGGTTCCTCCAGACTTATCGATGCAGCAAAATCTTGCCTTCAAGAGCCCAAAAGTCTGCTCCACGTCGTGCCTTGTCCTTTCATGGGCCTCATTGACGTGGATGTCCCCTGGTGTGGTTGGGTACCTCACTACTGTCAACAGACAAGGATGGTTTGGGTAGCCAGACTCTCCTGTAAGGAATAGTTACAATAAGCCTCACATAAATCTTGGAGATCCACAAATCTGGTAGCAGATACAAGTTACAGACACACATGACATATGTGACTTACCAACCAGCCAGGCCCTCTCTGTGTATAGTCGTATCATGGACTGAGCCCGGATACTTCGCACAAATTTGTGAAATGTAGAGGTCAGCCAAACATACCACTTGACATTGATGGAGTGGAAGTTTTTCCTGTTCCTATACACCTGTTCATTGGCATTTAGGGGAACCAATGCAACATGGGTTCCATCTATGGCTCCCACCACATGTGGAATGTGTCCCAAAGCATAATAATCAGCCTTTTCATGGGCCAAATATTATTGTTGTGGAAATCTGATGTAGCTGTCCAGGTGTTTCAACAATGCAGACAGTACAGCCTTCAAGACCAGACTGAGCATAGGCTGAGACATCCCTGCAGTTAGGGCCACTGTATTTTGAAAGGACCCAGTGGCCAGGAAGGTCAAAGCCCATCAGAAGAAGGGGATTTGGCGAGCAGCGGGAGGACGTCTAGTGCCCATATTTATTCTATTTGACGCTAAACTGTGCAAACACAGTTTTGGGTAAAAAAATATAGCGCAGGCTTGTGTCATTCCAGAGTGACAGCAGGTCACCAGATTTATGGAATCCTGCAAGCTGGCACAAAGGGTGGGCTAGTGTCTTGGAAAATGACATTAGCCGGGTGGGGGTGGTGGTATGGGGGAAGGGGGGTTTCCACAAAAATTGACGCTAGGCTGGATAGAGGCAAAAAAACATGCCTTTAACAGGCCTAACATAATTTCCTGATGCAAAACCATTCATACCTCATGACTCCTCTCTTCTAAAAGACAGGAGTCATGCCCACCACCCCAGTGGTCAGCACACGGGACAAGGGTCCCCTGGGCATGGCCACTGCACCTATTGCCATGTAGGGGGCCCCATTTCAGAGCCCCCAATGGTACTTAATTTTTTTTTTAAGTACTACTTACCAGGGATGGGGTCCCCCCCATCCTCTGATGTCCCTCTGGTGTTGGTGGGGGTGTTCCTGGGGCGGACACCTGTGGGCTCTTTTCATGGTGTTTGACCATGGAAATGGGTCCACAGGTCGCCTAACGCCTGCCATTACCAAGGCATTAAATAATGGTGCTATGCAGGCTTAGCACCATCATTTAGGTCCGCCTCCCCCTGTGCACCATTTTTGCACGGGAGGATAAATAAGGCGCTAGGTGCGCAGTCATTTTTTGGACGGGTACGCCTAACTTGCATCTCATTGACGCAAGGTGGTTTCACGCATCCCAAAAATGACTTTACCTCCAATATTTTTACACTAGACGGGTCTAGCATCAAAATATAAATATGGAGTTAAGTTTACATTGAATTTGCGTAAAAAAATGACACATATTTGGCGCACAAATAGTATAAATATGCCCCTCAATGTGGTTCCATGGTGGCTCTGGACAAACATGGCTTCCTGAAAGTGAGCATCTCCTTTTATACAGTTTGCTTCTGCCTGGGTTTCTTTGGTGGTGTGACCGTGGTGACAATCTTGGCGGTGTGCAGCCTCGTAATAGGTCTGATGGAAACATGGTCACCGCTGGCCTGCTGCTGCCATCATTCGTCTGTGGCAGTCTGACAGCACTGACGGTGCTGGCGGTGCTTTTGCTGTATGCCCTGGGGGAACTCGTAATGAGTCCCATAGTGGTTAGGATGCGTAGAACTTGAGCTAGTAGCTGGATGTGCATAAGTGCTGAATTAGATTCTGGTTTTATGGATTATCATATCCACGTGACATAGAAATATGCACATTTATAACTGTGCCTTCACAGCACCAAGCATAGCAATTTTCCATCTCTCCAGTGTCTGGTGTCAGTAATGAATGTTTTTCTGATACTGACAGTGTACTACGCTCCACATAGATACAGAAGGCGGGATCAGATCTTTGGTTGGATAGAAGGTAAAATTCCTGATAAAACCACGTTAAAAAGTGTAGGGTGTTTTTTGTGGGACTGTTGGTGGCTGGTAAGCTGATGAAGAGTGTTGCTTCAATTGTGGAGTCCCTTTGTACTTCAGACGTGGGACTCGTATAATGAAGATAGTGGAATTTGATGATTCATACAAAAGGGTATTATTTTCAAAACAATTAACTCAATGATTTTTCTAAAATATATAACTGCATAGAGAAATGTGTTCTTTCCAGGAATAAAACAAGCAATTCAGAAATATAAATTACCTGGTAGGTGATGTAAAGTTCCTTAAAAGAGATTCTTCTTGCAACAAGTAATCAGTTCAGTCTTGAGCAAAGAAGAGATGGTTCTGTTGGTTCAGACTAACGACTAGTTCGGCAGCAGTATTCTTGATTTGCTGAAGTTTGTTAATTATTTGCTTCAAATGTCCAATGCTGAGGCCATTGGTGCAGTCAAGTTCTGATAGTGCTATCGCTGTTGAGTCCTAGACCCCATGGACGGAGGCTGAAGGGAACAAACCAGAGTGGGATTGATTGTTTTCCTGTCTTGAGGATCTGCGCCGGGCATTTCAATCTGAAAATTAGTTCAATCATTCCTTTCATCACCTTTACTATGTTGAAAACTCCTAATTTCACATTTTTGGCCTGACTTTGGAGTAGGAATTTGGAGTGCATAGTCGCACCCTACAATCTCCTTCAGCCACTGTGGGAGAGTGAAAGGTAGGTATAGCATGAGAGCAGCACCAGTATTACGTGGAGAGCCTGTGCTGGTGTCCCAGGGACTTCTGGGACACCAACACCATAGAGGGAAGAGGAGCGCTGTGGTAACAGCAGCAAAGGTAAGTTTTAAAATTATCTACATTATTTTATTCCACCCCTCCCCTCCCCTTGAGATTTGCAGCAGCCGCCGCTGGCCCAAGCTGCTAGGAAGTCAAATAAAACGAGTGTGGCAACTTGGTTGGAGACTACCACGTTGTTGAGGTTATCCCTAATTGGAATTAATGTGGATTCAGTACCTCATTCAGGTTAAAGACTGGTCTGTCGAAGACAAGGGCGTTTTGCTCAAGGGAAATCTGAATTCTGCTTTCTCAATCAGTTTACCTCGGAATGGTCTGTAGAAAACAAGCCTGCAAATGGTCAGGTCTTTAGAGGGCAGTCCTGTCTTCTTCAGTATTAGCTGCCATAGATTGTTTAAGTCACTGGGAAGTTCTCCTGTCAAACTGATTCACTGATGACAGATCTGGCCTGCAGAGGATGTTTTGGAAATTTTCTTGAATATATAGGGGTTTGGAGGTCAGCAAGCGATTGGGAAATTCTGATTATTTTAATAGTTTAATTGTTTTTTTATACAATCTAGTTCATCAGAACAGCTGTGTGGATGTGTATTATTGAGGATGGAATTCGTTTTGATTGGAAGTGGGATATTATTATATTCTGCTTTTAGAAGGACAAGGTGGTCATTACGAGTTTGGTGGTCAGATGTTTCTGACCACCAAACTCCTGATTAGAAGACTGCCACGTTGTTGGCTCTGCCCATCAGCCTAGTGGGAAAAATGCAGCAGCATTGTTCCTGACGCAGGGTGCACCAGCAGACAGTGCGCATTTCAAGGGTGCTGGGCAGGGGGACCCCTGCACTGCCAGGCCATGGGCATTTTCAGTGCCGGAGCACCTCTGTGGCCCCCTGCACTTGTTCTCCACCAGCCTGGCCAGACCGCCATGAAAAGGCTGGGGAGAATAAGGTTGTAATTAGCAGGGCGGCACTAACTTCAGTGCCGCACTGGCTGATCACAAGCAAGACCGACGTCATCAAAGATCCTGGCGAAGATGGCGGTTCCCTGGTGGTCAGACCACCAGGGTCGTAATGTGTCGGTCGGACTGCCACAGCCGCGGCGATCCGACCGCCACCACGAGTCTGGCGGTCATGAAACCACCAGACTCGTAATCAGGCCCAAGGTCCCAAAATCAGGTATTTTGCAATGGATTTGCAGAAATCCTTTTTTTAATACAAGTTTTTATTGCCATTTCTATCCGTTTAGCAATGTCACACTTCCATACTTTTTTAATAATACATTGGACGTTACAAAGTGTAAATCCTGTAGATCAATCTTAGGCTTGTCAACCTGCATAATGGTTCACTTTTTCTAGATGCCTAAGTGCTTTTAAGGTGCCGAGGGGCATATTTACAAGAAAGTGGTGCATCAGATATGATGCGCCACTTTTCTTTCACCCCCTAACGTCACCTTGGTAGCGCCATATTTACAATATGGCACACCATGGCACACATTAGCACAATAGCATCAAACTTTTTGGTGCTATTGTGGCACATTGGTCCACTAGCACCAAAAATGAGGGCGCTAGTCCAGCAATGCGTGGGGAGGCCCATTGGCCTGTTTTTTAAGGCCCGCCCCCTCCTGTGCGTCAAAATGACGCCTGAGTATAAATAAGGCACCCAGGCCTTAAAGTCATTTTTTTGACGGGAACGCCCACCTTGCATGTCATTAACGCAAGGCGGTTTCCCGCATCCAAACAATGACGCACACAGAGGTTTTTTGACGTCCACGGGGTCTGGGGTCAAAGTTTAAATATGGTGCACAGTTTGCACTGAATGTGCGTCAAAATTTTAACGCACATTCGGCGCAAACAGAGTATAAATATGCCCCATAATTCAGCAAACAGGAGGGAAGAAGGCAAAAAGTGTGGTGGAGGAACACACAAAAGGCCGACAAGTCTAACATGTATCACCCTGGGCTGAAAGTGGGGAGAACTACCCAACCTCATTGGAGTTCTCATCACTAAGGCGGAAGAACCCGGATAAACCATGAGCTTTGAAGTGGTCTGACCAAGGGCGGTGTTCCACTGTTAAGTCCATTCCCTGTACGGAGATGGACTACCTCAACATTTTGGGATTTTTACCCCTCATCTGCATTAGCCATCTGAGTGGCACACGTTATGTCTGAACTCATAAGTGATTCTCAAGCAGGTGAAGTCTTGTGTTCTTCAGTGCCCAGTGCACAGCAAAGGCGTCCCTCTCAATAGCACTCCACCTCCATTCAAGGGGGAGTCACCTCCTCACTGATAAAGGCTACACGTTGATCTAGGCCCTCCTTATTTAACTGTAATAGTATAGCCTCTATGCCATATTCTGAAGCATCTGTCTGCACTATGAATTCTGTGCAGACCTAATGTCCTTGAGAACAGGTGATATGCTCAAAGCATTCTTAAGGGTTTCAAATACTTTCTGGCAGGCCTCTGTCCATGTCACCTTCTTGGGCTGCTTCTTTAAAGCCAACTCAGTCACTGGGGCAACAATTGTGCCATATGCCTTGACAACCCTATACTATCCAGTGAGGACATGGAAGGCCCTCACATCAGTCTGAGTTTTAAGGGGTTCCCATGCCAGGATGGCCTCAATCTTGACTTGGGAGGGCTGCACATTCCCTCCGTCCACTAGGTGTCCCAGATATACCATAAATCCCTATCCCCCATCAGGCATTTGCTGGTATTGATAGTCAGGCCTGCCTGATGCCAAGCCTGAAGCACCTCCTGGAGGTGGAACCGGTGATCATCCCAGCTGGAACTAAAGACTTCCATGCCATCTAGGTAGGCAGCACCTAAAGCCTCCATCCTAGCCAGGATCCTGCTCATCAACCTCTGAAAGGTGGCAGGGGCATTCTTCAATCCAAACGGCAACACCCTAAATTGGAAGTGGCTCTCTGGGGTAGAGAATGCAGACCTCTCTTTAGCACCTCATTCGGGGCAATCTACCAGTACCCTGAATTGATATCAAAGGTACCCCGGAACTTGGCAGTTCCTGCCTGTCAATGAGCTCAACAGGTCTGGGGATGGGGTGAGCATCAGTTTTGGTAACTGAGATGAGCCCCCTGCAATCCACAGAGAACTTGAGTTCTGGAGGGTTTTGTACCATCACACCTGGGCTGCACCATGGACTACTGGAGTAATCAATCACCCCAAACTCAAGCATCTTAGATACGTCTTCCTTGATGCTAGCCCTCACCTTGTGAGATAGCCTGTAAATTGTGTTCTTTACAGGCATGCTCTCCCCTTTGTCAATGTCATGGGTACACAAATGTGTGAGTCCAGGGGTGAGGGAGAACAGAGAAGCAAACTTCCCCAACAGTTGGTGACAGTCCATCAGCAGTTCTGGGGTCAGGGTAGTGAAGAGGATAACACCTACTACTATCCCATCCTGTTCCTTGTATGATAGGAGAGTGGGGAGAGGTTCACTATCTTTTTCCACCCCATCATGTCACCAGGAGCATGGTTTCTTTGGACCTCTCATAACGGGATTTGAGGCGATTGACATAGAGTACCCTTAAGGGGTTCCTCAGGATCTTGAGGTCCACCAACTAGGTGACCTCCTGATTTCTCTCCTTCACCTCATTAGGCCCTGACCAGAGGTCTTGTAGGACTCTGACCTCCACTGGCTCCATAAACCACATTTTTTGGCCAGGCTGAAACTTAACCAGAGTGACCCTCTAGTAATACCAGAGCTTCATAGCTGGCATCTAGAAAGATTCTCAAAGGCCTTCTTCCAAAAAGTGCTGCATCTGGTTTCAGAGAGCCAACATGTAGGTAACAACATCCTTGGGGGATTCTTGGGAGCTTGCTTCCAGCACCCCTTCATCAAACTGAGAGATACCCTGACAGGGTGGCCATATTGGAGCTTAAATGGGCTAAACCCACATCCCTTCGGTGGCACAGCGCTATAGGCAAAAAGCAGGCATGGTAAGAGGACATCCCACTTTTGCCTCAGACATTCCCATAATCGTGCCTTTACGGGTCTTGTTGAATCTCTCAGCAAGTCCATTGGCCTGAGGGTTATAGGATATTAAGTACTTATGTCAGCCTACACACACCCCATATTGACATCATGTAAGCAGGCATAATGTTTGTGCCCCTGGGAGAAATTACTTCCTTCGGGAACCCCACCTGGATAAAAAAAAACATTCAGTGTCCTAACCACAGCAGGTGCAGCCACAGACCTCAGAGGTATGACCTCTAGGTATCTAATGCATGGTCCACCAAGACCAAGATAAACCTGTTACATAAGGCAGTCTTGGTGTCCAGTGGACCAACAATGTCTAAGGCACCATTCCAAAGGGGGTGCCAACAACAGGTAAGAGAACCAGTGAAGCTCTTAACTTTTCCCAGATTTCCCACTAGTCTGGCAAGTAGTACATGACCTACAGAATGTGTCTAAGGCTGTATTCATCCGGGACCAATAAAATGGGTGGCAAGCCTGGCAAAGGTCTTGTCGTGCCCTTGGGGGCAGATTTATGGAAAGTGCGGAAGCACTGAGTACATCGCCACTTTCCCTGCGCCCCTTAGCACCCCGTACTGCCACCACGTGTGCGATGTATTTAATTCCGCCCCTCCCTAAAGGAAAAATAGCCACAGGGTAGTGGTTCTCATATTTGTCTGCCACTACAACCTTGTGAAATGTATTGGGGATAATCTGCTCTGAGGACATCAGATGACATCTGACGGTAGTCATACTGGCTCTTGTTTCTGTCCGAGCGTCCATACTCTGCCCACTATCTATATTTAGAAGTATTACAAGATATGTGGGCTTTGGCCACCATTTCTTTGTTAGGGAGGGATACTAGGATAACCTCTGTTCTATCTCCCATGCTAACTGGGGTACCTCCTCCCCAAGCACTACACTGGCTAACTCTGGGATATGCCCTCCAGTGGGGAACTGTGCCCTCTGGTGACTCTTGGAGTCTCCCTTAGTGTGCCCATACTGGCAATATTCATAGCACTAGGGGACAATCTTTCCTGCCTTATCAATAAACCCATTTTTTGGGCCAGGTTAGGGCTGGGTAACCTTCCCTTGTAAACTCTTTTGGGGGCCTTTAGAAACTCCTTATGTTTGTTTTTCTCAAACCTCTTTCTTTTCTTGGGTACCCTGACCAACCTTTTGGAGAGCCCCCAATACATTTCTGTGCACCCCGGTACTGACCAGTGGTCCTACCTCTTGAGCAAGCTCCCTAGGGTCAGTGAGCCTGCTATATAGTAGGCATAGGTGCAGCTCTGTAAAACAATCAATGAACATGTGGTGCCTGGAAAATTGTACAGCCCCTTGTAATCATTCAAATCACTGCCATTCACCCACCATCCAGTGCCTTGAAAAGTAGTGCACAAAGTTCATTCAGGATTGTTAGGGCAGCTTCTGGCTGTCCCTAAACTTCTGCCTGTGCTTCTTCGGTGTAGGACCATATTTCTTGATACGTTGTCCCTCATGAGTACCTCATTGTGTCCCCTTTCCCCAGGGCTAACAGTGCATCTCTCCCTTCATTGGGACTGCGTCTCCAAAGACTGGCCCCCATAAACCCCCTCGGGGACCCTGTGCATCTCTCGGGCAATTTCATAGACCTCAAACCATGTATCAGTGTCGTCCCCCACAGCAAAGTTAGTCACCAGGTCCTTGGGGATGGAGACCCTCCTGTCTCCATTTAGCACTGGCGTATCACTTACATCATTATTGCTGGACTCTGCTGCTTGCTTCACTTTGAGGACCAGGCCCTCCAGGCTCATCTGATGAACCAGGACTATCTTCCTTTCAGCCACGGCCGTCTCAGCCTCTGCTTTCTCCTTGCCAAGGCCATCTCTGCCTCAGCCTTTTCTTCTCCAGTGTCAATCTCCTTTCCTCCAATGCCCTTTTTGCAGTAGCCTCCTCCTTTGCCAAGGCTCTCTCCGCAGCCCTCTGCCCAGCTGCATCCTCCATTTTTAGTTTTGCCATCTTTAGCCTAAACTCTCTTTCTGCCTTCCTGTCCTCTAGGTTCTTTGGAGACAGGTTGCAGGTGGGGATACTTCGGCCTGCTCTCAATCTGGCAGAAAACCTCACTCTTCAGTGCCTTCCTCTCTCCTCTGGGGCCCACAATCAAGGAGTTGTCATGCTCCTCTTCCATTTCCTCCTCCTGCTCCTCCCTTAAATCCACCTCTCCGGACAAGGCCAGACACAACTTCCAGGAGGGCATGAAAGCAGTCTCCACCTGGACGAGAGATAGCTGCCTTCAACTCAACACAAACAAGATCGAGGTACTCATCCTGGGCCCTCAACCCAATGCATGGAGTGACTCCTGATGGCCAACCACCCTCGGAAACCCACCTACCCCCGCCAGCCAAGCTCGCAACCTTGGAATCATCCTGGACCACCCCTCAGCATGAACCATCAGATCAACTCATTCACCTCCACCTGCTTCCGCACCCTCCGCCTCCTATGCAAGACCTTCAAATGGATCTCCCTCGAGCATAGAAAGACCGTCACACATGCCCTCATCACCAGCAGTCTGGACTATGGCAACTCACTCTACGCTGGAATCAACAAAAACCTCACCTGCAAATTGCAAAACATCTAGAAAGCCGCTGCCAGATTGATCCTCGACCTACCCCGACACTGCTACATCTCACAACACCTACGCACGCTGCACTGGCTCCCCATTGAGAAAAGAATCACTTTCAAAATCCTCACCTATGCACACAAAGCCCTCCACAACAGGAAAACCAGAGCAGGAGGACACTCCTTCTCCTACCTCACTGCCACCACCTGGATCGCCCTACCCATCCACATCAGAATAACCACCTCCCTCCCCAGCTTCATGAAGGAACTGAAGACACAGCTTTTTTTAACCCACTTCCGGTACACGCTACACCCCCCAGCACCTTGAGACCTAACGGGTGAGTAGCTGCACTTTATAACCTCTGATTGATTGATTGATCCTGTACTGTAAACTATAACTGGCTGCCCTCCCTCGCAGGCCCTGCGGGACTTCTGGAGTTTCTGCTTTTAGCGTTGTTGTTTGCTGGAAGCCCCCCTGTATTCAGAATCCTTTGAGGTCAGCCACAATGTAGCTCTCTAGGTTGTTGAACTCAAATGCCAAGCTTGCAGCAGGCAGAGTCACAGGTGCACAAAGATAAATAGAGTAGAAGTAAATTTTCAAAAAGCAAAATAAGCCAATCCAGGAGTAATGAAAAAAGGTTGAATCTGGCATAAAGTTGGTTTTATGGGATTTTTGGCTAAACACAATAACTGAGTGGCAATGCACAAACAAGTATTGGATCCCATCACTGAACACCAGCCCTTGTCAGGGTGAGCCACAAAATGACTAAGGGCCTGATTTATTAAACTTTGGAGCCGCGATTACGTCACTTTTTGACCCAAAAGCATCACAAAATGACGCAAGCGCGACACTAACGTTTTATAAATCAGGCCCTAAATGACCCTGTGGTTAACACTCTGGTAGCTTACCTCAAAAGCTGTCAGGCTTAACTTAGAGGCAATGTGTAAAGTATTTATACAGCCAATAAACAGTTATAAAGTAAAGACACAACACAAGACAATCCCATCACAGAGTAAAATAATAAAAAATGAGACCAAAATAACAAAAATCCAATCAGTAGAACCGGAGATAAGCAAGTTCAAAGATTTAAGTAAAAAATAGGGCCAAGAGGCAGAAAGCTGGTTACTCTAGGCAGGGATGAAATCACAAATTCAGGCCAGCCACGATACAGGGCCCAACTTAGTCCCACTAAAGAAGTTCTGTTCTCGAAAGTCCGGCACGCAAAGTTAAAAACTTAAGGGTTTCACAGAAGGAGCTCAACTGATGCCAGTCAAGCATCCAGAACCCGGGCGGTACCTCTTGGGGATTAGGAACTCACTCCAGCAGGGACTCAGAGATTTCCAGTTGCAGATCCAGGCAGCGTCATTTCCAGCAAGTCAGATGGACAGTTGCAGGGAGGCCTCTAGAGCTTGTGTCCCATGTAGCTCAGAATAGATCATTGAAATGACCCTTGGATTCACTCAGAAGGGAGCAGGTCCAGTTTTCCTTCTCAGAGAGTGGGGCAGGCCTCAAGCAGCAGGGCAGGTTTCTGGGTAACAGGGCAGGCCTCAGGCAGCAGGACAATCTTTTGGTTGCAGCAGGGCAGTCCTCTGAAGAACAAGGCAGGCCTCAAGCAGCAGGGCAGTCCTTTGTGAAACAAAGCAACCCTTTTGTAATATCTACAGATCCAGGAGTGTACTTAAGAGATGGTCTGAGGGTCCAAAATGTATATCTGGTGCCAACCTTTGAAGTGGGAGAAATGTCTAGACTTCCCCCACATCTGGTTCTAGAATTTCCTTCCTTCCCCTGCCCAAGCTCAAAGGGAACTGAGGTGACAACAGACTGGTGTCAGGTTCGTTGTGAGTGTGCTGGAGACAGCCCCTTTGAAATGGAAGTGGGTCAGGGAACAGCTCAACGCTCCCATTCAGGCAGGATGGCCATCCTGCCAACATCTAGTCTACCTTTGTCTCACTGTCTGGGAGGAATGCACAAAGGACAACTGCCAACTACACCCAGTCATGTGACCCCGGACGCAGGGGATTGTAGGCACTAAATGGTTATGAGAACAAAATGCAAACTTTCAAAAACTGGCATTGCCAAAATTGTGACTTAAAATCTTCCTTTATT
This sequence comes from Pleurodeles waltl, assembly GCF_031143425.1. Lineage (NCBI taxonomy): Eukaryota > Metazoa > Chordata > Amphibia > Caudata > Salamandridae > Pleurodeles > Pleurodeles waltl. The sequence continues at coordinate 1,368,855,383 of NC_090445.1, forward strand.
ATTCAAGAGAATTTTAAATTATAATTAATTTGAGTGCACACATGACATTCCTACCTGCTCCCAATCAAACGTTATCACTTATTAAATGTATCCTATGGGAGAGATAGGCCTCACATTAGTGAAAATGAATTTAAGTAGTTTTTCACTGGTAGGACATGCAAAATGAAAACATACAAGTCCAATTTTTTTTAAATATACTGTACCCTGGCCTATTGTCTGTTTAGGGCCTATCGTAGGGGAAACGTAAGTGTTAAAAAGAAAGGTTTAACTTTAGAGTTCAATCTAGCAGTTTTAATCTGCACTATATGATGCAATGGCATAATAATCATATAATGACCTATTCACAGCTTTCAGCAACTTTTGTTGAGCCTCCTGACAGTATTCATTACTGGTGAAGGGTTGGCTCCTCATGCCTCCCAAACCTGTCTCTTTCTGCATGCTGGTGCATCATGTCTCATAATCAAGGCACCTTTGTCTCTCCACCAGGTAACATTTGTCACCCTTGTGTCAGCCAGCACTCTACTTCTAAATCTCTCCGTTGCCACTGCCATGTTATAATTCCCTGATGGACAGTCTCATTTCCCTAGCTGTTGGGTAATTTATCTCTTGACCTCCACTGAGGTTCAGATACAGTGACCACACACTACCAACTTGAAAATTTCCATTTCAATTAGGCATGAGGGTGTTGATCCCTCACTCTGCTCAAAGAAATGCTCAATATGTTCACACACTGATGAGTGAAAGACAGAATCTCCAGCATGGCACTCTGGACTTACATTGATATAGGCGCCAACCTTCTCTCCAATGGCCCCATATGATCAATGTGTTGTAGTTGAATATTTGCTCCAGGTATTTAATAGAACTAACTTCCGATAGCATCTCCTGTGTGCACACTGTGTGATCCAACCTGATGTGGACATCATGAACAGAGGAACACAAGGAGTACTTACTTGACTGATGATTCCTTTATCTCCATACATCTACCAAATACCATCAACTCAGACAGACTCTGAGAACCCTCACTGTTGCATGGGCTGGGTTGTGGGGCTTTGCGGGGTGGGTTGAAGAGGTCTAATTGCACATCTAGGCATTCTCCTCCCAGCATCAATGGGGGTTGCAGCCACTTCCCTACCAGGAGAACTGGGTCAAGTAGAATTGCAACTGCCCAATACCGGGGTCATAAATAATCCCTATCACTATTGGCTTGCCATTTAAACTCCCTTCCACAAGCAAATGTCTCTAACCTGTCAACTAGATTCTTAGTTATCTTGAAGGAGATCCCAGGACTTATCCAGATCATAGCCAATCTAGCATAGGAGGAGAAGCCTTTTGTTAACACATGCCCTCACCATTTGGCCTGTAATCTCACTCACTCTGACTTTGTCAAGCATGTCTCTTGCAGCAGAGCAAAGTGTAACCCTGCACCTTAGGAATGAGTATACCTTATATTGTTTAGCTGCTGTAGACATCCCTGGTATATTCCTCATAAGAAACTATGTTTCCATCCCCTCCCAGTTCCATTATTGAGTGCTCTTGTGCTTCCTGTGAGGTTTCCCAATCCCCGTTCCTGCCCTCCACACTCTAGTAGTCCCCACAATCGGTTCTCCCTCCTCACATATCAGAGCTCCCAACGTTCTCGTCCAGTGACCCAAAACTTCAAACTAATGATTAACTTGGGTGCAAATGCTGCAAGCATCTCCAGCAAGAAGTTAAAATCCATGAAGGAGAGGTGGCCTGGCATGCAACTGGACCAAATAAAAGAGGACTGAACCAAAACACTCAATCCTGGCACCAGTCCAGCCAGCGTACATCAACTTGGAGTTCCATGTACCAGGACTGCTCAACAGTCGCCCCTTATACACTGATGGATGGGGGCTTCAATCTAGTCTTCCCATTCATGCAAGCACAGGGCAGGCCCCCTCCTCTCACCATTATCCCTCTATCGCAGTTTCTATATCAACATCTCTTAAGTGTCTTTGTGAGGAGTGGGTAGGGGTAGCATAGTTTACCCCGGCTCCTGCATTCTTCTTGTCTCCTTGCTTCTGGCAATGCTAGCTAGCAGTACGCATAAAGAAAGAATTTACAAAAGGTCAGCTGACATCTGTGGGGGGATTTGGGGTAATGCCGCCAACCACCACTTTCACTACTGGAATCTGCTCCAATGTCCAAGTTGAGTTGAGTGCCAATGTCTTCTGAAGCATAAGCCTCTCATCTTTGCCTGAAGTACACAGCCTGCTTGTCTCACTGAATCAGAGCAGAGGATAGTGACCCTATCATTCTTGTCCTGTCACACCGCTTTGTATTCCATCTGCCTTGTTGCTGAAGGGGATGTTGCCCGGCCATGCTGTGATCACCGCCATCCCTTAGTGCTGTCTGTAATTCAGCCTGATTTCATGCAGCTTCTAGTTTTGTGCAGAAGGGGCCTGGCTCCTCATTTATTTTCAACTTGGCCAGCAATAGAAGTGCATATCATAGGTTCATGTCTCTTAGCTTCCGCTTAACTTCTATGTAACTGACCCTGAAGGCCTGAAGCACCAGAGTGTAGACTGAGAAAATCATAACTTTCCCTTTTTCTCGGGGAAAGTGCCCTTTCCCGCTGGCTGTAAGATGTGCCCCTGTGCCAGAAACTGAGGCCTTCATTATGACATTGGCGGTAAATCCCGCTTACCGCCGCTGTGACGGCCGACAACATACCGCCGCAGTGGCGAATATCCGTTCACCATATTATGACACACACACACACACACACCAATCCGACAGAATACAGCCACATACACAAATCCGCCAATCCAAAGGTCAGTGGAAAAGTGGCGGTCCCAAAAGCCATACCGTTACGCCAACAAAACAACGGCCCTCACATTATGACCCACGAATCACCACAGTGGGCATTTAACGGGGGTAAACCATTAGTGGTACATACTGCCGCGCTCAGAATGGACACCCACATACAAAACAACACCACATTGGCCTATACTAAAAACACACACCTGGCACCCATACACACACCACACACACACTCACAGCACTATAAAACACACACCCACAGTAGCCACAACCCTTTACAAATACAAATGATTGCCACCAGACTGACACCAAGACCTCTGCGACACTTGACACACATACCACTTACACCCATACATCCCTCAAGCACCCCACATCACATACCCCGCCACATTACTCAACACACTCTCACCAACACACACCACACAACACCCATGTCCCCACAAAGGCACCCCTGTTTCACTGATGAGGAGTTAAGGGTCATGGTGGAGGAATTTGTCAGGGTAGAGCCACAGCTTTTTTAGCACAGGTCCAGCAGATATCCATTGCAAAGAAGATGGAGCTATGGCAGAGAATCGTGGACAGGGTGAACGCCGTGGGACAACATCCAAGAACAAGGGACGACATCACGAAGAGGTGGAACGACCTACGGGGGAAGGTACGTTCCATAGCAGCAAGGCACCAGCTTGCCATACAGAGGACTGGCGGTGGACCCCCACCTCCTCCCCCACAGCTCACAGCATGGGAGGAGCAAGTCTTGGCATTACTGCATCCTGAGGGACTTGTTGGAGTAGCCAGAGAACTGGACACTGGTAAGTCAGTATTTACTACTAATCATCCCCCATACCTGCATGCCATCTCACACCCTCACCCTCACTCCTATCACTCCACCACATCCCCCATACTGCACCTACACATATGACTAACCCCAATGCCAAGCCCTGCATGCTATACCAATGCGTGGACAGCCCTCCCAGCTCTGCATGGACACCAATCACAAAAGCATGCACAGCATAGGGAAACTTAAAATCACACAATACATCCCCATACACAAGCAAAACGTGGCATGGCAACACCACTGATAGAGGGGAAGATAGGAATGCACAATATGTCATAGACATGAAGCATAATACATCACTTACATCCCCACAGGTGCCTCAGCCAATGTCAGTGAAGAGGAGATGCCACGACTACCAGTCCCCCAACAGAAGATGCCCCCAGTGATGACAGTAACTCTGGACTTCAAGATCTGGACCAACAACCTGACCCATCAGGGACCACTGGACAGCCGGTCACCCCAGCCCACTCACAGTCCACCACTGTATCCAACACCACAGCACCCACCCACCGTACCCACACCTCTGTCCTCAGGACACGACAATCAACAGTGTGCCCACCTGTACTAGGACCCCAGTCCACACTTCATACCCAAGATAATCAGGGACCTGGGGTCAGTGGCAGTGGGCACACCTTTCAGGGGACTGAGGCACCGGCCAACAGTGACACTGGGAGGACTGCTGTGTGCTGGGGGAGGACAGGACCAGCTAACCTACTCTCCAGGAGGCACTCTCTGAGATCCTGGGAGCCTAACAACATTCCCAGGACATGATGGGCCAGATCCTTGACAACGTGCAGGAGAACAGGCAGCTGCAGAAGGGACAGTATCAGGGGATCATGGAGGACTTGAAGGTTTTTAATACTACCCTGATCTGAGGGAGGCAACAGCACATCAGCTCGCCCCTACCACTAGCCAGTCCATTGACCAGCCCTCTCCTTCCACTGCAGTAGCAGGAGGCCCCACCACAGGACCCACAGGCCACCAGCACCCCTCCCCCTGCAGAAGGAGAACCACCCTGCAAACATTCCCTGCAAACCAGACAGAAGCCAGAGACACTTGCTAATACCACCACCAGGAAATGAGACTCTCCTGATTGTCCCCCTTCTGTTCCACCCTGTCCACTTTGAACTGCCTTTGCTCCCCTTCCTATGGTCACTTGGACACTGGACATGTGCTACAAACGGAATGGAACAATACCCTGGTCTTTCCGTCATCATCACCCCATTCCATTGCACTTTCCCCTCACTTTCTTAGCACTACAATAAACACCCGTGAGCACAACTTGACTACTAGTGTTTTATGTTTTGAAAATGCGTATTTATGGAAACAGTCACATCTGTGAGAGCATAGAAATAATGACCTGTAGCTGTCTGTAGTCAGCACATCAGTACACAGTTGTTATATCACCAACATCTGTAAAATGACAAGACATAGGTGACAGTAAGTTGAGATGAAAAGGAAGTTAATGCCATCATGCTACAGCCACACTGAATACACCAATAGTCATAGGAATGGCCAGTTGCTCTGTCTCACCTGTGTGTCATTGGAAGTATTGACGGATACTTGATGTTCTGTTGTCCTCATCCTCATTCTCTGACTCTTCCTCCTCACTGTCCTAAGGGTCTACTGCTGCCACCGGGGCATCTCCAGTCTCCTCCTGCAGAAAAGGTACATGGCCTCTGAGGGCCAGGTTGTGCAACATGCAGCATGCCACTACTATCTGGCAGACATTCCCGATGAGTAGCACAGGGATCTGTCAGATGGAGGCACCTGACCCTGGCCTTCAGGAGCCCAAAGGTCCTCTTGATGATCCCTCTGGTTTGCCCATGTGCCTCATAATAACGTTCCTCAGCCCCTGTCCTGGCATTCGTCACAGGGGTCAGCAGCCACAATAGGTTTGGGGAGCCAGAGTCACTTGCAACTATTGAGGGACCACATATAGCCTCACACAATCCTATGGGGGAACACCTGAAGGCATACACTAACATACAGTGGGTGAGGACCAAGGCTCACCTATAAGCCACACCCTGTGCCTCTATAGTTGGGCCATCACATTTGGGATGCTGTTAGTCCTCAGAACAAAGGCATCATGCACTGACCCAGGATACTTAGCATTGATGTGGAAGATGTACTGGTCTGCCAGGCACACCATCTGTACATTCAGTGAGTGGAAACTCTTACGATTCGTGAACACCTGTTCATTCAGGCGGGGGGGGGAGACAAACGCAATATGTGTCCAGTCAATTGCCCCAATAATATTGGGGATATGTCCCATTGCATCGAATCCGGCCTTCACAGTGGCCAAATCTTCCTCCTGGGGGAAATAAATGTAGCTGCACATGTGTTTTACCAGGGCAGACAAGACTCTTACCAGCACGATTGACAACATTTCCTGTGACATTACTGCTGCCAAGCCCACTGTCACTTGGAAAGAACCAGTTGCCAATAAATGGAGCACTGATAGCACTTGCACCAGAGGGGGGATCCCAGTCGGATGATGGATAGATGAGATCAGGTCTGGCTCCAATTGGGCACACAGCTCTATGATTGTGGCCCTGTCCAGTCTATAGATGAGGATGATGTGCCTGTCCTCCAGTGTAGTCAAGTCCACAAGGGGTCTGTACACGGGGGTATGTCTCCACCTCCTATTCATCACCAGCGGTAGGTATCGATCGGACACAAGAGTGAGTAGGCTGTCACAATTGGAACAATGGAACCACAACTTCAGTGGACATGGTGCATTTATGTAATGGGACAGTGTTAATGGCGAGGTATGTGCCAACCTAATCTGTGACGCAGTTAATGTCGATATGACCGTTGTCCTCCCCTTAAAATAGTGACTGCCTGTCCTGTATGTAGGGACAGGTGGAAGTGAGGTAATTCCGCTGACAATGGGTGCTGTGGCGGAAGGCGATCTTGCACCGCCGTGCAATTCCTCATTGGATAATATGGGGCTCTACGGAGTACAGTGGCCAATGGGGATCTGTGCCGGTGGTGACAGTGAAAACCGCTGTGGACGTGACTGCCATTTTCTATCTGATTCCGGACTTGTTTTCTGACCTTCAACAGGAGAACACCTACACTGCGTGTGCTGCTGTGACCTGGGTCTGGAACCCACCATGGCCCGTGTGACCAGGGAAAGTGCCCCTGCCTTCACTTCGACGGAGTTGGAGTGACTGGTGGATGGGGTCCTACACCAGTACGGACTGCTGTATGGGCCTCCAGACCAACAGGTGAGTACACATTGGGCACGATGCATGTGGGAAGGATGCATGGGGATGTGTGTGCAAGCATCGTGTCATCGGGGACGGGTGCGGTGGGGAATGTCCTGTGGTGGTGTACATGGTGTGCGCCAGGCGATGTGTGTGCCAATGGTGATGGAAACGGGAATGGTGGGCCATTTGTCTGACAGGCTGGACTGTTTGTTTAATGGTGTTCTCCTGTCTTTATTGCCTCTGCAGGTCAGCGCCCATCAAAAGAAGGGATTATGGAGTGCCATGGACAAGGAAGCGCGGACCCCGGGGGTCTATAGCAGGCGGAACACCCACTGTCAGAAATGGTGGGAGGACCTGAGGCGCCATGCATGGAAGACTGCGGAGGCCCAGCTGGGGATGGCCTCCCAATGTGGACGGGGTGCCCGTCGGAACCTGACCCCCCATGATGGCCTGCATACTAGCAGGAGCTTACCCAGAGCTGGATGGGCACTTGAGGGAATCACAGCAGCCACAAGTAGGTGAGTACCATGGGTATTGGTCCAAAATTTGGCAGGTGGGGTGGGATCCGGGTGGCGGATGTGAGTTAGTGGGTGCCCCTAAGGCCAGGCCAGATATTGCAGGGTGGGTCAACTCTAGGGTAATGGGTGAATAGCAAATGCAGGCAGGGCTTTGTGGGTACCAGGAGGGGTCCAGTTGGCGGTGTGTGGCTCTCATCTTGTCTTAGCATTATCCATATCACTGGCAGTGAAATGCATATTGCTTAAGCCTGATCCCTGTGTGTGACGATGCTGTGTATGCCAACTGTGGTGTTGGTACAGTCTTTGACCCAGTGTTTCCTTTTCCTCTCTCCGCCCCTTTTTTCTTCTGTCATCCTGTGCATTAGCATCATCTGGTGGAGGAGCAGGGGCACAGGCGACAGAGGGAGCTGTATCCCACGGACCCAGGAGACAGAGTCCACTGATGCCGAGGGAACTAGTGGGACGGAGGGCGAGGGGAGCACCACGGCGGAGACAGGAGATGACAACACAGGCTCAGACACCTCCTCCAATGGGAGCTCCCTGGTGGTGGCAGACACCTCTGTGACCACCCCAGCTGCAGGTACAGCTGCCACCCCTGTACTCGCACCACCCTCCCAGTAGCCCCTCAGCAAGTTGCCCATGCTCGCTCACCCAGGAGGGTGGGCATTTCCTTCACCCCAGGCACCTCAGGCTCTGCCCCAGTGAGCCCTGCTGCCCTGAGTGAGGAGGCTATTGACCTCCTGAGATCCATCTCTGTAGGGCAATCAACCATTGTGAATGCCATCCAGGGGCTGGCATCCCAGATGCAGCAATGCAATGCATTCCTGGAGGGCATCCACGGTAAACTGGCGGCCCAACAGAGATCAATTCGGGCTCTGGCCTCCGGCCTCCTCTCTGATGGCAGCCATTGTCCCTGTTTCTACCATCCCCCCTCAAACTACCACTTCCCAGTCTCCTCAACACCAACCCATCCCATGCACACATACTGACAAGCATGCACACAAGACAACATCCAAGAGTGGTACAGGCAAACACAGGCACCACACTTCATCTCACAAGCACTCACACAAACAGCAGACAGTTGCAAACACAACAACATTGACTGCCTCCACTGTCTCCCCCTCCTCCTCCTCCTCCTCCTCCTCCGCCTCCACCTCCACCTTCCTCCCAGTCACACCTACACTCACACCTGCATGCACTGCACCAGCATCACCACACCAAGCAGAACACATACCTCACTATCAGACACCTCCACAACATCCATGCATGTGTCCCCTGTGGGATCTCCCACCCTGTGTTTCCCCCCCACTCCTAAAGGACACAAACGCAAACACTCACACACCCAACAGCCATCCACATTACATCAGCATACTGCCCATGCACCTGCACCCAAATCCAGCAGACATACACCTCCTACAACCACTCCCTCAACCTCTACTCCCATCCCTCCTTCCTCCTCCCGCCCCACCGTCCCTAAGAAGCTTTTCCTTGCCCAACTTGACCACTTCCCTCCCCTCTGCCCTGCCCGTAAGAGCAGGGTCCCAACGGCCCAGCACCTCAGCCAAACAGTCCACGCAGACGGTGGTGGCACCACCTAGTTGTGGTGGGAAGTCAGTGAAGGATCCTACTCCACCCGCCATGAAGGGGAAGGACTTTGCGCTCCCCAGGACAGAGAACTGGGCATGGAGCACACTCCAGGGCCAGTGGGAAAGTCACCAACTCGAGAGACTATGGCCTTGCACTTCCTAGGACAGAGAACTGGGCATGGAGCCCCCTCCAGAACCAGTGGAAAAGTCACCCACTCCTGAGACTGTGGCCTTGTACTCCCCAGGACAGAGAAATGGGCATGGAGCCCCCTCCGGAACCAGTGGGCTTGTTCCCGACTTCAGCTGAGGTGCCCCCGAATCCCCATCCCCCTGAAGTGCCTGCCCACTTAGTTCTATCTGGATTAAGTCAGGATTGAAGTTGGGCCTTGGACTGTGCCCTGTGGCCATGTGAGCCCTTTAAACATTGGACTGGGCAGTATCCCTTTGTGTACATTTGTACATATCTGTTTCATGAACAATTGGTTTATTTATTAGCTGTTGATATTAATACATTCACCTTGGTGCATTCCTGTTGTCCTTGCATTATTCTGCCGTGTATCGGGTGCAAGTTGTTTTTCGTGTGCAGCTGGTCGTGTGTATGATATCTGTGTGTCGAGTGTGTGTCGTGCATGTGTGTGTGTCACTCTTGTTTTCCTCCCTCCCTCCCTTGTGTGCTAGACGGCTGTACTCACTGTGGTCGTCTTCATTGGTATTGGTGTTTCTGGTGGAGTATAACGTAGAGGATCATCGGAAAAACTTGCACTTCGGGTTCCATGGCGGCGTTGTTCTAACCTGTGTCTCCGAAGGTGAGTCTTTTCTCTTCTGTGATGTGTTTCCGCCAGGCTTTTGATGGCGTTGGTACTGCCCTGGAAAACGTGGCAGATTGTAGGGTCTTAATATAGTGGGCGGTACTTTGTCTTCCGCCTGGCTGTTGGCGGCTACCGCCGTGGTGAGTGTTGTGTCCACCCTGGTGGTTGGTGTGGTACATTGGCTGTCTATGGGAGTTCTCACCGCCATGGTCATAATTTGGCAGTAATTACCACCAGCCTGTTGGTGGTATTACCGCCACTTTATCACTCACCGCCAGGGTCATAATGAGGGCCTGAGTGTCTTAGCCACCATGGATCTGAAGTGGGAGCTTCCTGCTTTGGAAGGCCTTGCCAGGAATCTGTTGGCTCGCTCTACTGTGAACCAGTTGGACAGACTGCGTGGGGCTCAAGTTTTGGCTGACGAGGTTTCAATGAATTGTGTAGAGTTGTCTGCGTTAGTACAGTTTTGCCCCTGAGACTCTTAAGCATCTAATCAAACAACTTATTTAGACACCATGCAATGACCTATGAACATGTTAAGCATAGAATTACATACACATACATAATATATGCATCTATACATACAGACATATATACATTTAACCATAAGTAAAATATACATTTGTTAAAACAGACGTAAAGAGTATGTATATATTTTAAGATAAAATAGTTATTATACCTATTAGTACAAAGAAATAAACATAATTAAATTATATATGTTTACATATACAGGGATATGCAGTCCATTGCTATTTGAGTATGGTGGTTATGTAGGAAAGGGACAACTTTTAAGTAGTCTTCTGAAGATAACATAGTTATCCATGGAACTTATATCTGGGGGTAATGAATTCCATAGTTTGGCTGCTTGAAAAGAGAAAGACGTACCACCTGTTGTCTTTTTCTTGTATGATGGTGTTTTGAGGTGGGTGCTAATCTTGAGCAGAGGTTTCTTTTTTTAATGTATTTTGTGATTTTATTCCTTACGAAAAGTGGTCCTGTTCCATGTATTGTGTTGTGAATGATACCAGGCAGCTTGAAGAAACAGTAACCAGTATAGGGCCCTCAGGTCAGGGGAGATGTGGGCTTGTGGCTTTAGATGTAGTAGTCTGGCAGCAAGTTCTGAATGTGTTGTAGTTTTTTACAATAGTAGATAGAGATGATCCATGGTAAAGGCCATTGGCGTAATCCAGTTTAGATAATTCAAGAGAGATAGTAGCCTGCACTTTGTGTGAAATTCCAAGGTGGGGGAAGATGTGTCACATAGTTTTCATGGTGATGAAGCTTGATCATGCTAGCTTGTCCACTTGAGCATTCATTGTTAACTTGGAGTCCATGGTAATTCCAAGGTTTCTAACTTCCTTAGATACTTTAGGAGGTGGTCCCAGATCGTCAGGCCAGGCGCAGAGTAGGTCATAATTTTTCCAATCACCACATGTGAGTATTTCTGTTTTGGAAGCATTCAGTTTGAGATGGCTGAATGTCATCCACTGATGGTCTGAGGCAATTAAAGATTTGTGAGTTTCCAATGTCTTTGGGGCATTCTGGAATAAGGAGTTTGTGTGTGTCATTTGCATAGTTGTAGCATGTGAGTTGAAATGTATTGATCATTTCCTGAAATGGCATCATGAAACTGTTGAAGAGCATGGGTGAGATGATTGAGCCTTCAGGAACCCCTGCTTTTGTGAAGTAGGGTTTGGGCCAGAAAAGGGGAGTAGAGATGACATTTGATCTGTTTAGAAGGTAGGATGTGATCCAGTTGAGTGCAGTCCCTCTATGCTGGCTTTATAGAGTGTTTGCATTAGGGTGTCATGTTCAACTGTATCAAAGGCAGCTGAGGGGTCTAGGAGAAGTAGTGCAGCAACTCCATTGCGCTCTATTGTGATTTTAAGATTGGCCCGGATGGCGATGCGGGCAGAGTTCAGTTTGGTAGTCTGAAAGTATGGAGTTATTTTCTCTCCCCTTCTCACCTGTTGTAAGAGGCCTGGGGCCTCTACATACAGGGTAAGCTTTCAGGTGCCATCTTCTCTCCCCCTCAGCAGGGACACTCTCCTGCACTGCATAGGGTCCATGTCACCCTGCTGCTATGAGTGCCCTAGTTTGCCCGCTTGTCCTTCAATCCGGGCCACAGTAGGCCCAGCTGGTCCACGGGGCCCTTTACTGTGTGCGTTCTGGCCCCAGTAGTAGATGTGGTAGGGTTATAAAGATTTTGGGGGTGAGTGGGGCCCTGTTCAGAACTGCTTTGGATGTATGATCCAATTTCAGGTTTTTCATGCCCTCTTTGTCCAGGTCATTGACAGTCACACTCATCCAAATTCTAATTGTTTTTACGTCTGACATTCATGGATAGTGACGTGTGTTTTCAATATTGTAACACAACAGCAGCTCACCAATAATACTGCAAATAACCTCCGTAACACACTCCCATTTCTCATATTCGAGGTCCTGTTCTGGGCAAGAAGAATCTTTTTATGTATGTTGCATGAAACATAAACATAACATTCCTCTGCAAAATGTCTGTGATGACTCTCACACATTACCCACATTAAAAATAACGCAAAACGGTATTTTAAGCAATTTGTTTGAGAATTATTCAAGCTAATCAGGGAAAGACTCTGAAGAACAGAGCTAGCTCTATCAGGAGGCCCCCGAAATACGAAGATCCAGATTTCCCCGGACAGTCCCGGTTTTCAGAGGACTATCCCCGGTTTTCAGAGGACTATCCTGGTGCCCCACGGTTCATTTTCCGTAAATGTACCGTTTTTTAGGGCAAAGGTCAGGCCAACCTGCCAACGGTTTTGTTAATTTATATGTCTAACTTGTCCCGGTTTTTTTTTTTTGCCTTAAACGTCTCAGAGATGTGGCACAGTCTGTGGTCCTCTCGGGACAGCTCGCCAATGTGGTCCACTGCTCGCAATTCCGACGCAAGAAGTTACAGAGTTCTTGAGAGCGATCAGTGGAGACTAGGGTGCAGTGACGGTAAAAAACAAATGTCATAATTTTAAGAAGAGTTCTTTTGTCAAAAAAGTGCCATCAGAAAGGTGTTTGGAGCAGCAAGATGGCTCGTCATGTTTGATTTCGTAGATTATGTACTGTTCTGTTAGAGGTGTTAGGCAGTGAGAAGTGGTTTGGTGTTAACCCAAAAGTAACTTAGACAAAGCAAAACGCGGGTTAATCTTGTCCAGCAGCGATCGACAAAACATGTAATTTCTTGAGCCTGGGTGCCTAGTGGCGTTAGTCATTGCTGTTTATTTCTTAGAACTGGCCATGGTTTCAAATAATAGTTCGAGAAGCACAAAGGTCAGGAACAAGTCGATTCTACTGACACCTGATATCTCACCTGGTGTCACCTCTGTTACCTTCCAATAAACCAGAGAAACAGAAAGGGTGTGGCATTTGGGAGGTTTAAGAATCCTTTCGCGGTTTCTGCTGGTTTGACAGTGAGGGGCTGTAACAGGGTAATCTAATGCCTAAAACGAAGATCCCAAATCATAAAAGAAAACATTTGCCATGGTGAGAAAAGTATCCAGGATATGAATAATCAATTGCATTAGCATTGGATGATAAGCTAAGCAAGTGCCTCTCAAGTAAAAACGAGCATTGACAAAGCCAATAGGTCTCTCCTTTAAAAGAGTGGGGTGTGTTGGATTGGTTTGGGGGTGGATTGTATTTGGATGGATTGCACCGAGGTGGGGTGTTTTGAAGTGAGGCGGATGGACTGGATTGGAGGGAACTGGAATGGGTGGGGTGGGTTGTGGTGGAATGGATTGGTGGGTGGATTCAATTGGGGTTGAATGGATTGGAGTGGGGTGGGCTGGAGTGAGTGGGTTGGAGTGGTGTGGATTAGTGTTGAGTGAGTGGGATTGGGGAGGGGTGGATTGGAGTGGGGTGGATTGCACTGAGGTGAGGTGGATTGGAGTAGGGTAAGGTGGATTGCAGTGGGGTGGATGGGAGTGGGGTAGATCGATTGGGTTGGATTGGATGGAGTGGAGTGAGGTGTGACTGGATTGGGCTGGAGTAGGATGGATTGTGGAGTGGATTTAAGTGGATTGAGTTGAAGTGGGATGGATTGGGGTAGTGTGGGTGGATTGAATTGGAGTGGGGTGGGATGGATTGGAATGGGGTGGGTTGGATCAGAGTGGGGTGGGGTGGATTGGATGGGGTGAGTTGAGGTGTATTGAATTGGAGTAGACTGGGCTTAACTGGGGTGGGTTGGATTGGTGTGGGTGGACTGGATTTGTGTGGGGTGGACTGGATTGTGTTGGAGTGGGACGGACTGGGATGGAGTGGTGATATTGGAGTTGGGCGAATTAGGACGGAGTGGATGGATTGGACTGGGGTGAGGTGGATTGGAGTGGGGTGAATTGGAGTGGGGCAGATTGTTTTGGAGTGGAGTGGGTTTTTGGGATTGGGGTGGGGCAGGTTGGAGTGGGGCAGATTGTTTTGAATTAAAGTTGGCCAGATTGGTGTGGGGCAGATTGGAGCGGGACAGGATATTTTTGGATTGGAGTGCGGCAGATTGGACTGGGGCAGATTGGAGTGGGGCGGATTTGAGTGGAACAGACCGTTTTGGACTGGTGTGGGACAGATTGTTTTGGAATGGTGCAAATCGTTTTGGATTTGAGTGGGTGAGATAAGACTGAGGTGGGTTATGAGGATTGGAGTGGGATTACAGCAGAAGTAAAAGTAAGTTTCTGTAACTGAGTTTATGATGGATGCATAACCTTCCTGCAGATACCTGACTTTAAGAATATCCTGCAAGGCGTCAAGCTGTTCCGGAAAAATATTTCTCATCAGGAGTCCTCAGTTCCACACGGGGCGCCATGTAGCTTAAACAGGGGCTCTGTCCACTAGGTATGACAACACTGGCATATAATAGGTGCCAACCTGCGAGCTGACAGCAGATTCTGATTATTTTTCAGTGCCCCATGAAAACATGCAGAGGAACAAAAAAAATCAGCTATGGTAGTGACAATAACAGAATATAAAACCTTTATTTTCAGGATTTTGTATCCACCAGAAGAATCATTACAGAGGGGACATGACTTTTTTTTCTTCTGATGTATACCTCATCCTGTAAGTTTCTCACCTTAAGGATGAGTCCCAAGGTAACACATACTGAGAGGTAGCGATGAGCCCAGCCAATTAATCTTGTCTAATCTAAGTCATGCAGCAGTATCTATAAATGAGCTTGGCTTGTGAGGCAGTAATGTTTGGCAAACGTAAGCAGGGATGACCTCGTGGCTACCCTGCTGTTGCCAGCCATAAGAATGCCTCTTGTGACATCATAAGAAGCAGCCATGCATAAAGCACAAAGCAGCCAGGCACAGAAGACCCAGGGAGGGTTTTTATTGGAATTGCAGATCTTGATACATAGGATGTCTTTTGTCACTGCTTTGCCTTTGTTGGCCCTAGCAAAGGCCCACAAAGCACATTCACTCTGTCTTTGTCAATTGTGGTTGATGTGGTAGAAGACTGCACACCTAGGGCTTCAGTCTATGCAACCACTCCTATCCCTTGGTGGGATGAGGAGGGAAGAACAATGGAAGTATGATAGACTGGGCCATATCAAAGGCTGAAACCATAATGGGCCGGGCGGGTGTGGAGGACTGAAAGAGGAACAAACAGAGAGCCAAGGTTATTTGACCCCTTGAGCTGAAGTTATTAGTGCCATCAACACTGTCTTCAAAGTAAGGCGACAAACAGGAGGACTGTGCATTGGCTTGAAAGAGAGTGCCACTAAAGTCAACATAAGTTCAGATCCCACTAAATAACAATGAATGGAGTTGGAGGTAAGAGGTAAAACAACATTTTTAGAAAATGTGCCACTAAAGGGGACTTAAACAACAATAACTGAGCAGGGAGACAAGATAAAGGATTCAGTCCAGCTAGGTGAACCTTGATATTAGCCATTGCCAGCCACAGCAGTGCTAGAGACAGTGTGATGCACATAACACCAGAAAGGAATGATTTTAAGGAGATGCAAGACTTTGATTAACACCATTGCACAAATTTGTTTCAGTGACCTATATGAATGGATTTCACAGTGGGTTTTCTGGCAGCCGAAATTACATTGCAATTTCGCCAAGCAGGCAAAAGTGCTCCATCTTGCACATCGCCTCCAATCTCCAAGCATGAAACTGCAGCACACGCTTGGAGAAGGACTTGATTGGGACAAAGGATCTGATCATCTTGCCTGCTTTAGCAGGTCCACTCTTCACAGGAGAGAGTAGGGGAAGGCAGCATTCTACTGATAGCTATGAGATTAGAGTACCAGAGCATTCTTACCAAATCTGGAGCTATCAGAAAACGGTGTGCCTGATTCTTGTACTCCATCTGCAGGACTTTTCACAGAAGCTCAATTGGTCAAAATGTGTGTAGTGAGCTCTGTGATCCAGCATTCCCTAGGAAACATTAGTATGAATGCACGTTGCACATAACTGGGGATACTTCCTTCTCTGGGCTCTGGCAAAGGGGTTCTAGTATGAACACAATATCTTCATTTTACATCCATCACTTTGGAGTGTACTTCCCACTCGTGATCCTTCCGCAAGAGGCCTAAGAGATTCCACTTGCATATAAGGGGACTTGCTAAATGTGTTGCTACCTGGAAAATTCCCCATTGTGACCACTTTCACATGCAGTCTACAAACCTAGGCTACACACCCCTACACCACTATGGCTGTTGATTAAAGGGCAGTGGTGGTATTTTCCAACATAATTTGAATGGCGCTCCCTGAGATGGAAGTGAGAAAGGCCTTCATTTCAAGGCAGACCACCAGCCGCTTCAGCATGTTTATGCGAAGAAGCTGCTCCAACTCAAACCAATGGCCCCAGCGCTGTCAAGCTGCCCAGGTGAGCGCCCCAGCCCAGTATGGTGATATCTGTGACTAAGGTAGCCTGCGCTTGCGGAAAGGTGAATGTAGTACCCACCTCGAGATTGGTCAGGTCCATCTGTTAGTGCAGATTCTAGTGGACTGGCTTGAAATTTTGCACTTGAGCAGAGAGGCTCCATTATGTTGGAGCCACTGCAGTTACAGGAACCAATGGAGGACCCATCCACCATCCGGCACGTGGAACTAACAATACGAACAAGGCCATGAGGTCACACAGACGTAAGACCTGTACGACTAGCAGATTCATTTGAATCAGAAACTTCAGAACCATTTCCTGAGTATACAAGATCCTCTGAGGAGGAAGAAAGGCCTTAATGTGGGCCATGTCCAGCACCCCACCTATAAAAGTCAACCTCTGCAGTGGAATCAGATCAGACTTTTGGACACGAATGGTAAAACCCAATTCATAGAGGACAGTCATTATCTGCCAAAGATGTTCCTCCACTAGAGTCAGTGACTTCACCTTCAGTAGCCAATTGTCCAACTATGTAACTACATGGATTCCTGCTCGTATCAATGAAGCTGCTACAACTGCAAAGCTTTTGTGAAAACATGGTGTAGTCGTCATCCCAAGTGCCAAGACCGTGACCTGATACTTGTGACACAGCAAAAAGATCCCCAGGTAACTCCGGAAAAGATTGAAGACAGAAGCATAAATAATCTCCTGCATTCAGAGCCAGTAAGACCTGGCTCAGGGACCGCATCTTGAACTTGCCCTGCTAGATGAAAAAGTTCAGAAGGTGGAGACCCACAATGTATCTCAGACCTCTGTCCTTCTTGGTGACCAAGACGTAAAGGGAGTAAACACCTCTGCTGCTTTCTTCCAGATGCACCAACTCTATGGCTCTTTATTCAGCAGGGGTGCAAGGATCTCTGTCTCGAGAAAAGAGACTTGTGCTGGAGAGCACACAGTGGTAGATGAAGGGTGGTCCTGAGTGTCAGATAGCTAAGGTAGGGCATAGTCCTTGGGTGTCCTAGCAGTCCATTGCAATCGTCTCTCAATTGACAGAAAAGTAGGAGACTCACCTGCTCCCTACAGGAAGCCTGGTGTTTAAGTGGGGGTCCTTGTTAGAGATTTTAAAGCAGTAGAGTTGGGAGAGGGTGAAGAGAAGGGAGTGGGCAGCGGGACCAGGTAATGCTGCTGATAATGATGGCTAACCTTTGATCTACACTTGTCACGAAAAGAGCAGCACATTTGCTGAGATGTCAGACCCTGTTGGGAAAGCTGTGCCTATTGGGACAACCGAGCTCTGTAGTAGCCCTAAAATATTCTGTGCTGCCTATGGAACTGCTTCCATGGTGAAGCATGGTTCAGTGAGTGAGTTTGCTATTCTTAAAGCAGTCCAGGGAGGAGTCAGCCTTTCCCCAAAACGTCACTCCCCATGGAAAGACATGTCCAGTGTCCTGGACATCTTTCAAAAAGCCAATGGAAGATATCCAGGCATGACGATGAAGTGCGAGATTGGTGCCAATAGACTGTCAATTTATCAACAACATCTATGCTGCACTTCAGGATCTACTTAGACATGATCCAAGCCATTACTTACCAATCAGAGAATGGCATCTTCATATGTTCCAGTAGGCTAACAGCCTCCAGTGTTTCTTGTTACCATGACAGAAAGTCATTTAGGGTCCCTGTTCAGAGTAGCCATATAGTTAGCATTGTGGTTAAGTTCAAAGGATGAAGTATGAACCACCAGGGACTCTGGTGACAAGGGTGTGGAAAAGAATTGTGGATCACAAGTAACAGGGCTGCGAATATGGCAATTTGTATGCGCACTGCTGAGTCCAAAAAGGGGGTTTCCCAGGGGTTCAAAACATGTTTCAGAGACACCTTGTTACATGGAAGGGCACCAAGACTGAAGAAGTAGGTTGGAAGATTTATGTCAAAATATTAGACTTTGAATCCTCTGAGGAGAAAGTCAGTTCAAGGTCTTCCACAGCTTAACATATCACTGTTCTAAAGGATACATATTCTGTTAGGGACCAGAGGGCCAAGGGATGTTCCCTTCTGTAGAGGTAATTAGATAATTGGCATTTTTTTTAACAAAGTAAAGTCTATTGTATAAACCAAAATTCTACATTCAAATGGACCACCGGCCATTAATGATACATCTACTTTGAAAGTAACAGCCATCGTCACACTTCATTCTCTCATTTCTCCATCTTCCTTCTGTTCCACTGCTTGGATAAAGAGGGCGTTGTTACAATGTATCAAGACTTCACCCAGATGTCCAGATAATGCCCCATCAATGTAGTGGTTACAATCTTTATCAGGCACAGTTATAGCAACGAAACAAGATCTGAATGAATTCTACATTCCAACACATTTCTTGCTTTAGGAAGAGGCTGCTGGTTTCAGCAAACGTGGACCTATTTAGCAATCTGGATTACTTCAGCAAATGTCAAAGATGGAACAGATAATCCTGAGTTCAGCTGGACAGTTGACTCAAGAATTATGTCATGGCCAGTGCTGGATGCTCTCCTTTCTGGACGATCAAGTGATATGTAATTTATTTCTAGGTGCTGAGGCCATTGCCGAGAGCTTGTGGCATCTTCATGACTCAGGCTGGGTGTGGTCAGGTACAGTAGCCTCATGACTCAGACTAGGTGTGGCCAGGTGCAGTAGGTATTTACAGCCACACCAGTCTTGAGGTGACTGCTGTCAGAGGTCTCCAGATGCAGAGTGAAATTCTCTGCTCTTCCTCGTTTGTTCCTGGATTGTCTATTCCACAGCCCAGCATCGTGGATGCTGATCCTAGAAAAGAAGAGATCAAGAAGATTAGCATCATAAAATGCGCTGCACGAGCTTGAAAAGCTTCTTACTGGTTACCTTTGATAGTTGACTGATGGATTTTCAGATGGGCAGAGCGCATAGCAGGGCGTGTTATCACTGTCCTTGGTTACTTAAACATTTGCTGCCTGCCGAATAATAACATTCATTGTTGTTAGCTTGCAATAACAGTACAGATTTGAATTTGAGTGTGTGTTGGACAATTGTTATTTTAACAATGTATTATGAACATGTTTGTTATAGTTGAGTTTTAAGTTGCCTTTTTGTGATACTAATCATTGCCTATGATAAAGAACACTCAGTGCTTGGCACACGTGTTTCAAAACGTGAATCAGAGGTCTGTTATTTCCATGTTCAATTGTCACTGTGAGGTAACAGTGATGACACCAATTACATACGAAAGTGAGCTTTAGTATATTAACTCTATGCTCTCAGTGTGGTTAAAACACTGAACTGTGTTCTTTCCAATTACAGCACTCTGCGCTGATCAGTTCCTGAATATTTGAGAAATCTAGATACTTAAGAATTAATTTTCATACTTTATCAAATGTTATATGTCTATGATTGTGAGTGTGATTGTGTTTTAGAAAGTCTCATCAAGACCAAACGAGCAAGACATACACTGAATTCCTGGAACACTTTAGGTAGGTCTTCCAGTGGGGTCACATTGATTTGGAAACAAAGTGGGAATACATGTACATAGTATAGAAAGCCAAACATTGTATCTGATTGCAGGTTCCATACTGTTTCTTGAAGATCCCTAGAGAGAGGGGAGAGCCATCAAAAGCGGGAAAGAGGATCCTGACAGGTACACCTAGTTTGTGAGAATTGGAGAAGAGTAGTTTAAATATATTGGTTACATGAAAAGAGTTATTTGACTAATGTTTAATTCATCATAGGAGATATCTGCTCTTCGAAGATCACCGCTAGCCATCCTGATCATGCCAGGCGATGTTCGTGTTTCTCTCTCTCTCTCTTATCCATCCCCTTTCCCCCTGAATGTTCCCATGCGGATCACGTATAAGTGTGTATGAGGTATGCAACATCTAGGTGGAGTTGGGAACAAGCAACTTGGGTCAGCATTGTGTCTCTGTGGGATGAACAGGTTAGTGCTTGACAGGTCCAGTGCTTTCTCTCATGCTTCAGGGCATCTCGCATGAGAAGTGCAGCCACGCCTACCTGATCTAACACATGCAATGCCATGTTAATTTAAGTAGAGCCCATGTAATTAACACCATAAGTGGGAATACACGGAAATGTTCCTTATATCCTAATGTTCAACAAACTAATCATAAAGTGTACCTGGGGACAGCTATGCAGACTCATAGAATGAGACCGATTTATTTAGACATTACCTAACAGACAACTTTAGATTTGTTACTCTTATTTGCTTGCTTCCTATTCAAAGGCTTCCATACTTATTTTGTGTTTGTGTCACCAATGGTGACACCAATGGTCTCTTTGCCATCATTTTGATGGGTTGACTTTTATCCTTTCACTGCTAACATTTTACAAACCACGTTTTTCTTTTCACTCCATGAGAGTGCAGATGGTTGCTTGCGCTCTCATATGATGTTCCCCTTCAGTTAACATCCATCCATGTGCTTTCATTGCTCCTTCGACTCTGTCCACTCCTGATTGTTTTCCCCAACTTCGCGGTATATTAAAAAATATATTTATTTTTGCTCTAATGGCCTGGCAACTACCATTTGTTGCCAACTGCTCTGCATTCAAAAAGAGGTTTTGTGCTAACAATTTTTTTTATCATTTACAGACCAAAGTGGTGTCTGCTGCCTTGCAATAGTAAAAAAAAAAAGAATGGTACTCATGTCACTCTGTGGCACGCATACGTCATCATGCATGCACGCCATTCTTTATTTTTTTAGTGATATTGCACAGCATTTGCAACAAAAAAAATTAGGACAAAGAAAAGAAGCAATGGCAAAGCCTATAGGTCTTGCCTATACAACAGCTATTGGCTTTTGCAATGTGTTTTACCATGTTGTACACCAGTGTGGATGCTGTTTAGCTTGGCTAAGTGTTAATGGTGTGGAGGGTCAGAGTGGAGTGGGGGGAGAAGAGTGTTGTGGAATGGATTTGTTGCAGTATTGTAGAGTGGAATAGGGTTCAGTAGCAGAGTGTGTTGTAGAGTGGAGTGGGGTGGAGTGGGTTGGAGTGGACTGAGTTAGTGGGGTGGATTGGATTGGAGTGGAGTGGGGAGGACTGAATTCATTAGATTGGTGTGGGGTGGATTGGATTGGAGTGGGATGTACTGGATTGGAGTGGATTGGATTGGAGTGGGGTGGATTGGAGTGGAGTGGATTGGACTGGAGTGGTATGGATTGAATTAGAGTGGGATGGATTGGGGTAGGGTGGACTGGATGGATTGGAGTGGGGTGGACTGAACTGGGAAGGGGTAGGGTGGATTGGATTGGGATAGTGTGTGGTGGATTGGAGTGAGTGAGGTGGTTAAGAGTGAGTGGGGTGGATTGGAGTGAGTGGGGTGGATTAGAGTGGGGTGGAGTGGGGTAGATTGGTATGGGGTGGATTGGATTTGGGTGTGGTAGGCAGCAGTGGAATAGAGTGGGGCATGTTGGATTTTATTGGGGTGGACTGGGTTGGGTGGAGAAGGGTGGATTGGAGTGAGGGGTATTGGTGTAGGATGTATTGCATTGGGATGAATTGGAGTGGGTGGGTGGTTTGAACTGGGATGGGTGGGGTAGATTAGAGTGGGGGTAGAATAGATTGAAATGGGGTTAGTGTGGACTGGCTGGATTGGAGTGGAGTGGGATGGATTGAAGTGGGGTGGAATGAAGTGGGGTGGATGGATTGGAGTGGGGTGGGGTGGATTAGACTAGAATGGGGTGGATTGGATTGAGGTGAGGTGTATTGGATTGGGGTGAGGTTTATTGGAGTGAGGTAGGGGTGGATTGGATTGTGTGGGGTGGACTGGATTTTAGTGGGGTGGACTGTGGTGGATTGGAGTGGGGTGAATTTGGATGGAGTGGGTGAGGTGGATCGGATTGGTGTGGTATGGATGGGAGTGGGGTGTATTGGATGGGAGTGGGGTGGATTGTTTTGGATAGGAATGGGGCAGATTGGAGAGGAGCAGACTAGATTGGAGGCAGATTGGAGAGGGACAGATTATTTTGGATTGGAGTGGGGTGGATTGGAGTGGGACAGATTGTTTTGGATTGAAGTGGGGTGGATTGGAGTGGGGCAGATTGTTTTGGTCTGGAGTGGGGCAGATTGTTTTGGAATGCAGCAGTTTGCAGTGGGGTATATTGTTTTGGATTGGGGTAGAATGCTTTGGATTGGAGTGGGGCAGATTGGAGGAGATTGGAGTGGGGTTGATTGGATTGGGGCATACTGTTTTGGATTAGAGTGGGTCATATTGTTTTGGATTGGAGTGGGGCTGATTGGAGTGGAAAGAATGCTTCAGATTGGAGTGGGGTAGAGTGTTTTGGAGGGGTGCAGATTGTTTTGTATTGGAGTAGTGCGAACTGGAGTGGGGCTGATTAGATTGGGGTGGGTTGGGAGGATTTGAGTGGGGTGTGTGGTTTGGATTGGAGTGGGGTGGATGGGTGTGGGGTGAGGTGAGGCGTATTAGTGTGAGGTGGGGTGGATTGGAGTGGGGTGAATTGGAATGTAATGCACAATTATGCATTGAAGCATAATTTCAGAAATTACACATGATAAAAAAACAATGTTGCTTTACATATTTAGAACAAGATAATCATCATCTTTTGAGAACGGAGCCCACAAACAAGAACAAAAAAAATCCATGGGCTCAAAGGCAGAAAAAGACTACTTGGCAAAAAAAAATTAAAGTTAGCTACAAAAAATAAAACTTTGCAAATTTGTATGTCCTTCTGGGCACATTTTGCCCAGCCACAAGCCTTCTGTTTGCAGGGCACTAGAAGTTAAAAAATAGTATCTCAGTCACGTTGGGAGCAGCGGACAGGCACAGATTAAGTTGAATCATTCAGCGCTTGGTCCCTGCTCACCCCAGAGGAACGGATATGACGTTTTGCCCAAAGTGACGAGTTACAAGGCTGTAAAGTGGATTGCCACGCAATCCAAGCCTTTTACTGTACACAATAGAATCTCGCAGGCTTGACCCTAAAAAGGTCCACAAGGTGAGAGCTATTGGCTTGTCAATGTTTGTTACACACTGAAGCCATCATCACATGCGGACCATCATTTTAGTAGACTCAGAACTGCAGAAAAAGAAAACAAAGAAACAAACATCTCAGGCCAGGACCCAGTTATATCTTCAACAAAAAAATTGAAAAATGCAAGTCAATGCTTCTTAATGCAGATGGAGAGCTGGATAAGATTACAGGAGTAGAGACTTTCTAGGATTGCAGTAGAATGTGCAAGGAGCATCAACTCCATGCACCGAAAAAGTAAAATTTTCCAGCCAAATACTCATGGCACAAGCTTTCTATTTTTGTCATCATCTTCCATTACTTTCAGGTTTTACAAGACCTCTGCTGGCCAGTAGAACCAGACAAAATGACTCACAGTACTCCAAGCTTACCACTTACAGATCAACCACCATACAACTAAGCGTTATCCATTCACATCAAAGCCACTGCGCATTTACCCTTTCATATCTACAAATAAACAGAACCCAAAACCCTTAAAAGCCCCAATGAACATCACATTCTACCCACTTTATAATCCTAAAATATTCTGCTGTCATCAACCCTTTCCATGCCTGATATCCCTCCCCACCACACTTTTTGGCTGGTTCTGGTGGTATAACTCACCCCTGCACACAAACTTAAACAGTGACTAATCCCTCACCTGACAAGAATTCTGTGCGTTTTCAGGAGAATCCTCCTTTTCCAACCACTCCATCTTTATATAGCCTTGGATATGCATCAGCACATACTCCCAACTTAGTATTTTCAAGCCATACTTATACCCACCACCTGGAGAACACAGTTCTTACATTTGGTAATGCCTTATCTGCTAGAGACTCCCTAGCTGCAGATTTCTTACCTTAGAATTTCTCCAGGCGTCAGACTGGATCCGGAAAAATTTTGTGAGCAGTACCCCTGCGTGCCTGTAAGTTGTGTAGTTCAACTCCGCATGAGTCATTGGTGCCAGAAATTACACCTGCTTCACCTACATAGGCACCACCAAGGTGTGCTGACGTCAGTTTCTTTTCTCGACTTTCCACGTCAGAAGCACGTAGCCATGAAGAACACTGATACTATTGTGGAAAACTAGGGCGCTGAAAAGTTAAAGCTCTGTCCCTAGAAATCCGATCGCAGAGTGGGGAGGATGGGTGAGTCAGTAAGGATCTGCGGCTAGATATGGTCTAAGTAACTTGTTCATGTGATAGAGACTTCTAGCCACAGATTCCTTACCTTAGAATAGATACCCAAGCAGTACTATACCCGGAGGTGGGTCTACAAACCAATTTCAGATGAGAAAGTCCTGTTGGACCAAACGGGCTATGTGCCCATCCCTACGGACTTGACTGTTCAGGCAGTAGTGCTTCATGAATGTGTGCAAAGAGGCCCACATTGCTGCCTGGCAGATATCCAGGACCGGAACTCCACGTGTTAATGCAGTGGTCGCAGCTTTGGCTCTAGTGAAATGAGCAAGCAAGCCCTCAGGGGGTTGCTTTTTACCAATGTGTAGCAGATCTAAATGCAGAGTACGACCCATGGTCTGCTGGTCTGCTTTTGCACAGCCCTTCCTCTCTTTGCTCCTACATACCTCACAAAGAATTGGTCATCCACACCAAACTCTTTTGTTCGATCCAATTAGAACAACAATGCTCTTTTTGTGTCCGGGCGGTGGAGTCGCACCTCTTCTTTAGAAGGATGTAGGGGAATATAAAATGTGGGCAGAGTGACGGATTGGCCTGCATGAAATGGAGTGACCACTTTTGGAAGAAAGGCAGCTTTTGTGTAAAGCACCACTTTGCCAGGATAGATGGTGTGGTATTGAGGCTTGGAGGACAAGGCCTGAAGCTCACTCACTCTTCGGGCAGATGTAATCACAACAAGGAAGGCTATTTTAATCGTAAGGAGCCCAAGGGAACAATTATGGAGAGGCTCGAAGGGAGCACACATCAAAAATGTCAAGACAAGATTAAGGTCCCATTGAGGCACGATAAATGGTGGAGGAGGAAAGAGGTGAACAAGACCTTTCAGAAACCTATTTGGCTGGTCAGGCAACTGCAGAAACGCAGAAAGGTAACCCTTGAGAGTGCCCAAAGTAGAGCCTTACTGGGCATGAGAAAGTATGAAAAGGAGAACCTGACAAAGGGGGGCTAGAAAAGGGATCAACTTGTTTTTCTGCACATCATGTCACAATTTTTTTCCAACGGCATGCATATACTGTCTTGGGAGAGGCCAGTCTGGCCACCATAACAACATCATAGATTTCGGGGCGGGAGGAGGTTAAAAGCTGTTAACTGCTGCTGCTCAATATCAATGCAAGAAGGTGGAGACTGGATAGGTTCAGATGGAGAACCCTCCCCTGCTGCTGCGACAGAGGATCCTCCCAAAGGTGCAGCCTGATCGAAGGATTGATGGCAGTGCTCAGTAGCTCGGGATACTAGACTCCAGAGCCACAAGAATGACTTGGGTCTGGTCTTTCTTGATCTTCTTGAGAACTCTAGGCAGAAGTGGTATTAGCGGAAAGCCGTACAGGAGGCCTGAGTTCCACTCGAAACGAAAAGCGTCTCAGAACGAGAGCTGCCTTGGAAATTCCAGTGAGCAAAACTGCTGACATTGTGGGTTCCCTGTGGTGGCAAACAGATCTAAACAAGGCTCTTCCCAATGCTGAAAGAGACCTTGCACCACCTGCGATGGAGACACCATTGGTGACTCGCTAGGCCTGTTCAGCTGAGCTTGTCTGCTCTAGCATTCAGAGAACCCCCCAGGTATTGAACCACCAAGGATATGCCCTGATGTTACAGCCATGTCCAGAGATGTAGAGTCTCTTGACAAAGGGTCAATGACCCACTACGCCCTGTTTGCTGCGGTACCACATGACAGTGGTGTTGTCCATGAACACCTGCACTAACCTTCCCTTGATGTAGGGTAGAAAGGCTTTCAATGCCAGTCACATTGCATGGCGCTCCAAAAGGTTAATATGGAGTCCGGATTCCGCCGGAGACCAGAGTGCCCTGTTCTCCACCTCTTTTAGCTGACCACCCAGGAGTGAAGCATCTGTCACTACTGTGAGATCTGGTTATGGAAGGGAGAGGGGTCTGCCGCTGACCCAATTGTGGTTCATTATCCACCACTGCAGGTCTTTCGCAGTTTCCTCTGAGATCTGGACAATATTGGAGAGATTCCCCTATTGCTGTGCCGACTGGAACATTCGTTCCCACTATTGAGCCTGCATATGTTACCAGCAGGATGCAACAGGCCATGAGTCTGAGCAGTTTCAAAGTCTGTCTCACCCAAATTTGAGATAGAGGCTGAAATATCGGTATCAAAGCTGAATATTCTGGACTGCCGTTCGGACAGATAAGCCCGAAACTGCACTGTGTGCAGCTCAGAGGGAAGGGAGCAACTAAGAGAGTGTTAGGAGTGACATCTGCATTTTTACAGTGAACCCCAGTGAGTGCATGAGGTCTGCCATAGTCTGGAGATAGGAGCCCGCCTTCAAACGCCCGTCTTCAAGATAGAGGGAACACCCCTGATCTCCGCAGAGAAGTTGCCACCACCTCCATCACCTTGGTGAACACCCAAGGGGCACTGGTAAGTCCGATAGGGAGCACAGCAGTCTGAAAATTCTCATGGCTTATGGAGAACACAGGCAACACCTGTGGGCAGGAAGGGCGAAAATATTAATGTATGTGTCCTGCAAGTCCAATTCTACTATCCAATATTCTGGATTCAGGGCAGACAGGACTTGAGCTAACGTGAGCATTTTGAACTTCTCCTTCTTAAGTAAGTAGTTGAGGGGCCACAGGTCTAGAATAGGATGAAGGACTATCTCCTTTTTCAGCACCAGAAGGTAGCAGGAATAGCAACGACCCACTTCTGTCCTTGGCACCCTCTCTTTGGCTGAGAGAGCTATGCCTTCCTGGCGAGAAGGGATAAATGATCCTCTGTTAGCCCGGTGGCATGGAGTGGTCATGAAGGGGAGGGAGTGGTACCTTCAGATGATGTTTAGAACCCACCTGTCTGATGTTATGGTCTGCCGACGGAGCAAAATAGCAGAAACTTAAATTCACCACAGCAGTACCACCTCAGAGAGAGAGAAAAAAACACAATACAGCTTGTCATTTTTTTTTCTCTTCAAAATGTGTTTTTCTGAAAACTAGACTTTGAGGTTTTACTGCTCCTGATGTAAACAGAATTTCTTCAACCTTTTAAGTGTGGGTGTTGGTCAATCGCCCACACTCACTACCTGCCCAGTGCATATGATGGCCATTAGCCGACGCTGGGGAGATACATAAAGTAACGGCTCAATGGGAGTCCCCTCGCCTTTGGCTTCATGCACTCTTGTAGCAGCCACTAGGCCCAGCCACCCAAGGGGCACAGTGTTTTTAGCGACACATGGGGTAACGCTGGGTGTTAGGAATTTTGGGGATTCCTGTGGACACCAAAGTTTCTATCACAAAAATGTGAGGGAAATGCATGGGGCCAGATGTAGCAAAGTTTTGCGAGTCGCAAATGGCCCGAATCGCTATTTGCGACTGTGCAAAATCGGAAATGGGACGCAAAAATCCCATTTCCGACTCGCAAAAAGCGATGCGAGCCGTTACCGACTCGCAAAATGTGCGACCCCATTTTGCGACCCGTAAATAGCAAGTCGCAATTTGCGAGTCGCAAACCATATGCAATAGCAACTCACAAATTGAGACTAGTCGCAAAAAGCCCAGTTTGCATGTCCCATTTACCACTAACTCAGAGCAGGTGGTAACCATTACCAAAGTATAAAAGGAGACCCAGAAGTCATCTGGGTTACTCAAGATGGCGGAGATATACCTGATAGTGAGGAGGAGAGTCCACGCAGCCCAGCAGAGGAGGAGGAGGAGCCAGAGAAAGGAGAAGATTTATAGAACAAGGCAGACTCTGTTCCAGCAAACTGAGGAAGAGATATACGATAAATACCGCCTTAGCAGCGCAGCCATACTAGAATTAATTGATTTACTAAAACCACAGCTAGAACACCAGACTCTGCGCGGCTGCGCCATCCCTACGCATGTGCAAGTGCTATGCTCACTGCACCTCTTGGCCTCAGGGAGCTATCAGGGGGTCATTGCTGTGGCAGGTGGGGTATCTCAAAGGGCAGTGTCAAGGTTCCTCAGGGCCTTCCTAGATGCCATACTCACACACATGTCTCACTTCATATACCTACCCAGGAATGAGGCAGAAATTAACAGCACCAAGCTGGACTTTTACCGGATTGCCAACTTTCCCCATGTCATAGGATGTGTAGATGGGACACATATTCAAATATGCCCCCCTGCAAACCTGGAACATCTGTCCTGCAACAGAAAGTGTACCCACTCACTCAATATTCAGGTTGTTTCTGACGCCCATTATGTCATCACTGACATTGTTGCTAAATTTCCAGGCAGTACCCATGACTCCTACATTTTTAGGCACAGTGGGATACACCAACGCCTGGAACGTGTGGAGTTTGGAGACGGATACCTCCTAGGTAGAGCTGCATACACCTTGCAGACATACACAGGTCACTGTGCACACCAACCAGGACTTTCTAACAGTGTAAGGTTTGTGCCCAACAGGTGACAGTGCAAATGCTCTACGGCCATGGATAATGACTCCGTTCTTAACACCCAGCAATGAATGTGAGAGGCGATACAACAGTGCACATAAGAGGACCAGGAACCTTATTGAACGCACCTTCGGATTACTGAAAGCAAGATTCAGATGCCTCCACCGCAGTGGAGGTGCCCTCCAGTATACCCCCATTACAGCATTCAAAATTGTTGTCCCATGCGCCATCCTGCACAATATTGCCACCCGACGTGGGCTACCTCTCACCCCTGCAGACCCAGATCCTGAGGATGAAGAGCAAGAGCAACCACATCGCCATCATGGGGATCGGAGTATAGCTAATCAAGGCAGACTGAGACGGGAACACATCGCAAACCAATACTTTGGAAGGTACGTGTCAACTCCAACCATACTCACCTACTGACCAAAAACTCAATTTGTTAAGTGGAACAAAAAAACTATTTAATATGTGCAGAAATACAACTATTTACAAATACTAACTGTTCATGGTCATCTAAGTGCAAACCATGCATGGGGCACATTGCTGTCATGTGCCACATCATCAGGGACAGGGTTATGTCTATGTCCTACGGCGGCCCCTGCCAGCCTGGCTGGTCCCTGGTGGTTCTGCAGTGCTCTGCCTGGTACTCCCACTCCGGAGCACCCTAGTGTCACTGGCAGAGATACTGCTCACTGTAGAGCCCTTCTCGCTGTCCTGGGGTGTGTCCCCTGTGCCCCTGGACAGATGCCGTGCCTCCATTAAGTCAATCACGTGTGTGTTCCGGCCCAGGCCCCTAGCCACATCTCCTGCAAAATGGCCCATTTCGACTTGGAGGCCAACTGTCCTTCTCGACAGGCCAGTGGTGTTCACAGCCAGTCTGCCAATTGATGTGGCCATCCTGTCAAGCCTCTGTAGCAGCTGACGGTCCCTGCGCCACCCACCCTCGCCCTGTGCCAGTAGTCCTGCCACCAGATCCCTCATGGACAGGGCTAGGTCCCCGGTGTTTGTGGCAATAACGTCTATTCGGGAATTTAGATGCTGCATGCTGGCCTCGTTGTTTCTGACAAAGTGGTGCAGCACACCACTAATCCGCCCGAATATATTGTTTTGCAGGCGCTGACCACGGAACAGCTGTGCCTCGCTGTTGGTGGTAGATGGGACGGCCGAACGCAGCCTGCAGCCTTGCTCTCCTGTACCTGCGTCGCCTGCGCAGCGGTGGCTGCCCTGTGTGCTCTACTGTGCCACTCCTGCCTGTTGCTGGCGCAGCCTCCTGAAACACAGTTGCAGCAGGTGTGGACATCACAGGGATGGTGTTGGTCGTGCAGGTGGGAGTGGTGGCAGCTCCTGTGCTGTCCTCATGGGGCTGGCTGCTGTGGGTTGTGGTGGTGTCTTGTCGGAGACCTGTGGGACATGGGGAACAGACTGTCAGTGTCTACTATCTGTTGCACACTTCCTAATAAACATTTGCCTAGGAACTGCCTACTTGACTACATTTCCCATAATGCATCATTCTGGTGTTTGCTACCCTGAAATGGAGCTATCTTGGTAGAGCATGCCCCTGTGTACATGGTGGGTGGGGGTATGGTATTGATAGGGGTACAGGCATATCACATGGTACTCACCGGTTGATGTAGTGGGCTCAGAGGTGTCCAGATCTCCAAATCCTGACACTGCCTCCTGCTCCAGGGTCTCCTCCACCCTTTCTTCCAGGGGTGTGGGTGGGGGTACAGATGATGGTCCCCCTCCTGTGCCTCTCATCTCCCGGAGCCTTTCAGCCACCCTCTCCTTGGTCCGGGAGCGGAGGTCATACCACCGTTTTTTAATCTCTTCCACACTCCTGTGGCTCACCCCCAGAGAGTTAATTTTTTCTTGGATCTCCTGCCAGAGTTGTTTTTTGGTGGCTTCTGGCACATTGAGGGCTGCCTTTCCGAATAGTTCATCATAGTGCTGACAACATTCGTCTGTCAGCACCTCCAGCTCCTTCTCTGAGAATTTTAGTTTTCTTTTTCTAGGAGTTTCTTCCATTGTAGCTGCTGTTCCTCCTGTTTGCAGTTCAGCAGTTTAAAATGGGTGTGGACCTCCCTCCTCCCAGGTGTATTTGTAAACTTCCTGGCTGTGATGTCATCATCACGTGCCAGGAAGTGTTTCCAGAGTGTTCTGGAATGGTTTCTGGAGTGTTCTGCAGCACCTGCAATTAATTTACATGGTAATCGCAATTTGCGACACCCACTCGCAAATTGAGAGTTCGTTTTTTGCGAGGTCGCAAAAAGCGACCTCGCAAACAGCGGACTCGCTATCTGCGTTGCGACTCCGGGTGCGAGTCGCAAATTGTACACTGACATTGTACCTGCATTTCTATTAGCGACACGCAATTTGCGAGTCGCACATACTCGCAAATTGCGAGTCGCTAATTTTTTGGTACCTACATCTGGCCCATGATTTCCAGTGTGGTCACAAAAACCGCAGCTAGCTCTATTACTTATCTATCAACGTAAATCTTTAGGCCTTTTGTGTTGTGGTTTCTTGGCCCACTCACACAAGTGGGGCCATTCTTTATCGAGGGACATTTAGGAACACAGGGTGGTAGAAAATTTGTGGCTCCCTGCAGATTCCAGAACTTTCTGTCACAGAAATGTGAGGAAAATCTGTGTGTTTAAACACAAAGCTTGGCATTTTCAAGGGCTTATTAGTAAAATTACCTAGTGAGAGCCATGCAGGTCAGTCAACCCTGGGCTACCCTATGCGTCTAGTTTCAAAATGTGCAGATTTGCTAGGTTTCTCTGGGTGTGGCTGAGCTGTGCCCAATAATTTGCAGCTACCCACTTTGCAAAACAAGGGTCAGTTTTGGGTGGAAAAATGTGATGTATCCATGTTGTGTTTTGGGTCGTTTCCTGTCACAAGCACTAGGCCTACCCACACAACTGAGGTACCATTTTTATTGGGAGAATTAGTTGAATGCTGGATGGAAGAAAATTTGACTGCCCGCAAATTCCAGTACCTTCCTTCATAGAACTGCGAGGAAAATGTTTTTTTTAGTCAAGGTTTGAGGTTTGCAAGGCATTCTGGGTAAAGGAAAAAAAACTGGCATCAGCCACGCAAGTCATCCCACCCTGGATTGCTTGAGGTGCCTAGTTTTGAAAAATTTGCAAGTTTGCTATGCTTCCCTATATGCCAGCTGAGCAGGGCCCAAAATTCTTAGTGATCCACGTGGCAAAACAAGCATTGGCACAGCCAATAGGTCTCGTCTATGGAAGAACTATTGGTTTTGGCAATCGGATTGGGGTGCGTAACAGGGGGCTGGTGTGGGTGGAAAATGGGATAAAGCCACCAGGGCTTGCCAATTCATTGCGGTTTTTTTCATTTCTGTAAAAAGGGGAAGAATAAACAGAAACAGAGCCGATGGGAGAGGGAGTAGTAAGCAATATGTGGAGTCCAAGCTCATTACTGAACACAAGAGTCTTGCAAGAAAGAGCACATGCACTAGAGCATGCTCATGCAGGCAATACCTTCAAACAAACAAACACAAATTCACATGACATCCTATTTACAGGCTCAGCTTGTGTTTAGGTTTCTATACCCAAGGCAGACCCCCAGCTAGGCTTGGGCTTGGCCCTTCCCTCAAATTCTCTGGCTTGCCTATTTCTAAAAAGCATAGCCCGATCCCACCTCAGTGCCCCAAAAATGATCCTCCAGGTGGCAGACACTAGTTCATTGCCTGGTGCCCTACCGCCTGCCTTAACAATCCAACCTCGTCTCAAAGTGTAAACATGGTAACTGCTGGCTACGCTCTTACTAAGGGCAATACTCAACAACGCACCCACAGACACCAACTCAACCGCATACACCTTAGTGTCACAAATCAAACTGTTAATTTGTGCCACTAAGTTCTACCTTTAATGGAACAAAATGTGTGTGGCATATATTTTTGCATGTATTATGTGGCAAAATAATTGCCCTCTCTCATGACAGGCATCTGGTTTGGGACTTTTGAAATAAAACTATAAGGCCTCAATGATGAGTGGCTTGTTAGACCTAAGCATTTGTGCAAAGCCCTATTTGCAGGAGGGTATCCATTATGGTGGGTGGGAGTTTTTACCAAGACATGCAGATTTTGATTCAGTAAACACCAAAACCTCACGATGTTATCTACCACAGTGGAAAAACGTGTAATTGGTGCTGTCCCCAAGGTATAGTTATTAATCACTTGAAATAACGAAGGCACCAGTACTGAGGGACGTGTATTTGCGATCTAAGTGGATGCTGGAGTTCACTTTAAAGTGTGTGCAAATACTACTGGTGGAACAAACTCCACTTATGTGCTCATGGTTATTTCAGTAACTTATTGAGAAAATAACCAGGTTGACGTTTTGACATTTAAAAAGTGATTTTGTTAGACTCAGTACTGATGCATAACAACTGTGTGAAGATGCTGAGGGTGCTACTTTGGCACTATTTTTTAATTTTGCAGAAATATAATTACATGGTTGAAGTAGACGTCTATCTAGTTTATGACTCCGAATATGGTATATGTCTTTGGGAATTCCATTCCAGATAATGTTTTTTGAGCTGTTAAAGTAGGCTTTCATATTTTCTTTGAAAGGGACGATGTCAAAAACTTAATTAAAACTTGTAAAGCGACCACAGAACTTACTGATGGATTGTATATATGACAATTTGGACTATATACTGTATTTTCTGCAAATTTTATTTTACTTTGATAACAACCTCCACAAATTCATCCCTTTTATCCACGATTAGATAGTCCCAGACTGAGCTGCTGCGTGAGACCTTATTAATCATCACCGGATCCACCCCAACTTTTATAAGTGTTGAATATGAGAAGCACAGAATAAGCGAACATCAAAACTTTCATTTAAAGGTAGTCTACTATGCCTCTGCAACAGTTCTTCCCTGATGAACTCGATATCTGCTCCTTGCCTTCTCTGGGAGTGTGGTGGGTGTCCTCTGAAGAATCCCCAAGAGAAAGAGGGCCCTGGCACTTATGGTTTAATACATCCCACTCCTGCCACATTCCTATAGCTAAATTTACGACTGGGCTGGACCCAGTTGCCCCCTCTCCCTGACCATTTATTTCCTTGTCTACCTTATTTCCCCCTCCTTATCCCTGACCAGTCCGGGTTCTGCTCCCTGGGGGTGGCATCCACTAAGGCCCATGGTCTAGCCAAATCCTCCACCCAATTGGGTGGGAGGCCGGACTAAGGGCCAGAGCTTATCGAACAGAAAATCAGACCATAGCCAAAAATAGTTACGACTCACAATGCAACCAGCAGACGGCCAGTGGAGGACCACTAATCGAAGCCAATTAATCTGTACTTTGCCTGTGCACCAAGGATCGGAAAGGAAGTGACCTATGCCAAGAGCTGCTCAAGGAGAGGGAAGCAAAGAAGAGCAATAATGATGACAGCTAATGGTAAATTATGGGCAGGCTACAAGCCCAGTAATGACTACTAGAATCTTGCAAGCAAGAGCGCAAGCTCTCGCAGGTTTGACCTAAAAAGGGTCAGTTTTCAGGCAAAAAATGTGATGTATTCATATTGCGTTTTGGGACGTTTCCTGTCACTACGCCTACCCACACAACTGAGGAACCATTTTTTGTGGGAGAGTTGGTGGTATGTTGGATGGAAGGAAGTTTTGGGCGAAAATCTGCAGCTACCTACATTAGGGGGAAAAGTGCCAGTTTTCACTGGAGAAATGTGATGCACCCATGTCCCATTTCCAGTCAAGGACACTAAGCCTACCCACACAAGTGAGGTACCATTTTTGGAAGACATGTGGGAGCATAGAATAGTAGAACATTTGTTATTACCTATTGGATTTTGGTGCATTTGTGCCTTAAACATGTAAGCCATTGTGTAAGAAATTAGATGCTAGCATGAATTCCCACAAATTCAGAGAAGTACAAATAACCACTTCTTCACAATTTGAAATCTTGTGCCCATTTCAGAAATATAAGTTTCCTAGATACCCATTTTTCACACTACGTATTTCACCATATGAAGTGATCTATACTTGGTACGTAATGAAAAATCATTGTATGGTGCAACTCAATTGTTGCCTTAGGTACCTTGGCTTCTAGGAGAACCTACAAACCCAATACAATCCAGCAACCAGAAGAGACCATGAGACATAATGGTATATACTTTGTAAATCAGCCAACGTGACAAAAAGTTTCAGTTGAAAACATCACAAATGGCAGTTTTTCCTAGTTATTTTCAGTATTTCTTTTTCAACAGTTAGTTTTTTTGGGAAAGCCTTGAAGGATCTACACCTATGATCGCTTGCTTGTCTATTTGCCAGAAATCTATAGATTTCCTGGATCACCCATGGGTTTCACACTGGTTTTGACCACAAACTAGAAGTCGTTTGTGGGCACAAACAATTGGAAAAAAGGGCTACCTCTTTGAAAAATGCCAAAACTGTGTAAAAAATAGTTTCTTTTATTCTGCTTGGCATGTTCATTTAAGGTGGGAAGATGGTTACTTTAGCAATGCAAACGGTTTGTTGGTGCCATATTTAGGACAAGCACTAGCAAAGCCAATAGATCTCGCTTATACAAGGCCTACTGGCATTGGCAATGTGTTTTTTTCATGTTGTACTGTTCAGCACCGCTAAAAGTTAATAGAGTGTCAAAGAGAGGAGTGGGGGGTAGAGTGTCAGAGAGTGGCTTTGTTTGAGTACAGTGTCATACAATGGAGAAGGAGGAGCAGAATGTCAGAGTTGAGTAGAGGGGAGCTCAGTGGTAGAGAGTGTTGTAGTGAGCAGTGTCGTGGAGTGGAATAGAGTGTGGTGGTTTGGATTGGAGTGGAGTACAGTAGGGAGGACTGGATTAGGGTACAGTGGGGTGGATTGAAAGGAGTGGGTGGATTTAATTGGGGTGGGGTGGACTGGAGTGGGGTGGATTGGATTCACTTGTGGGCTGTGAATTGGACTGGAGTGGGGTGAACTGGAGTGGAGTGGATTGGACTGGAATGGACTAGAATGGGGTGGATTGTATGGGAGTGGGTTGGACTGGAATGGAGTGGGCTGGATAGACTGGACTGGAGAGGGGTGGACTGGATGGAGTGGAGTGGGGTGGACTGGAGTAGATTGGATTTGCCGGGATTGGATGGGTGTGGGTGGATTGTGGTGGGCGGGAGGGGGCTGAATTGTGATGGAGTAGGTTGTTTTGGGGAAGGTGGTTTGGGGCAGATTGTTTTTTAATGGAGAGGGGCAGATTGTTTAGGATTGGAGTGGGGCAGATCGGAGTGGTGCGGTTTGTTTTTAACTGGAGTAGGGCAGATGGGAGTGTAGCAAATTGTTTTATATTGGAGTGGGGCAGATTGTTTTGTATTGGAGTTGGGCAGATTGAAGTAGGAGGATTATGGTGGAGCGGATTGGAGCGGGGCAAACTGGGGGGGATTGCATTGGGACAGATTGGAGTGGGGCACACTGTTGTGAATTTGAGTGGGGCAGACTGTTTTGGTTTGGATTGAAGTGAGGTAGAGTGATTTAGAATGGAATGAGGCAGAATGGAGAGCAGCAGATTGGAGTGGGGCAAATTGTTTTAGATTGAATTGGGGCAGACATGTGGATTGAAGTGGGGCAGATTGTTGTGGATTGGAGCAGATTATTTTGGATTGGAGTGCGGGCAAACTGGAGTGGGTACGTTGGGAGGAATGGAGTGTGAGGGTTTGGATGGAGTAAGTGGTTTGGATTGGAGTTGTTCTGACTGGAGTGGGGTGGACGGATTGGTCTGGGGTGAACTGGATTGAGTGGGGTGGATTGGATTGGTGTGGATTGGAGTGGGCAAATTGGAGTGGGATGGTTTGGGGTGTACTGCAAGATTATGTGTTAAAGCATAATCTTTGAAATTACACGTAAGAAACAAATATTTGTCACTTTGCAATATTTAGAACAAGATAATCGTCATTTTTTTAACAGCGCCCATAAGAAAATACAAAAGAAAACATGAATGCAATGTGAAAATGTAGACACATACACCCACCATGCTGACATTGGAACACACAAAAAGTATTGTGCACAAACAAACCATTGCTAATTACCACAATCAGATGAACACAATTAAAACCAAAGAACAATCCACACGCTTCATCACACTAGCACACATTCACACCATAAGACAACAATAATAAAAATAATAAAAAATAAGACACACAAATCACACTGAGACATGTTACCAATTCACACTGTCATAAATTAGATGCACACAAAGCATAGCATCATTTAGGTTCATGACTCAAATTCCCTTCTTTCAAAGTGAAAGGAAATGCTTTTAAAGCCAGAGGAGTAGGGCGGCTGTTCTGGGTGTTAATGAAATCCAGATGGCTGAGAAAGAACTTGGCTGTTTGGCTGGGGCGCAGCCTTTTGTAACGCTGCAAATTCAAGCTGCCCATGAATACCTTTACCCCAACTGATTTCAAAAGTTAGATTATTCCTTTCTCCGCCTAGACACTCTAAGACAAGCATTACCAAAAACAATAGCTTTCGTCCCCGAGATCAACTGCCAAAGCGGATATAGGTTAAAAAAAAATAATAATAATTAAATGATAACTGGAATGGGTTGTGGGGACTGGGAGGACATGAAAGCAGGCTGGGAGTGGAACAGAAAAGACAGGAGTGGAAAACAAGAGCACAGAGGAGACAGAGGATGGGGGGTGGAGAAAAGCACAACAGAGACGACAGGTGGGAAACAGATAGACTTTCGTGGAGTGCTTCTCAAAAATAAACTTTTTTTATCCATTTCTCTAAACAGGAAAAAAAAAGAGGAATGAAATCACTCTGTCTTACTGCCAGTGACATACTAAATTACTCATGCCGACATCTTGCAGAATTTTAAGTCCCTCGTTGTCCTGGCTTTGATATGCCTCGGAGCAATCTTAGCCATAAAGCTTTGTGAGTCTCTGGTGATGTGTGCTGTTTTAATGCCACAAAACATAAAATAAGATGTCACGCGACACACAGTGGTGTAAAGAGGCATGTTAAAGAAAGGAAGAGAACAAGGAACATCTGCTAGAAAAGCAAGAGGCTAACGAAGACCTTATATTATTAATGCACTTTAGTTTTAACTCCTTGCATTAAAGAAAGAACAACTACAATAAACAGTATGGAAAACAAGCAGCAATGATGGGCTGGGAGCACGGAAGAGACGCTCTCTGAAAAGTGTCCGACATTTGATGTTGGTCTTTAAACGCTCAGCAAATGTGAAGAGATAAGAACCAGATTTACAGGCATGTTTACAAAAACAGAGCAGACAAATGAAAATAGGACTGATTTTGTGAACCGCTTTTAAACAAGGAAATAAGTAGTTCCTTAAACAAAGGCTGAAATGGTGACAAGTGAATTGATACAGTACTTGGTCCCTGCTTTCGGGGAGGGCTAAACACAGACGATGCATGCCAAATGGATGCCGTGGACAAATGGGGAGAAAGAATAGGAGGCAATGATGGAGACAGCAAATGGGAAGCCTGTGGGTGGACTGAAAGCCACAAAGTATATACATACAACACGTCTCAGAGACAGTGCAAGTGCTGTCTAGCCGAGATCAAAATAAAAAACCCAGACACTTACCCAGAATACTTTTTTCATATTTTTCCCACAAAACTCAACATTTAGCTATATTGTGCCTACTTTCTAGGTCCCCTACAGGGGAATTCACAAACCTTGGGTACCATTAGAATCATCAGGATGGTGGAAAAAAGTACACAAATTTAGCAAGGATATCTTATGTGAAAAAAGTCCTATCAAAAGGCCTAGCAGTTAAGGGGTTAAGGCAAGTAGCAGAGCCTCAAACCGGTGCCCTCCACGACTGACTGCAAAAAATCTACTTACTTTACAACTTGCAAGTAAGGGTTAACTTGAGCAACCCAACCTGACTGAGCCCTGGTTTGCTAATAAACTAAAGCTACAAAGGTAAGGTGCCACCTAGGTACTGATTAAGGAACCATAACCCAGAAAAAGACCATGTCATATCTTTGGTCACCACTGATAAACACAAAGTGAACATGCTTCTCTTAAGCTGCTGAATCTAAATGGGCAAGTGATCCACAGGGGATCAACTTAATACTGCCTCGTACACCCTTCTCTCACCACAACCAATAATCAAAGCCAAGTAGCTGATGTACACCAAGCAGGCAGGTTTTTTCACCGGCAGAGAACAATGCAGTTTTGTGTGCCCATAACGAAGTGCAATACTTATCAAACTAATTAGGACACAGATTTACTATCCTTTGATGCAAGGCACCGCAACACCAAAGGTGCTACCCTAACTTGTATCAACTAAAACATGGGACATTTCTCTACTCCAGTGTTGATGCACTTTTAGCAGCCATGTGCCAATGGACACATCCTTGCGTCAGGTTCCCTTCCTGTACAAAAACCATGGTTTAAAGCCTTTCTCACTTTCTATGTGCGCTTTATAGTGCAGGAGGCATGAGAAGCTAGGAAAACAAGGAAAAATTAAAACATTCGTTCTCATTACACCTGCCTCGAAGAAGAGTAGGATTTTGGCACAAATCCCTGTCTACCAATGTTAATAGATAGGGATTTGTATCCCCAAAGGTGATTTCATTGGAATGTCTTTATGCCACCTATTGGGTGGTGCAGGGCATCAGATTTGAGTTATTAACACTTTGTATTGGACGTGGTGTCCAAAGGCCTGCCCAAGATCAACATATCTTACACTGCTCCTGATGAGTGACAGAAAATATTACTCACACAACACATTCCATAAGAGCAAACACAATATTCTCCCTGCATACCCCAAGCCATTATAAATCTCTCTACATACCCAAAGACATTTCAGGGAGCTCATAATATTTGAGACATCTCCAGAGGATCCATCTAAAGCAACACTGCAACTAGCTTATTTTTGGGACTCAGCAATTTGATTTGGCATCCTCTCTGCTTATCCACCTGCTCGAGCGGTCTCTGGCTACCAAGATTCAGTTTACCGTCCTGGGTATTGCAAAAAAGGCATTTAGTGTATTAGCCATCAATTTTTGACAACAGGTGTCACACACTAGGACACTCAATGCAAGATGACAGTTCTGCATTTCCAAATTCCTCAAGACCTGGATGTTTCCCCTTGAAACAGAATTAATATTGTGTTGCAGCTACTTGCTTTGATTAAAGAGCCCTTATGGTCTATGTATTGCATTGCAACATTTTTATAGCATTTACTACCCCTAGGTGGAGAGCTGATGGTGGGGAGATCTGCTGGGATGGACTATGTTAGTATCATTCCACATGATGGTCATAGAGAGATGTCAAGAAGTGATTATGGTATGTCGCTTGTTGGGAGCTGCAGTTAGGGGTTAGATTAAATCCTCCACTGGCCAGTGACATGTGGCAGATCTCTTCAGTTATTCCATGCCTGTTCAGTTGGTAATGGGGGTTTAATGCTGTGGACTGGTAGGATCTGTTTTTGGACAATACCCTTTACAATTACAGCTACAAGCAGTATAAGGAGTTGTTATGCAGCCTGTAGGAAATACTATCAACTGCTCTGGTGTTGAGTGTTTTGGTGTTAAAGTGGGTCATGGGGGTTATTTATTGCACTCTAATTTCATTTACTGTCCATGACAAGACATTGAAACTGCTTGACACCAGGTAGCAGCCTGCTCAAGAACCAAAGGTTAGTGGTGTATTCCTCCGATAGTTACTAGGATTAATCTCATGTTCTCAACTAAACCACCCCAGGAATTTACTCCAGTTTTCATGTGGTAGATTAAATTGAGGGGCAAGGTCGGAATTCATGCAAACAACTGGCAGTTTTAACTCAAGGTCAGTTTTTAATGCATAGTTTTTTAAGAATACTGCAGAGGCCTTTTGATATAGCACAGAATATGAGGATGTAAAACCGTACAAACATGATTTGCATGCGAGGTAGTGCTTTTTAGGTACTTTTGATAGGCACTAGAATGAGGCGAACTGTCTGACTGCTGCTAGGCTACTTACTGATAGATAACTGCTTTATATCAAAGAGGACAATGGATCTGCTGGAAATAAAGGGGACATAAGACCACTTCATGCTGCTATCAAAGGAAGCAGTAATCTCATATGTAGGGTAAATAAAAGTTGATTCTGGAAAGGCTGGGGTGGATGTTCACTGCTGTTGTTTGGGTCAAATTATTGATCAGAAAAGTAGGTCCATTATGGATGCCCATGCAGGTTTGGTAGACGGTAAGCATGAGGGGCGAGACTGCAGCTTCATTTGTTCCAGATTGGAGGTTTCTAGCCATCGCTTTTCCATCTGTGTTTCAGATTACAACTAACGCAAGGCTGAAAACAGTCAGATGTAACTACCAACAGAGATCTTGTTCCTTTATAGGTCAGGCATAGCAGCGCGCATGCGCTACAGTTTCAATGTGTTCTTATCTATCTGTAGGCTTTAGCGAGCCCACCTCATACTTATCACTTTCATTGTTCTTGGGCTTGACTGGCAAAAAAAAAGAAAGAAGTATCGGTGAATGCTTTACGTTTGTCCCACCTTAAGGGTGTTTTGTCACGCCTTGCAGACTGCCCCATTACATGGATATCTGCACCATTGCCAATATACTTCAGTGTGGGCAAACTTCTTTTTCTTTTGTCTCTCCCCTCTGCGCTTTATGGCACTTTGAAGTTGCAAACAGTGTGTTCTCGATCAGCGGTATTGAGCACTTTGCATAAGCATCAGTTATGCCACATTGTTTATTTTCACTTTTCTCTACCCTCCATGGCAGAGCTGAAATGCTTCGGCTTGTTTTACTTTCATACAATTCGGGGACTTATAAGACGCGCTGCATAGGCAATGCAGGAACTTTTTCCTTTATTTGACTTTTTAATCACTGAAGGTTTTAATGTGAATGCCCTTCAGACCGCGTACAGTAAACGTCGCATGAAAGTCTTGGGTTTGGAACTTCGGGAGGAGGGGTAGAGTTCTCAGAGGAGAGCTCTTCTTTCGCCTTGTTGAGCACATTGAGGAACAGGACCGTCATTCACTCTGCCAGTGACAAGGCTTCTTTCGTCTGCAACCAGCAATAGGAAGGGCAGACGCAATAGCGCCCAGCGTCAAGAAAAAGCGTGTTGTGGTAAAAATTAAATTATACCTTTTACCACTTCCCACGCAGGCTATGTTTACAGTCCGTAAGCATCACTGAAATCGTTGAATAACTTGGCCTCTCAGATTTGAGATTAACTGAGCCATTCCCCCTCGTAACTTTTCGGTAAACACTTCTGCCGGTCGTAGCTGCACGATGAAATTATAAACCTGCCCTTCAGATGGAAAGTTCTGTGCATGTGAAAAGTGCATTCCTTATTTGTACGTGTTACTTGTTATGTTGGCAAACTTTTAAGATGTTGCAGTTCCTCAAAGGGATATTTAGTTTGGGGATGTAATGTCACAAGAAAAATATCAACGCGTGAT
Organism: Pleurodeles waltl; assembly: GCF_031143425.1. Lineage (NCBI taxonomy): Eukaryota > Metazoa > Chordata > Amphibia > Caudata > Salamandridae > Pleurodeles > Pleurodeles waltl. Next base: position 1,368,897,972 of record NC_090445.1, read on the forward strand.
TCTCTTTGATTTATACGCATGCTTTTCAAGGAAATTGGGATCATGCGCACTTCAAAAAATAAAACAAAACAATAAAATAATCCCAAAAATAAATTATATATATATATATATATATATATATATATATAAAAAAACAAAAAACAAAAAAAAACGCTTTTCCTTCGTTAAATGGTGCACACTCTACCCAAGTCTGTCTGTTGACCTTCTCTTTATATTGTCAATCTGTTTGTTTATTTCCTAGGCTCTGTTTTGCTCTACTGCCTACTTTGCTGAACATGCGTCCATTACTTACCGTTAATGGCCTAGTCGTACTCCCTCGCCTTCCTTAACCAATGAAGCTCCTTTTCCTCCCCTAAACCCCTCCCCTCTCTTTTTAAAAGAGCCACACACCCCCACCCACTCCTATACAGAAACAAGCCAACCAAAAAATCAGTTTTCCTGTACCGGGAGGGAGGGAACTGTAAGGAAGGCGATGGAGTAGAACTAGGAGTAATGTCATTAACGGTAAGTAATGGACGCATTACCTCCCGTCCCTCCCTCGCCTTCCTTAACGAATGAGATATAGCAAGAAAAACAGGAGACAGACAACTGAGTTGCAATGCAGAAAAAAACATATTTAATCACAACCAGGTCATATGCAGCAAAAAAAACCCTATTGCTTCACAGAGCACAAAACCCTGTGCCCCAAAACTGCCTCCAAACACCCCAATTCACCAATACGGTAGTGTTTCACAAAAGTGGATGGAGACGCCCAAGTAGTGGCTCTACAAATCACCACCACCGAAGCGCCCTGCAACTCAGCCACAGTAGCAGCCATACCGCGCGTAGAACATCCATGAATCCCAGCAGGAGGCACCACTCCTTTCAAATCATAGGCCAATAGAACCATTGACCGGATCCAGCGACTCAGGGAAGCAGTAGAAGGGTTTTCCCCTTTCCTAGCAGGACCAAAATTGACAAAGAATCTCCCTTACGGAATGCGGTAACCATCTGTAAATAACCCAACGAGGGCCGTCGCACATCCAAAGCATGTAATCTGATCTCCTCCTGCGAGGAAGGGTCACGATAAAAAGCAGGAAGAATCACCTCTTTTCGACCACGAAAAGCTGAATTAACCTGAGGCACAAAAGAGGGAACAGGAACCAGCACAACCAGATCAGGAAAAACTTGGCAAAAAGGAAAAGAGCAGGATAAAGCACCCAACTCCCCCAAACACCGGGCTGATGTAATAGCCACCAAAAAACAGGTTTTCAACGTCAAATGTTTTAAATCAATGTCCACCAAAGGTTCGAAAGGAGGGTCCATCAACACATCCAACACCGACTGCAGATTCCAGCCTGGGAAAGGAAACACCGATTTGGGAAACAAATTCACCAGACCATGAAAAAATTTAGGCATCAAATGATCATCTTCCAGATTACACCAAGAACTCCGAAAAGCTTGGATTGCCGCCCATGGAACACGTAGCGTAACCAACGACAACCCCATACGTGCCCCATCCTGCAAAAACTGCATGATCACAAACAGAGAAGCAATCGTAGGGTCAAAATGCTGTCACAAACACCATGAGGAAAAAACCTTTCACTGACGTCCATAGGAATGCAACTTAGATTTACGCCTAACAGCCTGCAAAGTCACAGCCAAAGGACCAGAACCCCCAGCTGCGTCAAACCCCGCAGTTCAACATCCAAGCCGTCAAGTGCAGTCTCTGCAACGATCCCCGGGAGAGACCAGGAAACACCAGCGGAGAGGGATGAAGAGGAAAAACCCACTCCATCCCGAAGGTGAACTGCTGAAGCAGAGGAAACCAATTCTCACGCTGCCACCGGGGAGCGATCAAAATCACCTGAGACCCCACCTGCCGCACCCTGACAAGAAAGAAGCTGATCAACTGAAAAGTATGGAATGCATAAAGTCCCTGTGGCCAAGGACACGTCAGACCGTCCACTGCCCAAGCCTGAGGACACAGATACTGGGAGCAGAACATTCCCACCTTTGCGTTTTCCAGAGAGGCAAACAAGTCCACAACCAGAAGGCCCCAGGTCCGAACCAGACAGCGGAATAGACACACCCTTAGGGAGAACTCCTGGGAGGAAGGAATGACCCTGCTCAATTGATCTGCCAGAACACTGTCCGACCCCTGAATGTACGTGGCCCGAAGAGACAGAACCGAACGCTGGGCCCACAAAAAAAAAAATTGCCCGAGCAACTAGATTCAGCGAACAGGACCTGGTCCCTCCCTGCCTGTTGATATAGGACTTGGTCACCAAGATGTCCGTCTGCACCAGCACTGCCTACCCTTGCAAGAGTGTCTGAAAATGCACCAGAGCCAGCCGGATCGCCGCCAACGCCCTCCAATTCGAGGACCTCTCCGATTCTCTCCGGGACCAAAACCCTTGAACCTGCCCCGACCCAGCCATGCCCCTCATCCTGAGAGACTGGCATCTGTCGTTAACACCACAGGTATCGGCGGAGACAAAGGAACCCCAATCTGCAGAAGAGCCGGCACCATCCACCAACCCAAATCCCTGCGAATGAAATTCAACACAGGAATGCAAGTGCGTAGACTGCAAGGATCCGGAGACCATCAGGATAGTAACCCATTCACCAGACAAAGAAGATGAAACCTCACCCAAGGAACCAAGAAGATCACTGAAGCCAAGTGACCCTGCAGCCGTAACCACTGGAGTACCCTGGGAGCCACTTGAGACAGTGCAGCTGACACCTGAGCCGGAAGACCTTTCCATCTTCTGTCTGACACAGTCATCAACCCCCGCAGAGTCCGAAATCGAGCCCCAATAAATACCAGGTCCTGGGAAGGCACCAAATCTGATTTCCCCCAGTTGATTAAGAAACCGTGACCCTGTAGGACTCCCAAGACCCTTTCCACATGAAACCTCATTAGATCTTTGTCTGGACCCTGAATCAAAAGATCGTCCAGGTAAGGATGTACAAACACCCCTTCCCCATGCAGAATCACCACAAGTGGAGCCAGCACTTTCGTGAAGACCCTGGGAGCTGATTTTAGGCCGAAGGGAAGAACACAAAACTGAAAATGGTCTGGACCTATTGCAAAGCGCAGAAACCTTTGAGAAGGCACTGCGACAGGGACGTGGAGGTAAGCATCCAGAAGATCCAGAGAACCCAAAAAATTCCCTGGCAAAATGAGAGGAAGAATATCCTGAATGGACAACATACCGAAGTGCACAGTCTTGCCCCAAGAATTCACCCATTTTAGATTCAAAACAGGACGGAAACCTTCTGTCAGTTTTGGAACAAGGAACAGAACAGATTAAGTCCCCCTCCCTTTTGCGTCTGCAGGGAACCCTGCTAATGGCTCATTTTGACAGAAAGGACTTGACTCCCTCCACCAAAGCCTACCGCCTGCCTTCGTCCAGAGGTAAAGGAGTAGGACGAACCCCAGTGTCTGGAAGAACAAGGTCGAACTCTATGGAGTATCCATTTTCTACAATGTTCAGGACCCACTGATCAGTGACATCCTTTCTCCATTCAGACAGAAAATGTTTCAGTCTTCCTCCCACTGGCCATGCTCCCACACCTTGATTGCCCAGACCCCAATCTTAACAGCCCCTTTTGCAGAAGGAACAAACCTCTTAGGAGAAAACAGAGGCTGAAACCTATGCTTCCTGGAAGACGAGGAATAAGGAACAAACTTTGGAGAGGACCTGGAGTGCGACTTCCAACCTTTGCCAGATGCTGAGCATCCTTAATAAGGTAAAGCATGCTTGCGGTCCTTAAAGGCCTTAGAAATCATTGCAGGCAACTGGTCCCCAAACAGAGTCTGACCCTCAAAAGGAAGTCTTAGGACAGCTGCCTTCTCCCCAGGATCAGCCTTCCACTGACGCAACAAAAGAGACCTGCATGCGCCAATCACTGCCCCAGAAGTCAGAACTGAAGAGCAGATAATATCCGAGGAAAAATCAGCCAATAAACGGGCCTGTTGCTCCATCACAGACAGTAATTCCGAACAGTCCAACCCATCCTGCACAGCCACCGCAAGCTTGTCAAAGTCCTGAACCAAGGATGGCGCAGAATAAGCTGAAAAAATACCAGACCGAAGAGTAAAATTTCCAGCAGAAAAGACCCTCTTCAAACCGGAGTCCACCTTTCGATCAGTGGCATCAGAAAGAGTACAGTCGGGGGGCGTGTCCAACATGGCGACCGGGTCGGACGCATAAGCCATAGCTCCGATCCCGGCCCTAAACAAATATCCTCTCCCAGGCGCCTGCACATACCGGAAAGGCAGGCGCTGAAGATCCTTCAAGGTGGGGAGCCGGTGTTACACGAGGCGTCCTGCCGGGAGCCGCTGGGAGCGGTGTGAAGACCTGTCCGCCTGCGGTGCTGTCAGGCCGCGCAGTAAGTGTTGCAGCATACACGGAATCGGCGCCGGCCCGAGTAGCTCCTGCGCCGTGCACAGAAAGCCGGCTTGAGCCATCAGCGCGTACCCCGTGCCGTGATTGCGGTCGGGGATGCGGGCGTGAAGCTGCGTTACCGCGTCGGCTCTGTGACCCTGGGCCGTGGAAATCGCGTCTGCTGGGGGGAAGATCGGAGCCCCGGTGCAGCGCGCGAGCGCCCTGTTGGCTGACCACTCCCTGCCGCGAATCATTGAACTTGAGGCGGCCGCCGTGGGGGCCATTAAGAATCCTGGAATACTCCCATGGCTCCGTGGGGGCCTAAATACATAACGAAGCGCTGGAACACATCGTGCCCTTTTCGTCTGCAGGCAGCCAGTACAGATATAAAGCAGCATTCAGACAACTGCAAACAGGAACACACACAACGCGCTTAACCGGCGACACAAAGCGAGTCGCAGCGCAAAGACATGAAATTCTCCTTTAATGAACACAAAAGCATGCAGTAAAGCAAACTTCTGCTGATAGCAACTCTCCCAAAGCAATTTGAAAACAAACGCCCGTAAAATTGAAGTTGGCAGTTTACCAATACAAGCTAACCACAACAATACACAAAGGTGGAATGTGTTGGAAGAAGGGAAGTAAGAGAGGAGAAAGAAGGTGAAAAAAGAAAGTAACATTAACACCTTGTGTAACACGCATTACACAATTAATAGGCTGTCCCAACACACATTTATTGTCCAGTACCGACTGCCCAAAAGGCTTAAACAGTTGCACAGCACCCAAGGAAACCGTATACCGAATTTATAAAGTCTGAGTACCTATTATAATAATTAAACCAATCATTCACTGCACCCGAAGACCTGAACACTCTAAAACTTTATTGCACCATCCTAAACAAGGTGCCAACATAATAACAGCAAATTATTGCAGCACCAATCAATCAGCACAGCATAAAATCCAGCTATCAACAACAATACTACATAACGGCCAACAAATGGGCAAACCAAAGCCGCTACGTGGGCCCCCAGGAGACATGGACTCAGGTGCTTCGCCCCCGCCTGCGGAGGCTTCTGACACATTCCAGGCTCTGCAAAAAATGGATGCAACTCTACAAACACATACAATACAATTTGAAAAAGTACTGCAAGCCATACTAGACACTAAAACTACCTTGGAAGCAAAAATAGGCTCAGTAATTGAAGATGTTAACCTGCTACGCGCAGATCAACAAGCGCTGGCTGAAAAGGTTGCAGGACTGGAAAAGGACACGTCACACCTCACGCCATCTATACTCGAACTCAAATCACGGATGGGAGCTGTAACAATGGAGGTGGAAGCACTAAAACGTAGAGCCGAAGACGCAGAGGGCAGGTCTCGCCGCAACAACATCCGCTTTGTAGGTTTTCCCGAGCGGGCCGAGCGCAGAATTGTTCATCGAACAATGGCTAACTGAAACAGTCTTAAAGAGCAATGTCCCAAAGTTCTTCTCCATAGAACGCGCCCATAGGGTCCCTGGTAGGCCCTTACTACCGGGTGCTCAGCCTCGGCCCCTAATAGCAAGACTCCTTAACTATCGGGACAGAGATCTCATATTACAGCTATTCCGAAAGGCAGGCCCAATACGCTTTGAAAGCACCGTAATTTCGGCCTATCCAGACTTCACGGTGGAGGTACAGAAGAAGCGCAATTCATTCTATCGAGTCAAAGAGCGTCTAAGAGACCATAACATCAAATATTCCCTGTTGTTCCCCGCTAAACTCAGAATACAAGATAACACCCGCACTCTCTTTTTTACTACTCCGGAAGACGCGTGGACGTGGCTTCACGCAAAAGGCCTTGCTGACCCGATATCCGCGAGTAACCCCACAGTCAAAAGTCCTCCACCAATGGATAAACGGAGAACCCGCAGAAAGCAAGACACCAGACTTACCCCTGTGCAGTCTCGTGAAGAACGCTCACTACTACTACAAACCACATCGCGCTTTGCTTCGACATCACCAACATCCATGTCTGCGCAGTCGGAAGCAGACCCTGAACCAGAAGTATACTCTGACTCTGCGGACTCGGCCCGTGGCCCCAACCTCACTCCACGGACAGCGGATGATATCTGTTAGCTCCCTCCCAATTCCTTTTTTTTTTTTCGCTCTGACATACCACTGTGTCACCATCTTTCCCAGCTATATTATTTTGTTGACTGTGGCTCCCGGACAGCAGCTACACCACCAAGTGTAAAATGGGCCGGGATCAACGCTGTCTTGCACCCATCAACCTAAAGCACCCCCGCTCCATATGGACCGTTACAGCAGGTTGGCAAGTTCCGCACCAACCTTGTGCTCGTCACACTTACAGTTATAAAGTTAACTACGGTAAAAGTTATTGTTAAAACCAAATGGGACGTTTCCCGGTTACATGAGTTAATCAATGTCAATACCAAGATGGTCTACCACAATGTAAACATAAAAAACATGCTAGGTAAACCTAAGGCAAAATGGCTGAGCTCAATAGGCACAAAGTACATCATCAACATATGGGACGTTAGGCATGCGAAATCACTATGCGCTCGAGTAAAACCACATACACACCATGGCTTTTCAAAATCAACGACATATCCCACATTATAAAATACTCACATGGAATATAAGAGGCATGGCATCCATTAGTAAACGACAACGGATCTATGCATATCTCAGAAGACACCAAATACAAATTGCCATGCTCCAAGAAACACATCTGGATGCACCCCTGCTTGCAAGCATAAAAATGGAGGGGACAACTATATGGCACCGCCTTTTCAACATATGCACGAGGAGTGGCAATCTGGATTGCCCCCGGGGTCCCATATATTGTGTCCCAAGCTCAAAGTGACCCAAATGGTCGGTACGTGATCTTAGAAGGTGTATTAGACGGTAACCCTATAGCATTGATAGGAATGTACACTCCCAATGTAAATCAACGGGAATTCCTCTGGTCACTTAACAGTAGGCTCGGAGACCCTGCGGTAGATGCAGTATGGGGAGGCGACTTTAATTGTGTCTTAGACACCCAAAAAGATCGCTCCATCCCCCCATTACCCAGTGCCCCAACTAAACGTGCATCACTCGACTTGACAGAATGGGCCTCTAACAATGGGTTAAGCGAAGTCTGGAGAACTGGCCACCCTACATTGCGCGAGTACTCTTTCTATTCACCAGTACACAAAATTTACACTAGAATAGATATGTTTTTCGCATCACCCAACATAATCTCAAAAATAAGAACATCCGGCTATCTAGCCCGCACCATATCAGACCACAACCCACACTACGCAACCTTGCTATGGGGCTACACAAATACCCGCATCCCTACATGGCGCCTACAACCAGACGCCCTAACTGATCCTCCCTTTAATGCTGAAATAACTAACTGGCTATCGGACTATTTCTCCCTAAACAGAAATTCAACACTAACACGCGCTACGGAATGGGATGCCCATAAGGTCGTAATCAGGGGACAATGCTTGGCAGCCTCCGGGGGGGTCAAAAAAACGCTCACTAGGGAACTACTAACGCTGGAAGCCAAAATACATAGAGCAGAGATTGAAGCCTCAACAAGCAACACCCCATCAGTAACACTAAATCTACTGAAGGCGAAATACAGAGAAACCGATGATAGACTTGGTAGGCATGACTATAGACACTTTAAAATGAGACAGCACGCAGAAGGAGACCGATCAGGAAGATTGTTAGCATGGTTGGTACGACAACCGTCGCAATCTCTGCCAATAGGAGCGGTTAGGTTACAATCAGGTGATATGGTCAACACTCAGGTGGACATAAACAGAGCCTTCTATATGTACTACCGTTCTTTATATCAACCTACTACCCCTCCAAAAGACCAACAATTGACTGAGCTATTGGCACAGATTCCCCAAAATCCAAATATCACCAGTAGCGCAGTTATACTTAACGGTCCCATTACCATTGAGGAACTTCGCTTGGCTCTCTCTCTCAAATGGCACGCGGCAAGACCCCTGGCTCAGATGGCCTGCCAGTAGAATACTATAACTCACAAGCCACTCACCTTCTACAACCTCTGCTCGAGGTGTTTAACGAAGCACGCAATAGAAAACAGCTACCAGACTCCATGCGCGAAGCATTAATAGTAGTCCTGCCAAAACCAGGCCGTGACCCACAAGATGTCAGATCCTACAGACCACTCTCCCTTCTGAACTCCGACTGCAAACTGTTAGGGAAGATCCTGGCAAACAGATTGCTCCCTCATCTATCGCACCTCATACACTCAGACCAATCGGGATTTATCCTGGGTAGGAACACCTTCTTAAACATCAGACGGTTAATTCGCATCATGCATAATACTACAGAACCAGAAACGGTGGCTGTGTCGTTAGATATAGAAAAGGCATTTGACACGCTCGGTTGGGATTACCTCTTCCGCACTCTTAAAGCGTTTGGTTTCCAGAGCGGCTTCATTAGCTGGATCGCAACATTATACTCCAAACCAATAGCTCGTGTCAAAACCGGTCAAGTAATATCGGAAGCATTCCCCATCGGTAGAGGCACTAGACAGGGATGCCCGCTCTCTCCGTTATTATTTGCAATAGCCATGGAACCACTGGCAATTAAGCTTCGCAGCTATGCACAAAAATGGGGCATCCAGGAATTTAAAACATACCACATAATATCCCCATACGCAGATGATGCCCTGATATATTTACGCAATTATTCTACCTCTCTATCTAGGGTTATGCAAATATTGGATACTTTTGCTCTTGTCTCTGGCCTACGTGTCAATTGGACTAAATCATGTATTTTCCCCCTCACTCGTATACCCACCGAGCAGCAAACGACAATCCCTAGTCACCAGTTACCATGGGCTTACCAGACCTTCAAATACTTGGGCGTTCAGATATACCACTCTTTGACAGACCTACGTGAAGGCAACCTAGATCGTTTACTCCGATCCACCCGGGGCTCCCTGTCATTTTGGAGCTCGCTGCCCTTATCACCAATGGGCAGGACGGCCATAGCCAAGATGCTAGTGCTACCGAGATTCCTATATTACTTTACTGCGCTTCCGATACCCTTGCCACGCTCGTTTTTTCGCAAAATACATTCACTACTAACTGACTTACTCTGGGGCAAGGACAGGCGCAGGGAAGCACTAGCCGTTACGCAATACCCACAAGAAGAAGGTGGGCTTGGCATGCCGAATCTAGAATTATATTACGTAGCAGCCCAACTGCAATGGGTCAAAATGTGGATCAACGAACCGACCATTCCGGAGAGCATAGCGATAGCTGCTCACACAGCACCACAAGCGATACTGACCTCTTTGCTGGCAGGACCCCCCTACCCAGCAAAGTATTCACCTCTATGGAACACGGCCAGGCACTGTTGGCAGAGATACGTACAAGGCAAGGCACTGTCCCCCCCCCTACTCCCCCTTGCTTCCACTGTCGCAGGTACCGGGCATACAAGCTCTTTCATCCTATCACGATATACGCGTGACCAATACCTTGAACCTGGGAGACCTCTACTCGAGCTCCAAAGCAAGAACGTTTGCAGAATTGGTAGCGGCAGATATAATACAACCTGGGGCTTTCTTGACACACAGCGCCATCGCTAATCTTTTACACAACCTATGGGGACGTAGCCCCAACGAACCTAATGAATCCCTTCTACTCACTTTAGTACTTTCAATGGGCAACGCAAAAGGTTCCATTACCAAATTATATAAAACGCTTCTAGCAAGCAACTGTACCGCCTTAAGTCAGGCTAAATACCGATGGGATTCAGTCCTCAATACACCAACCACTCAGGAATCCTGGGAAGCAGCCCTCACCTCTATTAAGTCCGTATCTCGTAATACTAGGCTAAGATATACGCAATTTAATTACATACATCAATCATATCTTTCCCCGGCTCGTATCCATAAAATATACCCAAATTCTAAACCAATATGTCCAAGGTGCGCCACCTCCGCAGCTAACTTCTATCATATGGTTTGGGAATGTCACTCTATAAATACTGGTTGGTGTCACATTATTGAAACCACGGCAGACATAGTGGACCACGCGTTAACACCCACTCCGGAATCATGCCTGCTTGGTATACGACACCGCGCTAAAGGAGATAAATACACCCACAAGTTTGTGGACCTGGCATTTGTGATATACAAGCGCCTGATCGCCACCCACTGGAAGGCCCCAAATGCCCCTCCTCACTCCACCTGGCTGAGAGATTTACATAGTTGCGCAATAGCAGAGGCTCAAACACTTAGACAACTGCAACTTAAGGGACAGATACAGGAAGGCGCTGCAAGCTGGGATATGATCGTAGTAAAAATAGAGTCCAGAGATGACAAGTACCCTCCCTGAGACGCCCAAAGTAATGTACGTCCGTTAGTGGACCCCCTGCCCGATACTCAGCAAACACAATACCTGCCTCCTCACCCCTCTCCCTTCCTTTCGCTATGCACTAATAGGCTGACAGGATATCATCACATTCAACCAAAGCATAAAGGACACGGAGCCGAATCCTAAGGCATACTGCAACACCACGCTCGCGCACCACTAATCTTCTGGCCCTGATCCGATACCACTAACTATCCACGCCAAGCAAACACAAAAGATAGTTACCTTTTGCACCTATACTGCCTAACGTAAACATCATTACCTCCGACACTGACATATAGACCTACGCATATTGTTTGTCAAGACTAGTATTGAAAGTTACACAATGTTAAGTTATACGCCAGTACGCTAAAAAGAACCTGTATTATACACAAACTACTAATACGCACGGATATACATGAGTAGAAAAGTTGTGTATTCTCTCGCCAAGTTAAGTGGAATGTACTGCAGCTCTTGTATTATGTTTTGAATAACGTTGAATAAACAGATTTAAAAAAAAAAAAAAAAGAAAGAGTACAGTCTTCTGGATTGACTGCTGTTTTTCCAATCAAGGTAGCCAGCATGGAATCTAAACGCACAGAGGAGGAAGAGCATCCTCTCCTTCCAGCAAATATAATTTTTTCAGAAAACGTGGAACCTGGGATTTGTCCACCACCTTCCATTCCTGGAAAACCATATCCTTAACAGGCCCCAGGAAAGGCATAGCACAGTGGTTCCCAACCTTTTGACTCGTGAGGACCCCCAATGAATCATTACTGGAAGCCGGGGGCCCCCAGAAATTTGTACGATTTAATTTTCAAACATTAAAACAGTAATTCGCAAAAAAATATAGTAAGTACACACCAAACAAATACTCAAATTACTAAAGATACAATTCTTTATATTGAAAAAATATGCAAAAATCAAAACATTTTACTGGGAAGATTGGCGCTGCATCTCGGCAACTACCTTTTCAATGTTTGATTTTATTTAAGAAAGGTGAATCCTCAGGTCAGATTCTACATTTCCGGAGTGATTTCTGTTTTTATTTTTTAGATATGCAAGATTTGAGTAAACCATAAGGGCCTCTCATCTCTCGCTAGCCTCTCTGTCACATGTACTTCATTTGTTTTACAGCACCTCTCATACCACTGTAGGGAGTCAGGGCACTTTACAGGGGAGTACAAGGTGTAGGATTCACGTGTCATCCACACTGGTAGGCATTTTCTAAGAGTGCTTGGTCCGGAGAAGCACAAACTTAGGATTCAGAACACAGCACTGTGATTAGCGATGACGTTAGCACAGTCCTTAATTTGTAAATAAAAACCTGCCGGTGCCCAAAGCCCTCCTCTTAAACACACGGCTGCTGCAATTAAATGTGGGTACACAGAATACTGAGGCAGCATAATCCTGAAGCCATCTTCAATCCATATAAAGCCACTCCCTGCCACTTCAGCTCACTCTAGCAGCTTTCTAATTTCTCCCTTTGTGACGCTTTTACATTTTTCCCTTCCTCTGTCTTTCCCATATGTGTCTTTTGCTGGCAGCAAATGCTTGAGGCGGAAGAATAAGCCCCGGCCCTCAAAAATAAGTGCTGGTGCTCAGCACAGGCAACAAGCACAAATTAAGCACTGCGTTAGCTGTAAGAATTTATTTATACACAAGCAAATCATTTTTAGCAACATAAGGAAAATGAAAGGCTAGGAAAAAAACAACTTTCTAATTTGTGCCATGCGGTTTGCACGCAGCTCTTTAATGGCAGTTCAAAGCTCACTGTGCTAGATTACGATTATGAACTGCACAGTAACAAAATAATCTGTGACAAAAGCAGTAACCCACTGTGCCAAGCACATAAAATACTGTTCTTTGCATGATACACATTCTTTGCAGCAGGCATATTAAACATCTGCGCTACCTTTGAGTCAAAACTGCCACTGCACAAAACTTCCATCTCTCTCCAGCAGATACATTAATCACTTGAGTTAGCGTGACGCTTTTATTTTTGTGGTACAAGGAGCTTTGCAGTGCGTTTAAAACTGCTCAACAAAGGAAGTAATAACTATGAAAACACGCATGCACGTGTTTGTCAGAGTACCCAGCTGGAGAAGTGCCTTCCTCCCAGCCCAGGCCTGCGGACCCCCTGGGAATGTGTCACGGACCCATGGGGGTTCGCAGACCACAGGTTGGGAACAACTGGCATAGCAAACCGAGGAGTCGTCACATATTGAGGAAATTGGGTAGAATTCTCCCCTGCAGGTTGAAAAGCAGGAAAACCCAAATTGTCCCAGACATGAGCCAGAATACTCCACATTTCCTCATGAGTCTCATATTTTCCCCCATAAGACGTAGAAGGACCATCCCCCTCAGAAGAAGAGGAACCAGCAGCGGCCATGTAGGTGGGAGCAGCAGAGGGACTACCTGGACGACAGCTCCAGCCTGGAGAACCCTGGAAACTGCTACCTCAATCATGTCCTGAACTTCCTCACAAGACATAAGAGGAGCAGAACCAGCCATATCAGTCCTTTCCACTCTGGCAGACTGTAATGGCACCGAAACCCCCTCATCTTTGGAAGAGGAAGACAAAATCACTCTTCTGCGCTTTACACCCTTCTTTGACATGACAGCAGCAAACAACTGAAGACAAAACCACCTTGCCAGTCTTGAAAAGGCCAAAAACTACCTATCTAAGCACCAATCACACAAAAATTCATAATTGGCCCCCCAATCAGGATAATCAATGAAACTAGTAAAATAACTCTGGCCCAAATGCACGTCTTACCCCAAAAACCTGCAGAAACAGGCTGTTGGGCGACCAAAGTGCCCTGCGACCTCTGAAACCCAGAAGCACAACCCCAGCCACCAGAGAACTGTCTGGCTGCATCAGACAACGTTGCCGGAAAACCCCAGAGAGGCAGCCTTGCACACCTCCAACAAGCCAGTTACCGAGTGACTGGAAAGATGGTACCAGAGGCCCCACGACCAGCTCCGAAGAAGAGGATTGCCCCCCTCAGCCATGCCAAGGAGGAGAGAAGAGGTAAGTCTTACCAGGTAAGGAGACAAAAGAAAACAGGAGTGGGTGGGGGCGGAGGGCTCTTTTTAAAAGAGAGGGGAGGGGTCTAGGGGAAGCAAAGGTGCCTCATTGGTTAAGGAAGGCGAGGGAGGGACGGGAGGTAATGGCTGTTTTTGTTTGAGACCTTTCCTTCCTTTTGGGCTCTGGCGGTTTTTTGAAAATGCCCTTTATTTTGCGTAGAGATTACATATCTAGAAAGCCGTTGCATGCTTGTAACGTCTTTGCCTAGATTAATGCACCCAGTCTGCTTGCAGAATACAGCTTGTAAAGGTTATTCATTGTATACTACACAACTGGCCTTTATTGACTTATGTTTTGCTTGCATTTATATTTACACAGCAGTTACCAAAATTAAATTGAAAGGCAGAAACCCGGATGCCTCTGACTTTGAAGGAGAGCTCAGCGGGTGAATCCAATAAACAGCCTCTGTGTGTGTGTGTGAAGAAAAAGACTTGGTACTAAGGCTATCGCTGGTTATTTAAAGTTAAAGCTTGCAGGGGCAAAGTCAAATAACACAGCATAACATAGCATAACACAATGTAGCACAACACAACATGCACTGAATAACATAGCATAACACAACACACATAAATCCACACCACACCACATACATCCACTCAATTCCAAACCAAAACACCTAGGTAAAAACACTGTCATTTACAACACCAATAGCTCTGACTCCAGCAAATGTAAGACGGCTTGCATTGCAAATGCTTGTCCGCACCAGTGGGCTTCTAGTAAAGCAGCACGCATGGACCCAAAACAAATGCTCCACTTAACATCAGTATTGACGGAAACTTATGCAGTTGATGTTACCATCCAGGAGGATCGGTAATGATGGTGTTTGGTATCATCACCTAGTCACTGTTCTGTGGGATTTTGAGGCACCTTAAATTAGTTCCTGATTTTAGCCAGAGGGGGCACATCTCAGGGACACCACCAATGTTAGTATGGTAGTGTACCTCTGGATGCATTACAGTGTTCAGTTGTGGCAGTAGGTACAAAAACACATTTCTAGGATTTGGCCTAGAGCACCCCGGGGTCACCCAGACAGAGTGGCCAGAAGAGCAGTCATCAGGTGCCGATGCCTTGAACTACCTATGGTTGGCACCATTTGTGGTCTGCCACCTTGGCAGTCCAACCACTTCCAGAGCTGCAGCTCCTCCCCCAACAGGATTCGCAACTTCACACTGTCCTGCTTGCTGCAGTGTCATATAGAGTTGATTACTCGGTAAAGACACAAAACAGTCTCCTTTGATTAACTGAACCCAGGACTTGAGAGAGAATGTCACAAAGTTGCACCAGCTTGATGTGATGCCTCTGTTCCACCTGGGACCAAAGGCCCAAGATCTCCACCTCTCCCAGATGACTACCCCAACCCAGAGAGCATGCATCGATGTTTACGGTGAGCTCCAGGTGGAGAAGCAAAAAGGTCTGCTGTAGGTAAGGTTGGAGACAGATACCCGCAATCAAATGGTAACTTACCTGTAGTGTGGAAAATGGATTTCTTAACATGGTGTGAGGGCTCCATTTTGTCTAGCATTTCAGTAACATTTGTTCTGTGCTACGAGCAAAATGTATGCCTTCAATCGGTCCTGTTTAATTTCATACTATGCATATGTGCTGGTTTCTTAGAGTTGCTTCGAAACTTTACAAATGGGTTAAACAGCCCTATGTTCTAGTAATGTTATCTCTGTGTTTGAACATCCTGTTCTTGTGGTTCAAAGGTGTTACAGGAAATGTCTGCTTGAACGTGTTTGGAAATTGAGACGCATGTATAATGTGGTAAAGTGTGTTTTTTATTTAGTTTTTTTGCAATGAAAGGCTTCAAAGGCTGGGGGAAAGGTCAGTTGCTTTGCCCAAACTCTGTCCTTTTTGACACTCCTTTGGAGGTGACCCACTGCAGTGAATAAAATGCTATCTTGAAGCATTATCCGAATCCTTGTATTCCATATTGTAGAAAATAAGCCTCTTACAAGAAGAGACTTGTAAATGTATTTCACAGTAGGGGCTTGAAGAATTTTCTGGATTCACATGCTGTGTATTATGGTGCTATCTAGTGATTGGCTCCAGTATTTCTGCGGTTGTCGTAGCTGCCTTTATTATCTTTATTTTCCTCTGGAGTTTGTTCGTCCTCGAAGTTGAAGTTTTTTCGGCATTTCTTCCATCAGCATCCACAGAGATCTTTGTGGTTTGTCTTGCCTTTGGTCAGCGAGATCTTCGGCGCGATGCTGTGTCTTTGGGGAGTCTGTTTTAACTCGACCACCAGCATCTTTTTCGGTGTTACTTGTCTGTTTTTCTCTCCTTAGATGTTGATGTCTACTTCGACATCGATCTTCACCCTCCACTTCCTCTGCAAAGTAATTTTGTTACTCACTCGACAGCACCAAGTTTTGGGTGTGATACCATCTTCCTGGCCCTGCATAGCGTAGTGTGCACGCCTCTGTCTCGAATCTTCAGCACCCTTCGCCTTGAACTCCATGCAGGCCTCACAGGCAACTGAGTAGTGGTCGACAGGCAGATAAACGTTGCAAACCTGATGGCTGTCCCTCTCTGCAAACCTGTGGTGGTACTGTGGACAGAAACTGAATATGTCCAACAGGAAGCCCCCTGTCCGTGCACTCGCTCTTTCTCAATGAAAAGAAAGAAAAAAAAAAACACCTACTTCGACTTGTCGATATGACCTTTTTTGAGTTTTTCCTCTGCTTTCCTTCGACAAAAAAACTCTTGCTTCTAATCTCCTTCAAGTTTGGTGGTCTTCCTGATGCTTCCAGCCCCAAAAGCAGGAAAAAAGAACTTGATGATGGCGACCAAGAGGGAGGCTTCTGGAAAAGGTGTATGACATGACATAGAAGTATAGACCAAGAACCAAATGGTGGAAGTCGTCACCGCCCAACAACAACAAAAAGAGATAAGGACTACGAAAGAAAAGAAATTCCGGACCTAACCATTATATAGCGGAATAATGCAAAACATATGAATGCAGAAAAGATTCACGCTACAAAACCAGAACTTCTGGGCTGCTTTCTTTGAAATATGGGTGTTGCCCTGCAAGCAGTTCCGCTGTGTTAGCCACGGAGCATGAGGGACTAGCCGGATTCACGAGGCCAAGAATCCTCAGAATCTTCAGTGCTGAAACATAGGGAATCAAAACCTGAATGATCTAGATTGGTAGGAGTGGAAAAACTTTGCATGCCAGCATGTCCAAGTTGGCCACTATGAAAGGGATCCTCCATGTAGACTGCAAGTGAGACCTCAGCTCAGTGATGGGAATGCTCCCAGTACTGCCAGAAGGGTGACAGTTACCTGCAGGTGGTCAGTGACTGGTCAGAGAGATTACGTTTTTTAAGGGCAGTCATCAATGTATGGGAATATATAACTATCCGACCTGTGGAAGTGGGTTACAACCACTGTTATCACCTTTATAAACACCCAAAGGGCTGATGTGAAGCCAAAGGACAGGAAAGTGAACTGGAAATGGTCCACAGACTCTTCCCTCAGTCTGTGATGGGGTTGGAACTGAAGTACATGAAAGTATGCATCATGAAAGTCCAAGGACAGCATCCAGTTCCCTGGGCCAGGGTCAACAACTTGCCCTTCCAAAGTAAAGTGATCAGTGGTCGAAGGTCTAAATTTGGCCGGAGTCCTCCATCCTTTTTGGGCACCAAAAATAGCAGGAATGAAAATACTTCACTTTCTCAGCCTCTAGGACACGGTCTATATGGTGTAGGAAGCTGGCCTGGTGTGTGGTGAATACCTATGGTATTATCACCTTATACCAGGTCCAGGTATCCCATTATTAGTGAAGTGTAGGCAGTGTCTAGAAGCCAGTCTCTCTAGAGGTGGCTGTGAATGAGCAGCCAAGACTTATCTTGGAGACATGTAAAGCATATGAAATATCACGGTTGTCACACAGCACTTACACACAAGAAAGAACCACACAGTGTTACAAAAGTAAAGGTACTTTATTTTAGTGACACAAATACTAAATTGCTAGATAGGCAATTCTCCAATAGGAGGTAAGTACACTATTGTAAAAGCAACAGAAAGCAGTGAAAAGAAATAGGCAATACCGAAGTCCTACGGGGAGACCAAGCCATTTACTAAGAAAGTGGCATGCGAAGGTCGGGTCCCTAACCAAGGACGTGGAATCCGTAGAGGGGAGCTGGAGGTACTAGGAAACCCCAAAGGTAAGTACTAGAGTGCCCCCTAGCAACCAGGAGGAAAGAAGTAAGTTATTGGTTCTACCCAAACCAACCCACAAGACTTCAGAGGAAGATATTGCAAGACCCAGACAAGACTGCAAGACCCCAATGGTGGATCCTGGAAGAGGAAGACCTAGAAAAGAAGGGGACCAACTGCAGTTCCAGTTGGAGTGTCCGGTGGTGGCAGGAGCCACTACCCACCAGTTTGTGGATTTTGAAGTTGGTCGACGATGAGACAAAGATGGTCAGCAAGACAGTACTGGAGCAGGTGAAGAGTTCTTGGTTGATGGAGTCGATACTCCACACCGGATGAAGGATTAGAGTCAATCTGTGGTGTGGAAAAACCACCAACAAGCCTTGGCAAAAGTAAATGTTGCGGATGGAGGAAATATGGAGCTGCCAGGGACCAGCAAGGTCAAGAGGGACTCAACCCACGGGGGAGTCCCAGGTGACCCTCAGCAGAGCAGAGTCCAAAGAAGAAGAGGCAGCCCCTACTGAAGAACCACAGGCAGGGAGCTCAGAATCACATAGGCCCACGCAGCACACCTGAGGAGAGGTCCCACATCGCAGGAGAAGCATACAATGGGCTGCACTTCGCAGAGAAGAGTGCTGGGAGCTGGGGCTACAAGGAGCCTGAAGATCAAGGATGCCAACAAGCCTTGGTAGCTGCAAGAGTTGTAGTGCATGGGGGTACTATCCTGTGTAGTGAGGCAAGGGCTTACCTTCACCAAAGTTGGACAGCTGGCAGAGAGGACCAGGAGACCACTCCAGACCAACACCCATGATGCGGGGTCCACACAGCTCAGGATGAGAGGAGATCTATGCAGCCGTTTGTCATTGCAGTAGGTACCTGCGGATGCAGAGAAGTGACTCTTTCACTCCAAGGGAGACTCCTCCTTGTGCAGACTGAAGACTTGCCGCCCTCAGAGGATGCACAGCCGGGGAAATGTTGCAGTTGTCGGAAGGAGCCAGAGAAACAATGTTGCAGAGCAGAGTTGTTGCTGTAGCTGTATATTGTAGGTTCCGGTAGAGTGCAGTTGCGGTTCCAGTGGCCAGAGGTCAAAGTAAACGGAGCAGAGGAGTCCTGCTGGAGTCTTGACCATCGAATAGGATGACCCCCCAAAGAGGGAGACCCTAAATGGCCCTGGAAGGGGGATTGGTCACCTATCAGGAGGGGGCTCGGACGTCACCTGCCTGACCTGGCGAACCAGATGCTCCCAGAGGCCTCTGCCCACCTTGGATTCAAGACGGCAGAATCTGCGCTCTGGGCACCACCCCTGGAGTGGTCACTCCCCTTTCCATTGCCCAGCTTCGCACCAGAGCAGGGACTGGAGGTCTGCAGACTGGTTTATGCAAGGAAGGCACCAAATGTGCCCTTTAAAGCATACTAGTGGCTTGGGTAGGCTATCCCTCCCAAGCCATGTAACACCTATTTCCAAAGGGAGAGGGTGTTACCTCACCTCTCCCAAAGGAAATACTTTGTTCTGACTTCCTGGGATTGAGCTGGTCAAGCAGCAGGAGGGCAGAAACCTGTCCGAGGGGTGGCAGCAGCATGGGCTCCCTGGAAAACCCCAGAAGGCTGGTGAGAGCAATGCTGGGGATCCTCTAAGGAGCCCTCAGAGTGCATGGAACAATTAAACCAATAATGGCAACAGTATTTGGGTATGATTCCAACATGTTTGATACCAAACATGCTGAGGTTAAATTACCATTATATAGCTGGACATAGATAGGACCTATGTCCAGTACATGCGTAAAATGGCGACCCTGCACTCATGAAGTCCAGGAAAATGGAGCTGGAGTTCGTCGGTGCCCTCACACACAGGTACCTGCAACCTGCCCTCTGGGCTAGGAGGGTCTATCATAGGGGTGACTTCCAGTGACCTGGTGCAGTGACCTTAAGTGAAAGGGTGCATGCACCGTTTCATTCACGCTGCAAAGGCAGGCCTGCAGACAATTTATATGGGCTCCCACGGGTGGCATAATACATGATGTAGCCCATGGGGAGCCCCCGGTGCCTCAATGCCTAGGGTACCATATACTAGGGACTTAAGGGGCCACCAGTATGCCAAATGTTGGGTGTTTGTGGTCCAACAACCAAGTTTAAAGGAAGAGTGCAGTCACTGGGTTCCTGGTTAGCAGGATCCCAGTGAACACAGTCACAACATACTGACAAAGGGCCAAATGTGAGGAAAACCATGCCAAAAAGAGGATACTTTTCTACATATGGCCCCTGTGGCTAGCAGTGGCTTAACTTCCTAAGTAAGACCTGTGGCAGAACAGGGCATGATCTTGTGAAGACTGACCATAAACAGGTGGAACATGAGAGGAGGTAGTTGTGAATGGAAGGGCACCAGGCTTTATCTGCTGTAGTCAAGGGTCTTAATTAAAACACACCAGCTGGAAAGAGGTTGCTGGAAGAGGACTACTGTCTTTGAAAGTGACCACGGTCTCTGCTGCCACCAATTCCTCACAAACTATGAAAGGGCTGTGTTGTCTGATGTAAGGTGTGCGACAACAGTCTCTAGCATTAGGCGAGGCTGAGAATATTGTTTACATTTCTGGTAATGTTAATGGAAATGATTAAGGTAAACCTAAAAATAGGGAAGAGCAGTTATCCTTTAAAGCGATCAGGTGACAGGCCGGCTTTTTCACCAAACAGCATAATTACAAAGGAGGCCTGCACATCACAGGAAAATCATGTGCTGTGCTTCTAGGCATGGTGCCCGATCGCGAAACTCATGTTAATGGTGCAGTCCACAGTATGTTGTGTCCATGCCCACCCGCAAAGCATCTTTACTATGACCTGTCCATCTTAGTTTGCCTGTGGGCAGGCACTTCTGAATTCGTTAGGGATGGTAACATTTCACTGGCCATACCTCACAAGGCATGCCATAGCATCCCAGAAGACTGATGTGATTAAAAGACCTCAGTGTCAAGCTGGCAGAGCAAAAGACTTTTGCTGAGCACATCAATCTGCTCTGAAGGCACATTAGGGCAATGCATTAGCATTTACCTTGCTATGGAAGCCTGACCACCAAACTCATAAGTCACCTATTTATCAGGGAGGCAGTCTCTCCCTGAGGCAGGTCTGTGGTGCCTAACTTCCAGATTACTTACTGGGGGATATATTGATGGTTTGGATCAAGTTGCAGTCACCTTATCTGTTAAAGCCTCGTTGAAAGATAATAAAGGGTCTGAAGTAGCAAGCCCAGACTACAATAATTCTGTTAACAGATTTGAAAGAAGTTGCCAAAAATACAATGCAGACAACTACCATGAAAGAGAATCTCCTCATTTGGAGGTTCTGATGGGAAGTCCAGTTAATTCTCAGGGAAGTATCTAGGCCAGCGGTTCCCAACGTTTTGACTTCTAGGGACCCCCCACTTAATCATTACTGGAACCCGGAGCCCCACTGAATCATTATTGGAATCCCGAGACCCCCACAAGCCATTATTGGAAGCCGGTGACCTGGGCCCAAGCATTGCTGATGATTTGAACCACAAAACAATACACAAATATAAAAAATAACATTCAGCAAATACACAAGATGGTGGCATTTAATTTGCAAACACATAACTAGAAAAGAAAAATGTATTTTTAATAGAAAGGTTAGAGCTTTTCTACATTTAATTGAGGCCACTCATCGTCCATTTTGTTGGATGCACCTGCACTGCTCCAATCAATCAATCTGAGGATACTAACTTAGGTTTTTAGCCTCCAATTTCAAATTCCTTCACATTTACAGTATGTTTTAAAATGTTCAATTGTACATTTAGCTTCTTTATTTATATACACGTCATTAATCTTAATATATTGTAATTTTCTAAGTAGTTGGGGGACTCCCTCCCCACCTGATCTAGGCCACTGTCATTCTGTAGATCTAAATAGAGGCCATCATTGATGTAGTGAGATTTTTAGTGGGGTGGGGGGGGGGGTGACTAACTGACTGTAACCTTATCACACAAAGTACATTGAAGCTCTTGAATGGAGTCAGAATCCAATCTGAACATGGTCCCCAGGCTACATCAGTATTGGTATTTAGAAAGAAAATAGGGGTTCATCCACTTGTAACCATAACAGCGTAGGCTAGGCGAGTCCTGCTGTCGGATCTGCCTTGAAGATAACCATCTGGGTAGTCTCCTGTGGAGGTGCCACTTGAGTGGAGGCTACGGTAGTTGGCACCAAGGCCTCTGGTGCGAGTGTGGAGGCATAGGTAGGCACCTGCCAGTGGAAGTCTGATTGGGGCCCCTACTGGTCAATGAGATGTCTGGTGTTCAATGGGGTCAATGTTTTAGCAAGCTATAGCACGGGCTCCCTGAAGGCTTCATCTTTGGAGGGTGTCAAAGGGGGGCCCAGAAAACTCTAGATGCACCAAGATGGGCATCAGGGTGGGTTCGAAATCAAATGACAGAACTGAAATCGGGTCCTTTGAGTAACAACTAGGTGACTTTTCTCAAGTGAAGAAGTGACATGATGGTGACTAGTCCCTCTTGTATTTTTTGCTTTTGTGTCCAAATGTCTCTCAGCTTAATCTTCCACTTGTCCAAGGATGGTAACTTCGAGCATGACTGACGCCCATGACCTGGATTTGGAACAGATCCCAAGCTTGGAGCATGACCGTCCCCCTCTCTTTTATGCTGCACTGTAAAGCTTTGCTTCCCGGTCCCAAATGGCCTTTGATGCACCAGGGAACATTTATCACATGACTTAGATTTAAGCCTGCACCCTAGATACCACAAACAGACATCGTATGGATCGGAGTGACATCTGCTTCCTTTTCTAGCACCATGTCTAGTAAACAAGTTGTTTTGGAGTTGGTAAACACTGAAAAAAAATTGGGAGTGGAGATCCAGATTTGCAAATGGCATGGAGAAGAAAGGAACGCCTGTTAGAATGTAGGGGTGGCATCTTTCCATGTCTAAATGTCACATCCTGGGACCGTACAAGGTCACTGTATAGCGAGTGTAGCCACCCATTAGTCCCGAAAATCAGGGTTTTTTTTTTTTTTAGTTCCGGATCCAGTTTATCACCCGAGGAAAGTCAAAAGGTGAGGGATCTACAGCTAGAATTATCCATCAGATAGCCATCTGCAATACTTCTGACTATGCTGTCCCAGCTGCAGATATGAGCTGTGTGAGAAGCCTGCAAACTGGTTATGCTGCTGCACAGAAAATACACTTGTAATCTGAAAGAGTCTCAACTGAAACAAAAAACAAACAAATAAATCCGGTATGGAATATATTTATTAAAACTCGAGTAATATGGCGGCAACACTAATGGGAAATAATGACATACAAAACTGGCTAACGTAAATACGATTGACCCTGAATGTTGATTTTCAGTTTATATTGTTAAGCAAATCAAAAGGAGAGACAGATTTTTTTAAAAATCAAGTCAAAAAATATTTTGCCCAATCCGTTTTAAAATAATTGAAAATCAATATCACATTTTTACGGACACAAATTTGGTTAAATGTTAAAGACATATATCTCGATGAATTATTAGCATTCCAAATATGCAAAATCAATTACACCTTTAACAAGAACGCTCCAAATCGAGAACATGAAAATATCAAGCAGTGTTTTTTTCAATCCATACTGTTCAAGTACTGTGCGTAACAAAGACTGCATCTTAAATCAAGGGTCCCTAATTGTGCAACCGCCTCAACTGACACCCGGCAATTCTGTGCACACATTTATAAGCCGAGTGTGACTGGAGCAGTTCAAATATGAAAACTGAAGAATGCAATCCCTATTCAAGTTTAAGACCAACAGTATTTGTTCAATCTAATCTTCAGAGTATGGCATATTTTCCATAAGTGTACATGTGCTGATTACTGTAAAGCATAAACAATAATTAAATACGTATTACAAATAATCAAAGAGCATTTAGGTTAATAATAATAATAATATGCTAAGCAGGAAAAGGTTAACAGCTCTTTGTTAATTGGGTGGGCACGGCACTTTGCCTTACTGATTAACACATAACCTGAGTAGCACCTTTAAAAGTTCAGGTATTCCTAATTTTTACCATGTCACACGCTCAGTACAAAAACTTAGCACAACGTTAAGATGCCTGTCAAGGCTTGCGGTATGCCTCACTTTCTTGTACCTGGGTGTAACAAATGCTTGCTAACAAGTGTACTTTGTGCTGGAGACTGGAAGTCGCCACGTTAAAATATTAGTTATATAAATACAATTAGTTGTAAGAAAAAAGAAAAATATTTTCTCATTACAACACTTGGTTCTATTTTCCTACAAAATTGCACTTAAATCCTATTGCATTCTCGCTGATCGTTGTATGCCAGGGAATCTTATAGGAGTGTTGAACAGCATGGATTGATAAACGACATCTCCTAAAAACAGAAATCTTTCCGAGGTTTGTAGAGTTTCAACCTGCTCTATATGTTCTAGCCTTCATGCCGCTTGATTATGGGTAGAAATGACAGAGGGGAAGGCAACTCCGAATAGGTGGCATGACTGACAAGGTTTTACTTATGATGTCCACAAAGATTACCATGACTGGACACGTGTACATCGGACGAAAGTTCAGAATAGATCTCCATCACATAAAGATCTAGCATGTGCGATTTTCAGCAAGAAGGCTAAATGGTTGCTCTAGTTTTTATGGTTCTTCACATCTACAAGAAAGGGAACAAGATCATACGTTAGAACACAATAATTTAATAACCAGACTGCAATTCATAGTAAAACTTAGTACAGGTGGCTCACAAATAATAAGGCTTCAGGTAAAACGAAAACCCGTATTTGTCTGCTTACTTTAACTTTAAGTGCATGTCGTACGTAATATTAATACACAGAAAGGATGCTATTTTCGGCTAACTAAAGATTCAATAGCTTGCCCTAAACTGCTTTTACCTTCACATATTACTTCTCATGACATGTTCAATGACTGCATTGATAACATCCCTAATGATATCTGAAACAATATTGTTGATAACATTGTGCATGGCAAAGGCACAAGTTATATTTACATCCGGAACGTTATAATTACTTGATAGCTAAACCTGATTAATTTCAGTTAGGTTAAAGTGTCAGTTGAAACTTAACCTTTTAAACTAACCACAACGTCCCTTTAAACCCGACAGCTGCAACAACCAAAAAAAAAAAGTTCTACAAAAAATACGACAAAATAAGCATTGACAAAGCCAAGAGGCCATATCCTCCTATTGGCTTTGCTAATGCTGGTTTTTAGAATTGGAATGATGTGGAGTGACAGCACTGCGATCTTAGACTGGTGCCTTTGTTATCAGATCAGGATCTACGATGCCACTAGGGAGACTAGTTTTTGTGCTTCTTATGTTTATGGTGAAAAAGGGAGGAAAACTCTTGAAAAGGCCATCAATCACAAGCATTCGCAAAGCCAATAGGTCTCGCCTATGCAAGAGCTACTGGCTTTGACAATGTGTTGTCACGTTGTAAAGCAGCGTGGCTGCTGTTCAGCATGCCTATAAGTTAGTGGCGCAGAGAAGGTGTTGAGTGCATTGGTGCAGGGTGTTGCAGAGTACAGTGGCGTAGGTTACAGTGGCAATTAATTTAGTGGCCTACAATGATGCGTCGTCGAATGCAGTGACGTATATGAGAGTGGTTCATAGTAAAGTGCAGTGGTGTAGAGTTGAGTGATAGCGGCGCAGAGCAGATTCAAGTAGAAGGTGCCGAGCAGAAGCGAGTGGCATAAAGTGCAGAGCAGAAGCAAGTGGTATGATGTGCAGTGACATAGAGTAAGGATATAGTGGTGCGGTGCAGAGTTCAGTGCCATAGAGAGCAGGAGAGTGGAGCAGTGCAGAGGCACAAAGCGCAGTGACTCGCGTGGAGTGCATTGGGTAAACGTAGAGTGTTCTGGTGTGGAGTGGCATGGAGTAGCTTGTTTCGGAGTGGAGTGGTACAGAGTAGAGGGCAGATGCATAAAGTCGCATAGAGTGCAATGGCGTAAAGTGGTGTACAGTGCAGTGGCACAGAGTGCAGTGGTTCAGAGTAGACTAGAGTGGCAAACAGTGGATTGGCATAGAGTTGTGTTACAGAGTAAAGTCCAAGGCGTAGAGTGCAGTGTTGCAGAGTGGCATAGAGTGGGAGTGGAACTGAGCAGACTAGATTGGTGTGGCCTAGACTGGAGTGCACTGGCACAGGGTTAAGAGGCGTAGTGTGAATTGGCAAAGTGCAGTAGAGTGGTGTAACGAGGAGTGGTGCAGAGTAGAGTGGAGTATGCCTGGTGTGGTAGTGCACTGCCATTACAGACAATTTTAAATTAAAATGACCTACAGTTTTACTAATAAAATACAGGGCAGAAACAAAAATGTGTGGAAACTGCATCACGTAGTTTAATGATTTGTTTTGATCATATTAGAGTATTCGTTTCCAACACACTTCAGAAATAACAAAAAATGTGTTTCATGTGTATTAGCAATTCGGATATATTCTGAAATACTTACACACAAGGGTGTGGAATTTAATAAAATATCTATACTTGTCCATGGGACAGGTTGCTTCATAAATTTACTTGCCCTGTTACAAAATCCACTTATCTCTTTGGTGCCAAGTAGGATGATATATCATTATATAAGAACTTAGACTATAGCCTCTCTGATTATGCCAAGGCTCATACTATACTAAGGTTTGGATACTAATAAATTGCTTGTAGTGCTGCCTTTCCGCAAATCTACATACTGGGGCTGGAGACAACAGTAACAAATAGTTCCAGGCTTAGAATGCCCCTTTGAACACGCACAAACCTACTAACTTACATGTTTTAGGGATTTTCACCAGGTCTTCTCTATCTTTTCTCAGACTAAGAAAGGTTGGAGATTTGCAGAAGTAAAATTTCTTCCAGGATTGGGGAAAAAAGTGGTTGGAGGGAAAGTGAACTTGTAAACGCTCAGAGTGACTCTCCACATGCATATTTGCCCGTACTAAAATGCACTTCACAAATATTTTAGCCTAGTTTTGTAAATTCTTGTGAATTCATGCAAGCTGTAGATCTGTACTACTGGAAGGGAATATACTATGGGTGCACTTTGTGTGTTTTTGCAATATGCAAGAACTGGGCCCCTACCTAGGTCTCGTGTTCACCCTTTTTTTTTTTTTCTGTCTCTATCTACTGACTGGCTTCACTGTGAGTGACGGCATTCTGCTCTTTCACAAGGTGCATATCGGAACACAAAGTAGTTTATTCAGTGCCAGGAAAGCTGTGGCAATGTGTTCTTTTTGAGAACAAAAACACTTTAATTTTTGACAATGTTTGTTTGCATCTCCCACACCTATATAGTAGTACATAAACCATGTGAATACAAGACACACATCGACAAAACCATAAAGGCTGACAACTAACGTCGGACCTTTTGGCTTCCCCAATGCTTGTTTATTTTCATGTTTGCCAAAATCCCATTGAAACTGGTTACCCTGATTTTCCATTATGAATATTTTTTTGAAATATTAGCATGCCTCAACAAATTTTACTGAAAGATGCTTCAAAGAAATGGTATCTAAAACTTCAAAGTAGGTTAGCAACACTTTTACCTACTTGCATTTTTTTGTGAACACGTTTTTAAGCAAAGAATCAGTCTTGCTTTCAACATTTTGCAGATATTTACATATAATCATAGCAATATATGAGCCATATACGCAGGCTCTTATTGTTAAACCAAGCAAACGTGTGTATACATTTTTATACTGGAACCACTGCCAGTAGTTCAGTCGGAGGCTTACAACATTTCCTTAGAGCGCTCATCAGAAAAATAAAGGCTTTGCGTTAATGAACCAGAAGTGCAAGTTCTAAAAGTATTAACATATGAACACAAATATTATCTTAACTAAAGACAATGCCCTTCCATGATCCACAATACACTGTAACCTGGCAGTCAAATGGTTTGTGCTGCAGGGGATTGGGCCTATTTCTTTCAAGGACACAATAATCATGAAAACTTGTCCTGGACACCAAACATTATGTCATGGCATCGAGTTATAAGAATTCCACAACCCTGCCCTTTCTCAAATGATTTTAGAAAGTCAGACAAGTTCTGTGATGCAAGTTACAGTCACATTCCTAAACTTATTTGAAAAGGATTCTTTTCTTCTTGATTTTAAAGCATCAGATCGACTGTTTAGTTTTTACCAATTATGATTAGAGAACTGAACACCCAACTGCACAAAAATATGCTTAACAGGAATCTTAATTTTTCCCCGATTTACGTTTGGAAAACAGTCATTGTTTACGAGGTCGGCAACAAGTCGGGAAGCCACATAGGGGAGTTTTAAAATTATGTTGTACAATATTTTTAAAGTAAAAACACGCTTACCTGTAGAGAAGTGCGGCACAGCCACTGGTCTTTATCTGTTGCTAGTTTCAGGCAGGTAAAAAGTTCACAGACACTTGGCAGACTGTAACAGTCCTGCTAGAAATAAAACAAAAACAAAATCTCTTGATTTGAAATTTCAAGGTGTGTAGTGCAGTCTCAGCCCCAGAAATCTCCATTGCATTTGAGTTTTTAAAACATTCAGTTCATACAAGTACACATGCTCCATTAAGTCTACATTCGGAAACTTGCAGCAAAAACTAGACTCACTTTTATTATTGTCTTTAGACTGTGAATACTGATACACAAATGAGAAAAATCAATCGAGGCCGATCATTAACGTTGAAAACGTGTATTGGCCGTCTGTACAGACTCTTTTTGGTGTACTTTGTTGTGTCACGGTGGGGTCAATATCAATATCACTCTAAGTGAGACATATTTGGTGGAAAGTTTTGACGGACAGGGTGTTTTATAACAGAAAGAGCATAAGAAAGAGTGGAAGAGAGCTCAGCTAGAGGACCACTGCTGTTTGGTGGGGGCATTACACACAGCTATCGCAAAATGAACCAGGAGTTAACTGGAGTAAAGAGAATTTT
Organism: Pleurodeles waltl; assembly: GCF_031143425.1. NCBI lineage: Eukaryota > Metazoa > Chordata > Amphibia > Caudata > Salamandridae > Pleurodeles > Pleurodeles waltl. Next base: position 1,368,926,922 of record NC_090445.1, read on the forward strand.
AAGATACCTAGCTATCAGAAGCTTGGATCTTTAAATACAACTAATTCCTATCTAAGGGTTGAGGACAATGAGATCATCCTGTCGATGCTTAATTTGTATTAAAAAAAATAAAAGTGCCAGTACCACTGATGAATGACAGCGTTGCAGATTACCAAGGCTGCCTAGTTTTGATTCAATCTCATCGTTCTTTACCTTGGTGCCAGACAATTCCCGATTCTTTACTTCATTCTTGCAGGTTCATTGCTCACCTTGCTTTTTAGGTTCTGCCTACAGACTGAACTATTGTTTCTTATTTCAATACCTCAGACTGAAGTATGATCCACACCAATGCAGAAGGCAAATAAGGATCAAACTGTATCCACCATCTCCCCAATTTACATTAACAAAGCAACAATTAGTAACCTCGGGAAAAACCTGGCACACATGCTTCACTGCCCAACAGTGGACATTGCCATTAATAATTGAGATTTTTAAAAATAAAAAAAAAGTGACTCGTGTTCAACCCTACCTTAGATTTTGCAGCAGATGTATGCTAGTGCCATGCGGTAAACGAATACTTTAGAATTGGCCTAAAGGCATGTTATGTACTATACTAATCATAATGCCCTTCTTGCAGGCAATGGGAACCACAGGACACAGAGTGCTCTGCTCTCCTCGACTGGTCGATCTCATCTCACTCTGTCAAACCTCCCTGCATACTTTCCACGTGGGCCAACACATCCCTCATCACTGACTCAATCACCTTGAACAATCATTATTAAGACAATACGTGCTTTCACAGTATGCATCCTTCCACAGCTCCTGTGGCCGTTACTTTTAATGAACAAAATATTAGTCCTTTTCCGATTCATAAGCAGGAGGTAGAGAAGCAAGAACACAGTTTCATAAAACGGCACAAGATTCTTTCTACACACTCCATGATGTATAAATCAGTCACAAAAAAAAAAAAAAAAAAAAAAGAAGTGGCTGGCCTACGCATACGTCAATCTATTTTTCACTTTGCGCGCACCCACCATTAATCCAAATGAACCAGAGAGGCTCCTTAGATCAGGGTGGAAGATCAAAAAACAAACATTAATTAGAACAGTCTTTCTTACTCAGTACTGTAACAGTGGGACTAAAGCTCGAAATTTTGCTAACTGAACGTCACTTTGGGATTTTAGTTTCAATTCCCAGACTACCACAGAAGAATCTAGTGATCTGAAACTTTGAGAGAATGGCATTTCTGAGAAGAGCGTACTTTATACAGATGAGGTATTAATCAAATTCTAAACCCTTGTACATTTGGTCTTTACGACTGTAAAATGCAGAAAGGTAGTGCTGCATCACACTGGGCAAAGAGAAATAAATTAAAAGCAGGCTACAACTCTTTGCTGGAATGGATAGCGATAGGTGTTGGAAGCTGAACTGTAAAGAATAAGCATGTACAATTATCCCATGCAAAGCACAGTTTTGTTACAAAACTGCAAGTACTTGGCTAGGTCAATTTAGAACGTCCATGCAGGAAAGTAATCTACTCTGTACACTGGCCAAATGGCTATCAGGGTATACTCACATGTGCTCTTTTACGTAGCAGCCACTTATCTTCTAGCGGAGTCTGCTCTGAACTTTGCAAGTTATCTGTATTCTTAGAAGACATCGCCCAAGTGTCCACATGGAGAGGAAGGTGGAACGGAGACAGAAAGTCAAGCCGTGGCCTCTTGCTGCAACTTTCTGGCAACTCTTTACTGGCTTTCTCCTCATTGCTTCCTGCTGTATTTGTTGACTTTGTGACCCACTCTGTCAGAGGAGTGTCAAGAATTGCACGAAGATGGGTAAGCGAAGCCTCTCGAGGTACTTTGGCAACTCTCTGCTCTTCAGCAAGTTGACTGCAGGGATGAAGCCAGATGTTAACTGCTGGCTTGGGCTTATCTATATCCATGCTCTGTTTGGGGGTGCAGTTCAGCAGCACTCCGTTTTTATCCTTCCCTTCTTTCTTAAGGAGCCATTTTCGAAGTGCTTCTTTTTCACAGCTTTCTTCACAGACACACTCAGAAAAGCTTGTACATGGCTCGTTTGCCCTGCATAACTCTTCCACGTTGAAGGCTGGCTGATGCTGCGGCAGTAGCCAGCCGTCATTGCTGGATGCTGAAGGGGACCGCTTTAGACCCAGATTCTCTGTCAGGCACTTCAGGCTCCCAAGATTTTCAATCTCAACTGTTGTGCTTAGAGCACCACAGCAATTATTGCAGGATTCAGCTTTCGGGAGCCAGTCATTCAGGTTATACTCCTCTTTAAAGGGCTTCAGCACACATCTCCACTTTTCCTCTGCCAGGGAACTTCTGCTATCTACTTCGGTAGGAGTAATCAGCCAATCGGATACGTCCATATCTTCCTGCTCAAGTAACTCCAAATCATCAATCTTCTCAATCGAGAAAGTAGAACTGGCAATGGAAAAATTTCGCATTCGGAAACACGTTCTTTCTGGGTCTTCTTCCTTTGGCTGATGCTGAAGAAGCCAATTTTCAAGATCTTTTTGGTGCCCCAAGATCTGATCCATGCTCAGCATGTGCATTTTTGAAGAGCTTGATTCCTAGGCAAACAACACAAGAGTGGTTGGTTTAGGTTTATGATATAAACCAACAGATTACACAGTGCACGGTCTGCCATAGAGCAATTACTAAAATTATACTCCGGAAAAAAGTTACGCCCAGTGTTTCAAATATCACTCCATCTGCGTGCAAAATACTTCTTTGGAAAGTGCACATGCTTTAATATTATCTACAATAAAAACGGTAAGCTACATAGTAACAGATCACTCAAAACCAAATGAGCAGCAGAAAATACATCTGAATGGCCTACTTTCTTGGGAGAATCAAAGATACGGTATAACTGAGCCAATTTATTTTGAATGTTAACAATTTACAATACTTGTTTTTCAAAATCACCCTTGTTCTGTCGCGGTTTATTTTTACATGTAGATTTACAGACAAGAATGCCCTAAGCCCAAGTAACAAACAGACATGGACTGCAATATGGACCACATTCTCTCGAGCAATATTCTGTTTGTTATCTCCTTCCAATAACCCTTTATGCATATTCAGCCATTTAAAATACATTGAATTGCATGCTGTTTTTACCTGGCTTGAATCCGTGGTGTGCTTTTTTAAGAGCCAGTCCTCGGTACTGGAAACGGGAATATGCAACTCTGGAGGAGTGAAAGGTTTGCTTTTAAGTAGCCAATCAGTGAGCGGAGCGTCCAGTGTTTCCGGTAGTGATTTCTGAAATAAGGAATTCAGTATTAGAATAAGTGAACAAAATGCTAAGCAAATTCTGAAAATTAGCTTCCTAACTCAGTGGCTAAATAACTATACGCTCGCACCAGGTAATTTAATAAACTCTTAGACAATCACAAGACAAGTGATGGTGATAGTTAAATCAGTGTCAGAGAAGTTTATGGAATTACATTTTTGTGCATCATTAACAACGTGTAGTATACATTTAAAACAGGATTTCACATCTGTAGACTGAATACAACCGCTTTTTTAATCGAGTTTCTATGGCGTGTATAACTATTTCCTAATGTGCTTAGTTAGGTCAGATTATTGTGTAAAAAGGAATTTTGGACAAGATGTAAGCAATTTGTCACTCCCTCTGTTTTTCACCGCTCTGCACCCATCCTCTCCCGCAAAGCTTCGCAGTACACAGTCAAGACGCAAATATTGAGATATTTCCATTGTTGTACTTGTTTTGCTTACATTGAACTTTCCAACTGTAAACAAGTTAACATCACAAGTGACAATGAAGGAGCACCCCACTCCCAGTCCCAGGCATTTGTCATGACCAGAACATTTTGACTTCGGATAGGCAGTCTAACTACTTGTTTCAGGCATATAAACCAAGCATATCCAGATTGGCAAGAGAAATTTGCTTATGGCGACCACACTGCGCTAGATTAAATACAAATTCCACCCCCTTAATCTGCTAAAACAGCTGTAAGGTATCAATGTGTATGGATCCACCTTTCGTTATGTGTACAAATGTACACACATACATGGCTAACTATGAAACATTTCTTATTTAACTCCTTGAACAGCTGTACTTTCATGTGATATCTACGCCCTAGAATTTTGTCTAGATTTATTAGGAGAACAAATGTAATATACCTGCTCAACTGCTGGCACGAAACAGGTCTGCATTAGCCAAGGATTCTGGATCACAAAGTTATTTCGAGTTGCTGTGCCTTCTTGCTCCAGGGACTATATTAAAACAAATCCAAACCTTTTACTATATCATTTTCGGTTGTCGATACAGTGCACAAAAACAAACACAGGATCATGCTAAACATCAAACCATACACAAAATCAATAAGGGGAACCTCATAGTTCAAATCGTGATGTCATCTGATAACACGAAATCAGCCCTGCCCAGTGCCACCTACGGAACTATTCTGATACTTACTGTAGATTTCACGGAGCCAAAAGAAGTGATGGCATGGCGCAAGGAAGGAACATCTGCATCAAAGTTTAACGATGAGGACTCTTCAGGTTTAAGGGTCAGGTTACCAAGCCTGCATAAATTGTGAACATAAAATTACATTAAAAAAAGAATCAAGGCTATATTTTCTTACTGTCACATGATGTCAAAACAAACAATTTTGCAATAACAGTCTTAACTTATAAAATTTAACTGATAAGCACGGCAAAATACTAAGACAATTGTCAGGAAAGCTTCACAAAGATAAAAACCATGAAAAGAATCAAGGGTGGTTCTGTAAACCTAACTACTAACTGACCAGTGGATGAGTTGTTCTAGGCTTCAAGTTTTTCGTTTTACAGATCTCCGGATATCCTGCAATTATTTGGTCCACACTAAACAGAACTTGGACAATGTCAAATATAGCCTCAGGGCAAGTTCCTTATTATGTGTAACCAAGATAAGCTAGATGTAGCAGAGCTGCTTGTGATCAAGCTGAACCATTATTGCCTTGACCACCTTTACCAATGACTGGTGACATCACAATGCGCCCTTTGTCAAGATAGCGTTTCCATCATTTGCTTCAAGTGAGAATATGGATGGTATAATATGTCACAAGCATGCGATTTTAATACTGTTATTCCTAAAGGAAGAAAAAAAAAAGTCTACAAGTGTCATACGAGGGGAGAAACAGCACCGGAAGCTCAAATCAGTCAGAATACCTTGAGTTCTTTGACTCCCACAAGCAATTTCCCCTCTTTTGAAAGAGGGGTCATAAACCTCAGAAAATACGAGAAAAAAAAACATGGAAGAGTCCCTCAATTGTGTTCATTCATATTATATGAACTTGGCATTGTGCCAATGGGGACTTTCAGGCACACTTAATTTAACTAGACTGCATACATAGCAATAAAAAACCTGCTAAGGGGGACAGGGTAGATGATGGGGACTTTAAGGCACACTTAATTTAACTGGACAGCATACATAGCAATAAACAAAACCTGATGAGGGGTACAGGGTATGTGCAAGCAGACCCAATTTTGTCAACTGGGTGGATTGCTGGTTTATCTAATCCTCCCAATAAAAAAACAAAAACAAAATAAATTAAAAAAAAAAAAACACACACAACACATACCTTAAAATTTTGGGCTTGCAGGTCCAAACGTTTAACCAAGAAATAAAACTTCAAAATGTTTCGTGACCTGTTGCCAGTTTGGCAATTCTTTTTACACTTTTTCTTAGGGAGAAATTACGTTTTTCCTACAGACAGTTCATTCAAATGAACACTGAAAAACAGAACAGTTTCCAAAGCAGAAACCAAAATCTAGACAAAAATAAATAAATGGAGCATGTATTTACTTGTGCCTGTGAATCAATCATAACCTTTGGCAAAGTGGCTATCTGTAAGTTCTAAAACTTTACTAACAGCTTTAAAAGGATCAATGCAGTGAAAAATGAGGTACTTTTGTATATGCAGTGGGTTACTTACATGCTGCTCGAATAGGAAATTAAATAAACAGAACACGATTTGGTAGCTAACGCAAAACCTTTGACTTCAATTAAGATCAAATAGTACAGGGGTTAAGACAAGTAGCTACAAGGCATGCTTTGTTTGAAACCTCAAAGTACACTTTCCATTGAGTTACTTTGAGCTCCATTATTTTGCTCTCTAGTTGATTGTAAGCCACTAGTAGACATTAAAATATTTTAGTATTATGTTCAATCATACAATGCAGGAACCTTTGGCGCGCGCGCGCACACACACACACACACACACACACACAGGGGGAATTTGTCATCAGAATGTTCAATACATTTCAAACATGTAAATAATACGAAACATACATTATACTAAGGCGATATATTACCTCTCTAGGCAACAAGAGATCTGATTGGCTAGGTCGTTGCTGTGCGGAGTTTCCAGCTGGTGGATCAGACAATTGAACTGTCCCAACAACTGTAAAAATAATTCAAAATGTAAGAAGACCATTGCTGCTTTAATGACTCTAGAAGGTATTGAACAGTACTTTATACGTTGTTGCTTTTGAAAGTAACTTATCTACAAGAAAGCTTTCAGGTTCCCAAATAAATACAAACAAACCGACACAAAGTCCACATAGACAAACACACAGGTATTGAACTTCAATTCTTACCCAATAAAGTTGCTGTGCCTGTTGTTGTAATGCTTCTTCTTTCAGCTGTTGAATAAGGTCTACTTGCTCAAGCAACCACACTTCCCGACTGCGCAGACATTCCAGGTGTCGGCTTATACAACTGTGGATTTGGGCTTTTACCTGCCAGACAGAACTCACACTTAACATTACGACAACAAACAGATCTTCGACAATGGACAGACACTACTCAGATTTACTTCTAAAACGCTATTTAAAGTGACTAACAAAATTGTGATATATTATTTAATATAACAGGTTTTAGGATAGTGGCTTACACCATGTAACACATTTAAGAATAAGATCGCTGCACTTCATCAGAACAGAATGGGTTTTTGCAATGGATGTATGCAGTTGCAGGGCTGAAGCTCCATATGTCAAGAAGTTAACAAAGCCTGCATTTATACAGCCTCATCTTCATGTTACGTGTGCTAGGCTTTCTAGATTAGACATGTAGTTTAAGACCTCCTACTTTAGTCACTCCCTCTGCCAAGAAAACAGCCAGATATTTCCAATTAAAAGATTTTCGGGATTATGATGAAGTCAGCAAACCATCCCAAGATTAGTGGTCTTATCTTAAAAAATGATCTCACAGCACAATAAGCTCCATCTGTCACCAAATGCTGCAGGTCTAAAAAGGCACACAATTGGGTGTTTCATAAACAGATCTGTCACTACACGTTATTGCTTGAAGAGCCAAGACTAAATAAAAAAATGACTTGGATTTGCTTGAAGCACCATAAGCAATGAATCATTACCGGATGGAGGTAGCCACTAGTCTAAACTTACCATTTGAGAAGACAAAAAAAAAATAACTAATGAATTCACATCTGTGTTTATCAGGAGTAAAAACACATCCAACAGTATACTGTTGGACGGGAAAGGAATTCCACAGTTTGTGGTTTAGTAGTTTCAGGTGTGAGAAATAACGCCGGCAGGCCTCAAACTGAAGGAATATTTTGAAATTATGCTACAAAAAGTGCTAAAATCGAAGTATTAACAAAATATATTTTGTTCAACAGAACTACTACTAGCACAGAAATACAAATTGAATTTCACAGTTTTACCTTGAAACAGGAGCAATTCATTTTAAATAAAAGCTTATCTGTTTGTCATTCCCACTATGACCCACCAAAACTAGCAGTCCAGGGCTTCAACAGAAGTGTCATTTTTTCATCTGCAGGCAAAGAAAGCTGATTAAACCTCTTTTTGTAACCCAACAGATACTGTGCTCCGTTTTACTGGACGTTCTTCATTCTGTCCAAAAGTCCACATTACTGAAGCTCTCAAAGGATGTGAAAGAAGACTGGAAGGCCCTTGCGCCTTCATCTTTTGAGACAGCCTGTAACTACTCCACCTGAGAACAGCATATATCGAGAAAAAAGGGCATTGAGTGCTACCTTAAGAAAAGGCCATGAACTCCACCTGTAAGTAGATCTGATAGCAGCTAGTCAGTAAGCGTGTTCTAAGACTTTACTCGAGGGACTCGGCTGGGATCATTGGAGCACAGTACATGGCTCTGGGGCTCAGGGACTAAGCCAACAAAGTACAACTATGTAGGACTGTGTACATAGGCGAGGGGAGTGGGATGAATGGGTTGATGTAGTTGTGCTAGAATAATTACGTGGCCCTTTGAGGGGGAATTTGGGTACTCACTGTAAATACGGGTCTTTTTTGTTTGTGAATTTCAGGAGTAAATGGTGCAGGCCTGATAGAGTGAATCTTGTTCTTACTTCTCAGAGAAGGAGACACACTGCCTCGGTGTTTGTGTTTTTACAGCCTCGCTGGCAATGTGATTAAAAATGCTGACCTGCCGAAATTATATATATATATATATATATATATATATATATATATATATATATATATATATATATATATATTTATTTATTTTTTTTAACCATGAAGCAATCTTCAGGTCAGAGGCTGTAGCATGTATGATGCTTGGAGTGGAGCCAGCATGGATGCAAGGAAAGCAGCGAACAGGACATTATCCCACCAAATGGTTGAGGTCTTCACTTCTACTAACTTTACTTTTGTATACCCTTACTTCTCCTTCTTATCCATACACTTTATTAATCAATTCTAAGTGACTCGATCCCTGGTTATCAACTTAAGCCTCTTCCGTAATACTAACCACTTCCTTGATTTTACTTTTAATTTGATTACATTAACTTTTACTAACACTTACATTCAATCCTAAACTACATCAAATAATTATTTCCATAACATTAACCCTAACACTACCTTAAATTCAGTTTGTTGTAATTCTAACCAAAAGGTTTTAATATGAACTCAATCAGAAATGTAACCAAAGGTTACTGGGAGGTTATAGTTAGGTTTTGAATTTACTCGTATAAAACCACAGAAATTCAACAGTTATAGTTAGAGTTCTTTTAAGTAACTGTAACTCAAGCCCTAAGGTAACTAAAACTTGCACATTAGAGCGTTTGAAAATGGGTGTGTGAGAGAGTGGGTGCATGTATGAGTGAATGGACTAGTGTATGAATGACTGGTTTTTCTTACAATTTTTTTTGTATTCGCGAAAATTCATGACTTCTTTGCAAATATCACAAATTGTGACCCAAAATTATTTGAACCCCATAATTTGCCCCTAAAACACACCTATATCCCACCCCTTCACTCCGACCCCTCATGCCACTTTCAGTTCATATTTTCACCCGCAGGGACAGTGTCCCGTGAAATAAGTTGGCGACCACAACTTTCTAGTCATGTTGTGGTCAGCCAATTGCAGCGCTACTTTTCGCATGTGTATTTGTGAAAAATGCACGAATTTTGCAAATTATTCGCAAAGTCTTCGCAGTCAGAGATATACAAATTTATTTTCCCTTTAATAGCTCAAAAACTACTGAACAGATTTACACCAAATAAGCAAAAGTGTGATCTGCGTACCAAAAGCTAGATTTCTGCCAAATGGGGTGATTCTGTCCAGCGGTTCGGGCTGTAGGCGCAACATAGGAAACACAACTTTTCACCCCCTTTTTCTCTGCCTCCGCTTGACTGATTACCCCGAAACTTTCTGTAAACAACAAGAATAACTGCAACACTTTTTTGGGGGGGAAATTTCATGAAGTTTGGTCAAACTGTGCCAAATGATATAGGCAAGTCAAAAAACACTTTTTCCAATGGGAACATGGCCCCAACTGTAACTACCTAGTGATTACATCCACTAGGCAATTATACACTCAAGTGCATGGGTTTGATTTCAGTGGTTTGAAAAAAAAAAAACACAACAACCATACTCCCTTTTTACCTGTGCCATCCCTTTTTCAAACGCTTCCCAAACCTGACTGCTATGAAATCCCGAACATCATTTTCATACGTCCCCCTCCTTTTTAGCTAATTTACCCAAGTAACAAGCACACGTTGTCTACTCCCAATAACTTAACTTACGACTTTTCCTTTTCCAATCCAAATCATTCTATTCCTACTCAAAACACTAATGAACATACAAGAACTCAAGAGCACAAACTCACCACAACTAATCCGCAACTAGGGGAGTGGGGATAAAGAGAGAGCTTGATAGTGAATTTTAGAAGCACTTTATAAACATGATAAGAATTTAAGTTTGTTACCTCTCGTCCATTGTCTTTAGTCTGCTGTTCTGCCTTTAAGATTCCACAAATTGCTTCCTCCAAATCTTTTTTAGCTTGAAGGCACTTCAAGAGGGGATCCCTGTTGCAGGATCCCCCACTTGGGTCCTGTGTGGAGTTCATTTTCCTTTGAGATTCTAAAATTGAAAAAACAAGGCTATTCTATTAATATAATAATAAACTCAGTCCTACTAATAAATATGTTTCTACACTAAACATGGTTTAGCTTAGCATATTTGCATCAACACTTTCAATCTTTTGAAAGAAAACCACCAAGAAACAACCTAACGTCAAAAGATATAAAAATATTTCATTATGAGCTAGAAACTAAGTCAGTTTATAGCCTTGAAGGAAATTATAGGAAAGTGTTGCTAGTATGGTATTTTGTCACATGCTTCCCTTCCCCCCTCCAAGTCCTGAAGATTGCTCCCATCTGATTTTTTTTTACAGCACATTTCTTAAGGACGATGATCATTACAAGGTGAAAGCATGATGGACTCAATGTAAAGACTGGTGAACAATTGATCTGTTAAGAACGCAACTTCGATATTAGTTTTTTTTGTGGGGGGGGTTAAGGGGTGTGTGTGTGAAGGGACTATCCTTAATAGTTACGTTTTCAGCCTATTAATTTAATTGGACAGTTAAGTAACACAGAGCAATGTAAATATCTGTAAAATACACCCCCACAATCCTAGGTGAACACACTTTCATATCACTGCAGAACTGCAAAATCCACCTCCCTTCCACACACGGTCAAGTCAGTCAATCTTTATTCAGCTTAAAAAGCCATAAAAGAACAAAGGACAAAAAACATTATACAATCAACTACTCTTGAAACAGATCAAATGCATTATACAAGAAAGATTCAAAACACTTGCAATAAAACATATTACAAGTCATCAAATATTCAAAAAATGAAACAAATGTTTCCACGCAGTCAAAAACCTTGCAGTGTGGATCGACTAAGTTGCCCTTGACAAAATAAGCAAAGCAGTCAAACAAGCTCAAATTAACATGCATAATGTTGGGAATGCAAATTAATCATTTAATAGGTATCATCAGATCCTTGGTCCTTTCACAATCAGGGTCAATGTAATTCAATCTAAAATGGGACTCTACAAAAGAAGAAATTAAAAAATGAAAGTTACAGAGAAGGCAGTACCTAGCAGTCATACTTCGCACGAGCTCAAAGAAACCAGACCAATTCGAGCTTTGAAATCTGAAACGCATAGGACGAAGGTAGGGCCTTAGAAACACTTTATTTAAAAGTTAAATAATAATAATAAAAAAATAAAAAAAAATTATCACAGAACTGGTGCGTGTGTGTCCTGGACCACACAATCTGAGGCAGGATTCAGGGCATGCTATCACCAAAGCAATTTCAACGAAGAGGTGCGTAACATAACTATAAAGGTAATCAGTCAATAGGTCTGAAACACATTTAGTCCACAATGGAGGAACAAACCCAAGATCATGCTGTGAGTCAAAAGATCTCTTAAGCACAGTTTTTTTTCGATCACTGTGGCTCCGATGAGGACTCCATCCCCACCGACAAGCCTGTAAATTTTTTTTTTTTTTTTAAAACAAAAAACAAAAAAAACAAAAAAGGGGACCTGGCCAATTAACTCCCCACATGTCCACTCAAGCCCATCTCCAAGCTGCAGGCAACAGACCTATTGTCCACTTGGTCTTCCCTCTCACATGACTAGAGGGATGAAAATGTAGCCTAGTACTATTGTACTCCAAAAGGCTAGAAAGTGGCTACAATGCGCCAGGGAAACATCCTAAACAACATGTTGTAAACAAAGCAGACATTTCCCATGCAAGCGTAATAACGTTTTCCTGAACAATGACTGCCTTTTCCTATGCCTTAACCATGCATGTGTGTGGTTAAGGCACAGAAAAAGGCACTAATAGATTAGGAGAGGACGCAGTGAGGTAAGTGGGACAGGGGGAGTCTTTTTTTTCAAGAGGCGATGAGGGGGTTTTGGTATTTTTTTTTTTAGGACTTATGATGGGGGTAGGGCTATTTTATTTTATAGGAGGGGAGAGGTTTGGTTATTTTTATCTAGGGCTTAGGGTGAGGGGGCAGTGTAGATTATTTTTAAAGGGGTGGGGAAAGGTTTAAGAAGGGGGGGTAAGAGGGAGGGTCAGGAGGGGATGTAGTGAGGTAAGTGGGGTTGGGGGCTGTTTTTTAGGGGTGGGGTGAATTTAGGGCTTAGGTTTGGTAGGGGTTTAGGGTAGCTTACTTGGGGGGGTTTAGGGCGCAGGGCGGGTGGGGCTCTTAGGGTAGTTGTGTTTTATAGGGTGTGGGTCAATATGTTTTTTTTTTTTTTAAATAGGGCAGGTGGGGGTGTTTTGTGGTACTTTAGTTTTTAAGGAAGGGTGTGGGGGTTAAAATAGTATTTTGTTTTGGACTCAGGCTGGTGGGGTCGGGTAGTTGAGGTATTAGGAGTGGAGATTGTTTTCACCCTTGGGGTGGGTTGTATGAGAGAGCCATGCATGCTGTTTCCACATATGCCTTTACTGGACATGCTTTTACAGAACAAAATAAGTGGAAAGAACATGGTCATGGTTCTGACCGCGTTGTTAAGGCATGAGTTTGTTCGTGCATGCATGGTTCCATCATACAAAGTGACAGCTTGTCTTCATAAAAAGAGACACTCAAAAACAGCCAACTCCTGGACATCTATCAATGGCCTATAAGAAAAAACACATGCAGGCTAAACTTTTAGAAATGGGCTGTTAAATTGCCTTCAAAATCCTGGTGTGACAGAGGAATGCTAAGGCACGTTTTGAGTATTAGAAAGTTCATAGTGTTTTGAATTTACACTACAATACATGTTTGTATTTATGACGTGTGAGAGAACTTGTCTATGGGTGATCAATGAAAGCATCTGACCATGAGACAACTTAAGGTGTATCATATGCTTGCCTTCTGACTGGATACTAAACCAGTACGAAATATTTCCGAGGGTACAAATACAGAATTTAGAACAGGTGCCCTGACCAACAAAGAGCAACCAAAAATGCATAGAACCGGGAGAACATGAATGCAAAAATCAGATAAGGAAGCACTGAACTGGACTAGTGTAACTATGTCAAAATATGAATAAAACTTTAGATAAGCAACAGGAATTATGACCCGGAGCTGTACTCCCTGATCACTGCTTACCATACCGGGTTTACTTTTATATATCCATATAAATCCAAAATACTCAGAATAAGACAAATATACTAATAAAGATCAATAAGTCTTTGATAGCCAATAAAAAATATATATTTACTTTGAGTTAACATTCAAGACCTTTGTCACAATATTTTCGTCACAACAAAGATCTTAACATCAATACAACAGCCAACATGTTTCTCGATTCGATTGCTTCTTCAGAGCAAAGTTGTATTGTCAGTTTTTAATGTACTTCACAACTATTCCATGTATCTCATAACACAGTGAGACGTCTAATATATTTATCTAAGATCACAACCTCTTAAATGATGTAACATGATGGTGCAAACCCCACAATAAGAGAGTGGAGCGATAACAGCAAAGATCCTGATGCAAGTTAATACTTGCCTTTAGTTCTGATGCTGAACCAGGAGGACATGTTTCTGGGTCACAAATCCAAAATGCTAAACAGAAGCCCAAACTAACAAAGAGCTAGCAGAAACTCCTAGAACCAGTAGATTATACATTCCAAAAAAATAGATAATAAAGCACGGAGCATCGGACTAGTGTAACCATGTCAATTATATATATTCTTCCTACTCTTGCACGAGGACTCAAACAGACAGTAAATAACATTACCGAGCAAAGACCTCAAGTGATCGAAAAGCGCTGAGGAGCCTTCCGACCGAGGAAATTGTATTTTATTTTTAATCAGAAATAGTGACTTCCATGCAACTTGTTTACGAAAAAAAAAAAAAAAAACACATGTAATTGACAACTTAATATTTAGTTAACTTGCTTGAGAACTTCGAATGCATTTCAATTTTAGATTCAGATACAGCCCAACTATGACGGTAGCAGTTGGGGCAATATCAATTTAAGAAAGTAAAATATAGGGACCTCTTCCTACCCCTATACTGTCGTCATATTTTTCAGAAAATACAATTTTGGGTTGCATGTCCCAGACCATATTAGCGTGCTACTTGCTAAATTTGCGGACAGCCTTGTTCCTCTACAAACTGGTTATGTTGCTCCGACCACCAACCAATCTACAACATCCCCGTGTAATACGTCAAACTGATCAACGTAGTATGTAATCAAAGTCAAAAGGGAAAGAACCAAGTAACGATGAAACAAAACAAAGTGTACACGAGATTGTACACACTGGGGTTTTAAGAGCAGTCTGCACCTGATCAATGCACACAAGCTACAGGCGTCGGGCTGCTCATGACCTTGCCCCCGCCCCCCCCATGCTCGGCTAGCTGCGGCCGCAAGAGAACGGGTTACCGGCGAGAATGATTAATGGGGGGATTAGTCTGAGATTCTGCGTCCTCTGGACGCCCATGTCCAATGCCTACTTGAGCTGCTGATACAAAGCGTGCTCCAGCCTGGGCGCGGTGCTGTGCGGGCTCCTTGACCGACCCCTCGGACAACATCGTAAGACCCGGCAGGTCCTGGTGTCCAATACTTGTGCCGCATACAATTCGAGCGAGCTATTTCTCATACCAAGGACGCAGTATAGTTAAGTATGCCCCAACACCCACTCCTTTTTTCGGGTCCTCTAACCGGCGCTTTCTGGGGACAATAGCCCCTCCATTTTCAGATGAAGCCCACTCGTCTTCTAAATATGAAAACCGTGTAAGTCGCTCTGTGGCGGCTGACAGTCCCCCTTTACCACTCACCTACGCTGCGATCCCGGACACGGCCGCCTCTCTAGCTCCACAGCTACCAGGACAGGGTCTCCGTCCGTGCACGGCCCCTATCAGCTGGCGCTGGCGGTGGCGCGCACGGACCAGCGTCACTGCGCGGGCCGCCTGACGTCACTGGCAGACATTGCTTGGGCAGAAGGCTGGCACGTCCGCAAGACGGGTATAGATATAGAAAACGGGTTCACCGCAAAAGAAACGGAAGAAAGTAATAGAAGACAGACTTCGGTCATAAGCATGCAATGCACAACATCGACTATGCATGGGGCGCCACGGCAGGAAGACAACGTCGCGACTTCAGCGGGAGACGATTTACTACTAACAATAATATGAAGTAAAAACATACGAATTCAACTACCTCGCGCGGAAAACAACCTGGACTCAAGCACAAGGGAATACTAAAACGAAGGTCTACAGCTTAATGTTCTAAAACGCGCCTCACAACTGTTGCCAAAAGTTGCCAGGGATGCTCGAGATACCAAAGAAATGGCATTCTGTATGTGCCCCGCCCCCACATGCCAACGACCATCTGCTAAGCTCAGGGGCATAAATCGCTTTTACGGCTCCGGCGCTCACAACAGACGACGCATACACTGCCCCAAGACCAGCCTACACAAGCACTGAGAGTACATGTATACAACACGCAAGAGTGAGGCGGGTGACTTGCGATTTTATTACGTTAAAAATTATTTCTACTGTTGGTTCCCGCTTATAAAAACCTTCACTTCAGTGCGAATCAATGGCAAATTAATATGCCTCCGATTTCCTTTTCTAAACCTCCTGTTTCTTTCTCCCAATAAATTGGTGTGTCTGATATACAGGGCATGGTGATCAAGCAGCCCGTATCATCGTACACTTTTAATATAATGGTCATTAAATTCATCACAAACCACTCGCCCCTCAAACCAGAGGTTTTCAAATACAAAATGTTATAACCCGAACACAATCTCCGCCAACTAGTCATGGATCTGTCGGTTGCAAATGTCTTGATACACAAAGCAGATCACAGGTGATACACTTCCACATACTGACGTAGGAAAGACACTGACAAAATCACAATGCATATCACCTTCCCCAAATCTTGAACACCTTCTCACCGACCGCATAAACACACAAATTTCCTATGTGCACAATGGAAGCTAAGGTTATAGTGCCTAGCAAGGATCTAATTCGCAATAAAATTAAAAATCAGTGTCATCACTATTAAAAGAAAGTGTGAATGGAAATATGCATAATATCGTGGGATACATACGACGCTAAACAACCCAGGAATTCAGCACTCTACAAGTGTTTTAAATGGGATAGTCCCAAATTATGAGTACCACTAACGACAAACAGTAGGCTAAAGTAAGATACTTCATAAAATGGCGTTAAAATGTGTGTGCACTGTTAAAAGAAAGGGAAAAAAACGGTGCCTATATAATTGTATTTAAAACATCCACCCCGCCAAAATGAAAATGCACCCGTGTTGGATTAAAAATAAAAAATAATCTTTTCAAGATGCACAACCATACGAAATAAATAAATATAACATATTTAAGATTTCAGTCTTTACCCATTCAGAAAACTGTAGAAAAGTATGTTCTCTCTACATATAATCAGTCACATAGCATGGGCAGACATCAACTTTTGCGCAAGTGCCTATTACCAAGCCCAAGAAAAAGCCAATTCGGGCAAGAAAGTTTCAGCATAAAGTTAAGATTTCCAGTTCTCTTTGGTGCTATTGCCCCGTACTCGACCATCGCAAGCTGTGTGATGCATCAGCAGATTTTTTGCAGAAAGTTAAAGAGCAGTGGACTCAACATTAAAGACACTGTTCCCCATACTAATCTAATTTGGTGTCACCAGGTCCTTGCCAGGTAATCTTCACTTCATTTCAGCCTCTGTCAAAGAACAAACCAGATAATCTATTTGAGAACTATGAAGCCACCGGTTTCCCTAGTGATCCCCGTCTACCAAAATTACTTTAAGTGCTACGTAATATTTGTGGACGCTAGGAAGATTTAAAATTAGTACTTCATAAAATCGATAAGATGCCTTCAGTGCAGAAGCAACCAATAGTCATAGTTCCGTAGTGGCAAAGTAGCCCTGGCAATTTTTTTTTCAGACCAGCCCCATAAGTATAGGGAGTTAGCCTGACCACTACAGTGGGACTTGGTGGTTTTATGGCTAAAACGGTACATTCTACAACACATTTTCATTATGAATTCAACTGTATTCGTTTTTGATGCATAATAAATAATTACCTTACAGTGCACGAGGATACAGCAATCTTTATTGGGACTCTTCAATTATTCCCTCACTATCACCCTCTAATCTTTCCATAGCCACTCTCCCTCATGTATTTCCTTTGTTTTATCGCACCTCTCTTACCAGCGTAGGGTGTTGGAGCACTTTATATCACTCACAAGTACAGACAAAATGAATCATTCATGTGTAAATCAGTGTATGGAAAATGTTACATAAGAGAAAGAGGACTATACGGTGTAGGATTCACATCATCCATATTGGTAGGCATTTTTAAAGAGGGAAGCATAAACTCCGGATTCATATAACGGTGGTCAGAGTTGGCTTTACTAATAATTTATTTCAACCCAAACAAACCCTTTTCAGGAAAATTAGGAGAATCAAAGGCTGGGGGGGGGACACCCCCAATTTTCTAACTTGTACCATGCAGTTTGCATGCAGCACTCTAAAGGCAGTTCGTAGCTCACTGTGCTAGATTATAATTACAATTTATGAACTGCACAGTAACAAAAGGATCTCTGTGACAAATGCAGTATACCACCGAGCACTGCACATAAACTTCTGCTCATCGATCTGCATAGTACACCTACTTTGCAACAGACATAGTGCTACCTTAGATGAGTCAAAACTGCCACTGGAGAAAACTCACTCTCTCTGGCAGGAACATTAATCATCAGAGTTCTCTTGGCACTTGTATTGTTGCCTGAAAACGGTTGGATATACAAGGAACTCTGCAGTGGTTTTTAAAGGTGCTGCACTGCTACAAAAACAACCCCCCCAGTCACAAAAGTGTCCCCCCACCCTTCCAGCCTCTATGGGAAATGCCAGATGCCTGGCCCGGTATTTGGACAGCAAATACACTGCTAATTTAAAATTATTTAGCAGCTTCTGTTCCCTCTCAAACATTTGGAACTGTTTGTATTGGCACGGCTATAGATGTCTCTGGATGCTAATAAGGCCTTGTATGATTGTCAGGCAGGTTATGCCGGGAGAGTGGAATCGAGTGGGTAAATATCTCAGAACTATATAACTTGATTTGGCTGGTTCACTGCAGAGGCCCAGGGGGATTATTTCTGTATACAGTCTCCGATTTGGTTGTTCACAGTTTGTCCATGGATCACCGAGCAAAAGTAGGTATCCATGAGTGACAGAGTCACGTTGGTATGGGTTGCACCTGAAGAACATTACGTAAGATTTCACTTCACCCGTGAAACTCCAACACACGAATGACTAAAACAGACTTTTCTGGTTAAGAAATCAATGCTGTTAAGTAATAGAATGGGACCATAAGCATTCAACAAAACTCAGAGCGGAGCTAAGTCTACTTAAATATCGTAATGCTTCCTCCATTCAAATTCATTAGATCCATCATTATAAGACTTCCGGGATTCCATGAGGGTGTATAGTTTATAAGTACAAAAACAACAAGAACAATTGGGGTAAGATGTAAATAAATCTAGGTTAATTTGGCAAGGTTTGAGGCACTTAAACGGGAGGTGGGAAAAAAGGATAAAAGTTCATCTTGATAGGAGGTCATTTTGAGCATCTGGGAATTTACCTGCTTTTGGGGGCTAACCTTGGTTAGACTAAGCTTGGGTGTTACTATAAAAATGTAGCCAAATGGAACATGTAAGGATTCCAGATTATACGGCAAATTGTCTGACAAGCCTCATGGGTTGCTGCCCCAGTATTGGTATACAATACAATCGTTGGTGGGTCTTTGCTCCATTTTCATGTTCTTACGCTGTTTATTAAATTGTGTGGTGTCATTCCTTTCACACATCCGTAGTGAATGTTTGTCTGGATGTTAACTGGGTTGCTGCTATTGACCACAGCCTTTTGGCTAAAAGGAACTATGAGTCCACCAGGAAGCACTCTGCCATTTCCAATATTTCATACTCGCAGATCTCAGGTAGACAGACCATCTTGGTCCCAGCCTGCCCGATTCCAGATTGACAAATTATGGCCCAGATAGGTTCTTTCTACATTGGTGTGGCCATCTTACCCAACGACCCTTAAAAAAGAAGAGTCAATAGTTTAGTGCTAGAACTGCAGCCAGAACACTGTAGTGAAGTTAGTTTCAATTGTTCTGAACGGATCTAGTTTACTCGCAGATTGTCAAAGCGTGCCAGAAAAAAGGACAGGAAATCAGAACAAAAAAACGGAACTTAAGTGGTGAATATAGTTAAAGAGAAAGTGGTTTTCGTTGGTGTAGGCGACTAACCAAATCATGCTTTTCTTAGATAGCAAGGGAGAATAGGTTTTTGGTAAGCCTTTACTGCACTGTTTCAGGAGTTTTTATTGCTTCCTCCATTTGAACCTCAACCTACTATCTTGCCATGTCGGGTCCCATGATGTCCTTTACCTCCTTTATTTTTAAATCTTTACATTTTTATTTTTTTAACTGCAGTTTTATACAGCACTTTAATGACCCAAACGAGAATCAGAAAGCTTTTCGGAGTAACAGTTTTCACAACCCAATAGGGAGGGGACAAAAAAGCAGTTTCACATACGTATATAATAAAAGAGCAATGTTACCTTACAGAATTACTTCAGCAGGTTACCAGTAAATCTAATGTGAGCACCGATGTTGGGTGGAACTGATCTTAGTTTAGGAAGATCGAGGTCCTCTCTTCTGCCACGTTTCCCCATGAATAACTGGTAGGTGGATGCTTGTCCAACATGACCACTGGGCCTTTCTGCTGTTATAGACTCAAGTTGAGCCCCCGTAGATAAAGAGGGAAGAGCAGTCTGGTGTTCAACAAATGTTCCTCGCAAGAAGATGGCCACCACCTGCATGGTTAATATTTTGATTTATTATTTCCAGTTATATTCAAATTGAATGGAACCTGGTTAAAAGGGGATGCGAGAGTCGCACACGGAGTCTGCCTTGTACCTAGGCTGTTGTGCCATGAGTCGAAGCCTCGCCACAGCACGTCTCGACTCAGAGCTCATTCTTAAGAACAGAGTGTGGGTTAGGAGGAGCATGGCAGTTTCACTACGAAATACCGGTCCTAATGGCTTCTCTGGTTTAGCTACAACAAAAGTGCAAAATTTGAGTGGCTTGTATTGTTTGCTGGATGAACAACAATGTACAACAACATGCTTCAACTGGTTCCGGTTAAAAAGAGATGATGCGTTCAATCAACCGGTTAACTGGGATAGCGCTCCGCACCCATTTTGCCATTGTAACGAGATAACTGACACATATCTGTCTTTAAATGATGAATCCACAAGCAGCAGTTGCTATAGGCTTAAAAATAAATCTTGAAATAGCAGCTCCTTGCCCATCAACATTTCCACATTAGGTCAATGTAAATGTTTAGCCGAGTAAGGACTGCTATAACTCTGGCAGAACACACTTAAATCTATCTAAAAAACTAAGCAAATTTTGCTTGTTAGGGACAAAATTACAGAAGGACTCCGGGGAATGCAGAGACGTGCTTTGGTCCTGAGGAAAGCCACATAACCAATCGCAAGAGTAGAAGGTGGATGAAACATGTAGACCACAATAGATGCTTCAGTAATACAACCTCAAAGGCATCACTTTCAGTTTTTAATCTTGCCACACGGACCCTTATTTAAATACAAATTGAGGGCTCTGTGTAGACAAAACATTTCTTTCAAGAACCCTCCCAATAAACTCAGTGCTCCCTCGAGGGTCAAGGTTGTAAGCACCCCTAGATACATTGTGTATCAGGGAGAACTCAATGATGAAGCATTCCACTATACTGATCAGTAGGTGTGGGTTCTTTTTATAAAAATGAAAAGCTTTCCCTTCTAGGTAGATTTAGGGAGTCTTCAATATGACACTTGTGAGTTGACGCCCTTCGATTATTATGATGTTATTGGGAAGCGCACCCATGAGAGTCATCCGCTTATCCACCCATCCCCTTTTTGTTTGAACTACCTCAAATATTGACCTGGTGAAACAAAGATAATTAACAACATTGTGGTTCCGGTGGTTTTAAACCTCGGAAAATAACCATATTTAACTAGTAATCCACTCTTTCCTCTAGCTGCCAGTAGAGCAAAGAGTGAAGGGTTATGTTTCTGTGCATTGTTCACAAGTCCGTTTTGGGTCACAAAATATTTTTTGAAATAGTGAGAACAGAATATCATCAGTAGATGGTGAGTCATGTGATATCCCATGCTACGTGTTAGCAGTTTTTAGCAGTCAATCTGTGAACGACTTTTTCAATAAATGCATATAAATGTATGCTGCCCCAGCCTTACGTCACTGTTATAATGTGGCATTCATTACCTGTTAGACATAACTTAAACAACAAAAAATATATATTTTTTAAATAGAAAATACGTTTTGTAGAATCCTGCCCTTATTTTCATTTAATGGTGGAAGAATTTAGAGCTCGAAAATCGACAACGGGCATAATACATTTTCTTGGAGGACTACCATGCTTGTTTTATAAAAAAAAATGGAACAACTGCATGCAAACACGTACGCCACAATCCTAAATTTTGCAAAGGCACTACTGTCTCGTCACAGACAAGCACTTCAGCTACACAACAGCACAGTGATTCTTAAGAACAGCCAAATAGACAAACCTCGGGCCTTGGACAGAGATAGTAAGAGAGCCCGTATGTGGCCATGAGTGCAGTCATACATTAACTTCTCATCATAAAACGTTCTAATACTGGACTGGCTCCACAGTAAGAAAGCTGTGTGCAATAGGTCATCTTGGTCAATGTTCTTCTCCTAGCAGAGACCATTCTGAGAAATTCATAACCATCACAAAACAGCCATGCACGGGAAGTCAGTTTGAAAGGGGGTTCAAAGGACTAGTGCAAGGCATTGCCCCAGGTAATCAATTATTCTAAAACAGGATATCCCTGTCCCAATGAAACATTACAATCACCTGTCTAGAGCTTTAATAAAATCTATATGCGCTCCATTACAAAGAACCTTGATTCATTGACAATTGAATAAGCACTAGCAGATGAAGGCTTGACGATACACTGTTTGAGAAAAGCACAACATAATTATTTTACATGGGAGAACCCCCCGGTGAGACGTAGAGAAGAGGTGTGGCTTAACTGCTAGAGCTGGCGCTCTTGGACCCAATCCCGCTGGACATATCCTAATCTCCCTATGCCTAAAAATATGAAATATAGTTCACACAAGAGAAGTATTTGTGTAGTGTCTACTTAATGTACACAACCATGTAGATCACCTTCCAACACCCCAAATACGCGTACAGTGCTCCGTTGCTAGGTTCGCGCTATATAAATACATACTACACATGCAGTAGATACCAACTGACAGAACAATCAAAACTGTAACGTTACTTGTGTCTCTATCATCACAAATATTTCCAAAATAAGGGCCATATGACAAGCCAATTACAAATTGTTATTTGCTTCCATCACATAAAGCGAAAGGGCAAATCTTAGTTTGAAGAGACCTCACTGCTTGCTGTGACTTACTAACAGTCTATATTTGCACCTATCCCTGGGCCATTCCAAATGATCTTGTGTCTCTTGTCCATTTCGTTAGTCAAACAATCTGCAGACTACAATTCCGTCTTCTTAGGATATGGAAGGTTTTGTTACAGTCTTCTCCAATGAAGGACCAGACTAACAGACTAATAATAATAAATTAAAAAAAAAAAAAAAAAACATTTGGAGTTACCACTGCATGCAGGCAAACACATTTCAAACAAGGCTGGACCCTTACCATGAAAAAGCCCCGACTTTTCTACATCTCTAACGTTTTCCAAGTCCACAATGAGTAATTCATTCAGTCCAGGACATTTTCTTTGCATTCTGGAATTTACAGTCATGTTTATCCCATTATTAAATCAAGACTACAAGTTCTGGAATGCAAAGGATCGAATAAGCTATTTAGGAAAGGACCTGATGAAACGAGAGCTTTACGCTTTGGTGGTGAAAAAACCCAGTGAGATATTCATGTGTTAACAGTTCAATGCTTGGTCAGCAAAGTGGAAAGGGCCGTGGTAGTACGAGTAGCAGAAAAGTCTTTGTACGCCCAAAAGCCTTTCAACAGCATTGTGTGATCTTGCTGGCATCACATTGCCCCATCAACATAATCCAAAGGAGATTAACATATACTTTAATTTAGAAAAACTCGGACTAGGCACGCTAATTCGGAACAGCAATGACGAAGAACCAATTATTACAGAATTATTAAGCACGCTTCGCATCTCGAATTATCAACAATTATTAGATTAAGTTGCACAAAACAAAAACAAAATATTTACCGCGGTTCCAGACTCTCATGACGAATTGGGTACAGCTTGACTGACTGCAGGAACAACTGAACATGAAGGTTTTATGCAGCAAGGTCAGCTTTTATTGGTTTGAGAGCCTTTGTAAACATGCCACCTTTTGCAAATACAGGGTAGGTCACAGATAAGGCGTGGAAAAGTGGAGTGCGAGTGCTTTAAACACCTACCACCAGATTATCCAGCTGGCAAAACAACTGGATTTGGTGACGCAATTACACCACCACCACAAGCTTAATAAGTAACCCTTCAATGGACACAGAAAGTACAGCAGGTATATTCAATTCACTTTTACTGCTGGTACATTAAGTTCTCCTGCACCATACCAAAGAGTGCATTTTCAGCATCGAGCCTGCGAGAGCATGCACAAGCACATCTGTCTCACTTGCAAGACACTGTTGTTAACAATAAGGGCTCGGTGCCCGCCCATTGTTTACCATTTGTTGGCTTGGCTGGCACTCTTCTTTAAAGCCTCATAATTAATCACTGCAGGCCAAGCATCATTTCCGTTCCTTACTGTGGAGCAGGGACCAAGAAATGATTGATTCAACTCAATTATGCACGTCCGCTGCTCCCTACGTGACTAAGGTACTATTTTGTTCCTTGTAACTTTTAGTGCCATGCAAACAGAAGGTGTGTGACCAGCGAAAAATGTGCCACACAGGATAAACACAATTGCAAAGATTTATTTTCTATAGTTAACTTTCTTTTATTTTGCCAGGTCTTCTTTTCTCACTTTCCACTCATGTTTTCTTTTGTTTTTGCTGGTCGGCGCTGCTCCCAAAGATGAGGACTACCTTCTTCTAAATATTGCAAAGCAACATCGTTTATTTCTTATGTCTGAAATGATGCTTTAACACATAATCCATGCAGTACCCCCAAATCCACCCCATTCTTATCAATGGCTATCACCCCGATCACCCCATACAAACCCATCCACTCAATCCAATCCACCCCAATCCAAACCAAACCACTCACCCCAATCCAAACCTCTCACCCCAATCTGCTCCACTCCAATCCAAAACACTCCGCCCTGCTCCAATCCAAAACACTCTGCTTGGCTCCAATTCAAAACAATCTACCCACTGCAATCCAACCCTCTCCAATCCAATTCTCCTCACCCCAATCCACCTCACACCAATCAAATCCACCCCAATTCAGACAAATCCAATGTATCCCACCCCAATCCAGCTCAATCCAATCCACCCCACTCAAATCCACCTAACTCCAGTCCAATCCAGCCTACTGAAATCCAATCTACTCCATTCCAATACACCACACCCCAATCCAGTCCAACCCACTCCACCTTAGTGCAATCCACCCCACTCAATCCACGTCACCTCAAAGCAATCCAGCCTACTCCAATCCACCCCACCTCTATGTAATCCACTCTAACCCATTCCATTCATCCCAATCCAACTAAATTTAATCCAATCCATCCCACTCCAATCTAATCTACCACATCCAGGCCACCCCACCCCCAGTCCAACCCACTCCAAACCACCCTACTCTAATCCACCCACCACAATCCAATTCACCTCACCCACTCCACACCACCGTACTTTAATCCACCCACCCCAATCCAACTCATGCCACACTAAACCACCCTACTCGAATCCACCCACCCCAATTCACCTCATCCCAATCCACCCCAATCCAATTCACCTCACTTCAATCCACCCCATCCAGTCCACCCACTCCAATCCAACCCACTCTACCCAAACCTAATTCACTCCAATCTACCCCACCCTATTCCACAGCACTCCACTCTGACACACTGTCACAGAACCACTGAACTCTACACCCTCTACTGAACTCTACAACACTCTACTTCTCCTACTCCACCCTACAACACTACTCCAACAAATCCAGGCTACAACACTGGTACACAACATGGAAAAAACACATAGCCAAAGCCAATAGTTCTTATATAGACGAGACCTATTAGCTTTGTCAAAGCTTGTTAAAGATTATTTACTAAAATACTGAGTTAGTGCTCGCATGCACAGCTGCCACCTGGTTGGTCGCTCGTGGAGTCCCCCAATCCACCCTTAGAGACCGGGTAAGGGCGAGTCAATTCTGTGTTAAAAGGGAAGGGCGTGATATCTCCGGGAGTAAAACATTATTAGGATCAATGCCATCACCATGCAGGCCACCACTATAAATGATGGTGTCTCCAACATTGCCAGTCATCCTTCAGAGGTCAATAATGCAAGTGCTATTCAACCGAGTATTAGAAAAACTTTATTCAAGGGAGCACAACTTGTAGTAAGCACTACAAAAAAAAAAATATTAAAAGGTCTGCATTCTCCATTTCAGTACCTGTCCAACAGAACTATCTTCAACCAGTGGCAAGAAGTTAAAGTGGCAACATAGTTTGAAGACCTATTAATCTGCATGCCATTTAATTAGTTGGTTAACCATACATATTAATAAGTCAAGGTTTCACCACACTCCTAAATGGATTATCAGCACACGCTTACAGGGAAAGTACATATTGCAAAAGTTGTCTCACATAATGCAAACTGCTGGTACCCTCAACCGAACAGACTCTAAGGTTGACCAGGAGAAGGCCTGACCATCTCCGTGAATACTAGACTGTATACATTCTGCTGGTTTATCAATTGGGTCTCAGAAACTTCCACCATCCTGTGCGTCTAAGAATACACGTTTGTTCGAGTCATAACTCAGGCCGGTGTTAGGCCGCGTGGGTTGGTAGCGCGCATGAAGGCCCTGTAGGACCGTAGTGGGCTAGCCTTTGGACTGGTAGGGTACTCTCTCTGACATCATTCTGTGCTCCCAGATGCTGGCTAGCTGTTTAGAAAATCCCCGGGTGTGTGGAATTCTTATCGTCCAACGCCCAGGATATATTGTTTGGGGTCAAGGGCAACAAGTTTTCATGTTCACTTTGTCCGACAAGTATGGCATTAGTGACAGTGGTTTTAGTACACAAACATGTACACATTTTTGCAAAATGTAACAATTTGAGGTTCCATATCATGCTCCCAGAATGTATGCAGAAGCTTGAAAGCAAGAATGTTGACTTTTTGCTTTCAAAATACAACGTACACATACAAATTTGCAACTTGGAAAAAAAGCGTTTTGTACGATTTTTAATATCAATTCTCTAATTTTAATACTTTTCATAAAATGTGCTTGATGCTTTAACTACTTAAACCAATTGAAGAAGAATCCATGTAAAACCACTGTGGACAACATGCAAACAAATACTTTATGTTAGGAAAGCTACCGGGCCCTCAATAAAAAATGGCTAAAAGAAAAAAAAAATGTTTGAAGCTCAAAAAAAAAACAAAAAAAACCAACAAAAATAAAAAACAAAGCCATAGTACTCCCTAGCACGGAAGGGGACTGTGTGGATGTGCTTCTCATGAAAGAACAAATGCATTCTCTCACACCAAAGTTAGCAAATGGTTGAAGTAGGCTGAGCCACCACCCATGTGAATGATAGACTAAACAATGAGGATGGATTGCTGAAAGCCCCTATAATTTACTATATTATACATATAATTTTACTAAAATCAAAAGGTCTGGTTGTGTGAATAACACAAGAACTAAAAAGTGAGAATCTGGAGTTCTAATATGCCTCCCCCCACCAATCAAGGTGCCATCGGCTTTCCTTTTGCTTTACTAACAAGAATGGTGGGAAAAGGTAAGGGAATGGTGGCTAAGAACCAGAAGTAAGGGACACACACGTTTCTGTGTGACTGAAGAAGGAATAGCAAGCCAGGGAAAAAGATCCAGAATGTTTATGGCGTAGCTTGTCTTCCTAAAACTAGTGACAGTGCAACTCTATGCAGCAGTGAAAAACCAAGGACTGTGACAGGGTTGGGGAAATCATGTGGTAAGAAATGAAAACATGTGCATTGCATTATGCAACTACCCAAACATTATGCAACATGCTCTTTGGCATAATCATCTATCAGTTTTAACACTGCTTCCGAAGGAATCACAAGGATAAGAAACAGGATCCCAGTGGAAGACAAACATGCAGAATCAGCAGAGCCTACACAAAATGTTATTCAACTACAATTAACAGTTTTGTCTTGGCGGGGCCGATAAGAACATAATTTCATTATAGTTCTACCTTTCACAGTAAAAACACATTATGGAAAATGCATACAGGGCTGCACTCAGCAAAAAATACAGGCCTACCAGAGCAACGCCTTTGTAATTAAAGGCGTGCATTGTAAATACAAAACATTCCAGTAATGTTCTAAAAGCATCCTCAGTTTCAAGTTTACCCCGGGTTCACTCGAGGCCTCTAGGAGCACTTTTTCCATTACGAAACAGACCCGCACAACACTTCTTCACTGGCGCTTTGACTATGCACTTGTCTAACAGGAAGATAGTTAAGAATTAAAAGCCACTTGACTTGAGATGCAACATTTTTGAGATGCTTATTAAATCTGACTGACTCTTTGAACAGCTGCCCCTTTGAGACCAGTGTCTGTAACAAACATGGATTTGAATATAGAGTAACACACAAGCATGTACAAGACAAACAAGAATCCAGATTATCAATGCTTTTCTTAGAGTTGATCTATTGGTTCCTCAGTGTTGGCCTAAACCAAAACTCTGGAAGTGCCACCTTCGGGTTTTAAGTCCCAAAAAAAAAAAAAAAATCAGAAATCTCAAAAGCGTCACTGTTGGAAGCGGAGTTTGACACAGAATGGCTAAAGAAAGCCACTGTTCAGCTTGGATTACGAGCATGGCCAACATTTATGAATAACGTTCATTGCTATTATTAAAGTTAACATTCACCCAACCTAGAGAAAAATCTGCTACTATCGTGCTACTATTATCCATCTCAATGATAAGCATTCAATAGACCCCATAAGGGGACTTACAGGATACAAGAGGGTGTCAATACCAGGGCTAACCCTAACCAAGTAGGTCACATGCAATCCTATTCTATAAATTGTAGCTAGCAATTCATAGATATGTGCTAAAAAGATGCATACTTTCAGAAAACCAGTGTTCATTACATTTTCCTACAATACGAAAAAGGTATATTGTACACAAGTGTTCTAAACAACTTAGGGTTTTTGAACTTCGAATAAACAACTTAACCCGATATTTCAAACCTCCCACTGAAGCCGTAAAACGCTCCATGCCATTTTAATATTAGATGAAGCACAATGCAGTTTAAAATAGAAAAGTAAATCTGAGGAGCTTCTAACTGACAGCACTGATATTTAACAAAGGGTATAAAAGGCTTTTACATATAAGTAGATAATTCTACCAGTAAACACTGAGTCACTTCGCAACAGGCCTGGCAGATTTAACAGATTTTGTTTTTGTAACTGTTTTGGAAAAAATATGACGACAGATAAGAAAACGACTACTGGAAAGCCAAATCCTTTATTTACAGTGAAATATGGCAAGGGTGGCCTTGCTAAAGCAGAGTTGGTATGCTCAAACAGGAATACTAAAACTGTTTTATCCAGGCTTTTTTTTTTTTTAATATAGTGCCAATTCTGCCCAGGGGCTACTTCAACTTACTTTGAATGGGTAAGAAACGAGAGGGATACAGAAAGACAGATAGCGGGCTTATCGTAACCTTAAAGATTGCACATTTTTTCAGAAGGTTTCCGCATCAGAACAGTTGCATTGATATAATTCAACAAATTTGTTGCAACAGATCCATCTTAAGTGTTTCCTGAATCTCAAAGTATTGCTTTGAGAAAATAATACTAGAGTTAAAGAGGGATGGGCCTTGTATGGATCATGTTTTGCCCCAAATACTACTCTAACCCAAGAATCTGTTTTGTGGTTGATCATATGTATTTGGTTAGGCAAAAAAACAGATGGGTTTTCTTTTTTTTTCTTTTTTTAATATGTTTATTGAGAAGTACATGTCAATATACAAACTGTGTTAAATAGAGAAAGAATAAATCAAATTATGGCCATATATGAAAAATATTATGAAATATTAACTTCTCAGATTTCTAAACACATAAAAAAAACACATTATACATATATCAATAAATGCAATATATGAGATTATTTATAAGGCATCCAACTGTGCATTAACTCTTAGAAGTAGACCTATAAAAGAAAATCTGGAAAGAACGAAGTTTGCAATATGTGTTTAAAAAAAAAAAAAAAGTTAAACCATATATTATAGGTTGTTAGAAGATAGTCGAGATAGTAATATCATACAAATCCACATATATAACATTTCAAATGGAGATATTCCTGCCAATTCAACATTAACAGATGGGTTTTCGATGGGATGACAACATGTAGATCGCCTGGGAGTGGCAGAAGCAATGGGTTTATGTTAGGGGCACATGGCATCCGAGGGCAGTGGGGGGAAGGGGGTGGGGGAGAAATGAAGGGTTGATCCAGGAAGATGGTTCAAGTACCCAGCCAGTATGGTGGAGAACTAAGGGTGGCTGGCTCAGCTGTGGGCATAGACTGGGGGAATAGAAGGAAGAGCAGCTCATACATTTGAACAAGAAGCCGTTCACAGAAAGGGAAGGAAAGAGTTACATAAAATAAAAAAAATTAAACAGAATCTTCATTTTGCTGGAGGAGGGTGGCCCAGGCTTGACAGTAGCCCGCCTTCAAACAGCAATTGTAAGCTGGCTGGATGCTCAACTTCAGGAAGTGTGCACCATAAGATAGTCAAAGAGACATCCAAGAGGTGACTAGTTATTAATACCAAGAACAGCAACTTATATAGTGATAGACTCACACCAACTGTTCTTAGGAATGGCAAATGAACCACTAGGGTCTTATTTTGCAGTTGTTCAGTAATAAGCATTGAAAGAATATAATATTACTACGTTTGTCCCTACAGTCAGAAGCTCAATACTTGTAACTAACAAAACATCAAACAACGTTTTTGAAAGAGGGTTGCACAAGCCACAGTGAACATATTAAGCAACCATGGGCCAACTGTTCAAAGAACAGATCAAATATAAGCAGACCATTGTGTGCAACCCAACAAGCTGAAAGCAGAAGTGACAGTAAACTAGAAATGCTTTGAAAACAGGTATTAGGTTTCGGTAGAAACGTACTAAGGTCAGACTTTGGTCTGAATGCGCACACGGAGGAAAGCAAACACATTAGAACATAAGGTACTCCACAATTGTCCTTATATATCTTTTAAAGCTCCTCCCATAATGGGAATACATTCCTCCCTAAAAGAAAATCACTGATCATCTATGTATTCTGCAACTGTATACTTCCGAATTCCTTCCCCACAGCCCTTTCCACGGTTTCTAAAAACTCAAATGTGAATAGCGTGTCAGAACTGTGGGCAGTTGGCTTGCCAGGTATATCGTCAAATAATGACGGAGCTATGCTGAGGGACTGAACGAGTGGAAAGGAATACACCTAAAGTGTGGCGTGGATATACTCTGAACACTGTACAACTAGCAAAGTACAAAGGCTTGTAAAGTGCATGAAAGAGTGCGAGCTGGGAAGGGATTATGGATCTCTGTAGTGGTTTGGCCATGTCTCAGCTTGGTGTTCCAGTTACCATCTATTCCTCCCTAACTAAGCCTTAATCAATTGTGGTTCATCCAAGTTTGTGAGTTGTACTCCTCTTCTTTCTAGGTGCTATTATGTGTTCCAGAAACGATTACTTGCTGTTTACCAAGTTTTCACTGGCAAAATTGTATGAGAATATTTGCTAGTCATGTCCCTATTTTAGTGCCTTCAATGTTGGTTTTACCTTCATGTTTACTAGCAACTAACATAGACTTATTCTCTAGACTGGTGAGAGAAGAGCCCCCTTCCCTTTAATAATAAATTCACTCTTTATCGCATCCACAGCTTTACATCTCACTTTTCAATGCATTCATATCTGAAAAAGGTAAAAGATAAACAAGGGTCCACATTTTGCTCCCAAGAGTAAGAACTGCAATGAATGGAACAGCAACTAGTATTTATGGCAAGAGTGAACAACAAGCGTGCTACTGTGAGACAAAAAACAAATAATATTGACTGGATGGTCTAAGTTTCAGAAAAATAGACTTAGAACACAAGTACCTCTTTATGACAAAACATATGCATCAATTAAAGTCAAGATATAAATGCATCATGTTTTAACCACCCAAAACAAGTGCCTTTCAAAGGGGTCTTCATCAGGCCAAATAAGGTTGCAATCTCTCATAAAAAAAATTAAAAAAATCGCTTGGGAACTTAGGGTGTCTGAAAGTTCCAGTGCAAATACTGAATTATCAATCATTCAAGATCACTATAGCGGATTCAGATGGAACTCTCTGCACTTTTACAGCATATGCGACAAGAGGCTTTCCTTGCTTCTGGTAATTTTCAACGATACATTGCTACCTCATTTGTCCTGCTCAAGACCCGGTTGGAAATCACTTTACTTTTTGTTATTACTGTATAGGCTCCCAGAAAGAAGTGCTACCCTGCTTAATATTCTCAAGGAACACACATTCATCGACAAAAACAAATAAATATAACTAAAACTTCCTTATAGAACCTCAGAATAAATGTACTCTACTCCTCCCCGACTTGTGAGCCTTGCATGTCAAACACAAAAAGATATACTCTTTTTAATACCTGAAGGGCACTTGTAAATAAACAATGACCCTACATCTCTAAAGTGTGTCACAATAAACCCTGAAGGCAACTCTCTTGAACACTGATAAAAATCTTTCTTTCTCATCTTCTTTGCAGGACTCCGGAGACTGTTTCCATTGCTGTGTTGTCTACACTTGCCTCCTTGTAGGTTCCCAAAATTAACACCCACAGTCTGTGCCTGGTCCTTCACAACAAACGTAAATGGAAGTCCACAGCACTTCTTGTGGTATAGAATACCCTACTCCAACTTCAAAGAGTCAATCAAAATTAATACTGCAGTGTTTTTGCTGGACCTCTAACACTTCTCTTAAATTCTAGTTGTAAAAGATCTCACACAATATCAAAGTGCGTTCATTACTTCATCTCAAAATAAGCACTTGCAAAGCCATTAGGTCTCACCTATGCAATAGTTATTGGCAATCTGTTGTAGGCACTATGTACACAACCATGGCTTGCTGTTCAGCATGGCTAAAAGTAAGTGAGGTAGGTGTAGATATGATTGTGGGTAAAGTGCAATAGGGTAAACTGGGGTAGAGTGAGGTGGATTGGGACAGACTGGGGAAGATTAGAATGGGGTAGGTTGTAGTGGGGTGGTTGGGTAGATTAGCATGATAGATTGTAGTGGGGTAGATTGAATTGGGTGGAGTTGGGTAAACTGAGGTAGACTGCAGTAGACTAGAATGGGGTAGAGTTGAGTGGGAGATACTGGGGTAGATTAGAGTGGGTTGGATTGAGGTGGGGTGGGGTAGACTGGAGTCTGGCAGAGTTTGGTAGACTGGTGGAATTATAGTAGGGTAGAATGGAATGGAGGGGGTAGAATGGGGCAGAGTGGAGTGCAGTAGATTGGAGGAGTGGTATGGGGTGGACTTGGATGGAGTTGAGTAGATTGGGGAAGACTGGACTGGGAATTGGGGTAGATTGGAGTGGAACAGATTTGGGTAGATTGGAGTGGGGCAGATTGATTTGGGGTAGACTTGGGTGAAGGTGGGTAGATTGGAGTGTGGTAGATCAGGGAAGAGTGGAGTGCAGTGTTTTGGGGCAGACTTGATGGAGTGGGGTAGACAGGAGTGATGAGGAGTAGAAATGGCTGGAGTGGAGTGGAGTAAACTGGAGTGCAGTGGATTGGGGCAGAATGGAATAGAGTGGGGTACATAGGAGTGAAGAGGAGTAGACAGGGCTGGAGTGGAGTGAGGTAGGGTGGAGTGGGACAGATTGGGTGGATTATGGTAGGATTGACTGCAGTGAAGTGGGGTAGATTTGAGTGAGATAGAAGCGGGGTAGATTGGAGTTAAATAGAGTGGTGTGCAGTGGAAGGAGTGAGTTAGATAGGTTTTTGTAAAGATTGGGTTAGATTGGAGCGGGGTAGTTTGGGGTGGGATAGGACAGGTTGTAGTGGGTTAGACTGGACTGGGGTGAGGTGGATCTGGATAGCATGAGATAGATTGGAGTGAAGTGGAGTGGGGTAGAGTGGAGTGTGGTATACTGGAGTGCAGTTGGACAGTCTAGAGTAGAGTCAAGATTGGAGTGCAGTTGAGATAAGAGTGGAGTGAGATAGACTGGGGTAGAGAGAAGTGAGGGTAGACTGGAGTGGGTAAACTGGGAAGATTGGAGTGGGGTGGACTAGAGTGGGCTAGTTGGAGACGGTTGGGGGTTAGACTGGGGTGGGGTAGATTGCAGTCTGGTGGACTGGGGTAGACTGGAGTGGAGTAGATTGCGGGGAGACTGAAGTGGAGAGGGGTAGATCTGGGTAGAGTGGAGTGGGATAGATTGGAGTGAAGTTTTAAGTGGGGTGAGGTAAATTGAAATGAAGTGGGTAGATTGGAGTGGTGTACATTGGGGTGGGTTGGACTCAAGTAGATTGGAGAGGATAGAGTGGAGTGGGATAAACTGGGGTAGAATTGAGCAGAGTGGGGCAGATTTGAGTGCCATGGACTGGGGTGAAGTGGGGTAGATTGGAGTGAGGTGGAATTTACTGGTTTAGATTCAGTGGAGTGGGGTAGATTACATTGTAGTGGAGTGGAGTAGACTGGAGTGGGGTTGAGTAGATTGTAGCAGGGTGGAGTGCACTGGAGTAGAGTGAAATGGGGTAGAGCGGAGTGGCGTGGAGTTTGAAATGGGGTGAGGTAAATTGAAATGGTGTACATTGGGGTGGAGTGGACTGAAGTAGATTGGAGAGGATAGAGTGCAGTGGGATAAACTGGGGTAGAATGGAGCAGAGGGGGGCAGATTTAAGTGCCATTGACTGGGTGGAGTGGGGTAGATTGGAGTGAGGTGGAATTTACTGGTTTAGATTCAGTGGAGTAGGGTAACTGGAGTGAAGTAGATTGGGAGAGTGGGGTAGACTGGAGTGGACCGGGGTAGATTACATTGTAGTGGAGTGGAGTAGACTTGAGTGGGGTTGAGTAGATTGTTGCGGAGTGGGGTGGGGTACACTGGAGTAGAGTGAAGTGGGGTAGATCGGAGTGCGATGAGCAGTGGCATGATTGGAGTGGTGTGGAATCAAGTGGCCTGTCTTAGACTGGAGTGGCTTAGGGTGTGGTAGAGTGGGGCGGATTGGGGTAGACTGGGGTGGAGTAGACGTTGTAGATTGGGGTGGGGTACACTGGAGTGCAGTGGATCGGGGTAGATTGGAAGGAGTGGGGTAGGGTAAATTAGAATGGAGATGAGTTGGAATGATTGCAGTGAAGTGGGAAAAATGAAAATGGAGTGGGGTAAATTGGAATGTGGTACACTGGGGTGGGGTGGACCGGAGGTGATTGGAGAGGGTAGACTGGAGCACAGTGGGGCTGATTTGAGTGGAGTGCCATAGACAAAGGAGGGGTAGGGTAGATTGGAGTGAGGTGGAGTAGACTGGGTTAGATTCAGTCGAGTGGGGTAATTGGAGTGGAGTAGATTGAAAGATTGGGGCAGATTGGAGAGGACTGGGGTAGATTACATCATAGTGGTGTGGGGTAATTTGGAGTAGGGTAGACTGGGTGGAATAAAGTGGGGTAGATGGGATGGAGTTGTGTAGATTGTAGCGAAGTGGAGTGAGGTGAGTTACATTGGAGTGGAGAGGGATAGAGTGGATTGACTGGAGTGGGTTAAGTGGTGTGGAATGAGTGGCGTAGATTGGAGTGGTGTCTTAGACTGAAGTGGCTTTGAGTGGGCTAGGGTGCAGTGCAGTGGGCGGATTATGGTAGGCTGGAGTGGAGGAAGTTGGACTGGAGTAGTTAGGGGAAGTTTGGGGTGGCGTAGAACGGAGTGAAGTGGAGTGAGGTAGATTTGGGTGGAGTAGATTGGAATGAAGTTGTGTTGACAGTGGATTGGAGTGGGGTAGATTAGAGTGGAGAAGAGTTGGATAGATGCAGTAGAGTTTGGAGTGAAGTACATTGGACTGGGGTGAACTAGAGAGGGTTGATTGTGGTACACTGGGGTGGGTTGGATTGGGTAGATTGGAGTGGACTGAGTGGGGTAGACTAAGGCAGACTGGAGCAGAGTGGGGCTTATTTGAATGGTGTGCTGTAAACTGGGGTGGAATGTGGTAGATTGGAGGGAGATGGAGTTGAGTTAACTGGGTTAAATTGAGTGGGGTAATTGGAGTGGAGTAAACTGGGGTAGTAGAGTAGATTGGGGTAGATTGTAGTGGGTGGATTAGATCGTAGTGGAGTGGGCTTGGGTAGATTGGGTTACAATGGAATAGACTGCAGTGGATAGGGGGAAGATTGGGTGGAATAGTGTAGGCTGGAGTGGAGAAGCTTGTAGTGAAGTGGGGCAGGGTAGACTGGGGAACACCGAAGTGGAGTGGGCTAGACAAGAGGGGTAAGTGGTATGGTGGGGCATGGCTTAGAATGAAGTGGAGTGGAGTTGTGTAAAGTGGAGTGGAGTTGTGTAAAGCGGAGTGACCTGTCATGGAGTGTCGTAGAAAGGAGTGGCATGGCATAGAGTGGAGGGACATAGAATGGAGTGGCATACTGTGGAGTATCCATAGCGTTATAGCGCACTGCCATTACACACAACACATTTTCAACTGACATGACCATTAAATGTGCACCGAAATATGGTTTTACTGCACACAAATGATAATGTGTGTAAATGTCATCACTTAGAATATTGATGGGTTTTGATCGTATTCAAATATTTGTTTCCCCACACTTCAGAATTATTTTAAAAAGTGCTGCATTTGTACTAATTCTGATATATTATGAAACATCAACACAGTTCATTTTTGTGTGTTAGAAAAAAACATCCTAAACCCTTTCCTCTTACATGGATACACAGCATGACTGCCACATAAATTCTCTCAGTCTACATTCATTGAAAAACAAACACCAAGCTCCCTGGAAAAGAGAGCTTGGCAATTGACCTCTGTCTTTGAAAGCACAGCAAATGTGACAAGATGAGAACAAGATTTAAAGGCATGTTTACAGAAAGTGAGTTAATGGAAAAATACAGTAAACAAGGTTTGGGTAAGGAAAGGGATGAACTCAAGCTGGACAGCTGAAAGAAAATAAAGCAAGCAAACAAAAAGCCAGATAATGTGAGTTTGAAACCACAAAGTCAATGGTAAGCAACAGGAAGAATGTGTACCTAGGTCAGCTTCTTGAATGTCCGCAAAATGTCTTTAGCAAACCAGACAGCGGTATTGTCTGGTAGGCTTCGACCTAATGATTAAATTTGCTTTGTAACAACCAATTTTTATGTTATGATAGTGGCAAGGGAGCCCCCAAATGAAATGTAATTACTCTTAATAGGTCTTTTAAACGTTGTTGTCCAAAAAGTATTCTCAAGCCTCCAAATCCACCCATTTACTATGAAGAGTTATGTTCGTTTTGGCAGTGAAAATATTCTACTGATATATCTATGTAAAACAATATTGAAAGGCCATTTTGTGATTTAAAACTATTTTGTGTAATGATAGTTGAGTTGCTCCTTTTATATGTTTCTCTGCAGGCTGAGCCAGGCTGCAGGGGAGTGGCATGCTTACGATGGCCCTAGAACTAAGGTCAGGGGTTGGCGTGTGTGTACAGAATACAATAACCCTATTAAAAAAACTGGAATGGGAGAATAAACATAAAAGAGAAAAAACAACACAAAGGTGATTGGAGGGGGGTAGGACATTGTGCAGATGTCAGATCCCAATAGGAGAGCCACTGAACCATTATCGGTGATAATGTTGTACTCGGGTGGTGCTGTGTGGGGAGGAGAGAGTCCAGAGCACTGGGCACACCAGCTCCACACTTTATATGCATGAACACAGAGAGAATAAAGGGTGCACTTTTCCTTGTTGATCAGCTATCACTGTGCCCTTTTACTCTGTGATAGTCTAAGGAGTAATTCAGAACTCACCTTTGGGGTGCCAATCCTGTCCACTAACTCCACTTCAATAAGCAATTGAAGAGCACCTCTTCTGAAGCTCATTTGGGTGTTTCCCTCTCTTATTCTCGGTGCTCTGTGTATAGAAGTTGTTGGTGTTCATTCTTCATTGGCCGATTATTACACAAAAAACAATGGACAAACCACTCCAAGGCCTCATGCTGCTTAATTCCAATCCTCATTGTGTTTTAATGGTCACGTCTTGTGGGCCGATGTGGAATGTGACCCTTCTGATTCAGAGCTAACTGTGTCACAGATTAGTTTTATGGGATTGGTTTTTAGGCAACCTACTCCAAAGAAACTGTATTCCTAGTTGTTTTGCAGATCATCAATTTTACAATCTGTCACATTGAGCACAAAGTGAATCAACTGTGGGTCATCTAACATTCAGCAGCAAAGAATATGCCAGTGCCATACAGAATCACAAAGAGTTTTAGTATTAATTCCTCAAAATTATAGGTGGGTCTGTGAAGGATCATGTGCCTCATAGGTAGATAAGTTATTCAACCAAGAGGTGAGCAACACGTCCTCTTTGGAATGTTGTTAGCAGCAGATTGTGATGTGGCGGGGTGGAGGGAGGTTAGCTGCGCCCACTGTGTACCAACACTGCTCATATCTGTCTACTGGGGCATGTTTTCAGCTGTAGTTTGAAGGGGGGCTGCATACCGGTGTGAAATCATTTTACATCCACTTGAAGTACAAGCATTTCCTTCCATTTTAAAGACCATCAGAACTAAAATTCTCATGTTTGTCTTCACACCAAATCACCCCCTTGTTAGTGATGCCGTTTTTAGGTCAAGCATAGCAGCGCTCAAGCGCCACTCTTCTTGACATGTTATAATCTATTCTGGGGGGCTTTAACCACACCCATCACTTTCATTTGTTCCTGGGCCTGCCTTTCAAAAATCCCTTGATATTGTTGGTAAATGCTTTACTTTTGTCCAGCCTTGAGGCTGTTTTGTTACTGCCTTGGAGACTGACCGTGTTACATGGATTATTGCACGCTTGGCCATGTACCTTAGTGTTGCACACTATTCTATATAAGTGTTATGATAAGAAATCTACAAACAGAACAAAAAAACATTATCAACAATACATGTAAAAACACAATTATTAATTTTGAATTTGTATTGTAATGGGTCATTTGAATTGACTAAGGGATCTTTTTTAAACATCCACTCTATGGAGTGTGAGACTTTTGGTTTTGCTTAAAGTTAAGATGGTGTCCAAGTTGGAACAGTTTGTTATTTGGTAACTGTGAACGAGAAGGGTGCTTCTATCCATAATCCAATGCTTAGCTCCCTCCGTTTTTTTAAAGGTAGATCGTTCAGATTAGATGCAACTGTGTAAATAAATGTTTGGATTTGGCAGTCGACTGAATACAATTAACACCCTTTATGTTTAGAAAGCAGTGATTCACTGGCATATTACATTGTACTCTCATGAGTTTGCTATCTGTTTTCTTCGTGAGACTTGTCAGTAAAAAAAAACGAGTAACAGATGAGTGACAGTACAGTAGGTCATAAATAGCAGTCTATTTAGTATGCATTCTTTTCGTATGTGTGGTAAGACAAATTTTTTTAAAATTGCATTAAAGGTAAGAGGCTTTCTCCTATAGGTAAGCAATCACTGACTCAGTGATTTTACAATATTGAAAAGGGTCGTAATTACACTGTAGTTTTCACTCAAGACAAGCGAAATCTATAGGCCAACAGAATAAGACTAAAACAATGGCTTTGGATGGAGTTTTTACCCTTTTGTATGGTTTATCAGTGGAAGAGTGCGCTATTACTTGTGACATACTGGCTAAGAATTGTTTTAAGCCCTTTGAAAGTGAGAATACATTATAGTTCATCTTAAATATATGGCGTATGGAACTAGGTCGGTAATAATTACCCTTTAGATCGTAAATATAAGGGTTTATCAAAACAAAAAATGTCATGATGTGACCTGCATTTAAATTGGTAAACATGTACCCATACACAAAGAACTCCCTTTGCAGGAGATTCTCAAGCGGCTATTAACAACATTTGGGTTGTGTAGACCTGACATTATCCATTACCTGGTAGCCCTTATTGGGTTTGTTGCAAAGTTGAGAGACAAGTTGATTATATCATCTGAAACATTCTTGGGGTTGCGACAATCGCACATAAGTTTCTAAAAAATACATTTTTAACTTTTACAAGCTAAACTAAGCCATTCAGAGCTCTAGATCGCCCAAGGAGAATTTAGATACTAAAAAGCCTTATTCTATCTTTGTATATTGCAAGATGAACGACCAATATAAAGGTGATCTGAGAGCTAATTATAATGAAACCAATTAAAGATAGAACATAATGTTTATCCAAACTGTTTTAGGAGTATGGGACATCGCTTGATAAATAGAGTGTGCCTGGTGTATTTTCACTTTCACCAGGATTTGATGGGGAGTGTTAAATGT
Source organism: Pleurodeles waltl (assembly GCF_031143425.1). Classification (NCBI taxonomy): domain Eukaryota; kingdom Metazoa; phylum Chordata; class Amphibia; order Caudata; family Salamandridae; genus Pleurodeles; species Pleurodeles waltl. Next base: position 1,368,966,925 of record NC_090445.1, read on the forward strand.
TAAGCAAGTACCTAGAAATATATAACAGGATGCACCCTGTCAAATCCAATTATGGTAGAGGAGTGGTAAATGTGTGCAATGAGATATGGTTACATCTGATGATTGCTGTAATACCGATAATTGTTGTATTTCAGACCACTGAATATCATTATTTTATAATATAAACAGGCTATTGTTTTGGATCCTGGGGTTTATTTATGTCGAATTAAGTTTTGAAAGTAGTGTGCTGTAACTAGAAAGGAGGAATTGTGTTTTACATGTATCGTTGGTATTTTTCTTTGTTCTGTTTTAGAGTTCCTATTTATAATGCACAGTATATGGTCTTAATTTGTTTGGGAAGTTAATAAACTCAAAAGTCCTGAACAAGGTAGTTAGGGTATTTTTCCACTGAAAAGCGCTGACGAAGAATAGTGACACAATCCATTAGCACTGAATGATAAGATATGAAAACTCAATTCATGATTGTACAGTAACATTAACTGGTGGGCATGTATTAGTCTAAAAGCTAATGTATGAGCTTCATTTTAATGTTTCCTACTACCGTTTGTGACATTTGGTTTTATGTGCTTTTATGGTGTAACAATATATCAATTATACATGACCTTTATAAAAAATAATATTTAACAAGAAAAGGAAGAAATGGATGCGGGATTTTTAGTGTTCTTGGAATATATCTTTTTGATGGTATGAACGTAATGTATGAGTGGTTCCGTGATTGAAGGAGGCGAGTACATTTTTTCAACAGTAGGAATATCTATTTAGCTTCCGGCTAGTAATGCCCTGTTCCCTTGATTGGAGATGTTGCTCTTTTAAATCACCTCTGTTGCACTTGCTTGAAAACGTTGTGCATTCGTGCGTGGAAATTGTCCCGCATTTCCTATGTCTCAGCTTACCTGATCTCAGAATGAACTTTTCATAGCCTGGGTTAATTGGAGCTAAATTGAGCAGTCAATGCAGCTAATGCTTTCTCAATCATTTTCGTTAACTCTGTGGAGCATATTTTAATTCAGCCTAAATACTTCCTCCGTGGCAGCATAGAAGAAGAGGGGAATCTTCACTCAGACTTCAATCTCCCACCTCCTCTTATCTTCCTATGCACATTGTCCAGCATTCTGACGGAGTGGCAGATGTCAACAGCTCAATGGATGCCAACGGCGTGCAGTTAAGGGGCATCACCGTGGAGCGCTACTTCTTCGGAGCGCAAGAGGATCTGGTTTACCCAATCTTCAGTCTAGTGCAGCAGACCACCCTTATACATTCAAGCACGAATTAGACTCCTTGTTTACCAGTGCCTGTACGACACAGGCAAACTGTTGCGCCAAACTGACGGGCCACTCTGCAAGTAGGTCATTTACACAGCATAGATGCAATGCTGTCAAAGCGAGATGGACAAACTTTGCTCAAGTGGGCTGTAGCAGCATGCTAACGTTTCCTTTTAATAAACTACACACTAAAACATGCCAGGGGTGTGGTATACGTGTAATGGGGTTACTTTAGGTAGAAAGCAACAGGAAAACCTAAGATAAGTTCCACCAGTTTCCAAAAAACACACACAATGCCCCTTAGGGGAAATAAACAAATATACCCTGTATCTCAGGTACCTTTGCTATTTAATGGTAGATAGATCAAGCCAAACATCACCACATGATTGAATCTAGGTGAAAAGGGCTGAACCTAAGGGCCCTCAATAAAACCTATCTAAACTACCTATATAAAGATCCAAGGCATTACAATACCAATTAACATTGTACGTCTTTGAGGGTCTCTGAATAAGACCTACATATTCTGTGATAAAAATACAAACTCCGTGTTCTCCTTATGGTACATCAAATAAATAATTGTTTATCACCCGCACTTGAGGCCAGGAATACCCAAAAGTGACAGGTGCTCCACGGGTGCAGACGGAAACACCCCACTGCAGCGATCGAAATACATGGACTCCAATAGAAGTGAAAGCACTAAAAAGTCAGCCTCTGTGCCTAAGACAAAGTGAAAGTTATTTTCTCCATCGCCATGAAAGGCAGAAATGCCACCAAAATAGCATTTTAACACCTGAAGAAAAATCCTATGAGAAAGGAAACAAGAGGCACTACTTCACGTCCATTAATACAGAAACAAATATGCCACTTCGACCCTACTATCACGTAGACCAAAGAAACGAGGGATTACCAAGATACAGGGTCGTATATAAGCGAGAAGAGGCCAAGAAAATAAAAGCAGCTTGTGTGTGGGGTGGGGGCGCACTTTGTGTCAGGAGATACTTGCGTCCACTCTGAGCCGTGCAGATTCCACGGCTTGTGCCGCAACCTCTGAAAACATATGCCGCGCGTCGAAGCGCCTCTCCCTCAGGAAGGGTCGCTGTTTACCGCTGTGGCTTCCGAAACCCAGCCCTTACCTCCTGAATCTAACAGAACATTCCCAGCCCCCTTGCAACAGCCGAGCTGGCACCGAAAAGAAACCGGAAGAGACAAGAACTGAAGATCACGGAAAGGCTGTAAACACAGAAAAGGGACGAAAGAGGCCCCTCCTTTCTCCACACCGAGGCACTGCTGAAGCGACGCCAATGGACACTGAAAAAACAACACTGAGAAGCGGGGGAAAAACATATCTCCCTTTACCAAAACTTGCGAACTTGGATTTTTTTTAAAAATTTCTCGACTGTTTGTACGCGGCATTCGTCTCTTCCGTTTGATTCGCAGTTATTTAACACTAAATTGGCCTACACTCTGTGGCATGGTAGACACTAAGGGGGTCATTCCAACCCTGGCGGTCGGTGATAAAGCAGCGGCCAAGCCGCCAACAGGCAGGCGGTAAAAAAAATGGAATTCTGACCCTGGCGGGAACCGCCAACACAGCCCGCCACTTTAACACTCCGACCGCCACGGCGGGACAAACAGCGCGGCGGTCACCGCCAACAGGCAGGCGGCAGACAATGTACCGCCCACCCTATCACAACTCACCAATCCGCCACCTTTGTCCGGCGCGGGAGCCCCGCCGATAAAAACACGGCGGAAACAGACTACGAACGTGAAAACGCTCACCTCTATACACTCCACGAAGAATCAGGACAGCATGGAACCCGAATTAAACATCCTACCAGCTATTGTCTACCTGCTCCTCTACCAGGAGCACGAACGCCGGCGCAGACGACAACGGTGAGCACTGCACCTACGACACAGGGGAGGGAGGAGGAGGAAAGGTTACGGGCACACACATACGCAATACACCCCTCCCCCAAATACCTACACACCAATGCAGAGCAACAAGTCAGAGTGACACCCCCCAAACCCCACGGAATAATGCAAAGACAAAATAAAATGATCATTAAAATTGAAGTATATTATAGCACATTTGAAGTAATGTTAAATATGAAATATATAAATAAAATAAATAACATCAAGAACAATATATACATAGGCCAAAAGTCCGGCACATATTGGCAACCTTCCATTGTCCGTGGGCCAATGTGCATAAACACATGGGCAAAGTCCACACACGAGACCCGATTCCATTGGAGAGAACACTGCTGGGGCATCAGATAATAAAACTACAGGCACCTCAGGGGGAAGGGAAGGGGGGGGCACCTCAGCCACATGAGTCCACGACGCCAGATCCACGAGGGGCCTCCATGCCCACTGTACCATCCAGGGGAGTGCAAAGCCACAGTCTCTCAAGTCTCTACAGTGGGTGGATTGCCCACTGTGCCATCCTGGGGAGTGCAAAGCCACAGTCTCACAAGTCTCTACAGTGGGTGGATTGCCCACTGTGCCATCCTGGGGAGTGCAAAGCCACAGTCTCACAAGTCTCTACAGTGGGTGGATTGCCCACTGCTGCATCCTGGGAAGTGCAAAGCCACAGTCCATCAGGTGGATAACAGACTCCACTGGTTATGGAGGAGGCATGGTGGCCAGAGTGCTTCGTGAAGCCCTGCCCGACACAGATCCGGCCCTGCCAATGGGCCAGCGGTGCTTGTGATGAAGGGCCCAGCGGAGCGGTGCTTGAGATGAAGGGCCCAACGGAGCGGTGCTTGAGATGAAGGGCCCAGCGGAGCGGTGCTTGACAGGAAGGGCCCAGCGGAGCAGTTCAGAGACGGCGGTGCCCAGCGGAGCGGTGCTTGAGATGAAGGGCCCAGCGGAGCAGTGCTTGAGATGAAGGGCCTAGCGGAGCGGTGCTTGACAGGAAGGGCCCAGAAGAGCAGTTCAGAGACGGCGGTGTCCAGCGGAGCAGTGCTTGAGAGGAAGGGCCCAGCGGAGCGGTGCTTGAGATGAAGGGCCCAGCGGAGCGGTGCTTGAGAGGAAGGGCCCAGCGTAGCGGTGCTTGAGATGAAGGGCCCAGCGGAGCGGTGCTTGAGATGGAGGGCCCAGCGGAGCGGTGCTTGAGAGGAAGGGCCCAGCGGAGCGGTGCTTGAGATGAAGGGCCCAGCGGAGCGGTGCTTGAGATGAAGGGCCCAGCGGAGCGGTGCTTGAGATGAAGGGCCCAGCGGAGCGGTGCTTGAGATGAAGGGCCCAGCGGAGCGGTGCTTGACAGGAAGGGCCCAGCGGAGCGCTGCTTGACAGGAAGGGCCCAGCGGAGCGGTGCTTGAGAGGAAGGGCCCAGCGGAGCGGTGCTTGACAGGAAGTGCCCAGCAGAGCAGTTCAGAGACGGCGGTGCCCAGCGGAGCGGTGCTTGTCTTGCCGGGGCCCTGTTCAGCGGTGCTTGTCTTGAAGGGCCCTGTTCAGCGGTGCTACTCACGGCGGGCCCTGTTCAGCGGTGCTTCTCACGGCGGGGCCCTGTTCAGCGGTGCTTGTCACGGCGGGCCCTGTTCAGCGGTGCTTGTCTTGAAGGGCCCTGTTCAGCGGTGCTTGTCTTGAAGGGCCCAGTTCAGCGGTGCTTGTCTTGAAGGGCCCTGTTCAGCGGTGCTTTTCTTGAAGGGCCCAGTTCAGCGGTGCTTGTCTTGAAGGGCCCAGTTCAGTGGTGCTTCTCACGGCGGGGCCCAGTTCAGCAGTGCTTCTCACGGCGGGGCCCTGTTCAGCGGTGCTTCTCACGGCGGGGCCCTGTTCAGCGGTGCTTGTCTTGTGTTCGTAGGGAACCAGATCTGGCCAATATTTCCCGCTCAGTCGCCATCCGACCTTTCGCTTGTGGGGCCCTCCTGGGCTGGAGTACTGGGCCCGTGGGTGTCCTTCGTCACACCCCAAATGGGGCTGGTGGGCCCCTCCTGGTCAGCTCGCCTGCTGCCGGACTTCTCCGCCCTGCTGCCCTTGCCCTCCTTCGCAGAATCTCTGGGGCCCTTGCCTCCCTTTGTGGATGTGCCAGGTGACGGGGCAAGGCTAGTGTCCTTGGGGGCAGCCGTCTCAGGCCTGTCGCGCCGGCCCTTCACTTTTTTGGTTCTCTTCCCAGGGGGTGGGCTGGCTGTCCCCTTGCTGCTGGCCGATGTTCCTGCCCTAGGAGCTGGTGGACTCCAATAGCCCTGAACTATGGTCCTAGTAGATGCAGGGCTTGTGGTGGCTGAGGTGCTCTTTGGACTCTTACCAGATGGAGGGGGTGGGTCAGTTGTTGGAAAGAGGTCAAGGTTGGAAAGGAAAATCAATTTAGAAAGACAGGGACGGGTAGTTGTAGTGGGTATGGGAGTGGAGGAAGAGGATGTGGTTGATGGCTGTTGGGTGCGTGGCTGCCTGCGTTTGTGTGGTTTGGAAGAGGTGGTGACAGACACAGTGGGAGAGGACACAGGGGACGTGTAAATGGCAGTGGGGGTGGTGACTGCACGTGTGCAGAGTGTTCTGTAGGGTGTGCTGGTGATGGACGTAATGGCTGATGGTGGTGTGCATGCAGGTGTGAGTGGAGACGTCACAGGGAGGGAGGAGGGAGATGAGGAGGAGGGGGACACAGAGGAGGCAGTGGCTGTTGGCATGTCTGCATGTGGATGTTGCTTGGGTGAATGCTTGTGTGATCTGTGGTGCTTATGTCTGGATGAGCTGCCCTTGGGTGTTGAGGTGTGTGCAGGCTGGTCTGTAGGTGTGGATGGGATAGGCAGAGGAACAGGGGAGTGGGACTGGGTGGAGGGAGTTGGAGGAGGGAGGCTGGAGACAGGGACAATGGCTGCCGTCAGTGCTGAGGCCAGAGCATTGAACGATCGCTGATGGGCAGCCTGACCCGAATGAATGCCCTCCAGGTATGCATTGCTCTGATGCACCTCCCTTTCTACCCCCTGGATGGCATTCAAAAGGGTAGACTGCCCAACAATGAGTGTCTGGAGGAGGTCAATGATCTCCGCACTGAGGGCAGCAGGGGTAACTGGGGCAGGGCCTGAAGTGCCTGGGGCGAAGGAGATGCCCGGCTTCCTGGCCGAGCGGGCAGGGGGCCAACGCTGAGGGGCTGCTGGGAGGGCGGAGCTGGTGCGCTGGGTGGCGGCTGTACCTGTTATAGCGGTGGGCACGGATGTTGCCGCCACCGCAAGGGAGCTCCCTTCCGAGGACGTGTCGGTGTCGCTGACGTCTCCACGGGTCCCTGTTGTGGAGCTCCCCGCGCCCTCCGTCTCACTGGTGAACTCGGAGTCGGTTGCATGGCCCTCCGGGGCCATGTGAGATGCAGCTCCCTCGTGCGCCGATGCCACTTCTCCTCCGCCTGATGATGCTAATGCACACATGAACAGGAAGACCAAAAAAAAGGGGGGGGGAGAAGAAATAAAGACATGTTGAGTGCATGCATTGGAGACACCGTTGGCGGACAGTACAGACACAGAAGCCCCCAGCACTACGCCGCGCACTTGGGGTACACTACTCAATCACTGGGACATGGCCTACAAGCCTATGTACGACAACTGCACACATAGATGACACAGGGCCATGAATAGCTGTACTAGGCACCCTACAGAGGTGGGGGGCGGGGGCACAGGGCCATGCCTCACAGAGGGGCCTAGCCTACAGAAATCGCCCTGGCCTAGGGATGCCCACAGCCCTCCTCCCCCACCCAGGCACCTCCACTGCGCACAAAGATAGCAGAATGTGCTGGTACTCACCCCCTTGTGTCTGCTGTGATGTCCTCACGCGCCCATCCAAATCGGGTTAGGCCGCCGCCAGGATCCGGGACATCAGGGGGGTCAAAGTCCGACTGGCACCCCTCCTACGTTGGGAGGCCATCCCCAGCAGAGCCTCGGCGGTCTTTCTGCTCCCGCGGCGGATGTCCTCCCACCTCTTGCGGCAGTGAGTGCCCCGTCTGTTGTGGACCCCCAGGGCCCGGACGTCCTTGGCGATGGCACGCCAAATCTCGATCTTCTGATGGGGGCTGACCTATGTGACATGTACCGGGTGGGAAAAGAAACATCATCACTTTTCTGCATGGTCGATGTGAGTGGCCCCCCCCTCCCCAACCTTGCCATGTGGCACATGCTCTCATCTGTCGTGCAATGCATTCCTCATTCGCTCCCCTCCCCACCATCGTTCATTCACCCCACTCAACCCAGCCATTGCCCACTAAGCATGGTCCCAGTGTACTCACCTGTTGGTCTGGAGGACCGTAGAGTAGCGCATACTGGGGGAGGACCCCATCCACGAGTGTCTCCAACTCTTCTGAAGTGAAGGCAGGGGCCCTTTCCCCAGTCGCAGCAGCCATTGTCACTTCCAGACCGAGGTCACAGCAGCACTTGCAGTATAGGTCCTCTCCTGTGGATGATCAGGTCTCGAGTGATTAAGCAGATAGAAAATGGCGGTCATGCCCGCGGCGGTGCGTACCGTGACCACCGGCGCACATCGTCATTGGCTCCTGAAACCCATAGGGTTCAATGTTAACCAATGCGGCTTTGCACCGTGGTCTTCGACCGCCTACCGCCACGGTGTGCCACGCCAGCGCAATGAGCTCACATCAAATTGTCACACTTCACAGGTCAGGCAGCCACCATTTCAAAGTCCCACATGGCTTAATTTCTACTGCGTCACACAGGCCTAGGCCTTGCATTGCCACTCATACATGCCATTCAATGCATAGAGAATTGTGTACAGTGCAAGCTGTGTGAACGTACCTGTGGGTTGATTGACTCTGTGCTCCATGTTGTCCTTCCTAGGCACCGTCCACAGGGACTTGTGAGGAGATGGAGGGCTGTTCCCGTGTATAGACCGCTGGTGGACCTGTCGACAATGGAAGAACGACATGTCATACTCACCTACAGACTTGACCGTGCCACTATACAGGAACTGTGTGCCCAGCTGGAGCCAGACCTGATGTCACCCATCCGCCAACCCACAGGGATTTCCCCTCTAGTGCAGGTTCTGTCAGTACTCCATTTTTTGGCTAGTGGATCATTCCAAACAACAGTGGCCATTTTATCTGGGATGTCTCAGCCTATGTTTTCTAAGGGTTTATCCAGAGTGTTGTCTGCCCTGATGAAATACATGCGGAGCTACATTGTTTTCCCTGAGGTGGAGGATTTGGCTACAGTGAAGGGTGATTTCTATACCCTTGGACATATTCCCAACGTCATTGGTGCCATTGATGGGACCCATGTGGCTTTGGTACCCCCCAGAGGAAGTGAACAGGTGTACAGGAACAGAAAAAGTTATCATTCGATGAATGTCCAGGTGGTCTGTTTGGCTGACCAGTACATCTCCCATGTCAATGCCAAGTTTCTTGGGTCAGTGCATGACGCGTACATCATGCGAAATAGCAGCATCCCTTATGTGATGGGACAGCTACAGAGACACTGTGTGTGGCTAATAGGTGACTCTGGTTACCCCAACCTGTCGTGGCTACTGACCCCAGTGAGGAATCCCAGGACCAGGGCAGAGGAATGGTACAATGAGGCCCATGGGCGTACTAGGAGGGTGATTGAGCGGACCTTCAGCCTCCTGAAGGCCAGGTTTAGGTGCCTGCATATGACAGGTGGATCCCTAATGTACTCACCGAAGAAGGTGTGTCATATCATCGTGGCTTGCTGTATGCTTCACAACCTGGCTTTGCGACACCAGGTGCCTTTCCTGCAGGAGGATGGTCCAGATGGTGGTGTTGTGGCAGCTGTGGAACCTGTGGAGAGTGAAGAGGAGGAAGACGACGGGGACGACACAGACAACAGGGACACAGTGATACTACAGTATTTTCAATGACACACTGGTAAGAATCAACACCGGCATTTTACAGTTACTTACAGTCTCCTGCCTCTCTACTGTCTGACCTATTCCCCCAGTGTATGTTAACTGAGTTGTGACTTTCCCTTCCAATTTCAGAGATGTGGCCCCCACTGCGTGACCTCTGCTTTGTTTCCCCATGGACTACAGCTGTATGACAGTGGTATGTTTTCATCACTGTGTAACTGGACATTTTGGCAGCATTATGTTTAATACATTTGTTCACAATACAGGCAGACTCCAGATTGTTTTTGTGCAATAAGTGTTTTTATTGAAATGCTGAATTTAGGGACATGGTGGGAATTCGGTGATAGGTGATGGTGGAGGAATGTCCATGGCAGAGTCCAGCTTTTCAGTCTCACAGGTGCATTGTCCATATGCCTGTGGAAGGTGGAGCAGGGGCAGTTAAAGGTTGGAGAGGGTGACAATGTGGGACAGTGGGGTGACATCAGGGGGTATCCTTTGCTGGCGGGGGTCTTGACATCCTACTCTGTCTTCTTACGAGATCTCAGGCCCTGCTTGCGGGGTGGTTCTTCTTCTGCAGGAGGTGGGGTTCTGGTGGCCTGTTGTTGTGTGGGGGGCCTCCTGTCCACTAGCGCCGGTGGACGTGGTTGCCTGTTCTTGGTCCATGCTAGTGACAGGGGCCCTTTGTGGTGCCACATGGTCCCGCAATGTGGTGACAATCTGGTTGAGTGCCCCTACGATGGTGCCCATTGCGGAACTGATGGTTCTAAGTTCTTCCCTGAACCCCATGTACTGTTGCTCCTGCATGACCTGGATCTCCTGGAACCTGGCCAGTACCGTCGCCATCGTCTCCTGGGAGTGGTGGTATGCTCCCATGATGGAGAAGAGGGCCTCGTGGAGAGTGGGTTCCCTTGGCCTGTCCCCCCTCTGTCGCACAGCAGCCCTCCCAGTTCCCCTGATTCCCTGGACCTCTGTCCCCTGGACGGTGTGCCCACTACCACTGCCCCCAGGTCCCTGTTGTTGTTGGGGTGGTGGGTTAACCTGGGTGCCCTGTAGTGGTGGACACACCGCTGATTGACGTGTCCTGGAGACAGACGCATGGGCCCGCTGGGTGGGAGCTGTGCTGGTGTTCCCAGAGGGGGTTGGGTCTGCTGTGGCCTGTGGCTGTGTGAGGGGAACCGACTGTCCAGAGGTCCCCGATGGGCCGGGCTGGTCATCTGGGTCCAGGGAGACAGAGCTGCTGTCATCACTGGTGGCCTCTTCTGGGGGTGGGATGGACATTTCTGGACCCTCCTGGGCGGTGTGGTGGCGTTCGGGTCCTGCAGGGGTATAGAGGTATGGTTATTGCTTCAGTGTGTGCCATATCGGTCAATGGGTGGGTGCCCGTGTACCCCAGTTCTGGCATTCCTGTGTGTGGGCGTTTGTGAGGGTGGCTTGTGGGGGAGATGTGTATGAGCAGTGGGCATGCTTTGGTGATGGGTGTCCATGCTTTGTGGACGCATGCAGGTCTTGGTGTTGGGATGGGTGGGTTGTGATGGTGAGCCATTTGCAGGGAGTAGGTGTGATGGGGGTGGGGTGAGGGTGGGGGTATGTGCTGGCATGCAGGTGGGGTGGGGGTGGGAAGGAGTAGTTGAGATTTGACTTACCAGAGTCCATTCCTCCAGATACTCCTGCGAGGCCTTCAGGATGCAGGATGTGCAAGACTTCCTCCTCCCATGCTGTAAATTCTGGGGGAGTAGGTGGGGGTCAGCCGCCAGTCTTCTGCACCGCAATGTTGTGCCTTGATACCATGGAACGCACCTTCCCCCGTAGGTCGTTCCAGCGCTGTCCCACAGCGTTGACCCTGTCGACTATCCTTTGCCATAGCTCCATCTTCCTGGCAATGCTGGTGTGCTGCACCTGTGTCCCGAAGAGCTGGGGCTCTACCCGAACTATTTCCTCCACCATGACCCGGAGTTCGGCGTCTGAGAACCGGGGTTGTCTTTGGGGTGCCATAGGGTGATGTGGATGAGGTGTCGGGTGGTGTATGTGTTGATGAGTGTGGTGAGTGTGGTGATGTGTGGTGTTTTGTGCGTGGATGTTGTGTGGGTGATGGTGTGGTTTGCCTCTGTGTGATGGTGTTGTCTAAGCAGTGCTGTCTATCTCTGGCTTTCTGTCGTTTTTTTTTCCGAAGGGGTTTGTGGGTGATGTGGGTGTGTGTTTTATATTGTATTGGGTGTGTGGGAGTGTTGTTTGTATGTGTATCAGGTGTGTGTGTTTTAAATTGTCCAATGTGGTTGTGTTTTGTAAGGGTGTGTGTATTTTGAGCGCGGGGGTGTGTACCGCCAATGGAATACCGCAGTTGAAAGACCGCCGCGGGGATTCGTGGGTCGTAATGGCATGGGTGTTTTTCTGTTGGCGTGACGGTGGAGGTTTGGTCATCGCCAGTTTTTCGCTGACCTTTGGTGTGGCGGACTTTTGTGGATGTCGGGTTTTTGGCGGTTTGCCAGTTGCGGGTCAGAATGACCGTGGCGGTTTGCCTCGGCGGTGTTATGGCGGTCTTCTGACCGGCGGTAAGCGCCTTTTACCGCCGAGGTCAGAATGACCCCCTAAATTTCTTTGGGGGGGAGGACAACCTTGAGGTAGGCCCCCTGCTCTAAGTTTGTACCCAGAAGGGTTGCCGTGGGGAATGGGGGTAGATTGGGGCGGGAGGAGGATTCCTTCTCATATAGAGGGACATACCCAGGGCCACTTAGCCAAAGGGGTGGACCTGGGCCTGGGACTCATAGGGCCAGTCATGATCTCATCTGCAGTTACTGAAGTGGATACGCAGCAACTGAATTTAGATAATATTAGAAAATCAGATTTATTAGAACCTCTTTTAATGCCAGACTTCTACACATGTAAATTAAGCTGAAAATATGACGGGGTTACTGCTATAAATGTTTTAAGTGTAATTGATCTTAATTTGCTGTTTTACAAATATAATACAGCCAGGGGTTTATGACCCCTAACCCGAAAAGTGTGTTTTATTGACTAAAAAGTTGTAATGGGACATGTGGGAGGGAAAACTCTGGGGTCGGTCGGAGTTGTTAGTGCATGTGATCAACGTACAAGGGGACGCAAAGAGACTGATTAACCTTTTAAATCCCAATTAAGATGTTCTTACCATAACTCCCGGTACATGCAAATCAAAGATCAATAACCAATACACAATATCAACAATAATCAATAACATTAATAATCAGTAATTCAGTAATTGTCACACACCATGACCTTTCAGCCATGAATAACCACACCTTTTAGTAAAAGTTAGAATATTTATTTCCCTATGTTAACAATGCAAAGGTCATGTAGATCAATCTCAGAATCAAATAAAACACATACAGAAACAATACTGGCTGTCCAAAGCGGCGGAAGAAACTTAATCTAATCAAAGCTTGAACTACGACACATTCTAAGGTTATGGTGCAAATTAATAACAAAGTCAGCTGGTCAGAATGATTACATACATTTGAGTTCAGCAGAGAAATTCATCAAGCATTATTCTCTATTGGCGGATTTTCATTAGTGAGGATCCTTAACTAACATCAGATTAGCATCAGCATGTTGGGCTGCATGCAACAAAATGTAGTAACTCAAATTTGGAAAAATATCTAACTATGGCTCTATCAAAACAATGCGGTTGGTACCTAGAAAGAAAGTACAAATATGCATGATAGTCAATATTCTAATTCATAATACGTATCCTCAGCATGAATCAGCAAGCAGAGTCAGCCTTCATCCTCAGGACATCAGTCGATCAGCAAGGCGTCAGGATTCAGCATCCAAGTTCAGAAAACACAAAGTCTTTAAACAATAAAGTTAAGCATGTCTCTTGTCAAGACGTACAAGAAAACGTTGACCTTTCGGCCAGCAAGAAAATGGGCAATGATGGTATGCTTAAGGCAAAAATGCAGAATGCTGGGTTCTTCTCAGTGCAGTCTCGTTAAGTCAAAACCACTAAAACTATGTCTCAAATCCCTGTTGGTCAATGAATCGCATGTTCACACTTTGGGGGTTATTCTAACTTTGGAGGAGTGTTAATCCGTCCCAAAAGTGACGGTAAAGTGACGGATATACCACCAGCCGTATTACGAGTTCCATAGGATATAATGGACTCGTAATACGGCTGGTGGTAAATCCGTCACTTTTCCGTCACTTTTGGGACGGATTAACACCTCCTCCAAAGTTAGAATAACCCCCTTTGTCCAATAAAACTAAAACTCCAAATCTATGAATTCTACCATTACTCCGTTCACATGTCATTGATTGGTTTTCCTGCAATTTCCTCATCATCCAACCGGCTTGTCGGGTAACAATATTGTTGCAGCTTCTACTGCAGTCAGTGTCTTCATTGTTCTCCTCCTGAGAAAGTCAGTCTTACCCACATTACACACATAATGTTACATTTAACAAGAACAGCATCTTCTAGCAGTCGGTTCTCATGAGAAAAAGATTCTCAGCTGTGAGCACATTTACACAATACAATGGAAAATCACAGTTTAACTCTCTAGGACAGCCATTTATTAAACGTTAAGAAATACAGCTTGACATGAGGCCTGGAAAGTAGGCCAAGATCTTCGCTAAATTAGGGCCTACAATTTATAAGGCTAATACATAATGCATAACCCATAATATGACATATTACTAGTCAAATATACAACATTTCACGGTATTAGAATATTAATAAGTACACTTTGTGAACATTGACGGTCACTCACACGTAATCACATTTTCAAATGCAAAATTCTGTCTATTCGGTCCCTTCATACCTTTCTTCCCTTTTTGAATTTTCTCTATACAATTTTTCCTTTTTCTTTTCTTCCCTCCTCTGATTATACCTTGACCTTTTCAATTTAATTATTTATTTTGCATAATTTACACAATCCCCATATTTCAATTAGGCAAACCACAATAATTAATATCCCTTGCAATATTTTCAACAGTATCCCATTCCAAATGTTGCTTAGCCAATTTCCCACTGAAGCAAATCCTTTCCCAGTCTTGTCTCAAACACCTGGTTCTTTCAGTACTTTCAAATCAGCACTTTCATTAGTCAGGTTAGTAATTAAACCTCTAATTTCTTCACTATTATTAGGAATATACGAACAACAATGCCTATAATTAATAATTCTAAAGACTCCACCATCCTTCGCTGAAAGAATGTCTAAAGCAAGATGATTCTGAAGAGTCATAGCTCTTTCAGCAGCTAATTCAGTATCCATCAGGAGTATGGTTCCTGAAAAATTTGTCAACATGTTATCCACAATAGTAGACAACTTTCAAATCTTTATCGAATTTATAATGACTCCCACTGAAGGAATCATTTCTCCAAATATCTCTCACTATACCAGAAGAGGACTCCCTACTCTGTCTCATATGATGTAATTCAGTCACTTTCGGACACTTCTTCAAATCTTCCATTTGATTAAATCTTTGGGAAAACTATCCCCAATATCATGTCCCATACCATCCTCTTGGAAGAAGGTAATAAGCATTAAGACCACAGATATAATATATCCCAGGAATTGCTAGGTCCTGTCCATTCAACATAAACGTCCATTTACTCTGAAACAAAAACACATGCTTACATTCACTTGTTCCCTCAAATAAAGTGTCAGTGCGTGATTTAGGCCTATATACACAAAGTTTCTCTACGTGTTGTGCATCTAAAGCTAATTTCCCTTGCGTTTTAATCACACGATATGCATAATCATTCCTGTAAGTCCTTTTCTCTAAGCCTTTTTAGGGGCTAGCGCAAAGCTCCCCGTCCCATGTTGTAATCTCTCTTTGGGCTTCTAACCACGCCCATGTCATGTCAGTCACTTTCATTGGTTTGTGGGCTTGCCTTTTAAAATTCGCTTTCATTTGTGAAAGGCATGCATACGTCATGCCTTTTCCGGTGTTTAGCCCACCTACACAGCACCTGTAAACTACTGAAACCATTCAAGGCTCGATGTTTTCAGCATGGTTTCCGGACCACTTTATCTTTTTATGTTCCACGCAGCGCAATCGCGCTGGGGTTTACAGAGCACAATCGCCCTTGGTTTTTCCGTTTTCAATTTCAGCGCGATCGCGCTGCATTTTACATGGAGCGATTGCGCTGTGTTTTTTTTCTTGTAATTTGTGTGGTAAGAAAAGTCCAGTTGGGGGTTTACAATGCTAATAGCTCTAACTCGAGCAAATGCGAGACCCATTGCATTGCAAATGGTTAGTCTAACCTCTATTTCAATCTGTGTGATCTAAGAGGCTTTTCACTAAGGGTGTAAGCAAGTATGTCAGATTATTCCTGTGCGCATAAGCTGTGCTAAACATCAATGTAGGTTCGAAGATACCTATTACTATGTCATTTTCCCCAGCTTCTCCACTCCAATATCTAATTATAGGGACAAACGAAAACACCATTTCATGATTCGAGTAAAAGTAATGGATGTACTCCTGGTAATAAAATCTCGTTAGTAGCAGACTACAATTTATTCCATATGTTAAAGGCAAGCTATGGTAGGTGACTCCTTCCTCAACTGAGGAAGGAATCTGCGTACACACATAAAAATTCCTCTCATCCATTGTCTCAACATACTCACTCAACAAGTGATAGAACACATTAGAAGAAAGTTCTCCTTGCGTATCAGTATCCCCATGCAAATATTTCTCATCTAACCTAAACTTCTCTATTGCCGTTAGTGCAGTAGTTGTTTCAGAAGCAGAAGTATGGTTGGCTTCACTCTTATCAAGAACAAACATACCCACAATCAACACCAAACACAAACAATATCCCACACATAATCACCAAACCAATACTCATATATTTACAGCGCCTAGTATGCCTACCCTGCTGGCTAATGTTACTCATGATCTATAAAGAATCAGAAAGCAGTAGAACATTTAGAAAAACTGCAGCAAAAATAAACAACTCTTCTTTCAGCAGTTATTTAAAGCTTTCAGTCTCACTTCCAGGATCGCTTGTCAAAATCGGTAAGTAGCTTGTCAAAATCAGGTTTCAAAAGTCAAATCAGGTTGCCAATGTCTCTTCCGGTTACTTTCAACAGTATCTTTTTCAAAAATGTTTCTCAAATTGTTTCAACAGTTCAGTTCATCAGCTTCCTGCAAGTGCCAAAATACTGACCCGGAATGTCTATCAAAACAAAAAAATAATTCTTCCTGCCATTCACTTGTAGTTGCACACGCCCATTCAGGACCTGCGTATCTTCGACTTTCTATCCTCCTTCTTTTCAACTTTCGATCACCATTCAATTCTCCTTCACTCAGATCTTCTTATCTTGTTGTATCGAGTTCTTCCTCGATTGTTACTTCAATAACCACTTCCTTTTCTTCTCCTACTTGTGACTCTTGCTACTTATCTCCTTTCAGTGGACCTTTTGTCAGTGTTCTCTTCAAAGGCTAACTTGAACTCTCCCCTTGTTCTGCAGTGTTTCTCTTGACGGACCTGCAATTGGTTCAGCAGGAGTCAGATCACAGTGACTTTGATTCACCTCAACTCCTTTCCCATCTGAGTCTGGCTATTGCTCTGTTTGTCTCTCAAGATTATTTGCTTCTGAGAAAGCCCTCCTCTGACTAGGCTCTCCTGCTGCCTCAATTGAGATAGGCTCTCTGTCACCCTCCTGGAGGTCTTCTTCTTCGTCTCTCACAGGAATGACTGAACCGTCCTCAACGGGCTCAGATCTCGTCTCAGTTCCTCTTTGTTCTCCTTCCGGCCCTGAGACTTCTTTCACTGTTGTTGGTACTCTCAACAACTCCTCTTCCTCATGATCCAGTGGACATGCCACTTTATTCGTATGACTAGCATGGATCCAGTTAGGAATTCCAGTGCACTTCACAGCTGTGGTAGTTGTCAGACCTACCTGGAATGGTCCATTCCAACGAGGCTCCAAACACGTTTTCCTCATAAGTTTCCGGACCACAACCCAGTCTCTGGCTCTCAGGTTGTGCCCTGGGTCATGGATCGGTGGCAGTGTGGTGGCTAGAGCTAGAAGCTTTGCTGAAACATGAAATTATTGAGCACTCTACTGGTCCCACACCATGTGTGTCACCCATTGTGGCAGCACTGAAAAAAAGACAGTAGAGGTGCAGTACGCATTTGGTTGGATATGCCCTGAGCCAACAAAGTGATCGAGAGAGAGAGAGAGAGATCCTGGCCCGCACATTGTGCACAGGATCATGCAGTTGAATTAAGCCAATGTTTGTATCTGTTTCGACCTGAAGAAGGGCTACTATCAGCTTGAACTGGTAGACAACTGCAGGGACATTACCACTTTTTCTACTCATGTTAGTTTAGTTAGATACAAAAATTATGCTTTGGAGAGACCTCTGCTGTAAAAATATTCTAAAACGTTGTACGTAGGATTATTCAGCCTGTGACACATGCCTTCAATTACAGTGATGATATACTGAAGTTTGGTGCAACACCGATGGTGCATTATAAAGCCAGTCAAACAAGTGTGTCAATTACTAACAAATGCGGGTCTCACCTTAAATGTTGAAAAGTGTCAATTTCACAAAACAAAGCTCATGTATATTCTGATGGAAGCATGATGCCTGATCCTGAAAAAGTACAAAAACTATCAGCCACCAGACCTCCTCAAGATGTTACCATAGTTTGGTCTTTCTTGGGCATGGCTAGATATTGTTCGGAGTACATATGTGACTTTGCCACAGTGAGTGGCTGCTTGCAAGACCTGACAAAACAAAATGTCCAGTTATGATGCTCCATTGAATGTGACCGCAGTGTCAAGAATATAAAATATGCATTTGAAAATGCAAATGAGATGGCTTACTTTGACCCTAAATTGCACACTGAGATCATTGTTGATGCGAGTCCAGTGGGGTTGGGAGCAATTCTTGCTCAACATAGTTGACATCCACATTCTCGGACATGCGTTGTGGCCTATACCGGTTGAAGTTTGTCTGACACAGAACATGCCTATTCCCAGCCAGAAAAGCAGAGTCTCTTGGTGGTATGAGCCTGTGAACATTTCATGTGTTTCTGTATGGAAAATATTTCACAATCGCCACTGACCACCAAGCACTATTCACCATTTTCAGTAATCTGAGAGCCAAGATGCCCCTCGCATCAAGAGGTAGGAGTTGCGTCTACAAGAGTATGACTATACCATTGTGGCCAAGCCAGGCAAAATCAAAACCCCGCAGATTAGTTTTCATGAGTACCACACAGCAGCACAATTCAATGTTGAAGACTGCAGAGAAGTACATCAGCTTCACTGTAAACTCCAGCACACCTCCAGCTCTGTCCATTGAGCAGATCATTGCCTTAACCAATGCTGATAAGGACATGTGTGCCCTTAAAGACATTATTGCAGGCCAGTCCTATAGACGGAGTGTTCGACCTCTAAGTAACGATATCAAATTGTAAAATATTGCAAATTCCAGGATGAACTGCCTCTCACTAAAGAAGGGATTGTGCTGTGATCAGTATAGGGAAAGGTGCGGAAGACATTGTGACGCGAAGGGTTAATTAGCTTGAGCAGTGTAGATGAGTGTGATGCCTGCTGAACCCCCCCCCCCCAAACAACGTGGAAAAGTTCATGATATTATTTTCAAGCTTGTTTGTGTAGAAGACTCCATCTCAACCTTGAGAACGAGAGTACAGGGGGAAGATGGAATGAAAACAAAGGCTGGAGAAGGGCAGAGCAGCCAAGTACTGATAACATTAGCTAGAAAATGCCAGAAAGATATAGAATCCAACCTTCGAGTTATTTAAGCACTGAAGTGTGGGTGAGGGACTGGAAGCTCGCAGATGGAGTTGTGAAAGCTGCCATGGCCCAGCGCTGCCTCCCTGTTTTGCTGACTGTGATGCTTGAGGGGGAGAGAGGTCCAAGCAGGAGGTAGAGGGCTTCCCAGCATTTCGGGGACTAAGTTAAGTTCCACACAGGGACGAAAGACCTTTGTTTCTCTGCTCTATTATTATGACTGATTATTTATGCTTGCACTGTGTTTATAACCTGAAGTATTCAGCTCGTTTATATTTTGCTTTCTAACCCTCGTAGTGTGAACCTGCTACAGTAACTGAAACATGCATTTTGGTGTGCAGTAAATCAAAACTTATCTGAAGTATTCAGTTCGTTTATATTTTGCTTCCTGAACATCGTAGTGAGAGCCTCCTGCAGTAATTGAAACATGCATTTTGGTGTGCAGTGAATCAAAGCTTGTAAAGAAATGGCTCCCTGTTGCAGTTACCCCCCACTTTTTGCCTGATACTGATGCTGACTTGACTGAGAAGTGTGCTGGGACCCTGCTAACCAGGCCCCAGCACCAGTGTTCTTTCACCTAAAATGTACCATTGTTTCCACAATTGGCACAACCCTGGCACCTAGGTAAGTCCCTTGTAACTGGTACCCCTGGTACCAAGGGCCCTGATGCCAGGGAAGGTCTCTAAGGGCTGCAGCGTGTCTTATGCCTCCCTAGGGACCCCTCACTCAGCACAGACACACTGCTTGCCAGCTTGTGTGTGCTGGTGGGGAGAAAATGACTAAGTCGACATGGCACTCCCCTCAGGGTGCCATGCCAACCTCCCACTGCCTGTGGCATAGGTAAGTCACCCCTCTAGTAGGCCTTACAGCCCTAAGGCAGGGTGCACTATACCACAGGTGAGGGCATATGTGCATGAGCACTATGCCCCTACAGTGTCTAAGCAAAACCTTAGACATTGTAAGTGCAAGGTAGCCATAAGAGTATATGGGCTGGGAGTCTATCAAAAACGAACTCCACAGCTCCATAATGGCTACACTAAATACTGGTAAGTTTAGTATCAAACTTCTCAGAATAATAAACCCACACTGATTCCAGTGTTGGATTTATTAAAAAATGCACACAGAGGGCATCTTAGTGATGCCCCCTGTATTTTACCCAAATTGTTCAGTGCAGGACTGACTGGTCTGTGCCAGCCTGCTGCTGAGAGACGAGTTTCTGACCTCATGCGGTGAGAGCCTTTGTGCTCTCTGAGGACAGAAACAAAGCCTGCTCTGGGTGGAGGTGCTTCACACCTCCCCCCTGCAGGAACTGTAACACCTAGCAGTGAGCTTCAAAGGCTCAAGCTTCGTGTTACAATGCCCCAGGGCACTCCAGCTAGTGGAGATGCCCGCCCCCTGGACACAGCCCCCACTTTTGGCGGCAAGTCTAGGAGAGATAATGAGAAAAACAAGGAGGAGTCACTGACCAGTCAGGACAGCCCCTAAGGTGTCCTGAGCTGAGGTGACTGACTTTTAGAAATCCTCCATCTTGTAGAAGGAGGATTCCCCCAATAGGGATAGGAATGTGACCCCTCCCCTTGGGAGGAGGCACAAAGAGGGTGTACCCACCCTCAGGGCTAGTAGCCATTGGCTACTAACCCCACAGACCTAAACACGCCCTTAAATTTAGTATTTAAGGGCTCCCCTGAACCTAAGAATTTAGATTCCTGCAACTAACAAGAAGAAGAGGACTGCTGAGCTGAAAGACCCCTGCAGAGGAAGAAAAGAAGACACCAACTGCTTTGGCCCGACTTACCGGCCTGTCTCCAGCCTTCCAAAGAAACCTGCTCCAGCGACGCTTCCCAAGGGACCAGCGACCTCTGAATCCTCAGAGGACTGCCCTGCTTCAAGAAAGACAAGAAACTCCCGAGGACAGCGGCACTGCTCCAAGAGAACTGCAACTTTGTTTCAAAGGAGCAGATTTAAAGACCCCTGCAACTCCCCGCAAGAAGCGTGAGACTTGCAACACTGCACCCGGCGACCCCGACTCGACTGGTGGAGAACCAACACCTCAGGGAGGACCCTCCGGCGACTCCGAGTCCGTGAGTAACCAAAGTTGTCCCCACCTGAGCCCCCACAGCGACGCCTGCAGAGGGAATCCCGAGGCTCCCCCTGACCGCGACTGCCTGAACCTAAAGTCCCGACGGCTGGAAAAGACCCTGCACCCGCAGCCCCCAGCACCTGAAGGAACGGAACTTCTGTGCAGGAGTGACCCCCATGAGGCCCTCTCCCTTGCCCAGGTGGTGGCTACCCCGAGAAGCCCCCCCCCCTTGCCTGCCTGCACCGCTGAAGAGACCCCTTGGTCTCTCATTGAAAACCATTGAAAACCCGACGCGTGTTTGCACACTGCACCCGGCCGC
Source organism: Pleurodeles waltl (assembly GCF_031143425.1). NCBI lineage: Eukaryota > Metazoa > Chordata > Amphibia > Caudata > Salamandridae > Pleurodeles > Pleurodeles waltl. The sequence continues at coordinate 1,368,988,129 of NC_090445.1, forward strand.
CCCCGCGCTGCTGAGGGTGTACTTTTGGGGCCGGCTTGTGTCCCCCCCGGTGCCCTACAAAACCCCCCTGGTCTGCCCTCCGAAGACGCGGGTACTTACCTGCTGGAAGACTGGAACCGGGGCACCCCTTTCTCTCCATTGAAGCCTATGTGTTTTGGGCACCTCTTTGACCTCTGCACCTGACCGGCCCTGAGCTGCTGGTGTGGTAACTTTGGGGTTGCTCTGAATCCCCAACGGTGGGCTACCTTGGACCCAAAACTGAAACCTGTAAGTGACTTACTTACCTGTGAAACCTAACAATACTTTACCTCCCCCAGGAACTGTGAAAATTGCGCTGTGTCCACTTTTAAAACAGCTTATTGTGTTTTATGTAAAACGTATATATGCTACTGTAATTATTCAAAGTTCCTAAAGTACTTACCTGCAATACCTTTCAAATGAGATATTACATGTAGAATTTGAACCTGTGGTTCTTAAAATAAACTAAGAAAATATATTTTTCTATAACAAAACCTATTGGCTGGATTTGTCTCTGAGTGTGTGTTCCTCATTTATTGCCTGTGTGTATGTACAACAAATGCTTAACACTACTCCTTGGATAAGCCTACTGCTCGACCACACTACCACAAAAATAGAGCATTAGTATTATCTCTTTTTGCCACTATCTTACCTCTAAGGGGAACCCTTGGACTCTGTGCATGCTATTCCTTACTTTGAAATAGCACATACAGAGCAAACTTCCTACAAAGCTTATCTGATGTATTTAACTCATTTATATTCTGCTTCCTGAACATCGTAATGTGATGCATTTTGGCATACAGTTAATCAAAACTTATATCTGTCAATGAACTCTTTGCTTATATATATGCATAGATGCTCTTTGTAGTGTACTTATATATAAATAGATGCTTTTCATTGCTATTCTTATTCTACTATTGTTAATGTGCTAAATGCCTACATTTACCTGCAATTCTAGTAAAGCTAAATTGTATTTATAATTGGCGTGTGGTCCTTCATTGAGCGTCCTTATTGACTTATACCGAACAGGTGTCAACCAGTCACCTGGATAAGACATTTTGGTACCAGAAGTGGAGTTTAAGTCAATAATGCCTCTTTGGGGACATAAGAAAAGTGAAGCAGAAAGTGGAAGGCAGCATGGGGCAGAAGCCAGATCCATTCCCGGGTGGTTAGCAACTGACCCGTTCTCTGCTGTGGCAGGACTCCTGAACCGGTGGGCAGCGCCAGTGTTATGGGAGGCATTAGATGAGAAAGTGACTCCTCTCTTAGTGGAAGATGCGGTCGAGAGTGTGAAACTAAGAGGGGCGAAGCTGGAGCTGAAAGCAGCAGGGCAAGTGGGATGGCTTTTCCTGTCTGCACTCCGTACGGTATACAGGAAAACATTAACACAAGATGCAGAGATAAGAAAACTGCGGGATGAGGTTGCAGCCTTGCAGGAAAGGCAGTTACTTATGAAAGAGACCATAGAAAGTACAGTGACTCAGGGTGATCAAATGGAGGCAAGGTGCACCGCATTAGCAGTACGAGTAGCAAAACAGAAGAGTAGACAGAACCCTAAAATGCCCTCAATTGTGCAAGTGAGGGCACTGGTACGCAAACAGAAGAGTAGGCAGAAGCCTAAAATACCATCAATTGTGCAAATGAGGGCATTGGTACGCAAAGAGAATTGGGATCCACATACTTGGGAGGATGAGGTGGAAGTACGTGTAACAGAACTAGGTGGAGTTGAAAGTGGAGAAGGACATGTAGGTGAAATTGAAGGCGAAAAGGGAGTGAATGGTGGGCAAATACAGAATTCTCGTTTGGTAGGAGATTATACGCAGAGTGAGTTGTTGGAAAGAACCCGTACGTTTAGGCTGATGCCTGCAGAGCCTTTGTTTAAATGGTTGGTGAGATTGTGGGACACTGGAGTAAAAGATGCATTACAGAATCCTTTTACGTTAGGTCCCATCACAGAAGGAGACCCGTTTGAGCTGGAAATTATAGTACAGGATCATGTAGATGATGTAGTGTTGTGGAGCCTATGGCAGAGGCAGGGAAAAAAGAGGGTGTCACAAGATTGGGCTTTAGTGGAAATAGAACGCATAACTGATGATCGACCGGTCACCTTAAAAACATGGGTCCCCTTACTAGGATGGACAAGAGAAGGAGGGGTTGGCAATAAAGTAGGCAGAGCGCAGGAGTTTGCCATCGTGAAGTGGATATGGTATCTGCAGCAGAGGGCAAAACCAGGACCAGCAGGAGTGTCGAAGTTACAAGAAGATAAGCTAGGGACAGTGGACTTGCAGGCAATGGCCCCTGCGCCAGAGCCCTCGGAAATGGAATCCTCACCATTTAAGACAGCCCCGCCTTTTGAACGACTCACCGGATAAGAACAGCAAAATGCATGGTTCACAGATGGTACCGCCTGGTACTATCAAGGAAAAAGACAATGGCAAACAGTCGCATTCCAGCTTGCTACATAAACGATGTTGCTGCGAGAAGGGGATAATGAATCAAGCCAGCTTGCAGAACTGCAGGGGGTAGCAGCAGTGATCGAACAAGCCCCCATCAGAGAGAAAACATTTGTGTACACTGACAGTGGGGCCACTTACCAAGGACTAGTAAGCTGGGCCCCGACTTGGCGCAAGGATGGATGGAAAATCAAAGGCACCCCCATTTGGGGAGGCGAGCAGCTATGGGAAGAGATGTGTGAGAAAGGGCAAAAATGTCAAATCTATGTGGGACATGTGGATGCCCATTGCCCATTGGATACCTCACTTGCATCTCTATTCAACAACACAGCAGATCAAACGGCCAAAACGCGAACGGTGGTCATCAAGGAGGAAGCTGAAGCTGCTTTAGCAAACAGGGCCCATGCAACATCCAGACATTTAGGAGAGAATAGCACTTATGGGTACAGCAACGACAAAGTCCAGCTACTAAAGAACAAGTGCAACAAGCAGTAAATGAGGGCTCCATATTCAACCAGATTAGACAAATGCCCCTGCAAAAGAAGCCTAGCGGCCATACCAGAAGAGGAACTGCAGCTGCTATAGGGTGGTAATTGGACTATATCGGGCCGCTACCAAAAGGAGGGAAAAGCTTCGTATTGACCATGGTAGACACCTACTCTGGTCTTATGTTGGGTATGCCCTGTAAGTCTGAGGGATCAAAAGTCCACTTTGCGAGGGCTAAACTACCTGATAAAACATTATGGGGCACCTGATGAGATCCAAACAGATAGGGGCACACACCTTTCAGGGAAAACAGTGCAGGGCTGGGCGCAGGAACAGGGAATTTGGTGGATTGTGCACCATAGTTATTATCCACAAGCTGCAGGCATGATTCGGAGATATAACGGATTGGTGAAAGAACAGCTAAAAAAGTTACCAGCACATGACAGACTTGCACAAGTGATTTGTGAACAAGCGTACACGCCCCACATTGAAGAAAGATCTGCCCCCCCGATAACACCCAGAGAGGTGAGGGAGGATTTGGAAACACAGGAAGAAAAGTATGGGTGAACCATCCAGGGAAAAAGCCAGAGTCAGGAGAGCTATTGAGTCAAGGGGTGGGGAGTACGTATATTGTACTTTTAAAGAACTCTAATGTACCTGTATTTGTACCTGCAGAGAGACTTACCCCACGGTCATAAACGATGACATCTGCGTTGATGATAGCAGAGAATGCCGTTATGGACCTTCATGTCACTTGTGCACCTCAAGCCGCTAACGTAACTGATGACCAGGGAAATGTTTCACTTTGCAACGTGGAGGTACCTGGAGGCAAGTGGATGGCTGCCAAAGCTGTGACCTGGAAGGTAACTGGACAGCAAATCCGACATGCTAACGGACTAAACGAGGTGCAGGGGACGCCTGCAATAGTACAGGCTTTGAGTTATATGCTAAACATGATATCTAAATATTGTGATACCAGGACACATGGTGGTCGTTACAATGAACTGTGAAACTAAAGGGGTTTGATACTCCAAACCACCAGCCTTCATGTTTTATGTAACCGAAAGACGCATGATTAGCAACTTAAGCAACGTTTCTATAGTTCAATATAGAATAGGATGTAAGCAAGCTCTGCATGCAAGCATAATTAATTGTATTGTGTTACAGATAAATATTTCCAAGGAGAATGTCTCAAAGTATGACCCATTATGTGCACCATGGACACCACAGTTATGGCCCTTGCCAAAGTTACGCATTAGAAGAGATCTAGGGTCCTTGATAGCTGGGGCCACCGGAATCGGGGTAGGGGCCCTGAATTCTTTTGATGTTGAAGCTATTAGGAATAAGCTATCTTCTACAGGATATAGTACAGGAGAGGCCATAAAAGTAATTTCTCAACGGGGGCCCACACACTCACAAGAAGTATGGAAAGTCCTGCGTGGGTTGTATAGCAATTGGCAATGGCATAATTTCACTTATGAACAAGCAGTGTCCAAGGGCATCCAGTGTATACTAGGGCAAATCATTGTTCATCAACAGTATGCAGACTTTAAAGCAGAATGGGGACAGCTTCAGGGTGAATATCGGAGACAACAATTGCATTTGCCTGAAGAAATATGGGTAAAGCCCATACAATTTCACTGTGAGTAAGAAATGTGTTATGCTCTTTTTGATATAGCAAGAAGTGATCTTCCTCCTGACATATGGTGCCCCTTTATATTGCTCCCGTAGTGATAAGTAAAAGAATGGTGGCTACCTCACACTGACAAAAAGTGGATTGATTAAAAAAATCACACTGTAGATCCCACTAGATGTGCAGATTGGTCTAAGGGGTGGGTATCTACCCACACTGGACGGGTGCTAGATTCATGTCTTCACACAATACCAGTAGAATGTGAATGGTTACCTTGTCCTATTGAACGGCACAGACTTATATCAGATAGGGACAGGGAGCATATGTTATGTCATTAATCATCCCTTACTTATTAAAGGATTTATACAAACCACCGGAGAGCAAGTAATGTGTATGCGCAATATTACCAGCATTATTGACATAAGCACTCACATCTTGTACCGACCAAGTTCACCCTAACCACATTACAGACGCAAATGCGTGCGCAGTTAGAGTGGAACATCTCGCTTGTTGTTTAGCTACCCATGGCCCAGCGCTGCCTCCCTGTTTTGCTGACCGTGATGCTTGAGGGAGAGAGAGGTCCAAGCAGGCGGTAGAGGGCTTCCCAGCATTTCGTGGACTAAGTTAAGTTCCACACAGGGATGAAAGGCCTTTGTTTCTCTGCTCTATTATTATGACTGATTATTTATGCTTGCACTGTGTTTATAACCTGAAGTATTCAGCTCGTTTATATTTTGCTTTCTAAACCTCGTAGAGTGAACCTGCTACAGTAACTGAAACATGCATTTTGGTGTGCAGTAAATCAAAACTTATCTGAAGTATTCAGTTTGTTTATATTTTGCTTCCTGAACATCGTAGTGAGAGCCTGCTGCAGTAATTGAAACATGCATTTCGGTGTGCAGTGAATCAAAGTTTATCTGAAGTATTCAACTCATTTATATTCTGCTTCCTGAACATCGTAGTGTGATGCATTTTGGTATACAGTTAATCAAAACTTATATCTGTCAATGAACTTTTTGCTTATATATATGCATAGATGCTCTTTGTAGTGTACTTATATATATAAATAGATGCTTTTCATTGCTATTCTTATTCTACTATTGTTAATGTGCTAAATGCCTACATTTACCTGCAATTCTAGTAAAGCTAAATTGTATTTATAATTGGCGTGTGGTCCTTCATTGAGCGTCCTTATTGACTTATACCGAACAGGTGTCAAACCAGTCACCTAGATAAGACATGCTGTGAGGATCCAGGGTTGTCATACCTACGAGTGTGAGGCAGCAAGTTATTGAACTCGCCCATGAAGGCCATTGTGGCATTGTGGCCACCAACAGGGCATTTAAGAATCTTGTGTAGTTCCCTTGCTTGGACAAGAAAGTGGAGAGGGAACTCAAGGAGTGTCATTTATGCAACTACCTGTCTTCCAAGATGACCCAGCATCCCCTGACAATGTCCAATCTCCCTGTGCATGCGTGGAAAAGAATTGCTGTTGAATTCTTTGTGCCTCTTGTCAATGAGCATCACCTTATTATGATCACTGACAAGCATTCCTGGTTTACACCGATAGAATACATGTCATCCTCAGCCCACGAGAAAGTCATTGAGCAGCTAGATAACATCTTTGCAGTGTGGGGCATATCGGACATCTCAAGTCTGACAATGGTCCACCAGTCAACAACAAGGAGTTTCTAGCTGGTCTCAACATCAAACATCCAAGAAGTACATCTGTATGACCTCAAGCCGATAGCGCCATGGAACAATTTATGGGGAATCTGAAATGGGCGATATATTGTGCAGAAATAGAGGGACTTGATCTGAGTCAGGCATTGTGCCGAGCCCTCCATGCTTATCAGTCAACCACTCTTTCCACCACAGGCAATAGTCCTGCCACTCTCATATTTGGGAGAGCCATGAGAACCAAGCTGCCACGGTGGACCCCTAAGCAAACCTTACAAGATGATGTGATTTGTGCTACTGACCCTGCTCGGATTCAATAGCTGAAGATGTAGGCTGATCAATGTCATCAAACTCGAGATGTGTTCAATGATGATGATTTGGTCCTCTTCAAACAACAGTGCAAGCGAAAAACAGATCCTCCATTTGATGTTGAGCCTTTAGAAGTTGTGGCACGAAAGGGACATATGATAATGGCGCATCGTCCTGGCAAATCCATCAAAAGGGACTCCTTTCACTTCAGACATCTGTCTTGTGGATCATCAGTTCCCACTGATTCAGAGGAAACTGCCCCAAGGGAAGACTCTGGTCAAGCATTAGACCCTGTACCCCTGGGGTTCACACCAGGTACAGCTCAACTACCTCATACCATGTGGTCTGGCTGAACTGTCAGAGCACCTAGATGGCTGATTGAAGAGATATGATGCTGCTAATTGTTCATATATATTGTTTGTGTCTTTTTGGTTAATAAAGGGAGCAATGTAGTCCCAAATGTGAGAAAAGTGGAGCTCCATCCAATGCAGCGCCACTTTTCTTGCGCCCCTTAGCCCCCCAACTTAAATATGCAGCACACCGTGGCGCAGGGTAGGGGCAATAGCGACAATATATTTTACGCTAATGATGTACTGTGCAGGATTAGCGCCAATTTTTTGGCACTAATCCTGCAGCATACATAGGGTACCATCAAAAACTATGGCATGCCTCCTTTTAACGCCAGCTCTATGCAGGCAATAAAAATAGCTTCTAAAAATGGCACAGTGGAATCTCTTAGATTCCACTGCTCCCTTTTTGCGGTTGCCCTAACGTGGGAATGCCCCCCTTGCACACCCGACACAGGAATAATGTGGTGCAAGGGGTTACAAAGTGGCACAATGCTTGCATTGCACCAGTGTAAATATGGTGCAACAAATTTGGCTTTGTTGGGCTACAATAGCGGCATAAAAAATTATGCTAATGTGGCATAAGGAGGCACTAGGCCCTCCTAAATCTGAGCCGTAGTGTTTTAGAACTGTATGTTTTAGGACCCAATGCCTAGGGGGGGTCTTATGAAGGAAAGTATGTAACAGGAAGGTGTCAAGGTGTGATCCTAAAGGTTATTGGCTATTGAAAGTTCAGTTACATGTTTGCTGATGAGTAAAGATGTTAACTACGAGATCGCTGTGCGGTGTGTTCTTGTGCATACTACCAGGCTTAGGAGGACGCAACAGTTGTGAAAAGTTTACCATCCGTTGTGTTTTAAGTCGCATGACACACACCTGGAGTTCCACTCTCATTGTCTGTCTGGTTTCTCTTTTGACCCCTCCGTGGGAAACAACTCTGTAATTTAGTGCTACGCATCTATAAATCTGTATGATATGATTACTTCGCTGTCTTTCTCTTTATACTATCCTAACAATTCCTCTTTTCAGTCTTCACTTTTCACTGCGATGTGGCTGTTTGTAATTTTAGTCGTGTTTCATCTTTTGCTAAAGCGTAGTTACAGTCAAACAGGAAATTGAATTCTTTGCCGTAGTCTATTCATGTTTCTGACGCATGGAGCCGTGTCAGAGCCGCCGGTGCAGTAGTTGCTATGACAACAAAGAGTGGGGATTTGCCTGCGTCTTCTCTACGTATGACAGTTTATCCGTCCCTGGATGTATGTCATAGTCATGAGCGGCCGAGTCCTTGCTTCGCCCTTAGGCCCTGCCCCGTCTTTTGTTTGACGCTGAAGGGTAACTAACGAAGGGTCCAAAAAACATACTTACAGCCAGTCCTGTTCACATGGCTCAGAGTAATTTGCATTTTAGGACTTGCAGTGCATTTCAACACTGAAAATATGGGTTCTAAAATCTCAGCCTGCAATGTGTGGTTGGCTAAAAATGCCAAGGACGACTGAAAGTGCACTTGGCATAGGCAGCATTGTGAAAACGGACCCAAGCCTTCATACCTACCAGATGAAAGAATGTAATTCCTTCCGTGTCTTAGTTAAAACAAAAATCTTGTTTTGTCTTCTGAGTTCCCACTGCACACAACTCTAGGGCGATTAAGACGTTCTGTCAAGGCCACGTGGCTCACTCAGCCCTGTTTGTTGCATGCTGGTGCTTGTAGTTGTTCTTGTGAATGTAGAACAACACGTATCAGAATTTATGGGATGGCTAAAATCTTCTAAGACGTTGATTAGTTCTTATGACCCTCCTCTGGCTACGGTTTGCAAATAACACTATAACGGGATAAGGAGTGAGCGCAAATCACCGTCAAACGAGTTGAGTGCAGTGAAGGAGACGCAGAAAGAGAACTAATGAAACCAGTGAATAAAGGACAGAGCATTAGAGAGGCAAATAGAAAGAGTGAACATGATAGAAGAAGATTAGAAAGAATAAGTAATGAGGGAAGGGAAGAAAGATGGTAGTTTAAAATATAGAAAGTGAGCAAAGATTAAGGGAAGCAAGTGGCATAGGAAGGTTTGAGGAATGCTACAGAATTCTTTATGTTTTAATGGAAAATATTAAATACAAATCATAACAAAACTACTGTCAAACGAACATTCGCAAATCCAGCAGGTCTTGTGTGTTGGCTGCCAGCCTTTTGACTTTTTCAATACTTGTTAAGTCTCGCTTTCCATATAGTCCAAGCTGTCTGGTTGTGAAAGATTTTTTGGGGCTTACCAAAAACTTACAGTGCACTTACTGCCTACCCATTGCTTACCATCAGTTGGGTTTATTGTCACTCTCATTTGCTTATTTTTTATTCAATGGCTTACATTCCATTTCTTGTGTTTGTCTCTCCCGTGTAGCATGGCCTCTTTACAATCAATTTGATTACTAACTTTTATAGTTCCACAGCTGACTTTTTGGGAGCTATTTTTTTTTTTAGATTACGAACTCCATGAGAGTGACTGTCTTTTCCACCTCTCTCCCTCGTGTGTTTCTGCACGGCCCCATTTTCCTCTCTCCCTGGCATGCTGCTCATTCTCTCTCTCTTGTGTGATTCAGCTAAACTCCTCCACTCCACACTCTTTGTTGCTCCCTCCCTCGTGTGCTGCTATTCCTTTCCTCTCTCCACCTGCTCCTCCATTCCCCCCTTTATCATTTTTGTGTTTTTTTTGTTTTTGTTGCAGGGCCTGGCAGCAGTGGCATAACATAGGCCCCAGCAGGCCCGCGATATGGGGGAGGTGGGGGGACCGGTGGAGTAGGGTATGGCAGACTCCAGGGTGGCCACTGAGCACAGCACTGTGGCCTGATCGGTCCTGACTGAGTCCGGAGGGTGGCCTCCCCATGTAGTTTGCAGCGTTCCTGCTCCAGTTTTGTTATACTACTGCCAGGCAGAAATTTTCTGCTGGCCCCTCTGCCTTCCTAAAGGCAAAAAAAGTTTGATTTTACTATTTACTGATCCATCATGGATTCCCCGCTGCATTACAAAATTCTAGTAAAGTCAGATTTTTTTAATTGACTTCTGGATCAGCAAATAAAAAAATGGCACCTGTATCATTTGGTAGATGTGTGAATTTGTGGTGATGCGTGCATGCATATACATCATCACGCATTCCCGCCCACGAAATTACATGGCCAGCGGCCAAGTCATCTTTCTTTTTTCTCTTTTGCCTGATGCTGCACTGCATCCTCAAAAAACATAGTTTCCTAAAATCTACACTGCGTCGGCAAACAACATTGGCAAAGTAAATAGGTAAAAAAAAAGGAGACCTATTGGATTTTCCAGTGCTTGTTTTTTTTTTTTTTTTTCATAGGATTTGCTAATATTGCTGTAGGGGAAGATTCTGGGCTTCATGAATCAAAAAGTGGTTAAAAGCAAAATATGACTTTTGTCCCGAAAACAGCCACTGCCATAGTAGTCCCTGGCAGTGAAGAGAACTACTTTTGTGTGTGGATGTACTTCTTATGAAAGAGCAGAATGCAGCTCAACGTCGTGAAGTTAGCCAATGGATGAAGGAGGCTGACCCGAGGCCTCATGCTGTATGCTGTAGTGGGAGAAAGAAAAACGTAAATGACACAACAGACCAATGAATAAACAGGGCTGGTTGAAACCCCTACAAGTAATTATATTATACCTATTAGTTTAGTAACATCAAAAGGTCTTGGCTAACTCCAGACTTAAACATAACTGGATTGTGGTGTGCTGAAACTGAATACTAATTCCACTTTTTCATCAGCTTTAAAAAGTGTATACATGTCTGTTAGCAGTACCTCAATAATTTTACATTATCACAACCTGTATCTTAATAGAGTGAGCAATCTTTCAGTTATACATGCTGCATGTCGATTTCACAGAGGGAGAGAGGAGGTGTGTAGAGCCCATAGGAATATTCAGATAGTCACCACGCGATCTAGTAGTTCCACACTGACTACTATATTGGTTAGGATAAGATTACAATTCCCTGATAATACCTGACCCAGGTGACTGTATTTACAAGTTAATGACCTCGCGGTGCCAATTAAATAAGCCATGATAAACCTCTTGCCTAATGATTAAGATTAATGTAAATGTTTACCGATTCATAACACACCAGAAAAGTCGAGGAGCTACACATCCAGTATTAGAGCAGACTCAGTAGAGATGTTCTCTTGAAGCTTAGTAAGTGTGATATTTAAGCTGAAGGATGCATACATTGACAGACCCTCAGCCAGTGCTTAAATTGTGCTTGTTGATTCCGGTGCGGAGCATCTGCACTTATTTTTGAGGGCCGGCGCTTATTTTTCTACCTCAAGCGTTTACTGCGAGCAAAAGACACGTATGGGAAAGATGGAGGAAGAGAAAAACGAAAAAGCGACACATTGGGAGAAAGCTGCAAGAGTGAGCTGAAGTGGCAGGGAGTGGCTTTAAATGGATTGAAAAGGCCTGAGGTGGCTTCAGGATTACGCTGCCTCAGTTTTTCGGGTTCTCACATTTAATTGCAGAAGCCGCGTGTTTAAGAGGAGGCCTTTGGGCACCCGCCCTTTTTATTTACAAATGAAGCACTGCCCTCAGCAGTTCCTCCAAAATTATGTACAGATAACGCTTCATTTAAGACCTTGTCATAGCCACTTAAACACTTGCCTCCTGAGCCCTAGGTTTCTGGATACCTTTTTTCCAACTGTTTCTATTGGCGTTTTTTATGTTGTTCAGTTCGTACATAACACTTGCAGACAACCCAACACCATGTAACTGTCATATAATGAGTCGGCTAGTACACTATGGTCTCCTAGCTGGCGGTCTGACGATACATGATATACATCAGTTGAACTATTTCATTTGGTCCCAGAGGCAAAGTTATGATACAATTACCAGATACATGTTTCAAGATCTATACATTTATATTTTTACATAGGAAACTGTCAAAGGCTGATATCAGTGTATGCCTGAAAAGAGATAAATAACATCATATAAACAAAAAACAAAAACAAGCCCAAATTTGCAAATTGCCACTCCTCGTCTTATAGAATTCCTTACCATTACTTTGTCGCTGGGGTCGAGTAACTAATGTCTATATTGGGCAGCTGTTAGTTACCAGTGCCTTGAGCAGGCCTTCTCTGTGACAGTCGAGGGATGTGTGACATGGATAATCCTCCATTGTACGTAGGCTTCTGGAGGAAATCATGCGTCCTTTATCATGATGAGAGGGGGACTACCACATAATTGTGGGGGTGGGTCAGATGTTTCTTTAATAATCTCAAAATAAGTGCTCCGTAAGGTAAAACATTCCTCCCTTCCACCCCGGCTAGTAGCATATGCCCCTTTCAAAAGATCTCGCAACCGGTCATGGATCCTAGGTGCTGCTGGTGCTCACCAGACCATTGTGATATATTTTGTTGGGAATAAATGCAAAATCTATGAGGGTTCCTACCTGCTCTGTCTGTTTGGAACGGATCACTACACCACAGAGGCATATAACTAGGTCTTTGGGTATCTTCCGCCCTATCATGTCCACCACACCCTGTATCACAGAACAGTGACACCACCGGACATTCCATAAAATGTGCAAGAACTCTGCCATGGTCTCGAAGCATCTGTGCCAATTCGTTGTCCCCGCCCCCCCCACCCCACTGTAAAATTTACCTATCCGCTTCAGGGGTCAAATATTTATGATGTAGGTAGATAAACTCTGTGTATAGAATCCTGGAATTTCTGGATATTGCCTTGACTGATCTGAGACTGCACTGCCACACAGTGTCACTTAGTTCTTCTCCCAGCTGTTGGTCCCACCAAGTTTTCAGCAGTGGCGGCCAGCAGTTTTAGGAGGGAGGGGGGTGGGAGGGAGGCACACACACACACACACTCTCATTCTTTCACATACAGACACGCACATCCATTAACAATACTCATAACATTCAAACATGCATGCACGCACCAAACATTCATTTTAAAAGTTCACACACGCTCATTCTTTCAAACACACCCACACATCCATTAACACTCATACCATTCAAACATGCACACACGCACCAAACATTCATTTTAAAACATCACACACACACACTCATTCTTTCATGCACGCACGCAGATCCATTAACACTCATAACATTCAAACATGCACGCACGCACCAAACATTAATTTTGAAAAATCACACACACTCATTCTTTCACACACACACGCACGCACATCCATTAACAACACTCATAACATTCAAACATGCACGCATGCATCAAACATTCATTTTAAAACATCACACGCACACACACACTTACCTTCAACCTCGAGGTCCCAGGAGGGCTGGGACTTCTGCCTTCCCTCATTGGCTGACCTTAGATCAGCCAATGAGGGAAGGCAGAAGTCCCAGCCTCGTCACAGAGTGGGATGGGGTCAGGGAGACTGCTGACCCCACCCCATTCTGTGACGAAGTGTCACTGATTGACACTCGCCCTGGGCGCTTCAGGGCTGAAACCTGAAGCGCCCAGGGTGAGTGTCAATGGGTGACGCTTTCCTCGTCACCCAGGGGAGGGCCTCGAGGCACCTTTGCTGAGCCGAGGAGGTCACGCCCATAGGAGCTGTGACCTCCTCAGCCCAGCAAAGTTCATCTCAGGCAGCCAGGAGTCTGGCAAATCGCGCATGTCTCACTCCTGGCTGCCTGAGCTGAAAATGAAGAGTGTCTGTCAGGCTGACCTTTGTTCAGCCTGACAGACACTCTTCATGAGGGGCAAAAGGTGGGGGGGCGTGGACCCTACGCCCTAAAGGATGGGCCGCGCCTGGTTTTCAGTTGTGTGGAGCTCGGGCCCCATGTTAGCAGTAGCACCAAGCCAATGCGCATGACTGCTTTTCTATAGATCCCACGTGTCTGTGCTAACTGTGGAGGCTGCAATCTGGTGGGTTCGGCATGTCCAATATCCTATTGCTCATGCATTAACTGTACCAACGCCACATGAAGCAGAAACTGACCAGGATCCAGCCCACATGTGTCTTGTAAGTTGTCAATGACCATAAAGTTCAATTCTGGTGCTATCTCTCCAAGTGTATATGTCCACCTTGGTCCAACGGCGTGTGTCATGCACTGTGGACAATGTAGCACATTGCAGGGGCAACCACTGGGGCAGGACTCGGCATAAGGAGGTCAGCATTGCCTCATGCATAGATATTTATGCCAGCTCCGCAGTGAAAACCTTAACAGGAGATTATCGGACATTCCAACTCTACCTCCAGCCATAAGGCATTCGAGGATTGAGATGCCATTCAATTGCATTGTGATGTATCTGGTCTCGGGGTTCTAAGTATTTGCTAACCATTTTATCAGCCATTGGAGCTGGGCCACAGCATAGTACAGCTCATAACTCAGTGCTCCTAAGCTTCCCTCTGTTAGTGGAACGTATAACTGACATAATGGCCCACATTCAGGACCTGTTAAAGTGTAGTCGAAGAAACTTAAAGGAAACACGGGAGAGCTGGGGCTTGCACACTAGGTTGTGTAGGACTCTAGTAATGAGTTCAGGACTAGGTTGTGCTCACTCCTTAATAGGAAATTCTAGGTATGTCTCCTTGTTCCCCCAGATTTTATTTTACCCATTGTTCTAAATTCTTCAGCAGGAGCTGTATGGTATAGTAGAAAGTCGCTACCAATAAAAAAGACATTCTCCTACTTGTCTGTAATCGAAACTCACCTGTAAGAGGATTCGGTCCTGATGCTCCGCTTCTTCTAACGCTTCGATGCCCTCATTTTTGGGTTTCTCGCCTTCATGGTGAACCTAAAAAGAAAAGGAACAACATCACTGTGCTCTACCTACTATGCGATAATGTGCATGTGTGCCATGCAGACTATGACTTACCATCTTTGGGATGATTTTCCCTTGGCATCTCTCTCACAACAGATTAATATTAATTTCTTTAAATGTGTTAGTGCTCTTGAAACTGTGTTGCAGGCGCTCTTTGAAATTATGTTGCTGGCACTTCTTGAAACTGTCTAGTCTTTGGACCTTGCGTGGAGAAACCAACACATAATTATTTAATAGTGCAGTGCATTGTGCTGTGACAGTGCTCTCCCAACATTACCACATAAACTGAAAGGAAAGTCACTACCCCTAGATAGCTGGAGTAAAAGGAAAGGCAAGGATTCCTGGCAATAGAACCCAGTTTACTGTTTCAGTCTTTCACTCTAAAGAAATTGAAAAAGAAGGGACAACGGAAAGGGTTAACAAGAAGTCGCCCCCTTGATAACATTGTTCTCTTCACAGAGGGATTTTCATCAACCTCTCCTACCTCACAACCTCCAGCTAGTGGGAAAGAGGAAATGTAGCAGCAAGATCAGCTTTCTTAGAATAGAGGCGGGTGGCATTGGATTAGGAATGTACTAGTACACATAGTCTAACCCGCTTGCTTGATTTCCGCTGCTCACCTAACTCTTCCTGTAGAAGAACCAACAATTCCATTGATGCTGAGAAGCAGCACACACAATCAGACCAGACCATAGAAGACACGATAGAAGACCTTTTGTCTTTCTTTGACTCCCATTGTTCTTCTCCCTTAAGGACTAACCACTTCCCAAGATACCTTCTGGTATTGTGTTTGGTTATTCCAAAGGAGAAGCTGGCCTCAGTGGCTCACTGTGTCTCCACGAGATCGTACGCCTAAGGTTAGTGCTTAAGTAACCTAAAAATAAGTGAGAGATTGCCACCCGCTGCCTTCCATTGCCTCATAGTACTGTAATCAGAAGAGAGTGCAACCCTACCAAGAACTTTTTCTTCAGTATGACAGGTAACACTAAAAAGAAATATATTAACCTCAAAAGGATCAGCATTTTCGAAATGGCAATCCTGTCAAGTACGGATAGCGGGAGTGCAATCAAGAAAGGAATCAAATGCCAAATGGACGCTATTGCTTTCCTAAGGTTGCCATCTGCTGGGTCACGTCTCTCATGATATATATTAATTCCTAGGTATTTCACAGTATTTAGTGAGAGGTGTATTTCCATGCACGGGAGACAAAGCTGTCGTTCCGCTGCATACTAGGCCAGGGGGAACAAGCAGGATTCATCCCAATTGACTCTCAGACCTGGAAGAGTTGCAAGTGCATCCAGCTGTGTCATCACTGATGGCAGTGTATATTGAATGTCTCTATGGTATATCATTCATCATCAATATATAGCGAAATGATGTGATCTTCATCTTTGATAGCAACACCCCATTCGGGGCCTTGAGGCAGTATATAACTAGTGGATCCAGCCAAGTAAGGCATCACCTAGGCCAAGTCTGAGCAGATCTGCCATCAGGAAGTCCCAGCTTAATGAGTCAAAAGCCTCCGCTATGTCAATGGAGATCACCCAGTGATCAGCATTGTGCCTTTTAGCCCAGTTCATTATTTGGAACAGCCTATGGAGATTCATGAAAGTATTCCTATCAGGTATAAAACCATTTTGGCCTCTATGTACTAGATCTTGAGCCACTGACAGAAGAGGATTAGCTAAGAATTTTCCTACTATTTTGTAGTCAAGGTTCAAGAGCGAAAGGGGCCTATAGGAACTCACTGAAAGGGGGCCTCTTCCTGGTTTATGAAGCACTGTGATTAAGGCTTCTTGCATGGAGGGGGTGAACATCTGTGTTGTCTGGATTCCTCATACTCCTTCAGTAATCTTGAGGCCCACCCCAGCAAAACGCAACATAAAAGTAAACCTGAATACCATCTAGCCCCGGAGCCCTAGCCCGGGCCATCTGTTTAATGACCAACTGAATTTTGCATAACTGCAGGGGTTCATTCAGTTCTAGTCGTTGAATGTCATTCAGCCATGGAGGTAGATGTGCTAGGTACCAGTGTACATCAGGCCCATGTATGCTCTGTGGGGATTGGTATAATGCTGCCTAGTCATTTCTAAACCCAGCATGGGTTCCCCTCTGCATGTTAATTATCTTGTCAGGTCTGTCTTGTATTGCCCCAATCATTTTTCTGGGAATCTCATTCCTTAGAGCCATGTTAAGACTTGACACGCTTTATCCCAGAATTGATCAGAAGTGGTACTAGGTGGCCATTCACCTCACCATCCACATATAGACTACTCTGGTATACTTCTAGGACTGCACCAAGCATGCAATCTCTCCACTGATTCACCATCTTTTAAATTGCTGGACACATATTGTTGCTTTTTTTACCATCCTGTTGCAATTCCCTCCGGCCCTCCAGTAGCCCTTGTTGCACGTTCCTACCCTCTCTCCCATTGTCCGTGTTGCCCACACCCACCCACCTTAAAAAAAAACTACAATTCAGGAACATTAATCTGAAGTGAGCAACATTACAAGGCATTCCCCAATATTAGCATATAGCTCGGGACCTGCATGCTGTATCAAATCACATCATAATAACACACTATAGCTAAGACCTGTGCATCTAAATAAAAGCATGAAACTGCATGACCTGGGGACTAAACTAATCACACCTTCACTATTTAACGCAGGCAACTAAACCAGAGTATTTCTAACTATTTCCAAAACCACCTGCCGCTCAATATGAGGCATTCTGAACCCTGCCCTTGTCTATCCACATCAGCAACAAATTTTTCAAACTCATCTTTGTAGCATCTTTCATTGCTCAGTGTAGACTTGTGTGGTACTGCAGGCTTTGGGGATGGCACTGTGAGAAAGGTGGTCTATTATATGGTGTGGTTGTGCAACCTTACAGTGTAATGCACTCACAATGGCCTTGAGTCCAGTAAGATTTGTTTGTAAAATCTTTAGCTCAATAGAGGTAGCTGTGGCATCAAGCAGCCAGCCTTATGCAAAGAAAAAGTGTAAAGCATTTAAAAGTACTAAAACAATGAAAGAAGAAAGTTATGCAACACAAATAAATCCGGCCCCAATCTATAAAAATAAATTTTATTTTACTCAAAACTAACAAAATTCACAGGAGGGTTCTGGAGGTATAGATTTTTAAGTAAAATACGAATTACTGGTTTTCACTTAAAATGTAAACAAGCATTTGCAACTACCATGATTGGTGAAAACTTTGGAAATTTGGTAACATTTTCAGAAAATTCTGTTCAGGTACTCCAGCCCGCTGTGGATGACCAACTTCAGCAGGAAGCAGGTCAAGGGGGCAGTAAGGATTTGTAGAACAGTTAGTAACCTTGTCACTGATGCAGTCTCCAGTCTAGTTCCAGGTCCTATGGGGAAGATGCTGAGGATACTGTGCAGTCTACGGGGGGGGCTACTCCTTGGTCCATGGTCTTTTTGGGGTGACTCTGGCCTCAGCTGTTGATGTCTCTTGAAGTCCTGGGGAGTCCAGCAAATGTCCATTTGCCACTGGACTACTGGTCTCCTGTCGGAGCAAAAGCAGAGTTCCCTTTGGTGAAGGCTAGTGTCCTTTTTGGGCAACCAAACTGTACTCCGATGACTCTTCTGGGTCCAACAGACACAGGTGCAACTTTTGAGCATTTAGTCTTGGTCTCCCAGGCTGCATGATGGCAGTCAGTGGCGATCAAGCGATTGTAGCTAATGACTTGACTTTCCAAGGCGGGCTTCTTAAGCTTTTGTGACCCTAGAGCTGTAACAGGAAGTCGGTCAACTGACTCTTGGAGTTCATCACTTCTGTCTGGGGTTCAGTTGTTGACTGTTCCCCAAGCAGGGCACCATAGGCACAGTCTCTCTTTGCTAGCCCAGGAGCAATAGGTGCCGTACAGTTGTTGATGTGGCCTTTCTTGCCAGGTCCAGGGAACAGCAGGGCAGTCCTTCTTCGGTTTTCTCTCCAGTACAGACGTGATCTAAGGTGCCAGAGGTGCCATATTTATGCCTAGAAAATGCGCTCGGAGGATGCAGCAGTTACTAGCCAATGGGCTACCATTTCCCTTTCTGCCTGACGATGACTTACTGCAATGTATCGCAACTAGCTATCCCGAGATGTAAGAATTCTGCCGACTCTCAAGATGGCAACAGAGTGATAACTTTATAAAAGTTCTCTCCAGAGTTACATTAAATTCGTCTTGGGCTTGATACCTTGAAGTACCTACTTTAGTAGTCCATTCAGAAGTTAGCACAGGTGAGTTGTCAGAGTGTAACCCAGTACTCACCAATGGGGCTAGTAGCATTTCACAGTAAAAAACAACAATTTGGGGTTTTCACTGTTAGGATATATAAAAATAGATGCCCTCCTTTTTAATATGCCCTACTTTTTAATATACAGCACCCTATCTTATTACTCGATAGGCCTGCTGTAGGGGTGACATATATATTAAAAATGAAGGTCTGGACTTTGTCCTGAGTTTAAATGGAAAAGTTGAGTTAGCAGTTTAAAACTGCTCCACCATTCTGCATTGACAGGCTGAGAGACATGTTTTATTTTGGCACAATAAGTGCTGCAGCCCTGTGGGGTGGGGGCACTTTAACTTACAGGTCCTGGGTACTCCTGGAACCATATACGTCAGACCTATAGGTAAGTTGAGTTATAGAAATTGGGTATAAGCCAATCAAGCATACAGTTTTAAGGGTCAGAGCACTGGCACTGAGGTCTGGTTAGCAGGCCACCGTGTACCCTCAGAATCGAAAAACGAGCAGCAGAAGGGCAAAACTTTGGGAGTGATCACGTAAAAAGAAGAATTTCCTTAAAGGCGCCATGTAAAGCTTTTTGTAATTCACACAATGTAAGCGTCTGCTTCCTTTTTTTAAGGAGTCAGACACAGTGTTGAGTTTCACAACCACCAATGGCCACTCAGGGAGGTATAGTCGAACATTATCGATGTCCATATGATGCCACACCACAATGTTCGCCAGACACAAAAGAAACCCAGTGATTTAATATAGTGTCTGAAAGCAACAGCGGCAACAAAGCCCATGTGTATCTAAAGTACAGTGGTAGAACAAATACCCTGTAACAGTTTGCAACATTTATTGCACCTGTGAACTTGCATGAAAATACATTTTGGCTATTCATCTGACACTTTACTCACCCATTCTTCACCCTCCTCCACCAGGCATTGGGCCTTCTGTAGTTGCTGACCGATATTGCGGTTCCTGTAGATCGCCTTCACCACACTGGCACAGTTTGTAGAGCTTTCACTAAGGGCCAGATTTAAGAAAGGTGGCACTACATTACATGTAGCGCCACTTTTCTTGTGGCCCCTTGCGGCTCCCTACAACCAACATGTGCACGCCGTATTTAAAATATGGCTTACCGTGGTGCCAGTTAGGGGGCAATAGCATCAGAATTTCTGATTCTATTAATATACTGTTCAGGGTTAGTGCCAAAATGTTGTTGCTAACCCTGAACAGTACATATGGGGCCATTGAAATGCCTGCTCTGAGCAGGCGATAAAAATGGCACAAAAAATGACGCAAAGAAATCTCTTAGATTTCTTTGTGCCATTTTTGTGTCCCTCCTGACAGGGAAAGCCCCCCTGCGTATATTATGCCTGGCACAGGCATAATGTGGCGCAAGGGGTTACAAAGTGGCGCAATGCATGGATTGTGCCACTTTGTAAATATGGCGCAGCATGTTTTTTGCCATATAACCCCACATTAGCATAAAAAAATTACGCTAATATGTCATTAGATGACGCTCGGCCCACTTAAATCTGGGCCTAAGTTTTAAGACCACTGTCATTGTTACTGCAAGAAGGGAAACACCTACGCAATTGTTCCAGTGTCCCAAAAAATCCTCAAACTTGCAAATGGTTAAGACAAAGAGTCAGCCAGTTAAAATAATATAACGTATTTTCCAACACAATAAAAACAAACATTTAATTTCAGAAAAAGTGGATGCTAGTTCGTGTGATTCAGTGCTGCTTTTGTTCCCGAGAAAAATATTCAAGACTAGTCGAGTAATGAGAAATTTGAAACTGGAGCCTCAAGAAAACTTTTTTGATCCAGCCTTTCAAAACGCTGCGTTCTTGAGTTTGTTTGAAAGTGCACTTAAAGCGGGCTACATACCAATAACTTTTGACTTCTAAAAGTGGGTGTAATTTGGCAAACACGCCACATTCAAATCATTTGCCAAACAATCCACAGAATTATGTTTGCCTATATTCTATTTTGCCTACATACAAAAAAATCACTTTGTAGTATTCAAAGTTTGGTTAAATATCCAACCTGAAAAATATATCTTCACAGCCCTAAAAAATATGTTCAGCACTGGCCGCTGCATAATGCTTTTTTCCACCTTTATTTTTGTTTAGCTGCACAGCTACACTGCTGTACATTTAGCAAAGCCAATAGCTTTCACACAGGTGAGACATATTGGCTTTGCCAATGGTTGGTATGTGTTATGTTGGGACTGGGGCATGCCACAAACAGAGGGGTGTTTTAATAACCGCTATGAATAGAATAGCGGGGAACCCTCTGTTGTATTTGTACCGGTGGTTTTGTCGTGACGTCAGGAGGGGGAGTTAATAAAGAGGTCGGTTAGCTTGGCGCCAACAGGCAGTAATCGCACGAACATGTTGTGTGTTGTGTTTCATTTATTACCGCGCCACTAGCCGCAGGCCTGTTTGCATTCCCCAACATTTGAGGCCCAGAACATAACAACGTGAGTGATGACATTTTGGTGCATGCTCCCACAGTGGAGACACATCTAAAAAGACTCCGGGCTGTTTTCCAACGACTGCACTCAAATGGGGTGACCCTACACTGAGAAAAGTGTGAATTTTTGAGACAGGACATAGCATTTTTTGGCCATCATTTTTCAGAGCAGGGTGTTCGGCCGGATCTGGAGAAGGTGGCGGACATAAAATCTGCGCCTGCCCCCACATCCGTTACTGGTGTTCGAAGTTTTTTGGGAATGGTGACCTACTGTGGGAGATTCATCCCAAACCTGACTTCACTTACAGCCCCATTGCGGGAACTCACAAAGGCCAACACTCCATGGGAATGGAATCAGACACAGGAAGCGGCATTCCAGGCAACTAAACAAGCACTATCTGCAGAGACCACTCTAGTGTATTTCGACCCTGCGAGAGACACAGAACTGTCCGTAGATGCAAGCCCAGTTGGTCTTGGGGCCGTGTTGTCCCAAAGAGGAAAGGATGGTGAGTGGGCACCAGTGGCGTATGCCAGTAGAGCGTTGACCATGACGGAACAAAGATATTCCCACATTGAAAAAGAGGCGTTAGCGGTAAACTGGGGATGTCACCACTATCATTTATACCTCTATGGTCATCCGTTCGTCATATACACAGACCATAAACCACTCATACCATTATTCAACAAAACAGCGTCTCAGCCTCCCCCGAGAATCGAGAAATGGATTCTCCAGTTACAAGGGTACCAGTTCTCGGTGGTATATCGGCCGGGCACTCAGAATCCAGCCGGTTACCTCTCACGCCATGCCCAGCCTGTATCAGCATAGGAAGAAGGTGAAGTGGAAGATATTGAGGAGTACGTGAGGCTAGTGGTGGAGAGGTCAAGGCCACTACCCATGTCACTGAAAGAGATACAGGAAGCTACCCAGAAGGAAGAAGTTCTACAGTTAGCAATGTCATGTGTATGTGTCCAAGATGGGAAGTGGCACCCTTTGAAACAGAATCTGGCTCTTAGAACTACAGAGGCAAGCACAGCATTGCAGGCACTGTTCCGTGTTCGACATGAGCTGGAAGTATCCTCAGAAGACTGCCTTCTGCGAGGCAGTCGTCTCGTCATTCCAGAAAGCTTGCGACAAAGAACGATTGACCTAGCTCATGCTACCCACCAAGGCATGGTGAAGACCAAAGCCAGGCTGCAAAGCAAAGTGTGGTTTCCGGACATGGACACACAAGTGGAACAAACAATACAGCGGTGTCACGTTTGCCAAATGGTGGGGTCCGTGGATCCTCCATCACCCATCATTACAGAACCTATTCCGTCTACTCCCTGGCAGAGAGCAAGTGCGGATTTAGGCAGTCTACCGGATGGATGGCACATGATGGTTGTAATGGACGACTTCTCGAAGTACCCGGAGGTGGAACTGCTGGAAACCACCACCACAGAAAAAGTAATACCATGCCTGGAAAAGATAATGGCCACCCACGGGATCATGCAAGCACTAAGGACGGATAATGACTCACCGTTCTCAAGCCATGATTTTTCCTCCTATCTGGCCTCGCATTCTATCCATCACCGCAAGATCACTCCCCGGTGGCCTCAAGCCATCGGGGAAGTGGAAAGGTTCATGAGGACTCTCAATAAGGTGTTGCGAATTGCAGTAGCACAAGGGAGGAATCTGGATTGTACGATTTTTGAATTCCTGAGGGAATATCGTTTGACGCCCCACAGCACGACTGGAGTGTCCCCAAGTTCGGTTTGCATGAGAAGGGACGTAAGAGACACCATTCCTCAGGTCGTTGTCCCCACACCAATCCAAAATCAAGTGGAAACGAGACTGAGAAGCAGATAAATTCACAATGACCGGATGTCAAAGAAAAGGCGAGCTCGTGTGAAAGATCTGCGAGTTGGAGATCTGGTGCTAATAAAGAATCGTCATCCTGGAGGAAAGTTCAAGACACCGTTTGAACCAAATCCATAGGCAGTTGCCAGAGTAAAGGGGACTCTGGTGACTGTCAAGAGAAACGATGAGACAGTCACCAGGAACATTTCATGCTTCAAACAATACCATTGTGACGGACAAGCACCTGAAGTGAGTGGTATGGCGGAGAATTGTCTGGGAGAGAAGGAAGAGCTTATGATGCCCTCCTCGTGGGGAGAGGTCTGTCCCCCAGTATGTCCTCGTCAGACAGAGAGGCGCGGGATGTTGCGGAAACAGCCATGAATAGTGAGTTTGATAGAGAGGGGCGGAGAAGGATGCCCTGAAAGGTCATCAGAGGTCCTGGTTTCCTGATGCCCCCCCAAGAAAAGGTGGGGACAGATATAATTTGCGACCCCGAATCTCTGCACCTATGAAACTGAAAGACTACGTGTGTTCATAGCTGGACACGCTGCAGTGAAAGGTTACAGATCCCGGGACATGGTTTGATATAATGGTCCATCGGGTGTTCAGAGCAGAGATTTTGTATATTTCTGATGTTTTGTTTTCTGGGCACAATTTTTCATTTCAGTTCAAGGTTGAGGAGGAATGGTATGTTGGGACTGGGGCATGCCACAAACAGAGGGGTGTTTTAAAAACCGCTATGAATAGAATAGCGGGGAACCCTCTGTTGTATTTGTACAGGTGGTCTCGTCCTGACGTCAGGAGGGGGAGTTAATAAAGAGGTCGGTTGGCTTGGCGCCAACAGGCAGTAATCGCACGAACATGTTGTGTGTTGTGTTTCATTTATTACCGCGCCCCTAGCCGCAGGCCTGTTTGCATTCCCCAACATTTTAGGCCCAGAACATAACAGTATGGACCTGTTTACATGATGGTCTTTTGAATATATCACACACCATAGTGGTCACTTGTAGCTTTGTTCTAACGTGGCTTTTGGAT
Organism: Pleurodeles waltl; assembly: GCF_031143425.1. Classification (NCBI taxonomy): domain Eukaryota; kingdom Metazoa; phylum Chordata; class Amphibia; order Caudata; family Salamandridae; genus Pleurodeles; species Pleurodeles waltl. Next base: position 1,369,012,445 of record NC_090445.1, read on the forward strand.
GTAAATTGGTAGTGCATAGAATCTTTATATAGAATAAGAGGGCGCACTGTTTAAATGCAAACCTATATTTAGCCCTCCCAAGGGCTACGCATCTCACGTTAAAATACATTTTCAGTCATTTTCCCACGTTACTGCAATGCCTGAGATTTTCACGTAGTTTGTTTCTCATTTTGCTAGCTAAGCTCCAAGTACCGTTTATCAAATGCCACAAGGTGGCCCTGGTGTACAACGGGATGTATAGGATTCTCAATATATTACAAGAAATAGGTATACCACTATCCCAGCCAACCGAACTACAGACATTTGAAGATCTAAAAACAAAACCACACACCCAATTAATTAGCATACAAAAGCATCCACTGCGCAATCCATGGTATCAAAGGTGGCATTGTTTTCAGCGGGCAGGAGTAAATGCCATGTTTCTCCTGCCATGCAGACTTTGGGTGGGAAGATGCAGAGCGGGGTGCGCCTGCCAGCCCTTACAGTTTCTTGTTGCTCAAATCGGTGTAATTTCTGAATTTTATATATTTTTCCCTCAGCTTCATTGCTTGATTTTGCTTGCAAGAAAGTGTCCTTCATAGTCATTGAAATGTCACTCATAATTACACTGAAATTATGAAAATGTTACACATAACAATCTGAAACCTTGGCAGCTTTGTAGATTTCAAGTACTTAAATAGAAGTGTGGAGGAGACTGTTTTGCTGATTTGTGCCTGAAGTAAAAGGGTGAAGGATACTATAAATCTTCAGCTTGTAGGTTAGCACCATCAGGTGGCCCATTTGTGTACTACATCCACACTTTCTACATTTCTATGTGGCCTTCGCAGTTGCTCCAACGTACTGCTTCTTTGTATGGCTATGGGCAGTAGCTGTGTAAATTTAGTGATCCACAGGAGTACTAAAATTCCCTGTTACGCACAGCCGTAGTACTACGTACTCGAGTTATATAAAGGAGTTACTGCCCATATCCAGGGTTGGACTGACATAGGGGCCTATCAGGCAGTGCCCGAGTGGCTGGTCTAATAGGTCAGTAAGTGGGCTGACGTTTTGCACATTTGCGGGCCTGCCTTATAGTCTGGGGGAACGGTTCTTACTGTTGATTTACCTTATATTTCCTCAAAAGCTGCCTGCAGCAAGCACTAATGGTCAGTGACCTGGTCAGTGCACTGCTCTGCCTCCTGTGGCTCCACCTTGTAAGTAGAGCACTTTCCCTGGTTCCTCTGAACTCCTGACCCCTGTCAAGAGTTCGAGGCCCTCCTTTACCCACAGGCTCCTGCCTGCGCCTCATCCCTGGTGTCCAGTGGGAGAGTTCTGCTTTCCTACTAGGCTACCTTCTGCCTCTCTCCTCCTTTTCTCTGCTTTGCTCTCTGTTCTGCTTCACTTCTGTCCCTTTGTGCACCTTTTGCTTTGCGCTACACTATTCCTCTTTTTTCTCTCGCTCCACTCTCGCTCTCTCACTTTTTCTCTCCCCCCTCGCTCTCTCCGCAGCCGCCACTGCCCCTGCGGCCCGCCTCCCTCCTCTCTCTCTCGTGCTGCACTCCCGCCGCTGCTGCCCTGTGGCCCCGCCCCCTCTTTTGCAGCCCTGCCCCCTTTTTCATACCATTTTTCGCCCCTGCTCTCGTCTCCCAACTGTCCACTCCTCCCCCCACCTCCCTACTTAATGGCGGCCACCCGCTGTGGGCACGCCACTGGTGCGCCAACGGCATGCCAAAGGCAAGCCCACCTGCACCCATCTGTGCTTGGACCGCCCCCAGCGCTAGAACCTCTGGCTCCCATCCCCCCACCGCTGACACACACATCTTCACTACGCTGCCACCCTCCGCGCCCTCAACACCGACCGCTTTCCTGCCTGTCTTCAAGCCTCCCCGCAGACCACCCGTGGACACTTCTCCTGCCGGAACGGCACCTTCACCAGCCTCTGCACCGACGACCCACCCACCAGGTTAGGAAGCAACCATCTCAGATGTGTCCTCCTCAACAACCGCTCCGTCCACACGCATGCAGTAGAGCTATGGAATCTACTCGACTCATCCTCCCCAGACATCGCCTTCCTGACCGAGACCTGGATGAACCCCTCCTCATTGCCATAGCCATCCCGGCTAGCTCAAGATCACCCGCAGGGACCGCTCCAACAAACCAGGAGAAGGCATTGCCATCATCCACAAGAACACCCTCAGGATCACGACCAGCACCAAAGACACCCTCAGCACCGCTGAACACCTGCACTTCCAGATCCACACTGACCCAAACACCACCCTCCGAGGGACCGTCATCTACAGGCCCCCTGGCCCCTGACATCAGTTCAGCGACTCCATCACTGACATCATCAGCACGCATGCTCTCGCATCCACTGATTACATACTCCTCAGGGACTTAAACGTCCACCTCGAGAACACCAACGACCCTGCTTGACAGACTCTCCAACCTCGGCCTCAAACAGCTTGTCATGAAACCGACCCACTCCGCAGGGCACACACTTGACCCTATTTTCTCCACCAGCAATCATGTCTCCTTCAGGCACACCACCGAACTCCACTGGACAGACCACCGCTGCATCCACTTCTCCTTCAAGAAACCCACAACACACCACCACCCACAATGGATCCCCCACCGCAGTTGTAACAAGGTCACCGAAGACCAACTTATCGTGACCCTCTCCCGAAACCCACCCATCAACACCACCAACACTGATGCAGCTGCCTGCAACTTCAGGCAATGGGTTGACACCTGTGCCAATACGCTCGCCCCAATCAAGAATCCCTCCAACAGACGCACCAACAGAAAGGCCTTCTGGTTTACCGTCGACCTCCACGAGTCTAAGCAAACCTGCTGAAGACTCGAAAGAAAGTGGCGCCAAGCTCAGACTCTGGACAACCACACAGCCTTCAAAAACGCCATCTACAGACACCACCAACTCATCCGAGCCGCCAAGAGAACCACCTTCAAAGCTGAATCAACAACAACTCACACATCCTCACGGAGCTCTTAAACATTGAGAAGGAACTCTCCAACCCCAGCTCCAACGCCAGCGGCATCCCGCCATCCCAAGACCTCTGCAACTCCCTAGCCTCCTACTTCCACCGCAAGATTGCAGACATCCACAACAGATTCAGCACCCAGACCCCCCTGGCAACCACCAACACCACAGACTCACCTCCGACCAACCTCCTGCTCTCCTGGACTCCCGTCAATGACAACAACACCATGGAAATCATGACCACCATCCACTCCAGCTCTCCATCTGACCCCTGCCCTTACCACATCATCAACAAAGCAAGATCTGTCATTGCACCCCAACTACGGAAGATCATCAACAGCTCCTTTGAGTCCGCCACCTTCCTGGAGAGCTGGAAACACGCCGGAATCAACGCCCTCCTCAAAAAACCCAAGGCGGACCCAAAGGACTTCAAGAGCTTCCAGCCTATCTCCCTGCTCTCATTCCCAGGAAAAAGTGATCAAGAAGGCTGTCAACAGACAACTATCCCACTTCCTCGAGGAGAACTGCACCCTGCACCCTCCCCAACCTGGATTCCGCAGCAACCACAGTACCGAAACCGCCCTCATCGCTGCCACCGACAACATGAGAGCCATACTGGGCAGTGGCGAAACCGGCGCCCTCATCCTCCTGGACCTCTCACCGTCTGTCACCACACCTTACACTCACACCTCAGCAACGCAGGAATCCGTGACAGAGCCCTGGACTGGGTCACCTCCTTTCTCACCGGCAGAACCCAGAGAGTCCGCCTCCCCCCATTCCACTCAAAGGCCACCGAAATCGATCTGCGGCGTACCCCAGGGTTCGTCCCTCAGGCCAACCCTCTTCAACGTCTACATGGCCCGCTCGCTAACATCACCCGATCCCACATCCTCAACATCATCTCATATGTCGACGACACCCAGCTGATCCTCGCCCTCCCCAAGGACTCTGCCAAGAACAACCTCCACAAAGGAATGAAGGCCATCGCCGAATGGATAAAGAGCAGCTGCCTCAAGCTCAATTCCGACAAGACTGAAGTCCTCATCTTTGGCTCCACCCCCTCCGCATAGGATGACTCCTGGTGGCCTGCCACTCTCGGAGCCACTCCAACTCCCACCGACCACGCACGCAACCTAGGATTCATCTTGGACTCCTCATTATCCATGACCCAGCAAGTCAACGCCATCTCCTCCTCCTGCTTCAACACCCTCCGCATGCTCCGCAAGATCTACAAACGGATACCCACCAGAACTAGAAGAACAGTCACCTAAGCCCTCGTAAGCAGCAAACTGGACTACGGCAATGCCCACGGCCAAACTCCAGAAAAGGCTGCAATGCATCCAGAATGCCTCCGCACTCCTCATCTTGGACATCCCCCGCCACTACCACATCACAGACCACCTGAGAAACCTGCACTGGCTGCCAGTCAACAAGAGAATCACCTTCAAACTCCTCACCCAGGTTCACAAAGCACTGCACAACACTGGACCAGAATACTTCAACAGACGGCTCTCCTTCTACACCCCGACCCGACATCTCCGCTCCGCTGGCCTCGTCCTCGCAACCGTCCCACGCGTCCGCAGAACTACAACGGGTGGTAGATCATTCTCGCACCTCGCTGCCAAAACGTGGAACACTCTTCCCACCCACCTGCGCCAGACCAAAGACCTCCTTACCTTCAGGAAACTTCTCAAGACCTGGCTGTTTGAGCAGTAGCAGCACCTCCCCTCTTCCCCCTCCTTCTCAGCACCTTGAGACCCTCACAGGTGAGTAGTGTGCCTTACAAAGTCCTGATAGATTGATTGATTGAAATGCGTGCGGTCTCCCATACCTCATATAAAACCTGAACAGTGTATCTTTGTAAGTTCAAAACTGCCCTTTTTGTAAATGTGGGTCACTTTCTTGGCTGTCTGATTCGCTATTGAGGTCCATTTTCACTTTGATGCCTGCGCCTATTCTCTCTCTCGGTGTGACATTAACCGAGTGCCCATGTCTGTTTTGTAGTGGCTCAGGCGTGGGCGAGAGCAGGTGCACTGAAAGAAGGGACTCAAAAACTAGCAGTGATCATTAACTCCACTGCTCACTGTCAGCTGATCCCCTTTTTATTACTTTGCCTGTGACCTCCAATGTCGGCTCAGAGTGTTAATGCTTGACAGTGATGACATCACAGGTTGTGGCCCTATGCCAACTTACATTCCTCCAAAACGTTCAACAACAAACAATGACATGACAGCCTACAGTGATGTCTAAAATTCAATCTAGACTGGGGCCTTGAACTTCTCTGGATTCACTCACAAACGTAGTCTTCAAGTTAATTGGGCGTTGTGATATCAGTTCTTAGTTTGTGAGGAAGCCCTGGTCTTGACTGGGCTAACTGGAGCAGCTATTGGCAAGGAGGGATGAGGTAACTTGGTGTCAGATGGATGGTCCACGTCTTGCTCTACCTCCCACTCCCTAAGAGGAGCAGGGTAGTAGTTCTTATTCTGGCATGCTTAATGCTGACTGGTGCCACTACTTTGTGAATTCTGACATGTTTCTTGTGATGCAGTCGAACTTCTTGGCTGTCACCATTGTGCCTTTCTTGTTGACAACCTGAAGAGGTCATGCTTCAAAGAGAAGATGGAATTTATTCAACTCTGCTTTAAAATCACCAATAGATTTAGCGGTTAGAGACCACACTCCTTATAAAAAACATACATTTCAGCAGTTCAAAACAGAATAAATGAGGAAACAGTAATAACTAAGTTCTAGATCAAAAACAAGGCAAACACAGATTGATTACAGAAAGTTTAGTAAATGTGGTACAGTGAAAAATGCCTGAAAATGCCCTAACGACCCGACCCCAGAAATATAGAATTATAAAACTTGTCCTACTTAGTCAAACCTAGGCAATTCCCAATTGTAAATCTCATAAAGAGTACTGACAGCACCTCCATATAAAAACTCTAAGGCAAATGGGCAAAGTCTCAGGAGAAAATAAAGTGACCCAGCCAAAATAAAATGCACCATGGAAACGCAGCCATAGAAAATGAAAATGAACAAGCCCCTGAATGCTAAGGCCCAAGAACTGTTATACACAAACCACATTTCTATTAATAGATTCTGAAAATTCAGTATGGTATGATCATGATTAAGAATGCACTTGGCAAATCAGAAGCAGCAACATAATATTTTTTACCTGTATAATTATTTAATGCTAGCCCATGTTTTATGGTAGGAGAAATCGTCTACCCCTCTCAGCAACTGCACCCCAGAGATGATAAGCACAAAATGAACATTTCTCAGACAATGGCTCATAGAATTAACACCAACACTTCTTTAGAGGAACTTCCAGTGGAAGCCCTTGATTATGATACTCTGGGTACACAGTGGAAGCTTCATTCTCGATATGCATGGGCTCACACAATAGCTCAATTTGAATCATTTAAGTAATTCACTTGATGCTCCTGCGGAAAAAAGAGGAGACTTGGTTTGCAGCGGGAAACTGATTGGGAGGGGGAATGAGCAGAAGTGAGATAAGCAGAACACCTAAAACTTCATCCATTTTAAAGCAAATGACATCTCATATGAAAATAAGGTATAACTACTTCACAGTATTAATTACATTTCTAAATGACTCAGTAAACTCTTTTCAAGTGAACATTAATATATCTGTGACAACTCCATACATTATTAAAACCTTCAAACGTCAGAAATAATTTTCATTCGCATTACACATTTTAAAAAAAGCTTCCAGAGAAACAAAGGTTTTAACAGGATACAAACAAACCAAGACAATTTAGTTTGTGATGTGCAAATGATATTCACTGGAAGCTGTTTTCCACACATCACTTGTGAGCAACATAGTCTTCTCAGTAAAGCTGTACGTCTGTCCAACTTTAGTGGAAATTGTGCTGTCATAAACAACAGTGTGTTACCACATAGTACTTTAATAATATGTTTGCGAGTGTGCTCCAAAATGCATCACTAGACACATGCCACACCCATACCACTCCCACACTGAATGGCTACGCCTCATTGTTACAGTTTTCTTTGTGTGACGCTTGGTTTTTCACAGTCTATGACCTCTGGGATGTATGGCAGTACCTCATTCTGAAAACGGTTCCAGCACTGTTGTCCGCACCCCGCAAATCTGGGTGCAGAAAAACCTAACCAAGCATGCATTAAGCTCGTTCCACCTGACTTGTGGGAATGATAAGCCACAAGGATGAAAAGAAGGGTAGCAATGACAAGCCAGTGACACACAGAGATAGGAAGTGCATATCACAGTGCCTCAAATGGATGGGCATGATATTGTGATAAATTCCCACATGTGGCTGCAGTTGGTTGACTTTTGTGGCTTGGAGGAAGTGGGTAAGGCCTTGAGCATAGGAGCAGAAAGCCAATCTACAAGAAAGACCCGATTCTTGCTTTGAAGTATAATTGCAGCCAGTGTTGCTTGGCTCCAGCCCCACTATTCTTTCTTTTGTTGAAGAACAATGGAGCTAATGAAGTCGATGACCATGGCCAGAGAAGAGTAGACGTTCAGGAAGTTATGTGACAAAAAAAAGTAGAAGGATGGGTTTTCAGGGCCATCTAGTCGTAGCACTCAAAAGGAGTGGGGCTCTCAGTAAAGTAGCAGGAAGCTTTCAAACTGGCAAACTGGATGGGATTCGCTTAAATGAATTATGGGGTGCGACTCTTGGGTGCTAAATGATATTTCAATGGGAATCGCTCTTTCGTACACAACTGACTCAACACAGAGGGCTTTTAGCGCAAGTGTCTCATAGATAATACTGTCTTTGCCTACCTCAGTCTTCCATAGAATGGTGCAGCACAGGAGCCATACTCCAGTTTTCAATTTGTTGAAAACTGATGGAAGGTTCCTGGTCTTAACACTGACCACCCTCTAGAAGGCATGTCCTTAAGGCCCATGCCTTGCTCCAGTTGGGGTCCCCATCCTCCTGCCTCACCGGTAGCTCCTGTCAACTATTTCTATGCTGTAACCATTGTAGCAGCAGTGCAACGCCTATGCTGCAATGTCCACTGGTTAGGGTCCAGCTGCACAGAGCACAGGGGCTGCTGCAGCAGCATGGGACATCAGCTTATTGCATGATGTGGTCACATGTAGAATGAGTGGAGGGATTGCATTGTGGGTTCTGTGGCGGAGGATCTGAACATTGTAGCTCCTCTTGTGGCACCAACCAAGATGTGCAGGAAAAACCTTTTGGCATGTTCTATATCACCAGTTGTTAGAGCTGCAATGGGTCCACTCCTCAGAGGTACTTAAATAGAACCTCCCCTGCACAGTACCAAATAACAGGTAACGCACAAGCTAGTTGCAAGCTAAGGACTGCCATACATAAGGGTTGCCACCTGGTTGATTTTTTACTGGCTTGGCCTGCACGTTTAAGGCCAAGCCAGTGTAAAAAAATGAAAAGGTCAGGGAAATCAGGAATTTGTCCCTTGTGAAATATAACATAGTGTTGTGTATGATGCGTCAGAAGTCTCATGGTTTTAATCCAACAAATATGGTGGAGAAAGTGAGTATGAAAAGAGACTCACATTTTCAGCTTTACTTTTTCAAGAACTGAAGTTTCAGTCTCTAGCTCTTCTTGCTGTTCATGACTTTCCAAAGGTCTCCCTCCTTGATTTTCAATTTTGTTTTCGTCACCCCTCCTCTGGAGATTGAGGATGAAATTCTCCTTCTGTGCCCTCTGGCAGCAACCTTGAGCTTGACACTGTTAATCAGTGGTTGTTGCCACCACTTCTTTGTCTGAGGTCTTCACTATTCATGTGTGCTGCATGGGTCCACTGTGAGATTTCAACAAACTTCACATCAGTTTTAGTCACAAGTAACACTTGCTGTGGCTTTCCGCCATTGCTCCAGACAGTTCTTGCGTACATGCTTCTTTACCAGTACCAAATCACCAGGTTGCAATGGGAGGCACTAGACGTCTTTTGTTGTTGGTGTTGCCAAATTCACCTGATGAGGAACAGATTTCACCACACCTGCTAGACTTTTACATCAGTACAACACAATGTTCTCACTTACTGATACAACTGGTGTCGAGGGAATGCATGTGATTCTCATAGCCTCCCCCAGGAGAACTTCATGTGGAGGCAGGCCAGTCCTTAACCTGGAGGACTCCTAATGCTCATCTGTACGAGTAGAAGTGCACCCAGTCACGTTAAAGTTCTCAAGATAACTTGGACTTTATGGTGCCATTTATCTTCTCCACCACACTTGATCCTTATGGTCTGTAACTGCAATGGAACATTTACTGAATTTCAAAAGCTGAACATAGTAGCTTTAGGATCTAATTCTTGGAGTGGGTACCTCTGTCTGTCTCAAAAGAAGTAGGCATGCTAAACCTGGAAATCAATTCTTTTAACAATAGTTTGGCCACACTCATGCTATCACTTCTCCTTGCTGGATAGGCTTCCACCCACTTAGAAAACGAGTAGAGTACCACCAAGACATATTTAAGCCTATTGTAAGTGAGCATTTCTATAAAGTCTACTTGAAGACTAATGAATGGTTCCTCCAATTTACCCCTGGAACAAGTATGTTAAGTTATCCCAATTTGGTATAAGCTTAAACTTTTGAGGGTCAGAGCATTGGCACTGAAGTCTGGTTAGCAGGCCTCAGTGCACCCTCAGAGTTGAAAAACCAGCAGCACCAGACCAAAACTTTGGGGGTGATAACTAAAACAGAGGCATTTCCCTAAAGGCAGCGCATAACGCTTTTTATATTTCACAGAAGGCAAATGTCTGATAATGTGTGACCATATCTGCCTGAGTGGCCATTGGTTGTTTGTGAGATTCGACTCTGTGTCTGACTTCTAAACCACAATGAAGCAAAGTCCATAAGATGCCATGCCAGAATACAGCCCTGCCAAGTACCACGCATCATGGGTTAGACCAGAGGTCTTCAAACTTTTTGATGCCACAACCCCCCGTCATTATTTTTTAGGTGCAATGAACCCCTCCTGACAACATTTCTACAACCTGGTACTCCCCATCATCGAGAACCATCACAAACCATAAACACCCCAATTCCCACTGCAAACCATTTTTACAATGGGGAAATAAAATTAAACAGTGTTTAGCGATCCAAAGTTTAGCAGGTGACTGTGGTTCGGTGTCAGAGGCTTACCACACAGTTCAAACAAAAAGTCTCCACAATTAATTATCCAAAAATGCACAAGGGTACTTTATGATTCACATATGTGATGAGTGTGCCTGTTTTTCTCCAGAGAGACAGTCAATCTGTGATTGCACCTCATTAGTACCAATTTAACACCAAAATATAGCAATAAGCCACAAAAAAGGTGATCAATCCTGCTTTGCAGCAGACCTTCTACTGCGCAGCAACACGTGCTGCTGCATTTTAGTAACTTTTGAACCGCTTGAGCTATAAACAATTCTTTTGTCAAAATCAGTAGATTATACAGCAGATGATGGATTATGTTGCAGATGCGGCAAATCTATGCGAAAATTGCAGCGGCCGCACAATGGCATGATTCTATTGGCCCTGGATATAATGGCTGTAATGCATGAGCTGCAACTTTATAGCATGGCATCTAAGGAGAACCATACTTTCGGGCTTATTTATAAGCCCTGTGTTCTGCTGGTGCATCGCTTTTTGTGACGCACCGGCACTGCATATTGCAAGCCCATATCTACAATACCACTCAAAGCCACTTTGCATGGCTTTTCATGGTCTTGTAGATATGGCATTAGGCAAAATAGCCCAAATCGCTGCTACACTGCGTGAGGGAGGCGCTCATGATGAACTGGGTCCAAGTAGGATGCTTTCTTTAATTCCAGGGGAGGAAGTGGTTCCTTCATCTTCTTTTACACCGTTTTTCTAAAAAAGGTTTTTATTTTTAACATTAAGAAAACAGACGCTTCTATTTTAGCAAAAACTGACTCCTGGTTTTATTAGTTTGCTGCGGTTGCTGAGTTCAGTTTTTAGGCCTTTCACCATCAGGTAGCTACATATAAAAATAACTGGCAGCTTAAATTAAAAATATATTTAAAAAGTTGTTACTCAGTGGGAAATGCATTATAGTACATTATGAAACCTCTATTAGTTAATGCACTGCAGAGGTCTGTTTGTAACCAGGGAGACACAGAATTCAATCTTCGTTGGTGCGGTGGAGAATATAGACTTGTGTATTTTTAGTGCTACAAGGTCACAGCCTGTGACAGAAAAAACTGTGAACATGTAAGTCATTATTTTATTCTTGCATTGCACACAGTATAAGATAGACTGCTACAAAATGTGCAAAATGTTTTACAATAAAATGGTGCTTCCAAAATATAGGTTTTAGTAAAACCCAGACAGGACATAAAACAATTTTTTTTAATGTAACTGTCCCTGCAACATCTCCTCAGGGGTAGCAAGCACTCTGTAAATACAATTACAATGAAAAGCATGCACTTCACAGATCAGTTGTTAACTCTTTGCACTACCACTCAAAAATAATGACTCTTTGTCGTCACAAAGCTTAAAGTGATTCGATCAATTGAAGCAAGTACAGGCTCCCAAGCCTTACATTTGCAGATTAACTTGTAGTGCACATTTGCATTTTTTTCAGGAAAGCAGACACCCTGGCAGGAAGGCTTGCTTAGCTGTCTGCCCAGCTTCAGTTTTGTAGCACAGGACACTCCCTGAATGGCACTCCATCTGCGGCATTTTAACTATTGGAATTAGCTGCCCCAAGATGATTGTCTTTTCCCAAAACAAAGAGCAAACATTTTGAATTCCAAGCAGAAGTGAGGGTGGGAATATGCACCCCCTTCCCATGACTCCAAGCCCCCCCGGTTTTGGCTTGCTCCACAGATTGAAGATCTCTGGGTTAGACTGAAGCATTTTAGTGTGGTGACCCGCATCACTGCACTAAAATGCATTAGTTATGCATTTGCAGCTCCTCTTATAAATGCGCCATGAGGCGCTACAAAATGTATCAGCTGCAAAGGTGCTTTGGAAATTTGCAGTGCTGCTACCTGCAGTGCCCAGGCAGTATACTTAGCCACTCTCAGCACCTACAGCTGTTGCTAGGGTGACCAAGTCTTTACTGTAATACATTGTTTCTCCTGCGATGACTGGGCTGAAAAAAGAAAAGTCACATGGATTTTGTTTCTCAAATGTAATTTCAAAAGAAAGAGCCGCTGGATCCACGGGGTCTTGGCACTTACCTTCTTTTACTTTCCAGGCAGTAGGGTACGTACGCCACACTTAGGCTTAGCTTTAAACCCTTACCCTGCCACTCTGAGTGAGCCACGGTGGTTAAAGTGGGGCTCTGTGCACGGGGCGCAGCACGGCACAATATGAATGACCATGATGTCAGAGAAATTTTAAGGCATGGGCTAAGTGGGCTGTGGCCCAGGGCCCCAACCTTTCAGGGCCCCCACTCCTTCTGAGCTGCAGAGAGTCTTGCCCTACTGACCCTGAATCGTTCTTAAACAGATTGTTTTTAATTTAATTTTCCTTTAATTTATTTTTAATGTGGGTGATGTGTGAGAGTCTTTTACAGACATTTTGCAGAATAATATTGGGATTTTGTTTCATGCAACACCCATACAAAAAGTTTCTTTTCGACCATAACAAGACCTAATTTATGAGAAATGCGAGGTAATCACAGAGATTATTTCAATTAATATCAGTGAGCTGCTGTGTTACAATATTAAAAACATGTCCCTATGCCTGAATATTAGATGTAAACACATTTAGAATTTAAATGAGTGTGCCTGTGCGCTGTCAGTGACCTTTCCTAAAGAGGACATGAGATAACTGAAATTGTATCATAAATACAAAGCTGCCCCGAACAGGGCCCCAAAATAAGTTTGGCCCAGGGCCCCCAAAATCCATGATGCTGCCACTTATTTCCAATCACATGACTGAGCACTCTGGGGGTTTGCAAGTCGGGAAATATTCAACTGGTTTACTGTTATTTTATGGTTTTACACTGCCATTTTATCGTAATTCGCTTCCTATTAGACACATGGGAGAGGGATTACATATTAAAGCTTGAGCTGGGCCCATGTCATGGAGAGGTGATCGGTACCTATGAAAAGTGGCCTGGGCTCGGCTAAGTTGTTTGTTGTGTTTTTGGTCACAATAACACAGAGCTTTCTCCGGGTCCAGCCAACATGTGCCTCCCATCCGGCACTTTAATACTCCTGCAGTGTAAGAGCCTCACAGCCCTGTGATTCGAAAGACACAGTCCGGCCTTCATTCTTATCAGAACACAGCCCAGTGCAGCTCCACTTGTCTTAAATCTGCCTCAAAGTCTCTAGGCATTTAAATAGGACAGTGAAGAGAGGTGTCCCACTCTGTGCCGGACTCCGGGCTGGGGGCTCCTGAACACGCCGACAATGTAGGTGGTGTACGGATCAGCGTGAATTTGGGTTGATGGTGCGAGCGGGGTTATCGTGCTGGTTATTGGAGCCAGGAGTTGCGCAGGCCGCAGATGCCTACTTTGCTGCACGGGCGCTTCGAGATATGCGCGATTGTGCTATCACAATATATATGAGGCTGCCTGTCTTTTAATTTTAGCTTTGTCAGACCCTCTGATCCTTGGGTATCAGTTTCTTCCTTTCAGTATAAGAGACGCGCTGATAACAGAGGCTGCCTGTCTCTCCTTGCTGGTGATTTAAAGCCCAGGACTGGAAACTTAATATTACCTTTTAGAGTCACGTTTTTCGAACATTTATTCAGTGGGCTGTGTGCACTTCAAAGACTCGTGTTACATCACATGACGGAGGAGTCATATCCCTCTGAATGTAATGCACAAAAGGAATAATTCTTACAGCAAAGTACTCAGCCTCGACATCATTTATATTTCCGTTACCGGAAATGACTTCTATTTTGAGGGACTAAAGTCATCAATTATTTTTCTCTTGCCTGAGACATCAAGGTCACATCTTTCTTCTATACTTCCCTGAAGAAGTTATCTGGACTATTACGGCACTGCACGAACCACGCTGGTTGCTTTTTATGCAACACCAATAGAAATTGAAGATAAAGGACTATAAGAAATGTTAAAAGACTGAATAAGTTCTTTTTGTTCTAGTCCGCTGCTCTATATATAAAGTAAGCTGGAGACAATGGTGGGAACAGCTGCACAATAAGAGCAGATAAATCCTCTCCCAACGGGTGAACTGACGAAAGTTATCCTCCTCTTGACTCTTAGGGCATCTGGAGGTAGTTCTGTCTGAGTTAGGAGTGAGATGCACTCCTTGCACCATTTCTTCACAGCTGTGCAGCACTTAGTGCCAGTTGCAACGTTTAGGTTTGCGCAAATACACACGCTGGTCTTTCGCTGCATTGGCAGCAGCCCCGACATTCTGGAAACAGGGCATTTGAGCCCCTTTGAGTTGGCCAGTTGACCAGGGGGTCCTGGTGGTTTGTAGGGCGCCAGGCCCAATTGTGTATTTGTGGTGCTAGGAAATGTATTTCTTGTAGTTTGATTGTCAGACCCTGTTCTGGCTACCTCTAAAGTGTGTTTTATAATTTTGAGGTCGTCTTGCATACTTTGGGTTATGCTAGTGAAATTATGTTCCACCCTGTGCTTTTTGCCCATAATGTTGGTGATACTTAGGAGGTAAGTGTCTAATATTAGACTGTTGAGATTTTGGGAGAACAATGCGTTTGATACCTATTGTGATGCTGTGCTATATGTGGTTTATATCTCAGGATGATAAGTACAGTGATTTTCCTCTTACACCACTCCATCTTCAGTCCTATCTTGTTGAATCAGCCCTGTTCTGAAGTAACAACCTATCCCTAATCGCCTCACTTTCCTGTCTCCACAATAACTCAGGTTCCTTCACCCGACATCTGGATTACGTGCCCCCTTCTTGCCCTCATACTTCTCCCCACCACCAGCGTCCTAGTTACACCCTTCCCTTATCCCCACCACCCTCCTCCTCCACAATTTCCCAACATGGCCACCGCTCGAATTAAGTCTGGAATTAATTGCTACAAAATCATCTACCCTTCTAACCTGACTAAAGCTGCAGCAAAACATTTCAAGCATAACACCATTGAATGTTTCCCCGATTCCCTTTTTGTCGATCAGTTTTACAATGGTCGGTATGGGGGGCTCAAAAACGATCTAATTTCTTTCACGCACGACATACCCTCTTGGTCTACCAGCTTTTACAATTCCTTTAACGTCACCTCCTCCTCCTCTATCCCTCATGGGAAACAGCTAAAAATGTCCCCCTCTGCGGGTTTTAACGGCTCCCTCACTATCTCACTCTATAACAACGGTACTGTTATGATCCAAGACAAAGACACCGTTCTCTCTCTCTTTGACCGCCTCTTACCTTCCCTACTCCCCTCCCCTGCGACCGGGCTATCCCTTGACTCTCCATCTAGCTCCACCAATTACTCCCCTTCTCCTCCCTTGACCCCCCCACTCTACAATAGGCTGCACCCTGGGGAGGCTCAGGCCGACCCTCTTCTCTCCCCTCGGACCTCCCCTCCCATTCCTCCCCCCTCACAGTATGCCCCTCCCCTCTTCACTTCAGCCCTACCTCTAGCTAACACGCTCCTCGTCCACTCTGCACCGTCCCGGCACTCCATTCTCATCCCCTCCCTCCTATCCCTTCCGGCCACCCCCCTTAGACCACCTCTCCTCCAGCCCTCTCCCCTTGTCTATGTTCCCTACGTTCCCCTTGTTCCCTCCTCCTCTCTGCTTTTCCGCCCACTCCTCCCCTCACTATGTACCCCGATTTCCCCACAAAGACATTCCATCTCTCTCCCTCCCCACTCTCCTCCAGCAATGCTGTGCTACCCCCTTCCCTCCCCTGGTAACCCCTTCCCTCCCTCGGACCGAGCAGAATCACTTCCTTTCTTCAACTTCCCTTTCTCCCAATCCCCCCCACTCTGCCTGATACCCGCTCCCTCACAGCCACCTCACTTAGCTACCAGGACCTATCCAACCCCCTCCCCTCCCTTCCTTCCAAACCTCCCTAATCCCTATGACTCCTCACTCTCCTCCCCTCTCCTACCGCCCCACCGCCCCGATCCTATCCTATCGCCCCCTAATTTTGCCCTTAATTCCTATCCTTCTTGCAACGCCAACAACGACAACTCTCCTCTCACCCCTGGCGCACCAACTCCTGCTCTCTTCCAAAACCTTTCCCCACCCCTGAACCCTTTACCCCTACTCCCCTCCCGTTCCCCCACCTTTCCCTACCGTACAATTCCTAGTGCACCCCCTCCTGTTTCCATCGAGCCACCCAACATGCTGTGCTCTTCCTTACTCTCTCTGGAAAATAAGCTAGGCTCTCTAATCACCGCCATCTCCCAACTTGAAGCTACCATTTTAGTTTTAAGCTCCAAGATCTCGACTTTTCCACACACCTCAATTCCTTTGGCAAACACTCACCCTTCCACGAGATGCACCTCACCCCCACACCCCAGTATAGCTAAGCATAGCCTGTCGTCTGCAATTCCACACAAGCACTCGAACGCCACCCTTCCTTCACTTCCACTTCCCAGTAACCCTGTTATCTACACTATTCCGACCATCTCCTCTGTCAGAACCACTCGCCCACCTAAACCCTCCCGAGCGCCCTCATATAAGTACAATATCCCTATCACCCCTCATAGCCCAAGTGCCCCCGTCACCAAAACAGTTGCGTCAGAGCTGCGCTGTTTGCTCCACAACTGCAGATCTGCAATAAAACACAAACTTGAGATCTCCGATACCATCAACTTGCACAATATTGACATGCTCTTCCTCACAGAGACCTGGTTCAACGATACCTCTCACTCTATGTTTGATCTCCTTGTACCCACAGGCTATTCTATACTTAGAAATGACAGAATTGATAAAGTTGGGGGAGGTGTTGCAGTCATCTTTAGAAACTCCCTTCAACTTAAGGCTCTTCCTAACAGCTCCTTCCACACTTTTGAATGCCTATCTCTTGAGCTTCAATTGCACCACCGCTCACCTCTCAGATTCCATGCTATTTACCACCCGCCTGGTAGCAGCCCTTCGTTTATGGAGGAACTCACGGACTGCATCAGCGACCAATACACGCAAAGTGACAATCAGATCTTCGTGGGTGACTTCAATGTCCACTGGGGCTCGCCTCAAGACACCTATGCAAATTTGCTGGCCACCTTCCTCTCTGCAAACGATCTTATCCAACACTGCACAGAAACAACTCACTCTAAAGGCTCAATCCTGGACCTTGTTATTTCTAAAGCAGGCTTACTGACTATCGCTACCCCTATTCATGTAGACTGGTCGGACCACCTCCACATCCCATTCTCTCTTCACCTATCACACTCTATAACTCTTGGCCAGCCTAAGAGGGCTACTTCCTGGTTCCGTGACACAAAAAATATTGACCTCAGTACCCTCTGTGATTCTGCTTTGCTATCACTTCCAAGGCTAGACCCGGACCTAGATGTTAACGAACTCACCTCCCAATGCCTCACAGTCCTTGCAGTCGAAATCAATAATGTCGCTCCTCTCCAAAGCAAAAAGAAAAGGCCCACTCCCTCAGCACCTTGGTTCAACAAATCCCTCTATGAAGAAAGGAAGTTCCTAAGAGCCCTTGAGAAACAATGGAGACAAGCGCCCTCCACTGAAAATTTGGCCACGCTTCGTTCAGCAAGATCCAAGTACCACAAGCTCATCTTCCTTGGAAAAGCGTCACACTACAAATCCCTCCTTGACTCAGCCAAAAATAGACCCAAAAAACTATTTGACCTCATCAAGAACCCAAGCAGCTCTCCCCCTACCTCCAAATTGGAAGATTCCACAAAGAAAGCAGCGAAATTCGCTGTATTCTTTGACGAAAAGGTAAAATCACTTGTAGATCAGGTCATTCATCCTACCCATACAGAGGAGCGCAAATCCTTAACCATTTTGCAAAACTTTGACCCCATCTCTGACGATGCTCTCCTTAAATGCATCCTCAATACAAAGCCCTCTAACCATTCTCTTGACCCCATCCCTAGTGCCATTGCCATTGACTTCTATACTAACTCTCTTTCCTATTGGACCACTTTGGTCAACCTCTCCCTCAGTCAAGGCTCCCTTCCTGTTTCCTTCAAAACTGGACAGGTCACCCCTCTGCTTAAAAAGCCCACCGCTGATGCGAACGACCTCAACAACTACCGTCCCATCACTAACCTACCCTTTCTTGCGAAAATCACAGAAAAATGTGTAGCGAAACAACTTTCTCGCCATATCAAGGATAATAATCTTCTTGACAATTTCCAGTCCGGCTTCATTCAAAACTGCAGCACTGAAACAGCCCTGCTGCTAGTGATTGATGACGCGCTGCGGATACTCGATTCAGGGGAGTCTTTTCTTCTAATTCTTCTTGACCTTTCTGCAGCCTTTGACACTGTCAATCACAACACTCTCCTTAACACTCTTCAACAGAGAATGGGCATGGAGGGCACTGTGCTCAAATGGTTTGCCTCCTTCCTCTCTGATAGATCCCAAATGATCAAAATAGCGAACAGTCTCTCAGCTCCTTTAGCGGTCAGTCAAGGTGTTCCTCAAGGCTCCATACTTGCACCCACAGTGTTCAATCTCTATTTAGAACCGTTGGGAAATCTCCTGAGTAAATCCGGGATCCACTATCATCTATATGCGGATGACACTCAGATTTACCTTAAGGTGGCCTCCAATCACGATCTCTCCTTCCTTAGCTCTACTCTCGACTCCATTCAAAACTGGATGTTAACTCATCAACTGATCCTGAATCCCTCCAAAACAGAATTCCTCCTCCTCTCCTCCTCACTTTCTCATCCCCCAGTGCAATCATGGATGGATCAGATCAATCTAATGAACAATAAGCCCATCATTGTCAAGAGCGCAAAATCCCTTGGTGTCATACTCGACAAAAAACTCAATCTACTCTCCCACATCGACTCCATTGCAAAGTCTGCTCGACACCAACTGCGCCTTCTTTGGGGAATTCGTTGCTTCTTCCCGGAGCACGACCTTAAAACCCTGGTCCAATCGCTGGTTCTCTCCAGATTGGACTACTGCAACTCTCTTCTTACTGGCCTTCCCAAATCCCACCTTTTCCCCCTGAAGTCTATTCTCCATTCAGCAGCTCGTTTCATATATGGGGCCAAAAGAAGCGACCACATTACACCCATTTTATCCACCCTCCGTTGGCTTCCCATAGAGGCAAGATCTATCTACAAAACTGCATGTATCACCCACAAAGCCTTGCACTCCTCCTCCCCTTGCTACCTGGTGAATAAACTGAAACTCTCTGGGGGCTCCAGACCATCACGTAATGCAGAAAAGTTATTGCTTGAACCTCCCATTTTCAAGAAGGAAAGATCGATGGCCCAATCCTTTTCAGGCAACGCAGTGAGAATCTGGAACTCACTTCCGCCTCAGCTTCGGACCACCACCTCTTCCCAGGCCTTCAAAACTGACCTCAAAGCTCTCCTCCTTCAAAGACACTTCCAAATTTAATTCAAGCCCTCTATTTTCTGAAGGAAGTCCTTCCATTATAGGAAATTCTGTTCTCCATGCCTATAGAAGTGCCTTCCCAGGGTGTTCTTGTGTTTTGAGTGTCTGCCAT
The DNA here is from genome assembly GCF_031143425.1 of Pleurodeles waltl. Taxonomy (NCBI): domain Eukaryota; kingdom Metazoa; phylum Chordata; class Amphibia; order Caudata; family Salamandridae; genus Pleurodeles; species Pleurodeles waltl. The sequence goes on from NC_090445.1 coordinate 1,369,031,991, forward strand.
TTAGTGCAGTTTTATACCTCTACATGTATTTTGTACTCTTTTGTATCATGCACACGGCACCTTTCCTTTTACAACGTATCATTTGCTACCTCTTTTATCTTGTTTGCTTTTGATACATGCACAACGGCCACCACTGCCTCATGTAACGTAACTATTGTTTTAGTGTTTTGAGTGTCTACCATTTGTTGCTATTTTTTTCTTTTTTTTCTCCTCTACTCATACTTTATTTGCTCTTGTAACCTGCACATGTCACTTTCTCCTTTCGTATTGCCTCATGTAATGTAACGTTTGTGTTTGTAACAGGCTCACTTGTAATTTCTCTCCTCTTGTATCTTTACTTTGCCTATTGTGAAGCGCTCTGACACCTTCCGGTAAAGTCCACGCTATATAAAAACGCATTAAATAAATAAATAAATAAAAAGGTTGAAGGGTACCATAACTCCTCAGTTAGTGGGTTAGCGCCATCTGGTGGCCAGTTCGTGTACTACAGCCCCACTTTCTGTATGGAACGTGTCCTTCGGCAGTTGTTGCCTCTTTGGGTTGGCTCTGTGCACTAGAAGCTTGGAAAGCTGTCTAGGTTTTGTGCACCAGGAGTTCTAAACTTCCCTGATTTAACATTACAACAGTCGTAGCATAAAATTACACAGAAAAATGAATACCATTCAAATTTGTACAGGTTTTAACGGGTCATACGGATCTAAATGAAAGACGAAGCGTGGTTAAAAATGTAACAAATTGTTTATGGCCCGTACAGTGTTTTTTTGTGAGTTTGTGCAGTTTTCATCGGAAAACAGCTGTTTTGAGGGAAATAGTTTTTAGTGGGGTTCGTTTAGGTGCAGATCTGAAGTGCCTTTTGGATGAATACCCATAGAAACGGGTTGGGTTTAAAGAAGGGAATTGGGTTTTAGGCCTTTGTGATTGATCTGTGATTTTATGTATACACTGTAGCTTTCATAGAAAACAAATAAAGGCAATGTAATCACGTGAGCGAGTGCATGTGGGCTGGAGGGGATCTGAACTCATGGCAGTAGAGCTGGTATTATATAAACCCTGGTTTGTGCAGCGAAAGCAATACAATAAGTGGACAAATCGGAAATCCCAAACACAAATGTATACTGTGAAGCAGCCCCAGTCCCATCCACAGACTGTCAAAATTGTTCACCAACTAAGTGAAATTGGATGCCCAGCAAAAAGTATCTTTACTATCTAGTTAGAGACAGCCAAGGCTCTCTGTTACCAAGAGCTAATGCCATCCTTCAGCTATACAGAGCACTGGCATATCATGAAGCGTTATATGTTTGTACATTATGCCGTGGAAGCAACATTTTGGCTTTCTCGTGATACAAAGTTGTGCTTTCAATTTAGATCCATTGGCTAATCTCGCCTCCGTGTGGTCGGTTTTAATATTACAGGCATGTGTTACTAATGCAAGCCGGACATGCTGCATTTGCAAGCCTTTGTTTAACACATATCAACATGGTCAGATATTAATGAAAAAGTATTGCAGAAAATAGTATTGTCTGGTTAACAACGCGGTGGAGTTGATTTAAGTGCCATATTTGTAGAACCTGTGGTCTCCAAAATGGTGCATTGGAGGTGGCAGATAAAGCAAGAAGACTAGGGGGCATATTTATACTCTGTTTGCACCGGATTTGCGTCGTTTTTTTGTACGCAAATCCGACGCAAAACTAACTCCATATTTATACTTTGGCGTTAGACCCGTCTAGCGCCAAAGATCTTGGAGTTTGCGTCATTTTTTTGCGTGGACACCTTCCTTGCGTTAATGATATGCAAGGTTGGCGTTCCCTTCTAAAAAATGACTCCGAGGCATGTGCGCCGTATTTACACTCCCGGGCAAAAATGACGCCCGGGAGTGGGCGGGTCAAAAAAAATTACATCCAGCTGCTTTAGCGTCATTTTTCTAACGCCTGGTCAGGGCAGGCGTTAAGGGACCTGTGGGCTCGGAAGGAGCCCAGAGGTGCCCTCCCATGCCCCCAGGGACACCCCCTGCCACCCTTGCCCACCCCAGGAGGACGCCCAAGGATGGAGGGACCCATCCCAGGGAACTTAAGGTAAGTTCAGGTAAGTATTTTTATTTTTATTTTGGGTGGCATAGGGGGGCCTGATTTGTGCCCCCCTACATGCCACTATGCCCAATGACCATGCCCAGGGGACATATGTCCCCTGGGCATGGCCATTGGGCAAGGGGGCATGACACCTGTCTGTGCTAAGACAGGAGTCATTTAAATGGGGGTTGGGAGTAAAATAAAATGGCGCAAATCGGGATGAGGTGAAAATTTTGCCTCAGCCTGACTTGCCCCATTTTTTGACGCCCCAGCTCCACTACACCGGCGCTGCCTGGTGTGTAAGTCATTTTTTTTGACGCACACCAGACAGCTCCACCGGCTAATGTCATTCCATAAATAAGGCGCCCGCATGGCGCTTTGGAATGGCGTTAACCGGCGTTACATTTTTTGACGTACAACTGCGTTGGCGCATTTGTGCGCCAAAAAGTATAAATACGGCCCTAGGTTTACAGTTTTAGCTTTTGGAGAAAGGATTGGCGATTTCCCGGTCTTTTAAGGTGAAAAAGAACACTTTGGAGTTGCCGGACCACCATGGAGAAAGATCTACACTGCACTTGGGTTTCTGTAAGGAGGCTCTTAAAGAAGCAATCACGGGATGAGGTGACGTGCTAGAGGTAAGGAAGAAGTTTGTTTCTGACGAAAAATGTGTCTAGTCCTTCTGGGTGAGGCACGGATCTTTAAGATGAATTGTCTCAGTGCGAGCCAGTGCGAAGAATGGTGAGGAGAAATGAGTTCGGTTTTTCTGGCTGATGACTCCCAAGAAAAAAGAATCCAGGCGAAGGTGGTCCGCCCATGGCCATCACCTTTGTCTTACTTAAATTACAAGTATGTGTATGATGTATCATCAGTTCAATAATGGGTGATGTGTATTGGTAAAGCTCGGATTTTTTGACAGTCAGATCCACCTCCAGGTCAAAAAAGATGTTGGTGTCACCGGCGTAGGAGTAAAATCAAATGCAAAAAACAGAACGATTATGGAAGGCCAGAGGGCAAACATAAGCACTGAAACAGACAGGAAAAAATAAGTAAAGTGGAACAAACCCAGGATCACACTGACAATCTGCGGTGCATACCCACTGCTAACAATGTGCCAAAATATACAAAAAATATATTAACACAAATATATTAACCACTGAAGTGGTAGGTATAGCGTGCATATTTATTATGTACTCAATAATTAATGAACATTGTATTGTAATGTAGGTCTTCCTCTTGCTCCAAACGATTGCATTTACGACCTATTTGCCTGTGCACTTTATACTTATATTTAATAAATAACCGCTAATTGTTGGATGTATAATTTATTTAATATATTGTTAGGTCGCCATTCTGCTCACTTTACCGTTCATATTAGCAACTTAGTTTAAATTAATACTGCTATGTACCTCATTTTTGTTATTTAATCTGACATTACCTTTATTATACCAAACCACTTGAGTGCATTTCATCTCACATGCTCTACAAACCTAGGCTCAGATTTATATTTTTTGCACAAACTGCACAAATGCAGTTTTGCAGCAAAAAGTATAGCATCGGCTTGCGTCATTCCAAAGCGCCAGCTGGGCGCCAAATTTATGTAATGCCACAAGCCAGAGCTGAGGTTGGGCTAGCGTCAGAAAAAAGGCGTTAGCCGGGTGGGGGTGGCTGAACGGGTGAAGGGGGGTTTTGCCTCATGTTAGGCTGGTTAGTGGCAAAAAACATGGCAATAACCAGCCCAGCGTCATTTCCTGATGCAAAACCATCTATGACACATGACGCATCTCTTATAAAAGACAGGAGTCATGCCCACCACTCTAATGGCTAGCACAGGGGACCAGTGTCCCCTGGGCATAGCCATTGCACCAAGTGCCATGCAGGGGGGCCCTTATCAGGGCCCCCAATAGCACTTAAATCTGTTTTTATAAATACTTACCTATACTTACCCTACTTGCCTGGGATGGGTTCCCCCATCCTCTGGTGTCCCTCTGGTGTTGGCACCTGTGGGCCCATTCCATGGTGGTTGACCATGGAAATGGGTCCACAGGTCCCCTAACGCCTGGTCTGCCCCAGACGTTAAATAATGGCACTAAGCAGGCTTAGCGCCTTTAGGCCCGCCTTCCCCATACACCATTTTTGCACGGGAGGATAAATAAGGCGCTATGGGCTTAGAGTCATTTTTGGGATGGGAACGCCTACCTTGCATCTCATTGACGCACGGTGGGTTCACACATCCAAAAAATGACGTTAACTCCTATATTTTGATGTTAGATGGGTCTAGCGTCAAAATATAAATATGGAGTTAAGTTTGTGCCGAATTTGCATAAAAAAAAGAAGCAAATTCGGTGCAAACAGAATATAAATATGCCCCCTAGTCTATTATAAAGTGGTCCTGACCAACTGTGATGCAGGCAGTCGACAGCTTAAAAAATTGCAGAGAATAGCTGACCACTGTTTGCTTGATCCAGATAGTTCCTCCATTTTTTTCACCAACTTTGTCTCTGTCCCCGGTCTGAGCTTGAAACTGTAATGTAAAGAAAGGAGGATGTGATTAAGATCTTGATGTCCTTGTGCTTGAAGACGGCCCATCTCTCCATGATTTGGGATTGAAATGTAGCCCCATAGCAGGTCTGAATTTACCTGCACCAGAAGGGTCAAGATTCACTAAGCGGCACAATATTTTGCTCAACTCATCATTATTAATATTAGTGATAGGGGAAGTCTTCTGAGACTCTAACATCAATTGAGGCTGGACTGGAGGATACTGGTGAGGAACTTGACTTGCATTGTGTCAATAAGGACCACTCTCTGTTTGAGGAGCAGTTCTGTATACAAAGATGCACCCTGGTGAAGGATGTCTAACCTGATATTCTCTGACTGATTTGTCTATAGTACAGATTTGCTACAGGCCAGTCTCTTAACCACCCTACAACTAAATTAACATAAAGAAAACCGGGGAAGGCAGTACTTAATTTGTGCTGGTGCTTGCCAGTGCCCAGCACCAGCAATTATTTTGCAACACTGGCACATTTTTATGACAGTCCACCAAAATAATTTTGCATAGTCTCAACATAAAGTACGGCCCTGTTAGAATTACTTTTGCAAGAGTGTGGTAAACAAGTTCCTGCTTTCATTATTCCTGATGTCCCTTTGCTTATGATAAACATGCATCCTTGGCCTTCTTTCATAGTAAATGTATATTGATAACTATATTTACAACATGACCTTATTCTGTTTGATGTGTACGCTACCTGCACCAAAATCCGAAAATGACAACCAAGAACTACAGGTAGCTGCCTACTATGTCATGAGAGAGGCACTGATATGGTCCACATATTTATAATGTGAATGAATGAATGAATCTTTAGTGCCTGATTCGTTAAAATCATTACAACATATTAAAATAATAAAAGCGAGCAAACAATATATATATATATATAAAATAAATATAAAATAAACAGCAAAAGTTACCCTTCAGATGCCAAAGCGGATGCCTATTCATAGCATCTTTTATCTAAACACATTAAAATACTATAAAGCCCAGGAAATCACCCCACCTTGGGGTTCCAGATGTTAATCACCAGCTGTTACACCAGTAGGTACCAGTAATACAACTTTCTGCGGGTACCAACTAATTGTTTGTCTGTTGACCCAGACCCGTTTCCAACAAACCCCGGGACCAGCGCAACAAGATATGCACTAGCCAAGGGATTGCTGTGCATTAAGAGCCTCTCTCAGCACGTCATCCAGGGCCGTTGGGTCACAGAGAGGGATGGCATGGGTGGCAGAAGCCATCTTGTCGAAGTAGTTTCTTTGAGGGCCCCCACCCCCCCCACGGATACCCATGTTAGTTTGACTCCTTGCCTGGCGTAAGGCTAAACACAGCTTATGAAAGAATTTTCCAAAACAGGCTAGTTCCATGGGGACCACTGAAGTGAAAATAAGGCTTAGAGCTTCCTTACATGTTCTCACCCCATGCTTCAAGAACAGAGATTTTAACAGTAGGTGCCGTTCAGTCACCAAGCAAGGGCAACAGCATACAATATGTTTTATCAATTCAGTATGGTGTTTACACAACGTGCATTCATGCATGTGCCCTTGTACGATTTTCCACTTCCATCGGTATTCCCAGGCAGGTAAGGTTAAAAGGCGCATCTGCAGTATGTTCTGGATTGCTCGCTCTCCTAGAGGTGCTTTTATATAGGGCTGGCCTTTGGTGGTTGCATGCGATTCATACATGCCATCAGCTCCACGGATATCCCTAACTATTAAAATATCCTTGGCTCTAGAAGCTTGCACCCCAGCTCTTTCAGTTTTTTCTTCAATACCGCTTTCGTGATGGCATTGTCTGTAGAATAAGAAGGGGCCAAATTGAACTGTTCCTTAGCCTTTGTCAGATAGATGGCCCAACTACTTGTTTTATTTTTGAAGATTACTTTCAAAGTCCCCCTGAGGCAGCATGCCTCTGCCCTGCTGACACTTTGATAAAATGTTATCATATCCATTTTGCACATCAAGTCTATGCATGTTATATCTAGCTCCAAACGAATCCCTGTTGCCTTGTTGATCTAGGGATCTTGAGAATCCTTTTGTAGGTTCTCACCTGGGCATTCTTTAGAGCAGCTGCCAATTTGCCCGGGAAAGCCAAATGCCCGTAAGTGATTGAGGAAAGCAATTTTGCTCTTATCACCCTCCCTAGAGGCTCAAAGGTGGGTGCCTTAAGCCGTTGATGGAGTTTTGCTAAAGTGTCGGAGATTTTTACTGCTTTGTAAGTCAATGCCGCTGCCTGGTGTGTTGTTCTCCCTGTATTTGATATCCAGACAACCAAGTAGTGATATTTATCTTCCAGCTCTACGCTAAAAGGTTCGAGTTTCCATCCTCTATACGAAATTTTTGACTGGCGGTTGAAAACCAGGACTTTTATTTTTCCTGCATTTGCTTTTAAAGCATTTCTATCATTGTAGTCATGCAGTATGTCCAGGCCCCTTATGAGCCCAATCCGAGTTTGGGCAAGCAAGACCATATCGTCCGCGTATTATAATATGGGGAGCACCAATTGCCCCAGCCTCGGAGGAGACGTATTTCCTCTGAGCAACTCAGCACCCAGGTGAGCTGTGTATAAATGAAAGAGAGTGGGGGCGATAACTCAGATCTGTTTTAGGCTTTTGTTGGTAAAAATCTTCCTGGTCACACATGATTTTGTGATTTTTACTCTCACCCAGGTGTCCAAGTATAGGGCCATTACTGAAGCTAGCAATTTCCTTGGAATCCCCCAGGACGCTAGTTTCTTCCACAGGATGTGCGGCACCACCCTGTTGAAAGGTGCGCAATAGTCAATAAAACATGCAAAGAGCGATGGAGATGTTGGTTTTAATGCTTGTTGTCCAAGATATGAGAGTGCCAGGACATTGTCTAACGTGGAGGATCTGGGTCTAAAACCTGTTTGATAAGGTGGAATTATACCGTTTGCTGAGATCCATTCTTCTAACTCTTGTAGTATGACCCTTGCATATGCTTTGACATCTACGTCTAGTAAGGCTATCAGCCTATAGTTTTCAGGGCAGGTAGTGTCCCCTTTTTTATAAATGGGTTGAAGTATTGATCCCTTCCAAGCCGTCGGAACCACCGAAAAGCATAAGCAGTCATTGAATAGAGCGGTCAGGGGTGAGTCCCAGTAAGCTTGATCATCTCTGAACATACTCCCTGGTAGGCCATTGGGGCTGGGGGCCCCATCCCCCCTCATTTTGCCAAGGATAGTTTGCACAGTTTTAATGGTGGTAGGGCCAATTTTGTTGTTTAACTCATCCAATTCATTGAGACCAGCGTTGTGAGCTTGATCCCCTGCATATTTTGGGTCTGCATAGAGATTTCCCACATGCCTTTCCCAAACATTAGCAGAGATCACGTTAGTGCTTGTTTCAGAGTCGTAGAGCAATGTACTGATGAAATCCACAAATTCTCTGCTTTTGTTAGACGGAACAACGTTCTTCCGTTTCTTTAACCTTCATCATCCATAGTGTTCTTTTGTAATCTTTCCACGCCGACTTCCTTAGTGCATCTGAGGCTGGGGTTTTAAGCCTTCTGTAGCCCCTTTATGCCTGCCAATATCTCTTTTTATGCTGTAAACATTCCTTGGTCACTAGCTGCTCAGCCACCCTTTTCTGTTTACCCCCGGTTTGACTGGGCTGCACTCTATTGCAGAGGTGAGCTTGAAGTTTTTTGAGCACCAGCCCCCATTGATCTATTGTTTGACCAACTCCCTGATGAAAATGTAGTGGTCCGTTTGCCTCATATTTTATTTTGCAGGCTGCAGACCATTTAATGTGTTTTATTAAGGGGCCTTCTACAAGTTGACGACCACATGCTTTCTACAGGTCATGCCTCATAGCCCCTAGATCAACTTTTATTGCCACTGGGTTATGATCGCTTTCAGCTCTGTAGATCACTTTATGGCTTAGGCACCAGCTCAGGAGTGCTGGACTTAGAAAAATATAATCTTTTGTAGAAATGTTTCTAAAAGTAGGAATACATGTGCCCACTACAAGGTTGCTACGATCCGTTGCTTTTAAATCATATTCATTGAGAAAGGATTCTAAGGCCAGTCTTACGGGGTCTCGACAAAGACCCCCTTCCTGGCCAAGCTGTCGAGTATTAAAATCCCCTGCGAGCACATACTCATGGCCTGGGTGATCATAGACAAACTCCTTCAGTAAGGCCAGCATAGATTTGGCTGTCATCAGTTTCTTTTCTTGATAGGGGTTAATGTATATGTTTATCACTATAACCGGGTAGTTTTTTTTACCTAAGGCTAAGCCATGTATTGTTAGCAACAGCGTGTTACTTGTAGATTTCTCCCCCAGTGCTAATTTAATGGCCAGACTTAACTTGACATATATAGCAAGGCCTCCAATGCGCCTACCAAACAAATTATTTTTATAAGCAAGGGACTGAAATATTATGAAGCCCTCTATAGCCAGAGGTTCTGCCGACCATGTTTCTTGGAAACACATAATAGCTGCCTCATTTGCAAAGGTCTTAATGCCAGCGCCGGTTATTAGTGAAGCCAGGCCAGCCACGTTCCAGCTAATTATTTTAATTGGATTAAATTCAGATTTTCTGACAGTGCATTCAGCGCTAAATTTATAAGGTGCCATGGGTTTCTATTATATTTGGAAGATATTTTAAACAGAATATATCTAGCATGTGACACAATCTTTCCCAGGGAAGCACTATTAGTAATCCCAGATCATACCCCAGGGATTAATTCTAAGTGTGTTTTTCTATTGATTTTAATTGCACAGCTACTGATCACGTGTCATAGGAAAGATACTGTAAGTCCTACTCAGTAACTATGGATTGAAGAAGTTATGGACATTTGATCACTCGAGAAGCAACTGAATGATTTTAACCCAACCAAGCTTTATCAAAACATTTGGGGTAGGTTTGATACTGTTACTTTTCTTACTGGAATGATCAAGTATATAGGCACACATCGAAAGGACGATTATGAAATACTAATTCACAGAAAGTGCATATTGCAACATTCTCATATATTATTCTGTTTGATAGTACCTACTACTTGACTGTGATACAAAAATTAAAGAAAATAGCTCACATCAAAAGGCAATGCCCAATTAGAAAAGGTTGAATTCCTACAACCTTCTTTAGAGTCATTTTCCTTCTCTCAATACGCGAAGCCACAGGAACCTGGGTATGAGGAAAAGTCACTCTTTGGTCACTTTAAGACCGTAGGGGCCTTTTAGGCCTTAAAATTTTATTTTCGTACAGGGTGTAAAAAAAACACTTGTAATCATTTTTTGTTCAAGAAAAATGTCAAATTTCTGATGAAGAACACTGGCTGCAGACAATACGAAATGCCTCAAAATTGCCAAAAAGGTTTGTTTTCAAATGCTTGCATGTTTTGACTACGTAAGATACTTGGGGGGTCATTCTGACTTTGGTGGGCGGCGGAGGCTGCCCGCCAAAGTAACCCCGTCGGAAGACCGATCCGCGGTCAACAGACCGCGACGGTCATTCCGACTTTCCCGCTGGGCCGGCGGGCGACCGCCAGAAGGCCGCCCGTCGGCCCAGCGGGAAAGCCCCTTCAACAATGAAGCCGGCTCCGAATGGAGCCGGCGGAGTTGAAGGGGTGCGACGGGTGCAGTGGCACCCGTCACAATTTTCAGTGTCTGCAAGATAGACACTGAAAATCTTAATGGGGCCCTGTTAGGGGGCCCCTGCACTGCCCATGCCAATGGCATGGGCAGTGCAGGGGCCCCCAGGGGCCCCACGACACCCGTTCCCGCCATCCTGTTCCTGGCGGTAACAACCGCCAGGAACAGGATGGCGGGAAGGGGGTCGGAATCCCCATGGCGGCGCTGCAAGCAGCGCCGCCATGGAGGATTCCCTTGGGCAGGGGTAAACCGGCGGAAAACCGCCGGTTGCCCTTTTCTGACCGCGGCTTTACCGCCGCGGTCAGAATTGCCCATGTAGCACCGCCAGCCTGTTGGCGGTGCTACCTCCGGCCTCCACCCTGGCGGTCTATGACCGCCAGGGTCAGAATGAGGCCCTTGGTACTGTATCATCACTGTGGAACCTAAAATAACAATCTTTATGGTCATTTTAATGTTCTCTCTCTGTCAAAACACAAGATTTTGAGTATGACTAAAAGTCCATTTAAATGTGTTTTCAGTTCCTTTAAGGCCTCAATTCACTTCAAGGTGCAAAATAAACAACATTTGGTAAAAAAGTCCAATATTTGATGAAATTCGCTCATCCCCAACTTTAATAAAACCTCAAAATGGCCAAAAATTGTTTGTTTTGAAATCTTGCATCTTGTGGCTATGTATGACTGTGGGAAGTGTATCATCACAGTGGGACATCAAACAACCTGTTTAGGGCCATTATCATTTTCCCAAGAAGGAAAACACAAGATTTTGAGTGTGAGTAAAACTCTATATATATGGCATTGTTGGTCACTTTACGGCCGCACAAATATTCATTCACTAAAGGGTGCACAATGCACAACAATGGGAATCATGATCCGTTTACATAAAAATGTCCAAGTTTTGATGCAGATCACTGCCAGTCACTTTAAGAAATTCCACAAATTGGCATAAAATTGCTTGTTTTTAAATGTTTTGTCATTTGGCTACTTCTGACTTTTAGAAGGAGAGCGTCTAAAGTCTAAGGCCAAAACACAAGATTTGAGTGTCATTAAAGGTTTATGTGAATGGCTTTTGTGATCACTTTAATGCTTGAAATAGTGTTCATTGACTACAGATTGTAAAACAAACAACATTTGTAATCTTTTTCAGTTCAAACCTAAACAGTGAAATTTTCCATGAAATTCAATAACCCTTTGCCTTAAGAAATGCCTCACAATGGTCAAAATAATTTGTTTTCAAATGTTGCATCCTTTGACTATTTTGGAAGTGTATTGTCACTGTGGGAGCTAAAATAACATTGTTCACAGTTTTCCATGCTCTGGATAGGATAAAACAGAAGGTTTTGATCATTAATAAAACTCTATGTACACAACTTACATGGTCACTTTAAGCCCTAAAACCATTCAGTACACTGTGCAAAATAAACAACATTTGGACTAATTTTCAGTTCAAGGGAATACATCCGATTTTGATGAATAACACAGACTGGAGACCTTAAGAAATTAATGAAAATGAATAATGAGTCTTAGGTCATTTTCATATGTTATATGACATACGTTGTATTCCTAGGTTATGTTATATTTATAGTTTAATTTCTATACATGATATTCACGTTATTTAGCATACATTAAAGTCATGTTATATGTTATATTCATTTGCTATGGCACACAATATATTTATATATTAATTGTTATATATTATATAAAAATGTCACATTACAAAATCATGTTATTAATTCTATTCACATGCTACATGGAGGTGTTATATTCACATATTAATTGTTATGTGCTATATTTATTTGCTGTATTACATATGTTATATTCATTAGGTAATTGGTGTATGTAATAATCATATTTCATTTCTTAAAATCCTATTCATATATTGCATTCAAATATGTTTTATTATGTGTCATGTTCAAATTTTATATAGCAAACATTATCTTCACATGATGATTGTTCTATATTACATTTTTGTTATTTGTCATGTTATATTTGTACATTATGTAGTATACTTCAGATGCTATGTGTTATATATTTTTTTACTTGCAGCCGATCTCAGTTATAACAATCACACAATAAGCGTGCGACAGACAAGGGTCGCACTGCTGTAGGCTAGTTCAAGGTAAGTGGAACAAGTTAGCGCCAACACTGTTTTTTAGCCCACCAGACCTGCCCAGCAAGTATGTCATGTCGTGGAGTAGCCCCCCCAACAGACCCATGTCAGGTCTCACCGGTGTCCAGATGTGGCAGGCAATCTCCGCATGTAAAGGCCTCATGTCAGGCTGCAACTTCACGATATTCAGCTGGTGCTTCACAGCGCTCCGTCAAATCGAATCTCTTGGCCAGGGCATCACAGGCAGTTTGTCGACTCCGGAGGCCCATGCCAGACCGCGGGACTACCGGGCACTGGAATGGGCCGCTTCACGTCCCTCAAGGTGTGCGCCCCTAGTCTGCCACTGCTGCCATCTTTCCGCACTCCCCCTCGCCTCTCCAGCTCCCAGCTCAGTCCATCTCCTCACCACATGACACAGTCGGGCCACTCTAGCAGTAGTTACTGCTTCGCCGCTGGGCCGCACAGCTCCAGGAGGGAGGGTGGAGTGTCAGGTGGGCGGCCCAGTATTAGGCTGCTGCTCATTGCAGCATGCCGCAGCTTCGTTGCGGGTTCGCTGTGAGCCTCGAAGCCCCTCGCAAAGCCGCAGCACATGCCGGAGTGCAGCCCTTGTCCTCTACGGTGTGGGACACATCGGTTTGTGGAGATTGGGGCAGACTGTTGGTATAAATCGCAGGCCCAGGTCCGGAGCTGTGGCGTTCGGCGTCCGACATTTTAGGCGCTTGGCCACCTTTGTTATTTGTTATACGTTATTTTAATTTGTTATGTGACATATGTTGTAATTAAATATTTGATATATTATAAATTTATATGTTAAATGGCATACATTTTACAGTCATATTATTTGTTATGTTAAGATTTTATTTGTTTTATGTTAAACTAATATGTTATATACATAACTTATGTTCATATGCTATTTGGTATATATTATTTTATTTGGTATATACGGTATATTCATAAGCTATTTGTCACATGTTATATTCATGTGTTATATGCTACATGTTATATAATTTATTATGTTAAATTCTTACACCATATATTTACATGTGAGTAGAAATATTATCTTCATATGCTATAAGGCATATTTTAAAGTCATGTTATATGGGATATGTTATGTTCTGAAGTTATAAAGCATTAGTTGTATTCAAGTAATCTGATAAATGCTGTACTTTTCTGGTATTGGGCATACGTTATATTCATTAGTTACTAGATATATGTGAAATGCATAAGTTACATGGTATATATTTTATTCACATGTTACTTGTTATATTCATACGTTAAATGGTACTTATTATATTTATATATTATTTGTTACATATTTAATTCATATGTTATATGAAATACATTATATGCATCTGGTACTTGTAATATGTTATATTCATACGTTGTTTCTTATATGTTATAGCCTTTGTCCTATGGCATATGTTTCTTTCATATGTTATTTAATTCCCATAGCCATATGGTTTACATTATTTATATGCTATTTGTTATGTTTGAAGGTTATGTGTTAAATACTATGTTATCTCATACGCTATGCTCACATATGAATTATTATGTGTTATATTCATGTTATAAATGACATAAGTTATTGTGAGAAAGTATTTCTTTTTGCCTGGTCACCTCAATTTTTTGGACCCATCCTGGTGGATTCTTTTGATTCCTTGTAATGGAACACTGATGATCCAGCCCGTTGCCGGTGCCCTGACCCCTAACACATGTTCAAATTGGCTAATCCCTCATTGTCATATTAAACGTTCCTATAAGACTGTGGTATAGGGAGCTAAAACACACCCATGTAATGGAAAGTTAAATGTTATGTATGGACTACAGCACTACTCTGTCATCCACTAGTGTAACATTACAAACATGAGTCCAGGCTTACTACTTTCGCTTTCCTGCTGCAGTTTCAAACCTGAAACCGACTTTCCAAAATAAACCCTTTTATTACAGGAGAAAATGTACCTTTAAAATATTGATATGTCAACCCAATATAGGACTTGTAGTCCACAAGGCAGGGAGCATGGTATTTGAAAGCAGAACATACATAATTTAAAGTTGGCATGTCTTTACAGTGATTAGCACCCAAAAGCTATTTACACAGTAGAGAAGCTGGCTAGCCCAAAAAGAAACACCTGAAACCAATATTAAATATTAATTCTGCTATCAAGCTATGGACTAGCTAGAATTTTTTTTTTTAAAAATATTTGTTTAAAGCTCAACTTGATGGTGAAATCAGATTTTAATAAATATTAAGGACGAGGGACTTTTAGAAAAGTCACCCATTCCTTGCCTGAAGCTCCTGGATGATAATTTGCATTAGCTCTCCAACTGGTTAATAGCCCGGATGAGGTGTGAAAACTGCTCTGAGAGCAGAGACAATGCTTTGGTGCAGGGTGGTGTTTTTGTTCGTCTGGCAGGACAACTAGTTGGGCTGTGCCCAGAAACTTCATTCATCCTTTTTAAAGGGACCTCCCCTGTCACAAGCAGATGTCAGATAGTACTGGAGCAGAACCCAATGGGGAAAAGTTGCCCCAGAATTGATTTGGAATAACCATAGAGGAGGGGCTACTCATTACCCTGGCAGAACTATGGGAGGGCACACAGGCTCTTTACAAGGGGAGAAGGCTTCCTCCAACTTTAATATGGACAGTAAGGGGCACTGTGAGATTGTCTGCACTAGGGCATACAGGAACTACTGCAAAAGTGGGTAGGGTACCACTGGGGACTTTAACCCTATTGGTGAGAGAGGGACCACGAGTCACCCCTCATCCACAAGTTCATGTCAGGCATAAACGTGGCAATTTATTTAGAATACTACTAGACCTTTGGAAGAACACACCTGTTGTTTGAGATCTGTGAAGAGTCCTTAAACCCAGGACAAAGAAGTGGAGCACATGTTATATTCATATGTTAAATGTTACATTCATATGTTAAGGGGCCTACTTTATAGTCACATGTTGTTAGTAAATGTTTACAGTCATATATTATATGGCATTTGTTATCTTCATGTTATTTGTTGTATGATTTATTCATGTTATATATGATATAATCTTATGTTATTTGTTATATCTTTTATTCATACGTTATTTTCAAGTTAAATTTAATACATTATAGTCATAATTTCTTTATTATATGACGTAGTTATGTGTTATATCTCATGTTAAATTCATAATTATTTGTTGTATGGTATGTTTTATGCAGCTATATATGATATTGAAATGGTATATTACATATGCAATGTTTATGTTATTATATATGTTAAATTCATATGGTATGTGGCATAGGCTATTTTCTTATGTTATATGATATATTAAATATTCATATGCTATTTATTATATATTGTAATCATATGATCAATGGCATGCTTTTTATTTATGTGTTATGTGTTATATGCTAGATACATGTGTTATGGTATATCTTATATTCAGATATTGTTATCTGTTATATTCATGTTATATGGCTAAAGTTATTTTCATATGCCATTTATCAAATGTTATAGTCAGAATATTATTTGTTATATGTTATACTCATATGTTAGATTCACATGCTATGTAACATACACTATATTCCTCTATTACATGTTATATGAAATTTTTTATGTCGTATTGCATGTGTTATATTTACATATTGGTATATGTTAATCTTTGCGTTATATCACACAGATATATTTTTTTACATGTTGTCTTCGTATGGCATATGGCATATAATACAATCATTTATTTTTTGATGTTTGGTATATCATTTTGTTATATTAAATACCTGTTATTTATATGTTCTTTGTTACATTAACATGTTATGCAACATATGTTACAATTCTATTTTGTTATATGATATATTCCTATGTTATTTGATAAATGGTTTATTAGATGGGGTGGAGTCGTGTCTACCATGAGTAAGGAAGTCATTCTGTTAGGTCCTGTCAAAGGTTTCAATAATGTAAATCTAAGCTCAACCCTTGATAGCTATGGCACAGAGCAGACAGGCTCAGCTCAACAAAAAGGTATATAATCTTGTCACAATCTTGGCAATCTTCCAAAAATGTGTAAAGATTTAAGATGTATCACAACAGTTAAAAAGTTAAAAACACAGCCCAAAAAAAACCCACTCCAAATTATGAAAGTAGAGAAAGTGTGATATGCAAAATCACACCAAACAACCAAAATCCAATAAGGGGACTCAGAAATATTAATTTCTGAAGATCTAAATGAAAATAGCACATAAAAGTGCAAACTGCCAATGATAGTCAATGGTTGTGGTTGACCAGGACCTAGGTGTGATTTGATACCATCGGTGGTGTAGCGCAGGTCAGATACACCAATTAGATTGGTCCCATAGAAGCCTAAAGTAGGGAAGTTTAAAAAGTTTGTAAGTTCTAATCTGAAGAGGACTTTGGTATTTCTCTGAGGAGAAACCTTTTCTCCATGCCCAACAAACCTAAAATCCAATCTGGCAACATGGAACTGCTGGTTAGATTTTTGTGTTCAGTCCCCTTGAAACTCTAGAACAAAGGTTTGGAAAAAGTGTAAAGATTTAAGAAGTACCACAACAGTTAAAAATTTAAAAACGCAGCTCCAAAAAATCCCACTCCAAATCATGAAAGTAGAGAAAGTGTAATGCACAAAATCACACCAAAACAACTAAAATCCAATAAAGGGACTCAGAAATATGCATTTCTAAAGATCTAAGTGAAGATAGCATGAAAAAGTGCAAACCGCCAATAATAGTCAATGGTCATGGTTGACCAGGACCTAGGTGTGATTTGATACCAGCCGTGGTGGAGAGATGGTCAGATACACCAATTAGATTAATCCCATAAGAAGCCTAAAGTAGGGAAGTTCAAAAACGTTTCTAAGTTCTAATCTGAAAGGAACTGTGTTATTTCTCTGAGGAAAAACCTTTACTCCATGCTCAGCAAACCAAAAATTCAATCTGGAGACATGGAACTGCTGGTTGGATTTTTGTGTTCGGTCCCCTTGAAACTCTGGAATAAAGGTTTGGAAAAAGTTCCCAAACTTTTATTTGGTGTCCAAACAGACACATGAGTACACTCCCAGGGCCCCAGGACCACAGGGGCAGTACAACCAAGGTGTCAGACAGATGGTAACAGTAAAGGTTCAGTTGCAATTGATCAGATGAGATTGTTCATAGGAATGCACTCTTCAGCTTCTTTATGTACTGGAGACACCCA
Source organism: Pleurodeles waltl (assembly GCF_031143425.1). Classification (NCBI taxonomy): domain Eukaryota; kingdom Metazoa; phylum Chordata; class Amphibia; order Caudata; family Salamandridae; genus Pleurodeles; species Pleurodeles waltl. Next base: position 1,369,049,519 of record NC_090445.1, read on the forward strand.
GGTTACCAGGCTCATAATATTGGCAATCTTCCTGATTTTAAGTAGAAGGGGTCCAACTTGTTCAGGTCCTTTTCGCAGGTCACAGATGCCGTGTGCAACAGGTTAAGTCTGACTGTGTATCCTTTTGTAAGTACAGTAGTGTTCTGAGGAGGGCTGGGTGAGGGTCCACCTTTGTAGGATTCCTCAGCCTGGGGGCACCCTAAGACACTCCTAGTCCCTCTCTGACCAATGTCGTAATTGTTTGCAGCCCTGGCATACCAACTTTTTTTCTGTAGTTCCCGTTTGCTTTTTACTGAAACTGGCCCAACATGCAATGTGCCAGGGAAAATCCAAGATGGTGACAGTCTTCAGTTCCAGTAAACTTGGGCCCTGAAGGCTGTGGATAGGTAGGGACGTAGACCATGGGAATTGCCAGTGTCCATCCACAACAAACACCAAAATCCAGTTTGAGAAAGACACTGTTCCAACAACAGACGTATGGGGTCATTCCGACCCTGGCGGTCTATGACCGCCATGGCGGAGGGCGGCGGAAGCACCGCCAACAGGCTGGCGGTGCTTCCTGGGCTATTCTGACCACGGCGGTAAAGCCGCGGTCAGAAAAGGGGAACCGGCGGTTTCCCGCCGGTTTTCCCCTGGCCCAGGGAATCCGCCATGGCGGCGCTGCTTGCAGCACCGCCATGGGGATTCCGACCCCCTTCCCGCCAGCCTGTTTCTGGCGGTGTCCACCAGAACCAGGATGGCGGGAACGGGTGCCGTGGGGCCCCTGGGGGCCCCTGCACTGCCCATGCCACTGGCATGGGCAGTGCAGGGGCCCCCTAAAAGGGCCCCACAAAGATTTTCACTGTCTGCTCTGCAGACAGTGAAAATCGCGACGGGTGCCAAGGCACCCGTCGCACCCCTGCAACTCCGCCGGCTCCATTCGGAGCCGGCTTCCTCGTTGCAGGGGCTTTCCCGCTGGGCCGGCGGGCGGCCTTTTGGCGGTCGCCCACCGGCCCAGCGGGAAAGTTGGAATGACCGCCGCGGTCTTTTGACAGCAGTGCGGTCATTCGGCGGTAACCGCATGGCGGGCGGCGACCGCCGCCCGCCGCGGTCAGAATGACCGCCGTAGACAGAAACCTGGTAAGACAAAAGCAGTACAGGTGATCCAGAAGAATTGTCTTGGCATCTTGTTCTATCCCTTTTAAGTGTGTCAAAGTGTTACATGTGGCTCATCAGACTTGCCAGATAGGATTTGATACTGTTGTGTAAACAGAATTCCCAAAGCCACACTATGCATATTTATTGAGCTGAGAAGAGTCATCTCTGACCATTTACTCTCATATCACATTAAACTCATAGTAAGTCCTGCACCCTATATTCACAATTCCCCCACCTATACCAGATGCAACACCACAATACATGGAGGTGTCATTATCAATAAGGCAGGCCTACTGGCTTTGTCAGAGTGCCATCACATCAGTAATAGCAGCCACATGTTATAATTTACCAATGTAACAATGCAGAAGTCAGTGGGGACAGTACCAATCTGAAATATCAGTTATGGCCAACCTTTAAAAACAATGTGGGTAGTACCAATAGTAAAACCTTGTATTGCCAACATCAAAATGTTCAATAAAGCACTACCGTCCAAATTTACAAGGCCCCAACGCCTCCCTGTGCCACATTAGTCATTTTTGTTTATGGTAATGTGGCTCAAGGAGGCAATTTTCGCCACATCATATTTGCAAAGTGGCACAATGTAGTCATTGCGCCACTTTGCCACCCCTTGCGCCACATTATGCCTGTGTTAGGCATAGTGTATGCAAGGGAGCGTTCTGGTGTTAGGAGGCCAGCAAAAATGGCGCAGGGAAATCTACAAGATTTAACTCCACCATTTTGGCGTCATTTTTAATGCCTGCTGAAAACAGGAGTTAAAGTGAAGCACCCATTTTAATCAACGTGGCCCCTTGCACTTTGCTGTTCTAGTGTCAACAGTTTTGATGCTACTGCAGCAAAGCTCCACAATAGGATCAACAATTTTGACGATATTGGCCTAACTTACGCCATGATACACCGTATTGTAAATAAGGCACACCCATGGTGCCGTTAGGTGCCAGTTGCTTGTAAATATGCCCCTATTTTAAAAACATGCATCCCAGAGTTTTATCTTTACTGATGTAAAACAACTACTGCACAGATAGCACAATCCAACAAGTGTCTATGCACTCCAAAGCCTCTATATAGGCTCCAGGAGTGCTTGAAATCAAGGCAATCCCCTCCAAGTGTCAGGAATTCAATTCACTAGGAGAGATAGGGTTAGATTTTAAAAACATCCTCAGGGGAGCTGATGCAATCCTCGCAGCCCCCGCATTTTCACGAAAGAATATTGATGGTGCCTCTTTTCTTCTTGGCATCACCATAGAAAAATTATGCAAATTTTAATCCCCTCATAATTGATTATAGGGTGGTCTATTCTCCCGGATAATGAATAATTAATGAACTGCTTGCCCGCTCTATATTTTTCATGCAGCCTCATGATGCATACATTTTTAAAAGCCTAGGTGCCCCTGCCCTCCAGGCACCAGCTGATGCTGAGGGATTGGGTGGCAGTGGCAGCCCACCTTCATGCTCCCCCAGCCAGCTACTTGTGTGCATGGGTACCTCATGTTCAATGCACAGGAGCCAGCATCTTTCTTTCTGCTTCCGTCATGGTGGGAGCAAGTTCTATTTGGCTCTCATCAGTGGGCAGTAGCTGTGCTGTTTCCCTTGCCCGCAGTGAGTGTGGGAAGGGAGATGATAGATTGACAAGACCCATCCCCCCAGGCACGGCAGTCAAGGTGTCCTGCCAAGTCTCCTTGCAGGTCCTTGGGGATGGGTTCTCAGAAGCCTTTTACCATGCAGCGGCCCCTGGGTAGGGGGTCCCAAAGGGGCATAAATAGGTTCATGGGATGGGGCCCAATGCACACCTTCTCTCCACAGGGGAGTAATATAATGGTTGCACCAATCCCCGAGGTATGGACCTGTCAAAATCTTCTAAAAGGTTAACATAGCGCCACATCTTTTGCTCTAAGCTTTGTCCTAGCAGGGGACCAAGCTTTAAAAGATAATATCTTGGGTTTGATAAGGTCTATTTTAAAGAATTTGAGCTCATTTTGCTCCTGGTGGCTGGCCCTAATTGCCAGGTTCCTTTACTACAGGCTTCCAAAAGGGCGCTCTTTGGGAGGAGCGGGCAGTGGGGTTTTCTGGCTCATTGCATCAGATCTTTCCTCTGCCTGGTTTCTGGTGCTCTTCTGCTGCTTATAGAGGCATTTTGCACACACCCTCCACAGTCATCAAGCAGTGCATTCTTCCTGCCACACTCTTGAGGTCCCACATCATTCTGGCTACTTGCAGGGCACCTGTGTGTCAACCTAGACAAGGGCCAGTCCACAGGTGTTTCCAATGGAACCATCCACAGCCCCACAGCAGGTCCTTTGTCTTTACTGTTTCTCAGGGCGAATAAAGGGACCAACACCAATGACCCTGAAGAGACCCATTCTGCTCTGGGGGGCAACTGGAGTCAAAGTCCCAAAGTCCATACTTGCAAGGCCCCAGGTGGCTTTTTGTCAGGACTCCGGGTGGAGTCTGTTGGAACTCTAGGGGGAACGCCCCTGGAGGTCACGGAATATCTCCCTATGGATGTAGTGTACCGAAGCAGAGAGGCAGAGAAAGACATACACCAGGAAATAAAAGCTATAGGATAGTAAAGGCAGAGCAACCCTAGCTTTACCAAACAGAGAACAAACAAAAAATGGACATCATGCTGGTTATCACTAAGGTTGTACACAGGTAAGGCTCAGAACTTCCCACAGTAACAGGAAATGTCAATGCCTGTGTGCAGATTACTCTTACAGATAATCACCCTGCAAGCCCCATACAAGGGAGGCAGCAGAAATGATTCCTTCTCTGAACCCTTAGGGCACAAACAAGGATTGTACACAAGACAAGCCCTTGTGGGTCCAGCTGGAGACACAGTGGCAATTCCTGGAAAACAGCAATGACACACCATCACAGATAAAGCACTTAAGACTACGTATAGCACAAGACAAAGGATGGGGCAGGGATTGCCTCCTGGAAACCAGGAGCCAACCCCTGTACAAAGGTATACACTTATACACAGGTGAGGAATAATTGTATACTTAGCAGACACAATAGCCCGAGAGGAAAATACAGAGCAAGTGCTAGAAAGGAGCCTAAGAACTGTAGCCAATATTTCAGGAGCAGGTTATGCAAGGAACAAAACTGGAGAACAGCAACGTCATACAAGGATTCGAGAAAACTGTAACAAGCTAGAGAATCAAATTTTAAGCGAAAGAGAGACTGAAAAAGAATCATAGAGAAAGAGAACAGAAACTAGGCAAAATCTAAGACACAAAGGAGAAATATAGGAGTTAAGGTAGAAGCAAAAGGAAAAAGTATTTGGAAAATAATAGCAGGAACACAAGGTACAAACAAGGCACAATTAGAAAGGGAGCAGCTCAAGGGCTGCGCCAAGAGTACAAAAAGCCAGACTAAAAAAAAGCAAAAGCAAGCAGGGCTGGGGAAATCTGTAGCAGGCTGCACAGGAACAGGACACAGCAAACAGGGATGGGAAAAATCTGAAGCAGGCAGCACAGAAAAAGGGCACAGAAAACAGGGCTGAAGCAAGCAGGAACCGGACTAGAAAACAAACCAAGAGGTCTGGTACACACAGTAACAAACTTCAATGCATTAACAGGGAGCTTCAGCAAATGGTAGCTTATAAGAAGTTCCAGGCAGCAGCAAGCCCAGGGCAGAGTCACATGGGTGGGCTGCACAAGACTGATCACAGGTGTGTGCGATTGCAGTCTCTCACAAGCCCTGGAGGAGAGAATCCAGTAAAGAAGAACAGCAGGACTATTCCCATAGGAAGACATTTACAGCAGATTCCAGGTCTTATTGACTACTAGGCAGTGCATTATGGGTCTTGAAGTCCATGACAACAAATATTGGTATTCAGTAGCAAACAATATCGAAATAGGAAGCAAGTAGGAGTCAGAAAGAAAGGGGCTCTGGATGAGTTTTAATGATGATTCTAAGACTGCAGATGACCAAAGTACAGCTTCCCCCGAGGCGGAATAATGGAGTCATGGCAGTATACCCCCTCTTACCACCCATCTCCAAAGGAGAAGGCAGTCTTTAGGTTGAAGAAGGTTGAAGAGAAAAAGCCACAGCTTATAAATCCAACACCAACATTGGTTGAAACATTTACAGTCCTGCCACAGTTGAATCATCGAATGAGCAAAGCATATATTAATACCCATATCTGCTTTGATGTCTTTCCTCTTGATTGTTTGATTGACATGTGAGGAGGAATCCAGGGAACTGGTTTCTGGTGAAGTGGATTCTCTAGAAAGCAGAGCAGATGTGGAGTGGCGTTAAGGCAGTATGCTTTAGAACATTAGTTTCCTATACTCTCTTCTTTGGAGAAAATAATAGGCAACTCTGTAAACCGTTCAGGCATGCAGTATAGCTATGTTTCTGCAGCAGTATTTGCACTGACTCTGGTCTGAGGCTTGTAAGACATAGAGACTTGAGATATATGGTTATCTGGTTTTCTCAAGGTTAACATGAAAATGTCAGACTTTTCTTCAGTCTTGGATGGCTCCAGAGTATCAATTAGAGTCAACCAGTTTTTTCAAGTCTGTAGAAACTGGATAAGCAGCTGAAAATGTAGAAGTTCCACAAGCTAATTCTTTAGGGAGATCTTCAGACAAGACTGAGATTTCTGCATTACAAATACTCTGCGGTATACTCATGGTATCAGAAATGGTTTCTTTGCAAAGCATTACTACCACTGGTATCTGATCTGCAGCTTTTAAACAATGGAAGGCTGTTCTTCACGATGAACCAGAACAGGAATCTCTTCAGAAGTCGCATTTGCATTCTTGTCTGAATTTTCAGCTCTAGCCTTCAAGTTGATGATGGTTTCTTGCAATAAAACACTCTTATGGTACTTATCATCAGGTCTTCGAATACAAGTTTGAATTTAAGTCTTTAGTTTTGGTGGGAGACATAACATTCTTCAATACTTGTATTTCTGTTTCAGATTGCTGGTTTTCGGGAGTCTTTAATTTCAGGCACTCAGCAGGTGGTATTAGTGTGGGTGGTTTTAAATCAAGATCAGATACCTGTAGGTCAAGGAGTTGTTCTTCACTAACCTTGGAGCTTGAGACAGGAAGCACAGTGGAAGTGGATAGTAAGTCAGGATCCGTGGTTGAGGCTGCAACTGTGTCCAGTTCTAGGAGAAGACTATCATTCCTTTTGGCATGATGCTCAGTCTCAGACTGCTGGCTCTCTTCATCATCTGAAACCTCCATCATTTGATTTGGCACAGAAGGAACCTTTGGACTCTCTGAGCAGTTCATCACATTCTTAGTGACTGCAGGTGTTTCTTCGTTGTCAGAAAAATCCATTAACTCACTTGAAAGAGGAACTGTCTCTTCATTGTCTGAAAATTCCATTATGTCGTTTGGATGGCCAGGAGTCTCTCCGTCATCTGGAAATTCTGGTGTATGCGTCATTTGGACAGAGCTATCTGCAGGTTTCTTCACCGCAGAGTATGTACTGCTGTTACCACTAGATTCAAAATCTTCAACATTGTTGCAAAACTTGCCCTTTATCTCCAGTAAGTTCATATTTTGGTTTCTTACTGGGCAGCTATTTGAGTCTGCATCAGACCGCTCTTCTTCCTTTGGCTTTACTTGTTCTAGTGGAGGGGTTGAGATGCTTCCTTTTGATGACTCTGATTCATCCTTTGAATACAGGTGTCTCATCTCCCAGGGATGTCAGCGAGTGATTCAACTGTGCAGGGCCATTTTCTGGATATATTAGAAAATGCTGTCTTTTGCCCATAATTAATAGGAGCGACAATCTGACCTATTGTAATCTTTGGAGTGGCTTTAGTCGTGGCACATGGAGAAGCATAATTTTCTTTGAGTGAAAGCTGGTGAGCATATTCTTTTTTCAAGTTTTCAATTTGCTCTGAAGTAGTTTCTATCAGCTGCTTTGTTATTGCTTGTCTCCTATAGATAAACAGAATGTATAGTTCTGGCAACAGTGACGTGCTTAGGTGAAAAGAGCCCATACGCAAGATTAGTTGAGTATCTCTCAACACATTCATCATAAAAATCTTCTCCCTGCTTTTGAATCTGCCGGAACTGCCCCTTTAGAGTGTGTATTTCTTTATTGTATTCGAACCAACACAAGTTGGAAAATGGTTTAGCAGAGCTTTTAGGTGTTGAGACTGGTGTATTACCATCCAGTTTGGGAAGAGCACAAGCCATTTATGTTGAGCTAGTGAGTTCCACAGTTTTTTCTGATCTCTTGGATACAAGGTCTATCATGATGACTTGAGAGCTCTGACTGACTTGCAGGTTTTAATAAGAGTCAGCACTACACCTGGAATTCTGAGGAACTAACCAAGATGGGCTAGAACACACAACAGAAAACAAGGGTATCTCTGGTGTGGTTTTTTGAACAGTGTATTCTTGTGTGTGTGAAAAGATCTTAGTGAAAGTGGAGTCCTGGAAGTAAACTTGGGATACACTAGCATGAGGCAAGGAATTAGCTGATTTATCTAGAGGCTGAGTATCTGGTGCAGAGGTAACAAAAGCATGTTATCTGTTACGGAATTCCTCCTTTGTTTGAGCTAATAGAGTCTGCAGAAACTCATTATCTCCATGTAGTTGTTCTACTTGTGATTATGACTGGGGGTCATAATCACAAATATAATAGTTTATCATTGATGGATCAGCAAGCCACTCAGTGTAGAGCTGAGCTTGAAATCTTTGGTTTTCTTTAACAAGTTTATCCTTTAAACTAAGGTGTCTTTTAGAGGATTTCAGAGAATGTATAGGTTTGGAAAGGGGTACCTTAATACAATAAGAAAACATCTTAGGTCTGTGTGTGCCTTTCTTGCCTGTGGAGCTTGAAATTTTGTGTTTGTGCATTCTGTCAGAACTTTGGGCGGAGTCTGTTGGAACTCCAGGCATAGTACCTCTCGAGGTCACGTAATATCTCCCTATGGATGTAGAGTACTGAAGCAGAGGGGCATAGAAAGGCACACACCGTGGAAGAACAGCTATAGGTTTAGCACAGGAACAAGATAGTGAAGGCAGAGCAACCCTAGTGTGAACGAACAGAAAAGGAACTAAAAAAAGACAGCACGCTGGTTACCGCTAAGGTTGTACACAGATAAGGCTCAGAACTTCCCACAGTAACAGGGAATGTCAATGTCTCTGTGCAGATTACTCTTACAGTTAATCACCTTGCAAGCCCCATAGAAGGGAGGCAGTAGGAATGATTCTGTCTCTGAACCCTTAGGGCACAAACAAGGTTTGTACTTACATACACGAGACAAGCACTTGTGGGTTCAGCTGGAGATGCAGTGTCAATTCCTGGAAAACAGCAATGGCACATTGTCGCAGATAAAGACTACACACAGTACAAGACAAAGGATGAGGCAGTGCCAGGAGCCAACCCCCATACAAAGGAAAACACTTATACACAGGTAAGGACTAATAATACACTTACCAGAACAATAGCTCAAGAGGAAAATACAGAGCAAGCACTAGAAAGGAGCCTAAGAACTGTAGCTAATAGTTTAGGAGCAAGTTATGCAAGGAACAAAACTGGAGAACAGGAAGGTCATACAAGGATTCTAGGAAACTGTAACAAGCTAGAGACTTGAACTTCAATAGAACTAGAGACTCAAAAATCATAGAGAAAGAGAACAGAATCTAGGCAAAAATCTAATACATAAAGGAGAAATTAGAGTAGTTAAGGCAGAAGAAAAAGTAATAGGTAATTGGAAAATAATAATAGTGACAATTAGAAAAGGAGCAGTTCAAGGGCTGCACCAAGAGTACAAAACTCCAGACTAAAGCAAAAGCAAACGCAAGCAGGGCTGGGGAAATCTGTAGCAGGTTGCACTGGAACAGTGCACTGCAAACAGGGCTGTGAAAAATCAGTAGCAGGCTGCACAGAAACAGGACACAGCAAACAGGGCTGGGAAAAATCTGTAATAGGCTGCACAGAAACAGTACACAGCAAACGGCTGAGAAACATCTGAAGCAGGCAGCACAGGAACAGGGCACAGCAAACAGGGCTGAAGCAAGCAGGAGCAGGGCTAGAAAACAAACCAACAAGAGGTTCGTTACACAGAGGAACAAACTTTAATCCCCGAACAAGGAGCTTCAGCAAATGGCAGCTTACAAGCAATTTCAGGCAGCAGCAAGCCCAGAGTGGAGTCCCATGGCTGGGCTGCACAAGACTGATCACAGGTGTGTGCGATTCCAGCCTCTCACAAGCCCTAAGGAAAGAATCCAGAACAGAGGAACAGCAGGACTATTCTCATAGGAAGCAATGGACAGCAGATTCCAGGTCTTATTGCCCTATAGGCAGTGCATTATGGGCCCTGAAGACCATGGAACCAAATATAGGTTTTAAGTAGCAAACAATATCAAAATGGGTAGTAAGTAGGAGTCAGAAAGGGACTCTGGATGCGTTTTAATGGCGATTCCCTGGCTGCAGATGATCCAGGTACAGCGTCCCCAGAGGTGTAACAATGGAGTTGTGACACTTTACTATCCAGCTGGGCATTCTTTCGCCATTGTGGCTCCCAGCTCCAGTGTCTTCTGATTTGTCTGCTCCTCATGCTGGTGTTTTTAAGCGGGCACGGAAAGTTCTAAAAGCCAGGCAACCCAGGCCAATCCTATGGTGCCACATCATCACTCCATCCTATCACAAGCTTCCTACACAGCATTATGGCACAATCCAATATTACAACATCAAGTTGTGGAAAGAGCTTTCTCGAGAGCCTTAGGTCCTCCCCTAGCTGTCACAGCTGCCTGATCCATTCTCACCAAAACCTCAGAGGTGAACCCCTCCTGAGTTAGGCTTCAAAGGTCTGGCTCCTCCTTTGTTTCTGGGGGCATGGGCTTCCTCATCGGAGGTGCAATGACACAAGCTAATTAACAGATGCAGATTTCCTCCCCACCCATTACCTTTCTAGGAACTGGGTCAAGCGCTGTTAATGGCTTTATTGTGTGGAGAGGTCTATGATCCTCCTACTGGAGAGCAGAGTAATTAACTTGGCACACTAGGGGGACAAAGGCCTGGAATCTAATCATGAGCTAAACCAGGGAAATATGGATATTCTTAAAGTGCCATGAAGAGTGTATCCATGTAGTTAGGTACTGTAAATCTGCACTCTGTGTGCATGTTTACCCCTATATTGGTACCCCACTAAACCATGTAGGCCTAAGTGGAACAAAACCGTATTTTAATGCAGATTTCACCAATAATATGTAATACAGCACAGGTACCACAAATGTTCAGTAAGCACTTCAGACGTACTCTATGAATGCCCACTCAAATTATAAGTCTACCTGAGGTCAGTACCAATCCTTGAAGAGTCCCTTCTGCCACACGCTACCTATGCACAGATACCGAGCTGTGCAAAATGGTAGTCTCACACATGTAGCCCACACATGCATGTGGTCATATGTAACCAGCCCTGATCCTCTTCCCTAGCTGCGTAGCTGCTGCCTTAACTTAAAAGGTGAACACGGGCAGTTAGCACTCTCAGTCCAGGTATGGTGAATTTACTGTGAGTGAGGCTCAGGTGGTGAGACTTGCTCACAGTAAAAGTTGAAAAACTGGATAGTCAAATGCGAAAAATCCTGACGTATTAAAAGAGCACAACCCTTTTGGTACATACATAATATTTGTTAAATGTGAATGAAATTTATGTTATATATCATACATTATATTCATGTTATTTGTTATATGTTGTAATCATGTGTTATATGGCGTAAATTATATATGTATATATATATATATATATATATATATATATATATATCTCAAATCTGCTCCAACTCGCTCCATCCGAGCCCAAACACGGCAGACCTTGGCGGGGTCGTGAACCCCATACATAAATCACTGTTCCTCTTATCCAAAGACTTATGTCCTTAAATCAAGAAAAACCGCCTCGGTCACAATCATCTTGGGGTATAATAAATCTGTTTTATTTACTCTGGCAGAAAATATACATCCACCCGATGTGTTTCGGAAAACATTGTTCCCTTGTTCACGGGTATCACATTATCCATACCTTCATTCCTTTATATTTACATACTTGAATACAAAAACTATCAGCATAGACTATGGGCTCTGTGAGCTTCCTTCTGCATTCCTGATCATGGCAGCCATCTTTAAACATGTTTTTCAACTTTGTTTAAGCATAATGATCTCTGTATATATCGTAATTGAGAAATCATAAAATGAAATTGCATGAATTGACATGAATTGATACCATCAGTGGGTTATATAACCTTACAAAATCCAATTGCCATAATTTATAATTAATCAAATTCAGATTGAACTCGTATATTTACAGTCCAATCATCCATCTTTCCATTATCATACATTTAACATTAATACAATGTCATGACACTCTATGTATACTGAGGTTTATTTCTTTCTCCATTTTTAATTTTTTAATTTTTTAATTTTTTAATTTTGTATTACCATTTGCTATTTAGTACCCCAGTAGGTATTAATCAATGTATGATAGCCACAATAGATTGCCTTATAACAAAGGTTTGCCTTCTCCAGGTCTCACCTTAAATTAACTTATGAAAGTGCAAGTCCTTTACAAGTTAATGAATTTCCTGGGGTTCCTGAAAGGGGAAGATAAATATCTCTCCAAACCTAGGTCACTGTCTCTACTCTTGGAGGAGTTTTCAAACTTCACTAAGGCTAAACACTGGCAGGCCAGGTGTCAGTAGGCTAATGCTAAATAACCTATTGGATATTCGGGCAGGTAAAAGGTAACTTTCTAAAAGTTCAACTTCCTAAGTATTTATTAAAAATCCGACTTCACCAATCAAGTGGGCCTTTAAGTGGGCCTTTAATAAATCTGAAAAATAATATTTGAAAGACTGTTTAGCAAGTTCCTGTAAAACGTTACAAATTACAGTTTATAATCACACTTTGACATTTCTGGGATCTAGCTACAGTTCTGTCAGTGAAAACTGATTTAGGGGCTAGACAATGAAGGAACATGACAATTTTAAAAATAATTTTAAATGTCAGGCACCATAGTGTGGGCAACAAGGTGCTCATAGGAATGCCTTATTAATATTTAAAATCTGAATTTTCCGCCTATTATAGAGTATTGACAGCAATTTGTTCAGGCTGCTGCATTGAGGCTACACATGGTAGGCCTGAAGCCATGTTTTGAGACCCACTCTGTGGATGACACAATATGTACTGTAGTCCACCAGTGGCATTTATTTGAAAGCCCTGATGCATTTGCTACACATATACTAAGGACTTGTAGGTAGGTTAAATAAGTCCATCAAGGGTAAGTCAATCTAACCATGATTAAAAGGAGAGCACAGGCACTATACTCCTGTTTAGCAGGGGTGAAGTGCGCAGAGATCTAAGTCCAGCTAAACAGATAGGGCAAAAGATATAATTGAATTTTGGTAGGTGGGTTTAAGTAAAAAAACAGAGGTGTGGAAGGGAAATAACTAGACATTTGTGTTAGAAAATAAAACAACAATCTGGAGTGCGGACAGGCTGCCTAAGTGTTTTAGCCAAGGATGTTACAACGTCACCCTATCTACTACATCAGCCTATCCTCATGCTATAGAGCCATTTTCTAATAGTAATACATTGGGTAAAGAAATCAACACTTTTCCCAAAATGTGTGTGAAACCTGCAAATCGCGAGTAACCTTACAGATCGTATGCTTTATTTATTCACAGTTTTGGACCCAAGACCAAGTTGTAAGGGGAGCCCAACAAAAAGGTCAAACCAAACGAGTCATCACCAGGTGTCTTCCCAGAGTGCTCAGGAAAGTGAAAATTAACAGCAGTCAGTTCCAACTGTGTAACTGAGGTCTCAAGTGAAATAGAAGAGGGACAACAGAACAAAGGCGTCACTGGGGTACAGTAAAAGGCACTAGGGTGATGTCAAATCACTAAGGGAAACACAGCAGCAAACTCGAGCAAGAGACAAGTCACGCTCTGCAGAGAGAGAGCAGAAGACAATACAGACAGCGTCATTCTGTGATATAAATTGTGCAGTATTTATAATAAGTTGCTTACTGCCTGTGGATTTTGTAGCATCCTCCCCAGCCTGAGAGCATGGAAAGAGCACGCCACACAAAGAGCTCTTGATTAGACGTCTTTATTCCTCAGCATACATTCACACTCTAAATCTCTGATTATCTCATAGCCATTAATAACCACACCTTAACACCTCCCAGAAGGTTATGCAATCCCTCCTCTACGTCAGCCCAGAACCACAAGGGTCCTAGCGCACCTAGGCCCATATTTATACTTTTTTAGCACCGCACTTGCGTCATTTTTTGACGCAAAAGCGGCGCAAACTTGCAAAATACAATTGTATTTTGCAAGTTTGCGCCGTTTTTGCATCAAAAAGTGGCGCAAATGCAGCGCTAAAAAAGAATAAATATGGGCCCTAGTCTTATGAAACTACATCTCCCCACTTGTTAAAAAAAGTACAAACAATAATGATATCATATCTCTTTGATGAGTTGTCAAGGAGCTTGTACTAGCTGGCTAGATCTAGTGGTGTGAGGTGATGGAGATACACTCTGATCTGGCACCAGTGGTGTAGAGTCTGATGCTTGATCTGGACTGTCAGGCGGAGTTGCCTCATTGAAGATTGCAGGAGCTGAGGAATGATGAGGAAGGTGTTTGAAATGTGACGAGTCCCTTGTGATGATATTCCTGAGATGCTGGGCCATCACCATGTGCCATGCAAGACACCACCATAGGAGGTTTCGGCATCAAATGGAGTGTCTGTTTTCTGCTTTGGCTTTAGTTTGACTAGGACCCAGTAATCTTCATTGAAGACTGTTTCCTGAGCTCAACAATGCCAATCAGCATACATCTTCATCTTACATTTGAATTTTCAGGCAGTGTCCAGAGTCCAAACCTTATTAGTTTCCAAGAATCAATCCACTGTGCGCTGTGGCAATTTGGTTTGAATAGGTCTCCCAAACAGTAAGGTGGCAGGACTCTCGCCAGGTGTGGAGTGAGGAGTTTAGCGATAAGCACAGAGGGCTTGGCATAGGGCTTGTTTCAGTTCAATGCCCTCCACCGCAGCTCACTGAATGACTTTTTTGAGGGTGCCTATGAAATGTTCAATTACACCATTGGCTTGAGGCCACAAAGGCGTGCTCTTCTGATGCCTGACATTCGGCTTGACTAGAAACTCCTTGAACTCTCAACTGTTGAATAGCAGGCCATTGTCTGATTTGAGAATGGTGGGTATACCCAATGCTGCAAAGATGTCACCTAGTCGCTCGATAACCTTGTCATGAATGGTCAATGACATTTTCTCCACAAGTGGAAAACTTTAATACTCTTCAATGACTACCATGAGATGAGATCTGTTCTCTAAGAGTCCGAAGAAATCAGAAACTCTTTCCCCTGGGTAGGAAGGTCAGACACATTCAATGGGTGTTGAGTCACTTTAGGGGAAAGACAGTTGCAAAGGTGGCTCTCTTTCAGTTCCCTCTCAACTCGTTCATCTAGGTGCAGGAACCACTCTCTTGGGGCTCTTTAGGTGGCTACAAAGCCACAATGTCCTTCATGGGCCAGTTTAATGACTGTCTGCTGGAGGCTCACAGGTATTAGGATTCTTGAGCCTCTCATCACAAAGCCTTCCTACAGGCAGTTCAGCCTGCACATTTTTTAACTTTTGAAATTCAGTGTCTTACCACAGAGGTCAAGTACTCTTCCACCTCTGGGTTGAAATGATGTCTCTAAGAATGAGCATGTTCTTGTCGGCATTCGTAACAGCAATAATCTGTTGAACTGATAAATCCACTGGTGTACTGGACCTTAGAGTAAAATTAATGTTCTCTTCAGCTTTTTTGGTGTTGAGCTGTGTCTGTGTAGAGGTACTCGTGAATAGTGATTAGCAGGGTTCTGATCTTTACCTGGCTTGTGCACATTCACATAGACATACTCTTTCAGTAACAATCCCTACTTCTTGATATTGGGGGGCATCTTGGTTTTTGGGTTCCCAAAAATAGTGAGTAACACTTGATGGTCTGTGATAATGCAGAGTTGCTTTCCATTCAGAAACAAATGAAAATGTTCACAGGCCCAGACATCAGCCAAACTCTCCTTTTCCGGCTGAGAATAGGTTCATTTTTGTGTCAGATAGGCTTCAGTTAGCATAAGCTACAATGTGTCAATGAGCATTCAGATGGCTATTCTGTTTATCAAGGATTGCCCCCAGCCCCACGAGGCTCCTGTCTACAATGATTTCAGTATGTAGCATGGGCTCAAAGTAGGCCATCTCAGTCACATTCTCAATTGCATGTTTTATTTTTTTGAAACTCTGATCACATTCTACAGGCCATTGAAAAGGAACATCTCCTTTTGTCAACTCTTTCAATGGTGCACTCACTTTAACAAAGTCATGAATGTACCTTGAGTAATAACTGGCCAGGCCCTAGATGGATTGCAGCATAGTGACATCTTGTAGGAAGCAAATAGCTGACAGAGCTTGCACTTAAGCTGGGTTAGGAGTCATTTCCCTATCAGAGAAAATGTGCCCAAAGAATGTAAGTTTGTTCTTATGAAAACTCAGTTTTGCTGCATTCAGAGTGAGATCTGAATCTTCAAGTAATTTAGTCATTTGTGTAAGACCTCTGTCATGCTTTTCCTGTGTTGCTGCAACCACCAATATGTCACCACCATGGGTGAAACCCATGGCGTATTGACCCCTGGAGCGCTCAAATATGTCATCCTTCAACAGCAGTTTTAGATCTTTCTCAACAGCTTCTTGCAAATGAAAGGCAATTCTGCAGTGCCCCTGAGCAACAGGGTGAATGTCCTTGTTAACGTGAAGTTTCACTTTCATTGTTTTGACTCTTCCAAGGCCATAGAATAATAATGGAAACTGACTTGCAGTTTCAGACTGAGTGTGTAAGTAGTAATTGAGAGATATCAGTCCCATGCCAGTAGCAGTGACAAAGCTGAGCAGGCATGCACTGGATGAAATTCCTAAAAGTATGTGAATTGGCGCTAGCACGGACACTGCTTTATATTTCCTGGTCGCTGTGAGTGAGCCTTGATTTTGCAATAGTTTGAAAGCAGCCCACGTGTATACCTTCGTGTCTGATGGATGGTGGCACAGGAGAAAAGTTGTTAAACTTCTCAACTGGCATGATGTTAATTGACGCACCATTGTCTATGAACTGGGTAGTTCCATTTGATGACTTATTTGTGTCGGGCCAGCAGCCAACCCAAAATGTGCCTGGCGTCCTTTAGTTGATATCATCATTGCACACTCGTCTTCTTCACCGGCACTTGATAATGACGTTGAAGAGTGTTTGCAGGACAAGCTTGACGATGATCAACTTTGCCAGGTTTCTACTTTTCATAACTGATGTTGCTTTTTGGCCTTGTGGGCGTAGCAAAATTATTTCTGTAACTTTCTGGTGTCCATTTTCTCTTCTCACTGTGAGGCATTGGGTTTCTCTTTCGCCTTGCACACTGTTATGTAGCGGTTTTCTTTTCCACACCCTTTGAACCTCTGTCCTATGGCTGGGCATTTGTTTTTGTAGGGATAAGAAAACCCAAATTGAAAATACACCTTTTCCTTCTTTGAAGACATTGATTTATGTGCATCTGCAAAATGCTTCTGCTTGTTTTTCATGACTAATGCTGATTCAATTTTCACTGTTCCAGCTTCCTTATCAGCCGCTTGACATTCTGCTCTTTCAACAACTTTTGCAACCATTAGTATTTTGTCTAAACTCAGTGTCTCTCTCAACATGCGTCTTCTGAAAGAGTTCGACAGACAGCCATCAATGGCTCTAAGGCGTATGGCTTCTTCATTGTTAAATTCACAACATTTTTAGTGTTTGGTGAGCGCATCAAGTCTTTCAACAAACTCATCCGTCATTTCACCATCTTGCTGCCTCATCTGATTGAAAATGTACCATTCATAGTCGACATTCGGCCTCAGGTTGAACTTGATATTCAAAATTTCTTTCATCTGGTCTGCAACATTTTCTTCAAAACTTCTTTTACTTTGGCAAGGTTCTTTAAATATTTAATGATTTTCTTATCATTTACTTCTTCTAGGGCAACTACGAAGTCATCAAACGTCTCAACCCACTTGATCCACCTGGTGCCAATATTCTGTTTCTTGGCAGTGTCGAATGGCGGTAGTGGTTTCAGAAATACAGCTACATCGTACTTTGTACCCTTTTCTACTGCTGTTCCGGAGAGGGCAGCCGCTCATTGGTGGTCACTATAACTTCTATAAGCATAGGCCGCTGCTTGCACTTGGGGCTCCTTGTTTGAGCAGGGATCGTAAATCATTGCCCTCCATTTTTGCGGTAAGTGCTTCGCTGTCACATGTAGGTTTTTGCATTGTATCTGGTTATTACTGCCTTTAGTGTTTCACCTGCTTCAATGATTATGTTATAGCCGTTAATAACCACACCTTAACAAACCTTAACTCCTCCCAGCAGATTACGCAATCTCTCCTATGAGTCCTCCCAAAACCACAAAGGTCCTAGAGCATAGAGGCCCTTATTACAGCATTGGTGGTATATACCGCCTACGGCTGCGGCGATGGGCGCCAATCGACCGTCGCTGTGGCTACCAGCCGTCAGCCGTATTATGACCACAGCTGGATTTCTGCCAGAGGAATGGCGGAAATCCGGCTGCGGCCATGTCGGTGGACGGTGGTAAGGTGTTGCTGCTGCCAGCAGCAGCGCCACGCCAGTAGGCAGCCACAGACCGTATCATGACCCATGATGCGGTCTGGCGGTGCGCCATGTCCCGCCTCCTGCCGGAGGACCCCCTCACAAAAGGTAAGTTGGGTGCTCCGACAGGGGAGGGGGTGGGGGGTGTTATGTGTGTGGGTGTGTGTGTGTGTGTGTGTGCATGAGTGTATGCAGGTGTGTAATGCGTATTGTATGTGTGTGTGAGTGCGTGTATGTTGTGTTGTGTGAATGCGTGTGTGCTTGTATGTATGTCAGTGTGTGTGTGACTGGATGTATGCATGCGTGGTTGATTGTGGGTTTGAGTGCGTGAATGCATGTATGCATGAATGTGCATGAGTGAAGGGGGGTCTGGAGAGGGAGGGGGGTGGGTTAAACCAGGGAAGGGTGAGGGGGGCAGGGAAGACCCCTGTCAGTGACAGGGAAGGGATTCCCTGTCACTGATAGTGCCTACCGCCATGGTTTTTGTGGCAGTAAGGATGCCATGAAAACCATGGCGGTAGGCGGGTCATAATCCTGCAGGCAGCCCCGTTACCGCCGTGGCAGATGGTGTGGTACATTAGCGGTTTGGCTTGAGCCAAACCGCCAATGTCATAATATGGAGAAAAGTACCGCCAGCCTGTTGGCAGTACTTTTCTCCATTTTACCGCCGTCCGCCTGGGTCATAATGACCCCAATAATCTCACAACACTACAGATTTGATGTCTTGCAGGTGGCAAGTGAGGCACTAGAAGATTCACAGACAAACTAAAATGAACCAATCAATCACCATTTATAAAGCACAACTTATCACCCAGGGGGGTCTCAAGGTGGTAGCTGGGGGACACGGGTCAGTTGATGAGCCATGTCTTGAGGTCCTTCCTGAATTGAGCCAGCAAGGGGACTGGCTAAGGTGGAGCGGCATTGTGTTCCAGGTCTGCGTGGTGAAGTTGGAGAAGGACCTTCCTCCAGCCGTGTTCTTCCGGATCCTGAAGATGGTGGTGAGCGCCAGTTGAGTAGAGCGGTGTTGCCTGGAGGGAGTGTAGAAGGAGAGGCGATGGTTGAGGTAGGCATGTCCGATGTTGTTAAAGGCCTTGCATGCATGTGTCAGGAGTTTGAAAGTGATGCTTTTGTTGACAGGGAGCCAGTGTAGGTCTCTCAGATGGGAGGAGATGTGGCTGTGGCAGTGGATGTCCAGAATCAGTCTGGCTGAGGCGTTCTGTATTCTCTGAAGTCTAGTTTGGAGTTTCTTGTTGATTCTGGCATAGAATGTGCTGCTGTGGTTGAGTTTACTGCTGACGAGTGTCCTTTTTGCGTCAATGGGTATCCACTTGAAGATCTTCTGTAGCAGGCAGAGAGTGTGGAAGCATGAGGATGAGACGGTGTTGACTTGGCGGGTCATGGATAGTGACGAGTCAAGGATGATGCCGAGGTGGCATGCATGGTCGATAGGAGAAGGGGCAGTTCGGAGGGCACGTGGCTGCCAGGAGTCATCCCATGCAGTAGTGGTGGGGCCCACAATGAGGATCTCCGTCTTGTCTGAGTTGAGCTTGAGGCAGCTGTCTCTCATCCAGTCGGCAAATGCCTTCATTCTGTTGTGAAATTTCTCTGGCTGTTGATGGATCGTCGGTGAGGGAGAGAATGGGCTATGTGTCATCTGCGTATGAGACGATGTTGAGCCTGTGGTGTCTGAAGATCTTGGTGAAAGATCATGTAGAGGTTTAAGCGTGTGTGGCTCAGGGAGGAGCCCTGGGGAGCTTTGCATCTGGTTTGTTGGCTTCGAGGTGAAAGGTGGGAGCCTGACTCTCTGGGTTCGAACGGTGAGGAAGGAATGGATCCACTCGAGGGCTTTACCACAGATGCCGATGTTGTGTAGTCTGGTGCACAATGTGGTGTGGGAGACTGTGTCGAAGTTGGCGGAGAGGTCGAGTAGGATGAGGGCTGCTGTTTCGCCGTGGTCCAGTAGAAAGTGGATGTCATCCGTGGCTGCTAGAAGTGCAGTTGTGGTGGTGTGGTTGCTTCTGGATCTGGATTGGGAGGGGTTGAGGATGTGGTTGGCTTGATGAAGTCTGTGAGCTGTGCGTTTATCGCTTTTTCGATTACCTTGGCAGGAAAAGGGAGCAGTGAGGTTGACCTGTAGTTTTTCAGTTTCGTTGGGTCTGCGGAGGGCAGAACGAGAAGGAATACTTTTATTCCTCCTCATTTTTGCTTTTTCCATGTGTGGTGCATTCTGAAGCACACATAAAAAGAGCAAAAGGCAATGAATGATTGTTTATGGGCAGAAAGGTGTCCCTGTGTGCACATAAACAATCATTCAGCAATTACGATTTGCTACTTCTCTGTGTGCTGCATTTTGCAGCACACATAGAAGTGCCAAATAACCATTGTAGATTGTTATTTGCAGGAAGGGACGCCTTCCTGCACATAAACAATCATTACCTTTAACGCAGACACCCTTGCACTATGGTGCAAGGATGCCTGCCTTGGCAGCTATATCTAGCCCCGGTGCAGGGGGAAATACAGGGGTGAGCCGTATTTTAGTAAATATGGCACATCCCTGTGTTTTAAAATTACTCAGCGTGGTGCTGCAAATCTTGGCGCAGTACTGTGCTGCACCACTTTGTAGTAAATCTGGCCCTGAGTTGTGTTGTGAAGCACAGATAAAATGATCATACTATGGCCATGAAATGGACAATTGACCCCTCACAATCAAGAGACAAATGGAAAGTCCATCAGCAAACGCCCATAGAACACCACAAAGTTTGTGCTACATCAAAGTAATTTTACTTTCACACTAACACACGCACTCCATTTTGAAACTTACCTTTATAAAATAGCACAAATCAATGCAGTCTTTCATATATGATGAAGCAATTATACAGCAGGTCGTCTTTACAAGTTCAAATATACTTCGATTTGCAAATTGAAAACTTGGGCCAGATTTTTAGCTATCTAATTCACCAATGGGGGGGCAATTTTATTTTGGTGCCTAAACCTATATTCTGTCCCAGTCCTATCCAGATTGATAATGTGCAACAGTTTCAAAGAAACAGTGGTTAGCGATATTCAGACCACGTAACATAACAATGGGTGGCCACAATCATAATAGGTTGAGTTTTTACATTTAGAGGTTGTTGAAGGAAAAAACGAGTGTTGAGTGAGACACCAAGAAGATGGTAACAAAACAAACAGGCATGGTTTAAAATTTACAGTTTGCACAAATCGTCGTGGATACGGGGTAAGCGGAAGATAAGTTAATAGCCTTTATAGTAAAAGGAAGGCAATACTCTGGCAGTTTGGTGTTCAATAATTATCAGGTGTGATTTCAGGTGTGACTTAGCAATGGAGAACAGATTAAGGCTTTCACGTCAGAAAAAGGAGTCCCAGTGATAAGGACATAACAAGTTGGGATATTAAAATATGAAAGAAGCACAGGATAGTTTAAGGATATAAAGGAGGATTAGAATGGCAGATGGAGATTTTGAGCAAATTTGGGAAACTTTGTGATAGTTACTTTGTGGCAACGCAATGTACAGCAATGAAGATTCATTCTAGAGGTTTATATAGATAGAGCTTTATAGGTAGAAATCCAGCTTGGTGGTGGAATGTGTATAGTGAGGGCTTTTCGAGAAATGAATTAGAGTTTTTGATGACCATATCTGTGTACCAGCAGACGAGTGTTAGGGCAAGCCAAACAGGACCCTGTTTTCGTGGATTTTGCTGAAGTACAAGGGTAGTTTTGTTAAATTTTCCTGTTCACAACGTGCTGGATGAATCTGATTAATACCTCTTCTTCTAAGTCTGCCCTGCTTTTAACATCATCTGCGCATGCTCCCCTGGTTAATCAAAGCCTGAGGACAAGCTGCACAAGCACAGCTGTTACTTCTGCCCTGATTTATACTTTTTGGTGCAAAACTGCACTATCTCAGCTTTGCACCAAAATGTTTAGCACCGGCTTGCACAATTTCTGTGCACCAGCCGGGCACCATGTTTATGGAATGGGGCAAGCCGGTGTAAAGGGTAGACTAGCATAAAAAAAAATGACGTTAATCGGGTGGGGCTGGCGGTATGGAAGAAGGTGGTTTTGCACCAAAAAATGACATTAGGCAGGTTAGAGTAAAAAAAAAAAAGAAAATACTCTAACCTGCTTAGAGCTATTTTCTGATGCAAAACCATCCATACCACATGACTCCTGTCTTAAAAAAGATAGGAGTCATTCCCACCACCCCAGTGGCCAGCACGGGGACCAGGGTCCCCTGGGCATGGCTATTGCACCCTGTGCCTTGTATGGGGGCCCATTTCAGGGCCCCCTATGGCACTTTAAAAAATAAAATGCAATACTTACCTGTACTTTCCTGTACTTACCTGGGATGAGGTCCCCCATCCTCTACAGTCCCTATGGTGTGGGTGGGTGTCCCTGGGGCCTGGGAAAGAACTGTGGGCTTATTCCATGGTGTTCCACAATGGAAATAGGCCCACAGGTCCCCTAACGCCTGCCCTGACTCAGGTGTTAAAAAATGGGGCAAAGCAAGCTTTGCACCAGTTTTTGACCCCTCTTCCCTCCTGTGCACCATTTTTGCACGGGAGTATAAATATGGCGTTAAGGCCATAGAGTCATTTCTTGCACAGGAACGCCTACTTTGCATCACATTAAGGCAAGGTAGGATTCCACTTCCAAAAAATGTCTTTAACTGCATAAATTTGGCGCTAGATGGGTCTAGCGCCAAAGTATAACTATGGAGTTAGTTTTCCACTGAATTAACCCCTTCGCTGCCAGGCCTTTTCCCCCTCAGGTGCCCTGCCACCTCAGGTGCCATTTGGGGCAGGGCGCGCTTAGGCCCTCATAACATTTTGTCCACATAAGCTACCCACGCCAAATTTGCGTCCTTTTTTTCCAACATCCTAGGGATTCTAGAGGTACCCAGACTTTGTGGGTTTCCCTGAGGGAGACCAAGAAATTAGCCAAAATACAGTGAAAATTTCTTTTTTTTTTTTTTTAAATGGAAACAAGGCCTGCAGAAGAAGGCTTGTGTATTTTTCCCTGAAATTGGCATCAACAAAGGGTTTGTAGTGCTAAAATCACCAGCTTCCCAGCTTTCAGGAACAGGCAGACTTGAATCAGAAAACCCAATTTTTCAACACAATTGTGGCATTTTACTGGGACATACCAATTTTAAAAAAAAATTGTGCTTTCAGCCTCCTTCCAGTCAGTGACAGAAATGGGTGTGAAACCAATGCTGGATCCCAGAAACCTAAACATTTCTGAAAAGTAGACAAAATTCTGAATTCATCAATGAGTAATTTGTGTAGGTCCTACAAGGGTTTCCTATAGAAAATAACAACTGAAATAAAAAAATATTAAAATTTAGGTGAAAAAAACGGCCATTTTTCTCGTTGTACTCTGTAACTTTTTCCTCCAATGTCAGATGTTTTAAAGCAATATACCGTTACATCTGCTGGACTCTTCTGGTTGCGGGGATATATAAGGCTTGTAGGTTGATCAAGAACCCTAGGTACCCAGAGCCAATAAATGAGCTGCACCTGCAGTGGGTTTTCATTCTATACCGGGTATACAGCAATTCATTTGCTAAAATATAAAGAGTCAAAAATAGGTATCAAGAAAACCTTTGTATTTCCAAAATGGGCACAAGATAAGGTGTTGAGGAGCAGTGGTTATTTGCACATCTCTGAATTCTGGGGTACCCATACTAGCATGTGAATTACAGGGCATTTCTCAAATAGACGTCTTTTTTACACACTGTCTTATATTTGGAAGGAGAAAATGTAGAGAAAGACAAGGGGCAATAACACTTGTTTTGGTATTCTGTGTTCCCCCAAGTCTCCCGATAAAAATGGTACCTCACTTGTGTGGGTAGGCCTAGTGCCCGCAACAGGAAATGCTCCAAAACATAAAGTGGACACATCACATTTTTTCAAAGAAAACAGAGGTGTTTTTTGCAAAATGCCTACCTGTGGATTTTAGCCGCCACCTAGGGAAACCTACCAAACCTGTGCATTTTTGAAAACTAGAGACCTAGGGGAATCCAAGATGGGGTGACTTATGGGGCTCTCACCAGGTTCTGTTACCCAGAATCGTTTGCATACCTCAAAATGTGGCTAAAAAACACTTTTTCCTCACATTTTGGTGACAGAAAGTTGTGGAATCTGTGAAGAGCCACAAATTTCCTTCCACCCAGCATTCCCCCAAGTCTCCCGATAAAAATGGTACCTCACTTGTGTGGGTAGGCCGAGTGCCCACGACAAGAAATGCCCCAAAACA
This sequence comes from Pleurodeles waltl, assembly GCF_031143425.1. NCBI lineage: Eukaryota > Metazoa > Chordata > Amphibia > Caudata > Salamandridae > Pleurodeles > Pleurodeles waltl. The sequence continues at coordinate 1,369,073,608 of NC_090445.1, forward strand.
CAATGTGAACACATCACATTTTCTCAAAGAAAACAGAGGTGTTTTTTGCAAAGTGCCTACCTGTGGATTTTGGCCTCTAGCTCAGCCATCTAGGGAAACCTACCAAACCTGTGCATTTTTGAGAACCAGAGACCTAGGGGAATCCAAGACGGGGTGACTTGTCAGGCTCTCATCAGGTTCTGTTACCCAGAATCCTTTGCAAACCTCAAAATGTGGCTAAAAAACACTTTTTCCTCACATTTCGGTGACAGAAAGTTCTGGAATCTGAGAGGAGCCACAAATTTCCTACCACCCAGCGTTCCCCCAAGTCTCCGGATAACAATGGTACCTCACTTGTGTGGGTGGGCCAAGTGTTTGTGACAGGGAAGAGCCAAAAACACGTCAAAATTGAGGGGGAACCGAAGTGGGTCCAAAAGGGCAGTTTGAAAAAAAACATTTTTAGGCCGACAAGTGCAGCAGAAATGTTATCGGTATAGATGAGACAATGCTGGGTGGTAGGAATTTTGTGATTCCTGCAGATTCCGGAAGGTTCCATCACAAACATGTGTGAAAAATGTGTGCTTTCCAGCAAAGTTGAAGGTTTGCAGGGCATTTTGGGTAGGGAAATGGTGCGGGTGCATGTGAAGCACACCACCCTGGAATCAACTAGATGTTTAGGGGCATATTTATACTCTGTTTGCGCCGAATTTGCGTTGTTTTTTTGACGCAAATTCGACGCAAAACTAACTCCATATTTATACTTTGGCGTTAGACGCGTCTAGCGCCAAAGTTCATGGAGTTAGCGTCATTTTTTTGCGTGAACACCTTCCTTGCGTTAATGATATGCAAGGTAGGCGTTCCCGTCTTAAAAAATGACTCCGATGCATATGCGTCGTATTTATACTCCCGGGCAAAAATGACGCCCGGGAGTGGGCGGGTCTAAAAAACCCGCATTAGCGCCGGATTTTAGCGCCTGGGTCAGGGCAGGCGTTAAGGGACCTGTGGGCTCAGAATGAGCCCAGAGGTGCCCTCCCCTGCCCCCAGGGACACCCCCTGCCACCCTTGCCCACCCCAGGAGGACACCCAAGGATGGAGGGACCCACCCCAGGGACATTAAGGTAAGTCCAGGTAAGTATTTTTTTTAATTTTTTTTGTGGCATAGGGGGCCTGATTTGTGGCCCCCTACATGCCACTATGCTCAATGACCATGCCCAGGGGACAGAAGTCCCCTGGGCATGGCCATTGGGCAAGGGGGCATGACTCCTGTCTTTGCTAAGACAAGAGTAATTTCAATGGGGGATGGGCGTCGTAAAAAAATGGCGCAAATCGGGTTGTGGCGATTTTTTTGCCTCAGCCTGACTTGCACCATTTGTGGACGCCCATATGCCATTTTCCCCCTACGCCGGCGCTGCCTGGTGTACGTCGTTTTTTTCAACGCACACCAGACAGCGCCGGCGGCTAACGCCGGCTAACGTCATTGAATAAATACGGCGCCCGCATGGTGCTTCAGAATGGCGTTAGCCGGTGCTAATTTTTTTTGGCGCAAAACTGCGCTAGCGCAGTTTTGCGTCAAAAAGTATAAATATGGCCCTTAGTTTTCAGATGTGTCTAGGTCTTGTGGATTTTTCTACATGGCAGCTTCCCAAAGTAAAAAAAAGTGCAGCCCTCACCATTCCAAGTGTGACGATTTTGAAAGTTACCAAGCTCTCATGGCCCAAATGTAAAACAAAAACTAAAAATAATCAAATGTCCTCTTGCTTGCCATGGGATGAGATGTTTTAGTGTGTGGGGCAGAGCTGAATGACTGTTAGCCCCTTCAGTTTGGTTGAGGGCATAACCAGGCCCATACTGGGTGGTAGCCACCACCCACTATTTTCTTTTATTGTTTTTATTCCCTCGCATCTAGTAGACTTTCTGTCCCCCCGGGGTGTGGATCGGGGGTAATTGCCCAATCTGCCCACAGGTGGGCAGAACAACTTTGGCCCCATTTAATTAGGGTGGGGGTATGGCCATACCCCCAACCTCTTATTTTGAAAAAAAAATCTTCCCTGGTATCTGGTGGGCCTTCTGCCCCCTTTGGGGGCAGATGGGCCTTTCAAAAATAGGCCAATCTGCCCCCAAGGGGGGCGGATATGGCCAACAGTAATATGCCCCCATGGGGAGTGACCCTTACCCAAGGGGCTGCCCCCCAAAACAAAACACACACATACGCCCACACCAATCCATGGTGTCTAGAGGTTTCTGCCCCCTCCGGGGGCAGATTGACCTAACAAAAATAGGCTGATCTGCTCCCAGAGGGGGCAGAAATGGCCTAATATTAATCCCCCCGGAGCGACCCTTGCCCAAGGGGTCGCTCCCCAAACATAAAAAAATAAAAATAAACAAAAAAAGAATGATCCCTGGTGTCTAGTGGTTTTCTGCCCCCCGGGGGCAGATTGGCTTAATAATTTTAGGCCGATCTGCCCCCAGAGGGGGCAGAAATGGCCTAAAAAGCATTTGTCCCCTGGGGAGCGGCCCTGGCCCAAGCAGCCACTCCCCTTATGCACAAGTACAACAAAAAATAATCCCTGGTGTCTAGTGGATTTCTGTTCCCTCGGGGGCAGATCAGCCTAATAAAATTAGGCCGATCTGCCCCCAGGGGGGGCAGGAATGGCCTAGAAATAATTTGCCCCCCGAGGAACAGCCCTTGCCCTTACTTGAAATAGCCCACAAAAAAAAATAATCCCTGGTGTCTAGTGGTTTCTGCCCCCCTGGGGCAGATCGCAAGGCGATCTGCCCCCAGTGGGGGCAGAAATGGCCTAATAATAATTTGCCCCCCTCAGAGTGACTCTTGCCCAAGGGGTCGCTCCCCAAACATAAAAAAAAACCATAAAAACTATAAATACATTTTTCCCTGGTGTCTAGTGGATTTCTGCGCCCCCTGGGGGCAGAGCAGCCTCATAATATTAGGCCGATCTCCCCCAGGGGGGACAGCAATAGCCAAGAAATAAATTACCCCCCGAGTAGCGGCTCTTGCCTAAGGGACCACTCCCCTTATTGGAAAAAAAAAATCCCTGGTGTCTAGTGGCATTTCTGCTGCCCGATCGCATCGCAATCGGGCAGCATAAATGCTCAAAGAGACATGAAAGGAGAGGAAAGGACTTTTCTCTCCTTTCATGCCTCTCTGTCCCCTCAATGTGATCGGAGGAGAAATGCTATTGCATTTCTCCTTCGATCGGGTGCTGGAAGCTGATCTTCCAGCACCGGGGGGAAGGCCTCTGATGAGGCCAGCGCAGCATTTCTTCTCCGATCGGGTGCTGGAAGCTGAGCTTCCAGCGCCGGGGGGAAGGCCTCTGATGAGGCCAGCGCGTGAAAGTGCTCTGATGTCATCAGATGCCACGGGGGTCACAGGGGGCGGGGGTGGAAGGGGAAGCGATTCCCCTTCTATCTCTGCCCAGGGGAGAGGGGTGCTCAGCCATCGGGGGGAGCACTAGCGCTCCCCCCGGGGGCCCATAGCTGGACGAGGTGGTCTCGTCCTTGGCAGAGGACGAGACCACCTTGTCCTGGGCACAGAAGCGGTTAGAGTAAAAAAATAAATGACGCTAATTCAGTGGAAACAGAGTATAAATATGCCCCTAAGAGTGCACAAAGTATTCTGGCAAAAAACAGCCACAAACCTGATTACGACCCACAAATCAGCACAACGATCCTTCCACGGTGGAAAACCGGCACGGTATTGATTGTACATCCAGGGCATGCTGTGCCAGCTTAAGAGGGCATAGGTTGGCATCATGGGGATGAGTCTAGTAGTGCTGTCCTACTTAGGTATTGCTGTAGGTATGAGGGTTGGCAGTCAGGTGTGGGAAGTAGTGCTATGTCATGACATGATGTAGGTAATGTGTCCTTGTAAATGAGATTGCCTATCCATCAGATGCACAGTGAGAGATGTACATGATTAGCTGTGTCTATGGTAGGTGTATGTGAATCATTTTGACCCCTATCTCTCTCCCTTCCTCCCGCTCTCCCTCTCTCTCATTTTGTGCATCAGCATCATCCGGCCAGAGAAGGGGCATGGACGAGTGGGGAAGCAGCAGCCCACAGAACCATGAAGGTGGCACCACTGACCCCGAGAGACCCAGTGGGAAGGAGGGAGAGGTGGAGTGCCACGGGGGAGAACAGATCCAACACATCATTTTCAGAATCCTCCTCCAGTGGACACTCCCTGGCACTGGTGGGCCTATTGTAGACCACCCCAGCACCATATTCGTCCACCACCCCCTTACCAGCACCGCCCTCCCAGTTGATCCCCACTCCAGGAGGGTGGGCGTCTCCTTCGCTGCAGACACCTCTGCCCCTTCCCCTGTCAGCTCTGCTGCCCACAGTGATGAGGCTATTGACCTCCTGAGGCTGATCTCTGTGGGTCAGTCAACCAGCGTGAATGCAATCCAGGGACTGGCAGCTCAAGTACAACAGAGCAATGTGTTCCTGGAAGGCATTCACGGTGCTATGGCTGTCCTCCAGAGATCCTTTCAGGCTCTGACCTCCTCACTGATGGCTGCCTGTGTCCCTTTGTCTACTTTCCCCCTTCCACCTACCTCCTCCCAATGCCCTCTTCCCACACCCATCCAGAGCACACATTCTCACAGGCATGCATCCATCGCAACACATACGGTTGGCACTGACAAATACAAGCTCCACAAGACCCACCACCGGCATGCACACAGACAACATCCACCTGCAGACAAAACAACATCCACTCCCTGCACAGACTCCCCCACCACACCCTTCTTTACAGACACTACACCTGACACTCCTGCAGCCAGCACATCATCAGTTGCAGATCCAGCCACCAGTCCTATCTTACCTACAGTCACCACAATATCAGACCCTCAGTCATCCACCCCAGTCACCACATCTGCACTAACCACAGCCACCGATACCCCCACATGCAACACATGTACCATACCTGCAGACACCATCTCAACCGACAGTCACCCATCCAGCATGGCATCTCCCAACACCTCCTCCCCCCTCCCAAGACAGCTAAACACCCACACTCACCCACCCAACAGACACCCAGCACACACAAGCATACCACGCACACACCTCCACCCTAGACACCCACCAACACACATCTGCTGAACATTCCCACTCTATCTTCACTCCCAAACCTTTTTCCCATGACCGATCCTGTATGCCTAAGAAATATTTTCTGTACGAGTTTTCCCTGTTCCGCCGCCACTCTCCCACCCATTGAGCACTTCCCCAAGTCCAGCGCTTTCACCTCCAAGTCCTCCCCTGCCACCCCTGATAGTGCCCCTGCCCCTTCCCCTGCAAAAACGTCAACCCCACCAAGGCCAAGGGCCTGCCTCCCAAGGCCAAACCCAGGAACCCCCCACCCAAACCCAATCCCAAGGAGCCCCCTCCCATGTCCAACCCCAAACCCAAGGATCCCCCTCCCAAGCCCAAGCCCCCTCTCCACCCCTCTCCACTGAGGTACCTGCCTGCCCATTGATGCCCCTACACTGTGGAGGTAATTTTGCTGCCGGGAGTCAAGTTGGGGCACAGTGGGATGCCTAATGTTTGTCTGGTATCCTCGAACATTGGAATTGCCTAAGGGCATATTTGTATTATTTGTACATAGTTATTTATTTCTATTTATTTTGTTTACTGAATACACCTTAGGCCAACTAGATTTTGGCATCTATCGAACACTACTTGTCCTTCCTTTCTTTGTCCATGTCGATTTTGTGTTTGTGATCCTTAGTTTGTGTGTGTGACGTGTGTGTTGGCTGTGCATGCTGTTGTCCATGGCCTGCATGTGTGTGTGAGGCCCTGGCATCACTCCCACTGTGATGGGTGTGTATTGTGTGTGTGATATGATTGGGTAGTCACATGCCTGTGTGTAGCTATCTTGTGCATTGTTCGTGGTGAAATGTGTTGTGTTAGTGTTGTGTGCCATTGTGTGGTTGTTTTGTCTGCGTTCGTATGTGTGGTATTGGCTATGTCCTATGCTTTGTGTGAGGTGTGGGCATGGTGTGATAACACATTCGTTGTATGGGTGTGTGTTAGTGTTGGTTGTGTGGTGTTGTTACGTGTTGTGATGTGGATGTGTGCAGGGAGAGTGGTTGGTGAAGCGTCTGTGTAGTTGCAGTTGTGATGTGGTTGTGTGAGTCGGTGGTGTTGTGTATGGTTGTGTTTGACAGTGGCAATGTTGTTTGTGTGCAGGTTGGTGTTTGTATGTCACTTGTGCGCATGCCGTGGCGTGTGTAGTTTGTATGTCGTGTGTGTAGTATGTGTGTGTGTGTGTATGTAGAGGTGTGTGTGTTCATATGGGTGTGCAGGTACATAGATGTGTGTCTGTCGCAAGGCATGCCGGCTGTGTGTGTTGTGTGTGGGTGTGTACTAGCGCCTTTCCCTCCAGTGTGTGCTAGGTGCGTACTTACGGTTGTCGTCTTTGTCGCTGGATCTGGCGTCGGTGTACGAGCAGGAGCAGTGGGAAGAGTTCTAGTTCCATGGTGGCTCCGGTAAGGTCTGTGTTCCTGAAGATGAGTGTTTCTTTCTACATCATCCGTTTCCACCAGGGTTGTGTGGCGGTGCAACCACTGCGGAAACCTTGGTGGTGTGAAGCCTCATCATATGTCCAGCGGAAACATGGTCCCGCTGGTCTGAAGGTGCCTACCACTGTCCACAGCAGTCAGACCGCACTGGGGGTACTGCCGTTGTGTTGGCTGTATTCAGTTGGGAAGACCGCCATGGTCATAATATGGCGGTGTTCACAGCCAGGCCGTTGGCAGTACGACCACCACTGCCAACATGGCGGTCCCGAGACCGCCAGACTTGTAATGACCACCTATATCTTCTCCGTTTCACATTTCCTCACATGTCTCGCCTGGGTGGTTGTCAACTCTACCACCCTCAGTGGTTATACTCTAAACTCTTCATCATTTTCTACTAATTTCTTCCTTCAAACTCCACTTTACTTCTTTCATTAAAGTATTCCATTCTCTTTTCTAATAATCTACTGACCTGTGCTAACCCTCTTCCTTCTGTGGTGAATTCCAGTGCCTTGTATTTTCTCTTCATGATTCTGCTCCTCTGTTAATTTTCAGAGACTTTAATCTTTATTCACTCTAGTTCATTTCAGGTTACCCTCTGTCCAAGCAAGAACCCTCACTCTAGTCAGGGTAAGTCACACACAATCTAAAATTAGCCTGTGCCCACCCTCTGGTAGCTTGACACAAGCAGTCAGGCTTAACTTAGAAGGCAAAGTGTAAAGCATTTGTGCAATAAATCATACAATACCATAATATAACACCACAAAAATACACCACACCGTGTTTAGAAAAATATCTGATATTTATCTGGGTATTTGCAGGTCAAAACGATCAAAGATGCAATACGAATTTGTAAAGATATCACTAAAAAGTGATATAAAGGGGGTAATTCCGACCCCGGCGGGCGGCGGGCGCTGCCCTCCGGGCAGAAACCGCCCGAACACCGCACCGCAGTCAAATGACCACGGCGGTGATCACAACTTTCCCGCTGGGCCGGCGGGCGATCTCAAGCAGATCGCCCGCCGGCCCAGCGGGAAAGCCCCAGCAAAGATGAAGCCGGCTCCGAATGGAGCCGGCGGATTTGCTGGGGTGCGACGGGTGCAGTGGCACCCGTCGCGATTTTCAGTGTCTGCTTTGCAGACACTGAAAATCTTAATGGGGCCCTGTTAGGGGGCCCCTGCAGTGCCCATGCCAGTGGCATGGGCACTGCAGGGGCCCCCAGGGGCCCCACGACACCCGTTCCCGCCAGCCTCTTCCTGGCGGTGTAAACCGCCAGGAACAGGCTGGCGGGAAGGGGGTCGGAATCCCCATGGCGGCGCTGCATGCAGCGCCGCCATGGAGGATTCCCTGGGGCAGGGGAAAACCGGCGGGAAACCGCTGGTTCCCCTTTTCTGACCGCGGTTTTACCGCCGCGGTCAGAATTGCCCCAGAAGCACCGCCAGCCTGTTGGCGGTGCTTCCTCTGCCCTCTGCCCTGGCGGTTACAAACCGCCAGGGTCAGAATGAGGGCCAAAGTGTCTTAAGTCTTTAAAAAGCAAACAAAGTCTCTTTCAAGCACAAAGTACCTGGTTTCTGGTGGAAAATCTCCGCAGAGGGCCGCAGAAGAGGAGATGCGTGGAAAAATGGTGTGCGTGTCGGTTACGCCCCTTCACACACGGACTTGCGTCGTTATTTTTCACGCGGGGAGACGTGCGTCGTTCTACGGGAGGAAAAATGGTGTGTGCGTTGGTTGCGCCCCTTCACACACGGACTTGCGTCGTTATTTTTCACTCTGGGGAAGACGTGCGTCGTTTTCCGGCACGCGGACCGTCTCCTTCTATGGTTCGCGGGGATTACCAGATGTCCCGGGTCTGTGCGTGGATTCTCCTGCTTGTTTTCCGGCTGCGCGTCGTTCCGCGGGGCTGTGCGTCGAAATTTCGTTCTCACGGCAGGCGTCGCGTCGATTTCTCCTTGTCGTCGAAGTTCCGGTTGTCCCAAAGGCGTCGCGTCGATCAGCGTCGGTGTGCGGCGTTTTTCTCGCCGCGGAACAAGCTGTGCGTCGAAAATTTCTGTGCACAAAGCGTCCAAGTGAAAGAGAGAAGTCTTTTTGGTCCTGAGACTTCAGGGAACAGGAGGCAAGCTCTATCCAAGCCCTTGGAGAGCACTCTTACAGCAAGACAAGAGTTCAACAAGGCAGCAGGCCAACAGCAAGGCAGCAGTCCTTTGTAGAAAAGCAGACAGGTGAGTCCTTTGAGCAGCCAGGCAGTTCTTCTTGGCAGGATGTAGTTTCTGGTTCAGGTTTCTTCTCCAGCAAGTGTCTGATGAGGTAGGGCAGAGGCCCTGTTTTATACTAAGTTGTGCCTTTGAAGTGGGGGTGACTTCAAAGAGGGTCTAAGAAATGCACCAAGCCCCCTTTCAGTTCAATCCTGTCTGCCAGATTACCAGTAGGGGGTGTGGCAGTCCTTTGTGTGAGGGCAGGCCCTCCACCCTCCCAGCCCAGGAAGACCCATTCAAAATGCAGATGTATGCAAGTGAGGCTGAGTACACTGTGTTAGGGGTGTGTCTGAGTGAATGCACAAGGAGCTGTCAACTAAACCTAGCCAGACGTGGATTGAAGGGCACAACAAGATTTAAGTGCAAAGAAATGCTCACTTTCTAAAAGTGGCATTTCTAGAATAGTAATATTAAATCCGACTTTACCAGTCAGCAGGACTTTATATTACCATTCTGGCCGTACTAAATATGACCTTCCTGCTCCTTTCAGATCAGCAGCTGCCACCTCAACAGTGTATGAGGGCAGCCCCAATGTTAGCCTATGAAGGGAGCAGGCCTCACAGTAGTGTAAAAACGAATTTAGGAGTTTTACACTACCAGGACATATAACTACACAGGTACATGTCCTGCCTTTTACCCACACAGCACCCTGCTCTAGGGGTTACCTAGGGCACACATTAAGGATGACTTATATGTAGAAAAAGGGGAGTTCTAGGCTTGGCAAGTACTTTTAAATGCCAAGTCGAAGTGGCAGTGAAACTGCACACACAGGCCTTGCAATAGCAGGCCTGAGACAAGGTTAAGGGGCTACTGAAGTGGGTGGCACAACCAGTGCTGCAGGCCCACTAGCAGCATTTAATCTACAGGCCCTAGGCACATATAGTGCACTCTACTAGGGACTTATAAGTAAATTAAATAGCCAATCATGGATAAACCAATCAATAGTACAATTTACACAGAGAGCATATGCACTTTAGCACTGGTTAGCAGTGGTAAAGTGCCCAGAGGTCAAAAGCCAACAACAACAGGTCCGAACAAATAGGAGGAAGGAGGCAACAAGTTTGGTGATGTCCCTGTCAAAAAGCCAGGTACAACAAGTATCTAACCACTAAAACTGTTCTCATATTGCAACAATATCTCCACATATTTTATTAATAGGTGAAGTATGTGATTAGGAACAAACTATTGATATTTGTATACGGAAGGAAACCAATTTGTTTACATTCTCTCAAGAAAGTAGTTTGATTGATATCATGGCCCATTTATGAAAACACCTTTCTCCTCTTCACCTCCTATTTTCAGTTTAGGGAGGCGTCATTTTGAAGTCACCCAATGAAGTCTTACTGAATTCAATTTTTAGATTGTATATCATTGCTGGTAGGTTTTGAACCAACTCAAGAACAAGGCGTTTGTTCCCTAGTGGTTAAGTTCACTGGCTCGCAGTCTTGACACTATGGGGGTTATTCTAACTTTGGAGGAGTGTTAATCCGTCCCAAAAGTGACGGTAAAGTGACGGATATACCACCAGCCGTATTACGAGTTCCATAGGATATAATGGACTCGTAATACGGCTGGTGGTAAATCCGTCACTTTACCGTCACTTTTGGGACAGATTAACACCTCCTCCAAAGTTAGAATAACCCCCTAAGTGCTACTTTCACCATGGTTCATTGTCTGCTTCAAGTCTGAAGTTTGATCCTTCGTCGGGCTGATAATTGCACAAGTATGGAAGTGTTATACCCACTGCTGTGTTCGTAACCAATGTGATGTGTCACATATATGTCTTATTTGTCAGACCTTAGAGAGGTCTCACCATGTGTATAAATCATTACTTTGTGTACAAGACAAAGCTGAAATATACGTTGCATATACAGTCATATCAAAACTGATAAATGGCGGGACTGGCCGCCACTTACCATGTTAGCACTAAGGGGGGGCAAAACTCTCGGGGTTACATAAAATTTATGGAGATTATGGGGAGTTCCGCCTATGGGCAGAAATATGCATGTCAGGCAGCTTATGCTGCAGTTTGTCGCGATCGAACGTTACCATGAGGTGCGCAAGAGCATTCAGTCATTCGAACTGATTTTGCTGCCGCTCAAGTAGAAAATCTACTATTTTAAAGTGACTTATTATGACTGATATGTATTTCAGGGAGATCCTGAAATTTGATAAGCTTCAGGTCCAAGGAGAATAGAAATTGCTTTCATATCTGGAAGAACACTCCAATGGGTTCTAGAAGGCTTGTTCCTCCTAAATTGTTTTTCCTAAAGGCTTTTTTTTATTAAAAAGTTGAATGTCAACCATTTGGGATAAATACAGAGTAACATAGAAAGGTATTGTAGAGCACACACCACAGCTAAATCACCTCTAGCTGTACAGAATATGCAGCTAATGTGCATCCCTATCCTTTTTAGATCTGGTGTAAGCCAAGAACCTTTTACTGTGTATACCCCCCTAGAGATTGAGCTGTGGGTCATCTCCTTCATCCCTAGGTTTCTTTGGGTTACCTCCCTCAAGCCGTTTCTGTTAGGAGTGACCCTTCTGCTTTGAGATACTCCAAATCACTTCATACATGTTTACACTTTACATTTGACAAAATAGTCTGTCTCCAGGATGGTTTCTCCGCCTCTGCTGTGGGGCGCACATTATTGTCATCATAAATATTTTTTTGGGTGCCCCAGGCTAGACACTTTTTGAGGATCCCTGTTCGGAAAAATCTTGAATTTTTGTATTAATTTCTTGCTAATTCAAGCCAGAATGGTTTCAAACAGTACTGAATTAGTTAAACTTTCAGAAACACGGTTACAAAAAAATAGTTTAAATAAATCTTGCCCAAGAGTAAAAAATCCTGCAGACGAGAGCAGAGACAGAGTCCGATGAACATGTAGATGCAAGCAGAGGAGAGGAAGAGAGGCTGAGATACAGAAATAGAAATAGGTGAAAGAGAGAGAAACACTTTTCCATGGGGGCCTTGGAAACTGGGGGCCCTGGACAATTGCACAGGCCCTAAAATGTCTCTGTCACACACAGCTTCAAGTGGGCCACTCATATAAAATTCAGCGTGCCCTTCAGCACACCTGCTTCTTGCTGTGAGCCGCTCAAAAAGTTCAGGCCACCCTAGAGCTCCCCTACCACTCCCACCGGACCACTCATGTGAAAATCACAGAACCCAGCCACTTATTTTCAATTATGTTTTATGTGTGATTGCTTTCACGTTCCAATTCCTGAAGACTTCTTTCCCAATTAGGGAACACCAGTTCCAGTGAGAGATGGCTGTCAGTTATTAAGGGGATCATCCTTTGAAAGCCTCACCCAAGAGGTGGGCTCTTCCAGTTGTGGTGTTTTGACATGCTGGAATTCTCCCTAGGGCTTGGGCATTTAGCACGGGGAATTTTTTGTGGGTACAAACAAGGGGTAAAGACCGGTTGGGAACCCTTTTCAAAGTAAGACTGAGTCCCCATGCTTAATGTGAGACAGTGGTTGCTGGTGGGTCCCACTGGGACTCTTTTTTTAGCACCAGCATTTTTTTTTTCTCGTCAGACTTTAACCCAGCACAAGAGAGGTAAAAACACATCATGGAGAAGGAAGGAGGTAGAGTAATACGGAAATCTGTGAGAAAGGGAGAAAGCAGGAACCTGCAAAATTGTGACAGTGTATCAAGGAGAGTCTGGTGGTGGATTAAAGAGTCATGAGATGGAATCAAAACTAGCAGTCTTGGTATTCAGCACACAAACATTCAAATACTCTAGCCACAGGCATCTGGGCACAACGTTTGGCACCATTCTTTTACAAATTAAGCACTGGGCAGTACTCTTTGTGCCTGGCGTGCAGCCAAGAGGAGCACACAGGTAGGAAGAGCAAAGAACACCATAGTAGGTGGCATAGAGGGTGGGTGCAGCTAGTCTCTGTTCACTAGGGATATATGTGAGCGCACAGGGTTCCCCCAGGGGGTCAATAGTTTACTGCTGATTTCAGGGATTGGGAGAGAACAAATGTTGATGAACAGTTGGTTACTAAACAACCAGGGATAAGTGGAAATGTAAAGAAATACGTGCCAACGTGGGGCTTTGGAACAAAGTTGGGGGACAACTGAGCCAGCAGTAGAAAAATAAACGAGAGAAGGAAGATGAAGGTGGCCATTGGAGGACCAAGAAAACATTTGTAAATAGAGAAATGGGGATGGTTGGGTGGGAGAAAGGGTCACTGAGGCAAACTAGGGGAAGGAATAAATGAGGAAGGTGGGTTGGCTGTCAGGCCACTTACAAAAACAAGGGATGTGGAAGAGGTGTAGACACTGGAAGTGGATCACTAGGAAGCCAGGAAACAAATAAAGGAGTCAATTTAGGTGGGGCAAGAGGTGCATTTGTTAGAAAAACTATGGTACAGTTAAGGAAGTCAGAAAACGTGGCACAATGGGCCAATGGCAGAGATGACGGGGATAGAGAAGTGGATTGGGGGAAGGGAAGTAAACAGGGGTTGGAGCAATTTAATTTATTGCTAAAAGGAACAGGTGAAGAAATAAAGGAAAACTAACAAAATTGGCAGGAAGAAAGGCTAGTTAGAAGCAGGGGTACAGGAAATTGGACAAACTGGACAAGATGGGTGTTGGAGGATGGAGGGAAGGGAAGAAGAACAGCCAGTGCCATTGGGACAGAAGGTATATATATATATATAGAGGATTGCCGCAGTGGAGGAGACACCAACAGATAATTTACAGTGTTTCAGTTATTATGGATGCCCACTATAATGCCTTGGTATGGGCTTCCTGCACCATAGATTCTTTTAGGGGTTGTTGTCTCTGGCTCACATAGTCATGAACAGAGGACCTCCTGGGAATTTCCCCACCTCACCTTTTTTCCAAAGGGTTTTTTGGGGAGGTGGTGGTTTCAAGTTTGCCAGGGTGGTGTTACCTGAGAGCCAAGGGACATTAAACACAAATTCCTGATGTGAATCAACCAGTTCAGAGTTTTAACACAGTTCAGCCTGTACCAAGTCCCATTGTGCATCAGATTGTGCCAAATTCTAATGTGAACCAGACAGTGCGATCACCTTATATGAATCCGCCTGTGCAAAATGTTATCCCGAATCAACCCGTGAAAATGTTTAGTTCAGCTCAGTCAATACCAAATGCTATGCTGAGTCAAACAGGACAAAGTTTCAGTACTGTCTTAGCAGGACAAAGTGTAGGAATGAAAATTCCTCTGAATCAGACAAATCATATGGGTCCAGATGCATCACTAGTTTCCGTGACTATAGGTCCCACTGTGCCTTTGCTCCAGGTACGTATGGAAGCAATGCACACTCATTAAATGTTCTGACAGTTCCAAATACACCTGTTACATCCACTGGGATATCACCAATTGGTGTGCAGAGATCAGTATATTCTAACAACTCAGAAATGGAGAGTACTGGTTCTCTTGGGAGTCCATAAACCCCTACATGAATTGCAGATTCAAACCAGATGACCGGTCAGACAGGAATTACTCCTGATGCGAGGTTGTCTCAGGGAAACCTCCCATATTTTGTGCTGAGACCTGATCAGACCCTGAATGTAAATTGCAGCATTCCACAAGGAGGAGTACCCTTTAACATACCAGAGAAGATGTCAAACTTTAGTACCCCGAGTCAGCAGACTCTAGGTCCTTTAAGAGCAGAAGTAATGAAGAATAGTAATGTAAACCTACGAGGTTTCACTGCACAGCAGCTGAGTGATTGGTTAATTAATTTGAGTCCTGAATGTGTGACAGGTACACCAAACTGCAATGTGGGAACAGAAGATACCCCAGAGAGAGATGGGTCAGTAAATGTGCCCAAATTGAAATTGGAAACCTACACAGAAGACGATCTGCAGTAAATGTGCAGAGACATTACCCAACATGCATGACAGGGTTATGAAAGATTAGCTGAAGTAAATATGATATGGATTTGAAGAAATCAAAGCCTTTAAAGAGAAGTTACAGATTGGAGTTTAGCATTAAAAAGATCTAGTTAACATGTGATCCCCTGGAATGAAATAGCACATTAAAGAATTGATTGCATACATTCAGAAATAGGGAGCTATATTTAAGTGAGAAGGTAGATGAGCAAAGAAAAGAGAGCAGAAAAAAGCAAATCCAAATATATCTTTGGCAGGAGCAAATAAAACTGAGGACAATGTAAAAATGCTGCCCGTGAGAGTAATACCACATGGAGGTTATGTTCATGTACCCTGGAGTGTGAGTGACATTCAATTACACACAACCATACAATCCTCACACTCCAATCCCCCACATACATTACCTCTTCCAGTCATCACAACTAACACAAACTCTCCTGACACACATCCATCCCTTCTTACACACCTCATACATTCATCTCCAAAACATATCAACACCCCCTGTAATACTCTAATTCCACTCACCAGCACTAGCTCACATACAAATCCCTCACCGAAAACAACTGCATCAATATCCCCTCTCACTATTCTATAAAAACAATACAGACCACACACATCAGCACTTCAAATCAACACAAACTTTCATTATACTTATCGTCACACCCACTCCCACTCCCATGACTACACAAAGAATACAAGTCTCGTACTATCTTTACCCCTTCATTCTCACTCTTCACAAACACCTACCACAAGCACCCCAACCCAGTTACTTTCATTCACTCGCCTCTCCTCCATTGCACAATTTAGAGCCTTACATCATGATCCACATGCTCATCCACCACCCCTAACCCATACTCCATCCACACTAAACAGACGCAAACAAAATAAACAACATGCCACTCTTAACAACTTCGCATCCCCTTGTCTATTACATAATAAGGCTACCCTACAAAAACAGTACACTCTTCATGGATCTCTCAGCCACCAAGCCCACCACCCACACACACAGACCAAAGAAAATGCCTACTAAACCTGCTGGAAGAGGAACACTATATTGAAAAACAAGACTATTGTGACCCTCACACAGTTATCACAACTAACAACACACCTGCTTCAAACTCAAATTATACTGCTTACCCTTCTCCTAAACAAAACAACACTGCCACTAACATACGTTTTTTAAACTGCCAGCTCATAAATGCCCGGTCACTCTCAAAAAGCAAGCACCACATCTACGACCTGCTCACATACACACAACCTGACTTACTATTCATAACAGAATCATGGTTGGGAGATGAGATGGCCCCAGTGTTGCACCAAGCCCTTCCTCCAGGCTATCAAACCCCAAATCACACAGAACCGTATAGGCAAGAGAGGAGGTGGACTAGCTATTATATTCAAACAGGCAATAAGGGGCATATTTATACTCTGTTTGCGGCGAATGTGTGTCAAAATGTTTGACGCACAATCGGCGCAAACCCTGCCCCATATTTATACTTTGACGTCCGACCCCGCGGGCGTCAATGTTCCACCATGTGCGTCATTTTTTGGAAGGGGGAACCAGCCTTGCGTTAATTATATGCAAGGTAGGCGTTCCCTTCCAAAAAATGACTTTATGGGAGCCGTTTTTTAACGCCTGGGTCAGGGCAGGCGTTAAGGGACCTGTGGGCTCAGAAGGAGCCCAGAGGTGCCCTCCCATGCCCCCAAGGACACCCCCTGCCACCCTTGCCCACCCCAGGAGGACACCCAAGGATGGAGGGACCCATCCCAGGGAAGTAGAGGTAAGTTGGGGTAAGTATTTTTTTTCGTATTTTTTTTGTGGCATAGGGGGTCCTGATTTGGGCCCCCCTACATGCCACTATGCCCAATGACCATGCCCAGGGGACATAAGTCCCCTGGGCATGGCCATTGGGCAAGGGGCATGACTCCTGTCTTTGCTAAGACAGGAGTCATGTCAATGGAGGTTGGGCGTAAATAAAAATGCCGCAAATCGGGTTGAGGCCTGAATTTTGCCTCAGACCTGACTTGCCCCATTTTTTGACGCCCAACCTCCATTTTCCCCTAGGCCGGCGCTGCCTGGTGTGAGTCATTTTTTTTGACGCACACCAGTCCGCAGCGCCGGCTAACGTCATTCAATAAATAAGGCGCCCGCATGGCGCTTTGGAATGGCGTTAGACAGCACTAAAATCTTTGACGCACAACTGCGATGGCGCAGTTATGCGTCAAAAAGTATAAATATGGGCCTAAATCTCAGTAAAACAGACAACATTTCCATACAAGGTTGTGAAGCCCTCCTCACCAGATGCCACCCTACTTCAACTTCCTCCTGTAACTTTCTCCTCCTTTACAGACCTCCACCTAACAACTCAACATTCCCAGATTCTTTTCTAGATACAGTCTCAAACCTTTTTGCATTATACTCAAACCTATGCATTCTTGGGGACCTGCACATTTGGTTTGACAACCCCAATATGCCTCATCCAAAAGCTATCACCACTGGCCTAGTCGCATTGAACCTACATCAGATTGTACACAATCCCACACACATCGCTGGACACATCCTAGATGTCATTTTTGCTAAGCCTGAACTATTTACAGTCATAGCATCACGCCAATCACACGGTCAGACCACCATTTGATAACTTTCCGACATAAAACTCCACAAATCAACACACCCCACAACTACTTACATACATGAACCTATCGACCTTGGAGCAAGCTCAATTTTGATGACTTAGAAACACAACTAACAGCCATCACAGATCTAGATACGATTAATTCTGTTCCAAAATTTTATGAGTGGCTACAGAAAGCTTTTGATATCCTAATACCTCTCAGAAAAACTAAACACAACAAAAGAAAACCAACACCTTGGAGAAACACTGAACTTAAAAAGATAAAGCAACAAATCAGAAAGTTGCAGCGGACCTGGCTCGAAATAACAACAGTCAAGACAAACTGCAGCTACACAAATGTAACAGAACATACAAATCATCAATCAAAAAAGCCAAAAAAAGGTACTACTCAGACAGAATTAAAAATGCTAAATCTACAACCAATGAATTTCATAAAATTCTCAATGAATTTCGAAAACCTACATGCATGAAGGAAGTCATCCCACTACTCAAGATTTCACAAACAAACTGGCAACTCATTACACAACCAAGGCAGACACATCGGACTCCTATTTAAAACAGAAGAAAAACATCAGCACCAACCTAAAATACTCTCCAAGAATAAACCAACCCAGCCTCTACAGTCCTTCAAACCAAATCCCAAGGTGAATTTATGGATTTGGTCAAAGCAAGCAGACCTTCCGGTTGCCCTTCTGACCCTTGTCCACCACAAATCTTCAAGAACATTCTTTTATCTACTTCTGCTGCCACACCTGTAAGAAGAATCAACAACAACTCTTTAACTACAGGAACTTTTCCTGTAGACCAGAAAAAGGCATACATAAGACCGTTATTAAAGAAAACAAACCTAGACGCGCAGGACCCCAACAACTACAGACCAATCACAAATGGACCTTTCCTAAGCAAACTGATAGAAAGAGCAGCATTCACCCAGATGTCACAATTCATTGAAGAATTCTATACTTTCAGACTTCCAAACTGGATTCCGCCCAGGAAGAGGCACTGAATCGGCACTCATAGCAATCTGGGATGATCTTAAAAACACAGTCGACAGCAATGGAGTTGCTGCACTACTTCTCTTGGACCGCACAGCTGCCTTTGACATGGTTGACCATGACACCTATTTCAAAGACTCCACGAAGCCGGCATAGAAGGGACTGCTCTCGACTGGATCACATCCTATATTCAAAAATGATCTAATATCATCTATTCTCCACCCTTCTTGTCCAAACCCTACCTCACAAAAGCAGGGGTCCCCCAAGGTTCAATCATCTCACCTTTGCTTTTCAACATCTACATGATATCATTATCAGAACTGATCAATGATTTTCATCTCACATGCTACAACTATACAGATGACACACAAATACTACTTAAATTAGAATGCCTCAAAAACATTGAAAGCTCAGAAATCTTCAGTTGCCTCAGAGCTGTTGATCAGTGGATGACCTGGAGTCATCTCAAACTAAATGCTTCCAAAACAGAAATACTCATATGTGGTGACTGGAAACGTTATGACCCACTGTGCGCCTGGGCTGACAATCTCGGACCACAACCTCAATTATCCAAGGGAGTTAAAAACCTTGGAGTCACCATGGACTCCAAGTTAACTATGAATGCCCAAGTGGACAAATTAGCACAAACAAGCTTCATCACCCTGAAGACTCTACGATGCATCTTCCCCCACATCGGATTTCCACACAGGGTGCAAGCTACTTTCTCGCTTGTACTATTCAAACTGGATTATGCCAATGGCCTCTACCATGGATCATCTCTATCTATTATGAAAAAACTACAATGTATTCAGATCTCCGCAGCCAGGCTACGACACATGTAAAGCCACAAGCCCACATCTCCCCTGCCTTGAGAGCGCTACACCTGTTACCCGTTGCCAGAAGATGTACTTTCAAGCTGCTTTGTATCACCCACAAAGCTATACATGGAACAGGACCGCTTTTTATCAGAAACAAAATAACCAAATACATTCAACAAAGAAACCTCCACTCAAGATTGGCACCCCGTCTTAGAACACCAGCATAGAAGAAAAAGACTATAGGTGGTACATCCTTTTCCGTTCAAGCAGCCAAACTATGGAATTCATTACCCCCAACTATAAGAGCCACAGATAACTATCTGGTCTTCAGAAAACTACTCAAGAGTTGGCTCTTTCCTTCATAACTACCATATTCAACTATGGACTGCATATGCCTATGTTGATAAATATTTTTTTCTGATTATGTGTATATTCTAGTTATATATAGTTCTTTAGAAAATATGTATCGCTACTATGTCATAACAATAAACTACACACACACTCCTTAAACCTGTTTAACTAAGTATATTTACTCATGGTTTAAATATGTACATGTATGTACATATATGTGTGCATATGTGTGTGTATTCATGTGCGTATGTATGTGTGTGTGTATGGGTATATATATATATGTGTGTGTGTATGTTATTCTATGCTTAACATGTTAAAAGGTCATTGCATAACTCCTAGATAAGTTGTTATACTAGATACTTATGAATCCCTGCTCTCATCTTATATCACATTTATCTACCCACGACCACGTCATGTCATGTCTCTATCAATCAATCCTCCATTCCCACTCTGACTCATCCCAAATCCATTCTACTACTTTCATCTCCTAACTAACTCTGCCTAAGCTCTTCCCTCCGCTTCCACAACTAACTCACCCAAACCTCACTTTACAACCATGATCTCCCTAACAACCCTACTATATTCTCCCTCATTTATCTCACCCTGCTACTATGATCTCCCTAACCTCTTCTACAGACTCTTCCCTCCTCTGTCCTCCCTTTACTCATCCCAGGCCTAAATCCTATTACCATAAACACCCAATTAACACTTTTGGATTCTTTCCTCCTCCACCCTTCCATTACTCCAGTCAATCTAACTAACAAACTCCCATATCCGTGGCTCAGATTAACTCATAATAACTCTAAAAATGTACTCATATTTCTCTATACCAATCCACCACTAATTCTTGTTGGGTTCCGGAGTAGCGTGCTACTCGCCGAAAACCACTTCAACGCCTCGTCAGGGGTAGTAAGCGCTATATAAATACTATTACAATTACAATTACCAAAGTTGAGAGAGAAGCCAGTGGAAAGGTACAAGCAGATTTGTGGAACTTTCAAAATGCCTGTGGGAGGATTTGAATGTGTTGTTTGACCTTGTGGACCCGAGTGATTTGTGGACTGAGTGCAAAGTGAATGTTGATTGGCCTGATTGTGAACATAAAAGAGATCCAGTGAAGGGATCCAGTGAAGGGTGAAGTGAGGAAAAAGTATTCTAAGGTGATTGAGTTTTTGAAAAACAAGGTGTCGCCAAAAGATATTTATGACAGAAGATTGATAGGACAGGACAGTAATCAAAGGAGTCGATTCATGCTTATTAAAAAAGATTGTTCCAAGCTATCAAACATCCTAGTGGTACAGAGGCAATAGGAGCCAATGACATAGGTAATTGTGTGTTCAGATTTGTGTAGGGATTGAAACCAGATATGAGTGAGATGATTCAGCAATATTCGGAGCCTGAATTATGAAATGGTAGCGCCACCTTTACATATTTTCTTGACTCAGAAGCAGGGCAAACTTGCAAAATATAATTATATTTTGAAAGTCTGCACCGCTTTTGCATCAACAAAGTACGTAAAGGCGGCACTAACTTTTCATAAATCAGGCCCTTGATTTGTTGACAGAATAAACCAATTGGGGAAATTCTGTGCTATGCAAAGTATTGTAGCGACGAACTGGAATTTGAGCAAAAAAAGTTGAAAGAGAAGGTTATGGTCATGCAATTGAAAGATGCACAGAAAGCTAGTCAGAACTCTCATATGATGGTGAACACTGGTGATATGCAATCAATCATTCAATCAATCAGTAATTTGTTAAGCGCGCTACTCACCCGGAAGGGTCTCAAGGCGCTGGGGGGGGGGGCGACTGCTCGAAGAGCCAGGTCTTGAGGTGCTTCCTGAAGGTTAGGAGGTCCCGGGTCAGGCGTAGGTTGATGGGGAGGGAGTTCCAGGTTTTGGCGGCAAGGTGGGAGAAGGATCTGCTGCCGGTTGTGTTGCGGTGGATGTGGGGGACGGTTGCGAGGGCGAGGTTGGCAGAGCGGAGCTGGCGTGTCGGGATGTGGAAGTTGAGACGCTCGTTGAGGTGGGCAGGTCCGGCCTCGTGGAGAGCTTTGTGAGCGTGGATCAGGAGTTTGAAGATGATCCTTTTGTTGACGGGGAGCCAGTGGAGGTCTCTGAGGTGGGCTGAGATGTGTTTGTGGTGAGGGAGGTTGAGGATGAGTCGTGCTGAGGCATTCTGGATGCGCTGGAGTTTCTCCTGGAGCTTGGCCGTTGTTCCAACGTAGAGGGTGTTGCCGTAGTCCAGTCTGCTGCTGACAAGGGTGTGGGTGACCGTTCTCCTGGTTTCCACGTGGATCCATCAGAAGGTCATGTGAAGCATGCGAAGGGTGTTGAAGCACGGGATGAGATGGCGTTGACTTGCTGGGTCATAGAGAGTGAAGAGTCCAGTAGGAAGCCGAGGTTGCGTGCGTAGGTGGTGGGTGTTGGGCCGACCCCAGAGTGGCAGACCACCAGGAGTCGTTGCATGCTGATGTATTGGGGCTGAAGATGATGATCTCAGTCTTCTCCGAATTCAGCTTGAGGCGGCTTGCTTCCATCCAGTTGGCGATGGCGTGAAGTCCGGTGTGGAGGTTGGTCTTAGCGGTTGCGGTGTCCTTCGAGAGAGAGAGGATGAGCTGAGTGTCGTCTGCGTAGGAGACAATGTTGAGGCCGTGGGATTGGACAATGTTGGCGAGTGGTGCCATGTAGACATTGAAGAGGGTGGGGCTGGGTGAGGATCCATCGGGGACTCCGCAAATGGTCCTGGTGGCTTTAGACAGGAACGGCGAGGCAGACTCTTTGCGTTCTTCTAGCGAGGAATGTTGTGAGCCAATCCAGGGCTCTGTGGCGGATTCCGGCATCGTGGAGGCGTGTGCGTAGGGTGTGGTGACAGACAGTGTTGAAAGCTGCAGAAAGGTCAAGGATGATGAGTGCAGCGGTTTCACCTTTGTCGAGCCTGCTCCTGATGTTGTCGGTGCAAGCGATAAGGGCGGTCTCGGTGCTGTGGTTCTTGCGGAAGCCAGACTGGGAGATGTTGAGTAGGTTGTTGTCCTCCAAGAAGCGGGACAGTTGGTTGTTATCTTCTCGATGACCTTCGCAGGGAAGGGGAGTAGGGAGATTGGCCGGTAGTTTTTTAGGTCTTTGGGGTCGGCTTTGGGCTTTTTGAGCAGGGCATTGACTTAGGAGTGTTTCCAGGTCTCCGGGAAGATGGTGGTCTCAAAGTAGATGTTGATGATGGTCAGGAGCTGGGGAGCGATGATTTGGCTGGCTTTATTGAAGATGTGGTGAGGGCAGGAGTCAGTGGGAGAGCCAAAGTGGATTGAGCTCTTGGTCTTGGTGGTTTCCTTGTTGTTTCTGGGGTCCAGGCGCTCAGGACGTTGGTGTGTGTGTGGGTGCGTTGGGGTCAACTTTGGCAGTGGTGGTGGTGGGGGACAGCGGTGTGAAGCTTCCATGGATGTCTGTGATCTTGTGGTGAAAGAAGGTGGTAAGGGAGTCACAGAGGTCTTGCGAGTATGGGGGGTCGGCAGAGCAGGATTTGGGGTTGGTGAGTTCCTTGATGATACTGAAGAGCTCCTCGCTGTTGTGGGCATTGTTGTCAATTCGTTCTTTGTAGAAATATCTTTTGGTCGTCCTGATGAGCTGGTGATGTTTGCGGATGGCAGACTTGAGGGCGGCATGGTTGCTTTCTGTTTGTTCTAGGCGCCAGATCTTCTCGGCTTTCCGGCATTCTCGTTTGGAGGCCTGAAGGTCTGCGGTCAACTAGGGAGCTTTTTTGTTGGGGTGGGTGTTGGTGGTTTTCTTGAGTGGAGCGATGGTGTTGGTGCAGTCGTCGAGCCATTGCTTGAGGTTGAGGGCGGCGGTGTTGGGGTCGTTGGTTCTGGGTGGTAGGGCGTGGGCAAGGTTGGAGATCAATTGATCCTTGGAGATCTTGTTCCACTTGCAGTGAAGCATCCCATGCTGTTGGTGGCAGGTTTCTGGAATGAAAAGTGAACACAACGGTGGTCGGTCCAATGGAGTTCGGTGGTGTGAGTGAAGGTGACGTGGCTGCTGAAGGAGAAGATGGGGTCAAGTGTGTGACCGGCTGAGTGGGTGGGCGAGGTGACCTGTTGCTTGAGGCCAAGATTGGCCAGGTTGTCCAGTAGGACTGAGGAGTTGCTGTCGCCGGTGTTCTCCAGGTGGAAGTTCAGGTCGCCGAGGAGCATGTATTCCGTGGAGGCGAGGGCGTGAATGTTGATAGTGTCGGCGGTGGTGTCGCAGAATTGTGGGCAGGGGCCCGGGGGTCTCTAGATGAGGGTTCCTCTCAGGGTGGTGTTGGCGTTGACGTATATCTGGAAGTGCAGGTGTTCTGCGGAATCTAGGGTGTCGTGGGTGTTGGTTGAGATCCAGATGGAGCTTTTGTGGACTATGGCGATTCCTCCTCCTGGTTTGTTGGTACGGTCTCTTCGGGTGATTTTGTAGCCCTCAGGGATGGCTATGGTGAAGTCTGGTTCCGAAGAGGGGTTCATCCAGGTTTCGGTGAGGAAGGCGATGTCGGGGGAGGTTGATGTGAGCAGGTCCCAGAGTTCGATGGCGTGCTTGTGGACGGAGCGGGTGTTGAGGAGGATGCAGCTGAGGTGGTTGAGGTGGGTGGCATTGTTGTGGTGCTTGGTGGCTTGAGGGCAGGTGAAGTTGCACGTGCGGCAGGAGAAATGTCCGTGGGTGTGCCTAGGGGAGGTCTGGACGCAGGCGGTGCGGCGGCCGGGGTTGAGCGCAAGGAGTTCTGTTGCAGTTTAGTGGCGTCTGGCGGCGTGGGAGGTGCGAGGGGCAGGGGGACTGGCACTGGGTGCGGCCAGGCACGGACGGGCGCAGACGGGCTTGCCTCTGGGACGCCAGAGGTGCGCGGCCGCACAACGGCCACCATTAAGAAGGGGAGCTGGGAGGCAGTGGCAAATGAGTGGCGCGAGGGGGCGGGCCGCAGGGGATGCAACAGCAGGAACCGAGGAGAAGGAGAGGACGGAACCAAAAAGGCAATAAAAAGGCAATAAAAACAGGCAATAAAACAGGCAGAAAATCGAAGAAGGCAATAAACAGAAAAAGGCACAGAAAAACGGCACAAAAAGCACTAATACAGATTACAAGACACACACACAATACTTACGGCAACCACTAGACACCAGGGAGGAGGCACAGGGGGTGCCTGCGGGTGGTGGAGGGCCTCGAACTTACGACAGTAGCGAGGGCAGGGTCGGGTGCACGGAGGCAGGATGGTGGAGCTGCTCTGCGTGTCGAGTGACTCCTGCCCTTCAGTTAGGTCATATGTAAGGAGTACCATAGCAGGTAACAAATGTTGTCCTGCCTACAGAGGACGTGGTGTTCATGTAGATCAAAGTGGAGGTGTGGTTGATGTTCAGGCTATGAAGAGAACTAATCAGATAGCATTAAAGTTTCCATTAATGGATTTGAGTGATGAGGAACTTAAAAAAATTCTTGAAGCTGATAGCTCGTATGACGAGGATTGCATGCTAGGCGCATCCTTAGAAGTAGAGCAACGTGGTCCTATGTAAATGCTAACGTTATGGGTCATGATGTGTCATTCCTGGTTGACACTGTTGCTACATATTCCACTGTTAGAACAACAGAGGTGCCACATTTTCCCCTTTCAGGAAAGAGGATCCATGTTGTAGGAGTTGCAAATAAGCAGTTGACAAACCCTGTGACAGAATATGTCTCTGTAAAAATAGGCTCATTTAAAGATGAGGACTAATTTGTGGTCTGTGATTCAAGTACTCTAAGTTTCATTGGACATGACCTATTGTGTAGGCTAACCTGTTCTATTAGCTGCACACCCTGTGGAATCACAATCCAAACAAATGAAAAAGATGTGCCCTGTCAAATTGTGAAGCAGTACTCAAGTATCACATTGCACCCAATGCTGACATTTAATGAATTGTCCGAAGATTTAAAAGACACAGTGGCACCTGAGGTTTGGGATTTTTCAGGAAAGGAAATAGGACTCATCAAAAGAGTTGAGCCTATCAAAATAACAGTGAAGTGAAATACAGTGTAAGCAAAAACACCCCGGTATATCATGACACCTGAGACAATTGCCGGAATCACTGCCCTGATCAATTGTTTAATTGAACAAGGTATCCTGAAAGAGATAATGGGAAGTTCATGTGACTCTCCCATTCTAGGACTGCAGAAGCCCAATGGAAAGTACTGCATAGTCCAGGACCTGAGAAAGGTAAATGAGGCTGCTGTTCCATGCTGTCATGTGCTACCGAATCCTGCACTGATTTTATTCAAATTCCATGTGAAGCAAAATGATTTAATATTATTGATTTGTGTCAAACTTTGTCTTCCATACCATTGCATGAGGAATGCCAATTCCTTTTTTAGTTCAAATTCGGCAGTCGTGTTTTGGCATGGTGCAAAGTTCCAGAAGTGTACACTGAGAAGCCTTCGATTTTCAACCAGACCTTGAAAAAGAATCTGGAATCCCTTTAAATGCCCAATCACTCAGTCTTAGTGCAGTGCATAGACAACCTATTTGTCACATCAAACACTTGAGAAGCTTGCAGGAGAGACACAATTGCTCTCTTGAATCATTTAGGAGAGAATGGACTTAAAGTTTCACAACATTGAGAAAGGTGTGCAGAAAGTGTCACATGAAAGAATCTCAGCAATCATGATGTTCTTGGGAATGGTTGGTTACTGTTGCCAGTGGATTCCGAATTGTTCTCTTTTGGACAAGCCTTTACAGAGGCTGAAAAACACAAGGATGTGTCTAATTCTGTTCCATTGAATGACAACTGTATACATGCCTCACAGAGCTGAGCGAAAGCCTATGGTGAGCCCCAGCTCTGGGAATGGCTGCCTATAACAAATGTTTTCTTTGTTTTGCTGAGAGAGGGATGGATGTGCTATCTCAGTTTTTACACAGCTGCATAGAAATGCAAACAAGCCTGTGGCTTATTTTTCTGCCATGCTTGATCCTGTAGCTTCAATGCTGCCTTTTTGTTTGAAGGCAGTCGCACCTTGAGCATCAGCATCCAACATTGTGAAGGCATTGTTATGTGTCATCCCCTGAATGCTTCATTTCCCACTCTGTGGAAATGTTGTTAACCCAAACCAGGACCGATACTTGCCCAGTGTGAGTTCAACCTGATGTGAGCTGGTTCATCCTTGCTTCTCCAAGTGTTAACCTCAGTTTTGAATCCTGCTTCGTTATTGCCAAATCCTGGTGAAAATGTCAAGGACTGTATGGATCAGGTTGAGCATGACTATCTTGATGTGACTGAATTGTACACTAAACCAATACCTGATATTCAGGATGTTCCCTTAACTGAAAATGACTATGTCATGTTTGCTGAAGACTTCTGTTTAAAAGATAAAGAAAGTACCCAGAGAGCTGGTTATGCAGTTTGCACGGTCTCAGGTATGATTGAAGCCTCCTGGCTTTGAGGAGTCTTTTCTGCCCAAGTAGCCGAATTGGTTGCTCTTACCAGAGCGTGCTGTGTTTTTGAACAGCTCAAAGTGCCAATTTTCACTGACAGTGAGTTTGATTTGGTGTTGCTCACTATTTCAAACAGTTGTGGTCTCAGAGAGTGTTCATGACCTCCGGTGGATCCCCTATCCCTAAGGGGGAGAAGAATTACAATCTGTCGAATGCATTACAGCTGCCAGCAAATATTGCTGTTGTAAAATGTGAAGCACACAAGAAATCTTCTGATTATGTAACTTTAGGTAATACATATGTAGATGAAGTGGCAAGATATTGTGCCCTAAGCTATACTTCCTTTAATGGAGAATGGAATAATGAGACAAATGATGAGACGAGTTACATTTTCCTGTGAACTGCTGTTGATACATGGGGGGAAATTAAGAGACTGCAGGAAAAAGTGACAGAAGAGTAGCAAAGTTGGGTTAAAGAGGGATGTGTCAAGAGAAATGAGGATGATATCTGGGTTTCAAGTGATGGGAGAGCAGTGTTGCCAAATAGCTTGTTGTCACTTATGGCTAGATAGTATCATGGCCAGGCACATATAGGGAGGGATGCAAAGCTTTGTGTTACAGATGTGTTACATGCCAACAGATGAATGTAGGAAAACACACAGTTGCTACACTGAGTCACATAGGTAAATCAGGAGGACCGTTCAACCAGATGCAACTGGATTTCAGAGAGATGCCTGTGTGCAATGGACTGAGATGTGTCTTAGTCATTGTATGCATTTTCTCACACTAGGTTGAAGTCTACCTGACAAGGAGAAATAATAGCAAAGCTGTTACTTAGGGAACTGATTCCATGGTGTGGATTCCTGACTTCTCTAGAGTCAGATCGAGGAACCCATTCCAACTGTGAGGTTCTGAAATTATTGTGCGTGGCATTACAAGTTGAGCAAAGATTACATTGTAGCTACACATCTAAAACTTCTGGTGCCTGTGAATGCACCTGTGAACATTACAGATGACTTGGTGCTGGATTATTACAAGGGACTGACTGGCTGACGTAGTCCGATCTTTGTCGCATCAGGCTGGAGAAACAACAGCACAGCCACAGCCACAGCAGAAGCTTTGCAATGACCTATGTCCAGGCGACTGGGTCATGGTGGAAAAACACTTAAGGATAATGTGCTTGGAACTGCTTTGGAGAGGCCCTCATCAGGTGGTCTTGGTAACCATTACAGCTGTAAAGTGTGCTGGTCTCCCTAACTGGTACACAATAGCCATACTCAGAAAGTTCCAGGTCCCCTAGATGATAAAGCACCTCATCCAGAAGGGCCGGTTACAGTGAGCAAGAAGGATCAGATTACTGAAGCTGTTGGGGCTGGACAAATGGCTGCGAAAGTATAGTCGGGGGGCCTGAGTGAATCAACAACAGTGGATGGTATAGAAGCGTTGAGAAAGAATCAGTTGACTCTTGGAAGCTTGGATGCGGGAAGGACCAGTTGCTGTAGGTAAAAGAGCTTTACCAAGAGACCATTGATCTAAAGAGCACTCAGTGCCAGCTGTGCAAGTGCCTCCAACTATTGATCAGGAGACTGAAGAGTTGAGCCAAAGTGACAGAGATGCTGAAGGTCGAGGAAACAGAGGATCAAAGAGAAAGAAAGTACCAATCTGAAAATACTCAGCACCTAAATGGACATATTTTGCTGCAAATGACTAGGAGAAGCAGGTTGCAACCTTTTGTTTTAACAATTTGAATCCAGTTCAATATTCTTGAGTTTTAAATTGCAGTGGAGCTGAACTTTGAAATCTCATTGCCATTTCATGAACAAAGACATTAAGCTTTGTAAATGATTATTAGTGATTACGAGCTGTGCCTTTATTAGAGGCATTTGAACTTTTAGTTGACGTTTTTGAACATTTGCCTATAGAGAAAACTCTTGATGAACTTTCTAGAAGATCAAATAACTTTTTGTGAATACTATGAAATTATAAAGAGACTATTTTTGATTCTTGCTTTGTTCAAAATTAATAAAGGACTGATAAGAGACAGTGATACATTAAAGCTGGTTTACATTTTTGATTTTTGAATTCAAACTTTTTGTCTGAAATTAGAGAACTCATGGATTCGAATAGAAATACAAGTAGCAAATGCATATGCATAGGTTTAATAGTAGTGACAGTTATCATGACCATATTATTGGTCATTGGATTGAGTTTGCCTATAGCAAATGATTCAGAGAAGGTTACATCTACAAGTGCTCCATATTTAGCAAATCTCATTGCAGATTTGAATCCCTTGTATAATGATGAGAAATATTTACACACTGATGGATCCAGAGCTGATTTATCCGCAAATGTGTATTATAAGTTGTTATAAGAATATGTAAATACCATGGAAGCTAGTGATTGCTATGTATGCACACACCTGCCTTCATTAGTAAGTGAGGGAATCACTTACCATAGTTTACTCCTAACCAATGGAACTACCTGTAACCGTTAGTAACACTTTTGTAACAGCAGGAGTGTTAGCAATATTTGTACTCTAATTATGACCTAGGTCCTCATTATGACATTGGCGGTAAATTCTGAATACCGTTGCGGTGACTGCTGCAAACATCTGCCCGCCAGATTATGACACATACACACAACACCGAACGAAAACAGCCACAAACACAAATCTGCCAGACCCACTGAACGTGATAAACTGTTGGAACTATCCCCCATACCGTTATGCCATCAATACTCCACCACGACCCCTCACCCTGACACCCATCACCCCATGCCATCCCGCACAGCACACCACCACAATTAACAAACCTAAATGCCAATCCCTGCATGCCATACCCATTGCATACAATCCCTTCCAGCCCTGCATGTACACCCATCACCAATGCATGCACAGCATGGAGAACTAACAATCCCACAATCCATCACCATAGACAAACAAAGGTGGCAGGGAAACAGCAAAAATATAGGGGAAGCTAGTGATGCAGAATATATCACAGACATGTAGCATAATACACCACTTACATCCCCACAGGTGCCCCAGCCAATCTCAGGGGCGAGGAGGTACCACCGCAAACCAGTCCCCCACCAGAAGATGCCTCCAGTGATGACAGCAACTATGGAGCTCTGGATCTGGATGAACTACCTGGCCCATCAGGGACCACTGGTCAGTTGGCTACCCCAGCCCACACCCAGTCCACTACAGAGCCTACCCCCTCAGAATCCAACACCAAAGCAGCCACCCAAAGTCCCCAGACCTCTGTCCCCAGGACATGTGAATCAGTAGTGTGCCCACCTGTACAGGCACTCCAGTCCATACCTCACAGGCAATACAATGAGGGTCCGGGTCAGTGGCAGTGGGCACACCGTTCAGGGGACACAGGCACGGGGGCCAGGACAGTCAGAGGACAGCTGAGCCCCAGGGGAAGACAGGCCCAGGGAACCGACTGCTAAGGAGGCACTCACTGATGTCCTGGGGGCTTACCAACAATCCCAGGATAAGATGGGTCAGGTGATCAACATCATGCCGGAGAACCAGCGGCTGCAGGGGAACAACTACAAGAGATCAAGCAAGAATTGCAGGCCCTGAATACCACCATGGTCTCCATTGCAGGGGTGCTGGGTGATATGCCCAACATCATGAGGGACTACGCAGCACACCAGCGGGCCCTTTCCACTAGTCAGTGTACTCACCAGCCCTCCACATCTGCTGCAGCTAGTGGACAGGAGGCCCTGCCACAGGACCCAGAGGCCACCAGCACCCCTCCCCCTGCAGAAGATGAACCACCCCACAAATGGTCCTTGTGACCCAGGAAGAACCTAGAGACAGTTGCCAACACCAAGACCACTGCCAGGAAATGAGCCCCTCCTGAATGTCCCCCTTGTGTACCACTGTGTCACCTTGCCTACTTTGAACTGACATTGCTCCCCTTCTTTTGCCTCTTGTACACTGGATCTGTGCTGCAAACAGCCTGGCCCACTGCACTGGACTATTCCCAACCCTCACCCCACTCTATTGCACTTTGCATTGTATAAATTCTTTTAATAAACACCCTTGGACACAACTTGAGTAATAGTGCTTTATCTGAAGGTAATGTACAATTGAACTGTAATGAATTTCATGATCCTGTGTAAATGTCCAGTAATATGTTGATCCATCCTACAAATGTGTCTCAGCAGTCTGTACACATCACAGCATTACACTGTTGTAACCACAGCAACATCTGCAATAAGTGAAGACATAGGTGACAGTCAGGTGGGATGCTAAGGTAATGACCAGCATAATGCTACAGCCACACATCACAACGAGTGTCATTGGAAGTATTGCTGGTTCATATGTGACCTGTTGTCCACATCTTCCTCTTCTTCCTCATCACTGTCCTGAGTGTCCACTGCTGCCACAGCTGCATTGTAACCCCCTCCTCCTGCAGATATTGCACATGCCGTCTGAGGGCCAAATTGAGCAACATGCAGCACACAACAACAAACTTGCAGACCTTCTCAGGGGAGTAGCATAGAGATCCACCTGTCAGATGGAGGCACCTGAACCTAGCATTCAGGAGCCCAAAGGTCCTTTCAACTATCCTGGTACGCCCATGAGCATCATTGTACCTTTTCTCAGCCCCTGTTCTCGGATTCCTAACAATGGTCAAGAGCCAGGACAGGTTGGGTAGCTAGAATCACCTGCAAGAAGTGAGGAACACACATTAGCCCTGCACAATGGCATGAGGCATGACTCCTGAAGGCATTCACTAACATACATTGGGTGGGGACTCAGGCTCACATATAAGCCATACTCTGTGCCTCTGTAGCTGTGCCATCAGCTGTGGGACACTGCTATTCCTCAGGTCAAAGGCATCATGCACCGACCCAGGATACTCAGCCGTGACGTGGGAGATGTACTGGTCAGCAAGGCACACCATCTGGACATTGAGGGCCTGATTATGACCCTGGCGGACGGCGGAGGCCGTCCGCCAAGGTACCGCCGCTGAATGACCGCACCGCGGTCAAAAGACCGCGGCGGCCATTTAGACATTTCCTCTGGGCCGGCGGGCGCTCTCCAAAAGAGCGCCCGCCGGCCCAGAGGAAATGCCCCTGCAACGAGGACGCCGGCTCAGAATTGAG
The DNA here is from genome assembly GCF_031143425.1 of Pleurodeles waltl. Taxonomy (NCBI): domain Eukaryota; kingdom Metazoa; phylum Chordata; class Amphibia; order Caudata; family Salamandridae; genus Pleurodeles; species Pleurodeles waltl. The sequence goes on from NC_090445.1 coordinate 1,369,105,588, forward strand.
CCGGCGGAGTTGCAGGGGTGCGACGGGTGCAGTTGCACCCGTCGCGTATTTCAGTGTCTGCTTAGCAGACACTGAAATACTTTGCGGGGCCCTCTTACGGGGGCCCCTGCCGTGCCCATGCCATTGGCATGGGCACGGCAGGGGCCCCCAGGGGCCCCGCGGCACCCCCTACCGCCATCCTGTTCCTGGCGGGCGAACCGCCAGGAACAGGATGGCGGTAGGGGGTGTCAGAATCCCCCATGGCGGCGCAGCAAGCTGCGCCGCCATGGGGGATTCTAAGGGCAGCGGTAAACCGGCGGGAGACCGCCGGTTTGCCTCTTCTGACCGCGGCCGAACCGCCGTGGTCAGAATGCCCTGCGGGGCACCGCCGGCCTGTCGGCGGTGCTCCCGCCGACCCTGGCCCCGGCGGTCTTGTACCACCGGGGTCAGAATCACCCCCTGAGTGAGTGGAAACTCTTCCTATTCCTGTACACTTGTTCATTGGCCCAGGGGGGGACTAAGGCAATATGGGTCCCGTCAATGGCCCCAGTAACATATGGTATCTGTCCCATTGCATAGAATCCTGCCTTCACAGTGGGTAAATCATCTACCTGGGGGAATGCGATGTAGCTGCACATGTATTTGAGCAAGGCTGCCAAAACCCTTGCAAGCACAATAGAGAACATTGGCTGTGACATTCCTGCAGCCATACCCACTGTCACCTGGAAAGAGCCAGTTGCCAAGAAATGGAACACTAATAGTACCTGCACAAGAGGGGTATTACTGTTGTGCAACGGATAGCAGGTAGCAGATCAGGCTCTAATTGAGCGCACAGCTCTGTGATTGTGGCCCTGTCCAGACGATAGGTGAGTATGATGTGCCTGTCCTCCAGTGTAGCCAAGTCCACAAGGGATCTGTACATGGGTGCTTCCCTCCTCCTCCTATTCCTCCGCAGTGGTTGGTACCTAAGGGACCAAAAAGTAAGAAGGGAGTGACAACAGGAACCATGAACACACTACAGCAGTGTACACAAAGCATGCATGTATGTTGGACACTGGAATTGTCTAGCAACCGCCTCTCCTGTATGCAGGGACAGGTGGAAGTGACCTCACTCTGCTGGCGTTCGTGTCATGGCGGAAGGCGGTCTGCACCCCCGTCCAGTTCCTCATTGGTTAACATGGGCCTCTATAGAGTATGGGAACCAATGATGATCAATGCCGGCGGTGACGGTGTTCACCACCACGGACGTGACTGCCATTTTATTTCTACCACTTCACTTGATTCCTGACTTTCCACAGAACTACATCTCCACTGCATGTGCTGCTGTGACCGGTGTCTGGAACCTGCCATGGCATGTGCAACAGGGGAAAGGGCCCCAGCCTTCACGTCAGAGGAGTTGCAGAGGCTCATGGATGGGTTCCTACCCCTGGATGGGAAGTTGCATGGGCCTCCAGGACAACAGGTGAGTACACTATGGCTACGTTGCATGCGACATGACTACATGAAGATGTGTGTGTGTGCTGGCAGTATGTCATTTGGGGAAGTATGGCTGGTGGCTTTGTTAATGTGGGGGCAGCAGTCATGTGTGTGCCTGATGAGGGGCAAATGCAGTTTGTAGGTCATATGTGTGACAGGCTGGATTGTCTGGTTCATGGTGTCCCACTGTTTGTGTTTCCTCTGCTGGTCAGTGCCCATCAGAAGAAGGGGTTCTGGTGTGCCATTGCCAAGGAAGTGCAGACCCTTGGGGTCTATAGCAGGCGGAGCATCCACTGCAGGAAATGGTGGGAGGACCTGAGACCCTGGGCATGGAAGACTGCGGAGGCCCAGCTGGGGATGGCCTCCCAACGAGGGAGGGGTGCCTGCCCGAACCTGACCCCCCTGATGGCCCGCATACTGGCAGTGGCCTACCCAGAGCTGGATGGGTGCTTGAGGGCATCACAGCATCCACAAGGGGCTGAGTACAGTGTGTTTGACAACCATCTCTGTTGCCTAGCATGGGATTTGGGTGCAGGGTACTGGTCAATGGATGGCCCAATATGCCAGTTTAGACATTGCTACGTGGTCCAGGTTAGGTTAATAGGGTGAACTGCATGTTTTTGATAGCTAGGTAGCTGGCTTTATGGCAGACAGGGCTTAGTTGGTCCCAGTTGGTGTGTAGCTGGCAATATTGGGCTCCTAGCTGCTGTGGTACTTAGCCAATGGTATGCCAGTGTGGTCCATACTGCCCATTCCCATTCTCACTGTGTGACAGTAATGTGTATGCCATCCGTGCTGTTGGTGCTGTAATTGACCCTGTGCTCCCTTTCTTTCTCTACCCTCTCTCTCCTTTTGTCATCCTGCCCATGTGTGCATTAGCATCATCTGGCGAGGGAGCAGGGGCACCGCTGAGTGAGGGAGCAGCAGCCCACGGGACCCAAGAGGTAAAATCCACTGATGCCGAGGGGACCAGTGGGATGGAGGGCGAGGGAAGCACCACGGCTTGGACAGGAGCTAACATCACTGACTCCGATTCCTCCTCCGATGGGAGCTCCCTTGTGGGGGTGGACCCCTCTGGGACCACCCCAGCTACAGGTTCAACCGCCACCCCATACCTGCACCGCCCTCCCAGTAGACCCCACTGAGTTGCACGTGCCCATTCACCCAGGAGGGTGGGCATTTCCTTCGCCCCAGGCACCTCAGGCCCTGCCCCAGTCAGCCCTGCTGCCCTCAGTGAGGAGGCTATTGACCTCCTGAGATCTACCTCTGTAGGGCAGTCAACCATAGTGAATGCCATTCAGGGGCTGGCATCCCAGATGCAGCAATGCAATGCCTTCCCGGAGGGCATTCATGGTGGCTTGGCGGCTCTACAGAGATTGTTTCAGGCTCTGGCCTCTTCACTGATGGCAACTAGTGTCCCTGTTCCTTCCGCCCCCCTTCCAACTACCACTTCCCACTCCCATTCCCCTCACCCCCAACCCATCCCACACACACATTCAGACAAGCATGCACACAAAACATCAGACAAGACTTGCACAGACAAACACAGGCAGCACACTTCAGTACACAAGCCCTCACACAACCAACACACAGATGCACACACAACATCATCCACTGCCTCCACTGTCTACCCTTCCTCCTCCTCCCTCACAGTCACTTCCGCACTCACACCTGCATGCACTGCATTAACAGTCCCTGAATCTGCCACCTACACAGCCTTGCCCACAGTCAACACAACAGCGGACCCACAGACATGCACCCGCACACCACATGCGCAGCCACCACCACCACCATCACCACATCATGCAGCACACCCACCTCACTTGCAGACACCACCACAACATCCATCCACACGTCCTGTTTGTCCTCTCCTACCCTGTCTGCCCCCTCCAAAGACACACAAATGCTTGCACTCAGACCCTCAACGATTATCCACCTCACACATTCACACTGTCCATTCACCTGCACCTAAGTCCAGCACACCTCCTCCTCCTACAACCACTCCCTTTACCTCCACTCCCATCCCTCCTCCCACATCCTGCCCCTTTGGCCCTAAGAAACTTTTCCTTGCCAGCCTTGGCCACTTCCCTTCCCCTCCTCCCATGTCCTGCCTGTAAGAGGAGTGTCCCACTCCCCCGCCCAGTACCTCCCGCACCCAGTCTGACACTGTACCACCCCCAAAGTCTCCAGCTGCCACTAAGGGGCACATGAGTCCCTGCCAGCCCCCCACCCCAAGGACACTACTCCACCCCCAAAACAGAGGGCTAAAGTGCCGCCCCCTCTCAAACAGACAGCCAAGAGCATAGAGCCACGTCCAAAACCTAGTGCCAAGGAGACCCCTCCTTAGACAAAGGCCAAGGAGTCCTCTCCCAAGACCAAGGCCAAGGTGACCCTCCTAAGACAAAGGCCAAAGAGACCCCTCCCAAGACCAAGCCCAATGAGACCCCTCCCAAGGCCATGGCCAAGGAGACCCCTCACAGAACTGAGCCCAAGAAGGCCCCTCACGATACCAAGGCCAAGGAGACCCCTCACAGAACTAAGCCCAAGGAGTCCCCTCACATAACTAAGCCCAAGGATGCTCCTCACAAAACTGAGGCCATGGAGCCCTCTCCAGAACCAGTGAGCAAGGAGCCCCCTCTAGCACCAGTGGCCAAGGAGCCCCCTCCAGAAGCAGTGGTAAAGGAGCCCCCTCTATCACCAGAGGGCAGGGACCCCTCTCCATAGCCAGTGGGCAAGGAGCCCCCCTCCATCACCAGTGGGGAAGGAGCCCCCTCCAGAAGCAGTGGGCAAAGAGCCTGCTCCATCACCAGAGGGCAGGGACCCTCCTCCAGAAGCAGTGGACAAGGAGCCCCCTCCATCACCAGAGGGCAGGGACCCCCTCCAGAAAAAGTGGGCAAGGAGCCCCCACCAGAACCAGTGGGCAAGGAGCCCCCTCAGTAACCAGTGGGCAAGGAGCCCCCTCCAGAACCAGTGGGCAAGGAGCCCCCTCAGTAACCAGTGGGAAGGACCCCCCTCCAGAACCAGTGGGCTAGGAGCCCCCTCCCAATGAGAAGCACCCCCCTGCCCCCTGAGGTGCCTGCCCATTTCCAACATGATGCCCCTGAACAGTGGAGTCCCGATGTTGTCAGGAGTCAGGTTGGTGCTTGGACTTTGCCCTGTGGGCAATTGAGACTTTGAACTGGCCTTTGGGCCTGCATGTACATATGCAGTTGTGTATGTTTTTGGATTCTGAATTTCCATCCAACATGACTACGGTAGTTGGAACAGAGGTATGTGTCCTGGCTTTCTTTGCTCCTGGGTACTGTTACAGTTGATTTACTCTGCAGCTGGTTCTGGGTGTGTGGTATGTGTGTATGGTATGTGTTGTGTGTGTGTGTGTGTGTGTGTGTCACTCTCCCGTCCCTCTCACCCTCCTTTGTGTGCTAGGCGGCTGTACCCAACATCATCGTCTTCATCGGCGTTGGTGCTCCAGAACAGCCATGGTGTGGTACAGCATCGGGAAGACTTGCAGTTCTGGTTCCATGGCGGCCGCAGACTCCTCGTGCCCCTGGAGGTGAGTGTCTCCTTTTAAGTGATGTGTTTCTGCCAGGCTTTTGGTGTCATTGCTACCGCCTCGGAAATCCTGGCGGTGTGCTATGCCATAATATGGTGGGTGGATCCTTGCCTTCCGTCTGCCTGTAGGTGGCTACCGCCGTGTTCAGAGGTCAAACCACGCTGGCGGTTGGTGTGGTACATTGGCTGTCTATGGGAGGGATCACCACCATGGACATTATTTGGCAGTCATTACCACCGGCCTGGCGACGGTACTACCGCCATTGCTGGTGTAGCGGTAACCTGACTGCTAAGGTCATAATGACCACCTTAGTGTTTTAAATTGTTCTCAACATGATATATTTGGCCAACATAGCAAAGACGTAAAACACTAACACAGTAGGAGGTTTCTTTGAGCCTAAATTGACATTTTGTACAGTTTATGCCCATAGGAAAAATTTGACCTGTCTTCTTACCCCAGTAGAGAATGGGTTCATTGGACAAGTTGAGGAGAGGAGAAGAGCTATGAAGGCTAGCATAGAAAAGGGAATAGTTTTACAAAATTGGGAGAAAGATAAAAAACATTCAGTAGTTGGAAGACAAGGATTCCTGGCCTTAGCTTGGCAATATGTTTGGAAATTATGTGTATATAGACCTACAACAAACACTGACATACATTTGGTAGGAACTAATGAGTGTACAAATGTGTTTTTGTTTAGGAGTGCTTGGATGTTTATATCGAATGGATAAGAACCACCCTCACTAGAGGCCATATGTACTAAAGCATTTTCCCATAGGCACAGAATGGGTAAAACCCTTTGCCAAATCTGGCCCTAGGTGTTTATTTTGTATGTTGAAAGAATGCCTATTACAAGCTGACAAGCAGCTGGTATGGTACTTGTTACCTGGGAGTAGTTGTACCAAAGATTTATCATGTGGACTATTTTAATGATCCAGTCTGGGATAAGAAATCAAGCACCATAGTTGAGACGAGCTAGTGCTTCAGAAATTGTGTGAGATCTTTTGGTGCCATAATTCCATCAGTCCATCAGTAGATGTAATCTTGAATGATCTTAAGATTAGAAAGCTGTCAACAATAATAGATAAGTTATCTTCAGACACTGCAGGTGCCATATTATTAATGGACACAGAACCAGTAGCTGTAAGATCAATTCTTTTACAAAATCCCCTTGAGTTAGACATTCTTCTTGTAAAGGAAGGTGGAGTTTGCGAGATGTTACATGCCCAACAGTGTAGCACTTGCATACTGGACAATAGTAAGGAGATAACAAAATACATTGCAAAGATGACTGACTTGAAATAGGACCTGAAAGTGTTAACAGTTACAGGTGCATAGGAAGTAATAGGTAATGGTTTTTCAGCGATTGGAAGATGATTTGGAAGTCTAGGGAGAGGAATTATTGGAACCATTTTGGGACCCCTATTGATTATGGCTTTGTGCGCCCTAGTTGCAGTTGGTCTTTACATATTCTTTAAGAAGATGAAGGAGAGAAGATCCAAGAATAGGCAGAGAAAGGAGGAGATTGAAATGGAGACTAGAAGGACCATGTACTATACTAAATTCAAGCAGTTCGAGGACTTCAGAAGACCTTACCTGAATAATCCTCTGAAATTTGGAGCTGTCTTCGAAAATCAGATCTGGAATATTTTGTGATGGCTTGATTCGCCATCAGAGGAGGGATTGATATACCAGACACTTTAGTACTATCCCTCATGTCACAATGGCCATCTATACGTGACAATCTATGCATTGTGCTAATCAAAGTATTAATATATTGACTGAACGGGGATGCACTTAGAAGCCATTTTAGTGTAGGATTAAATTGACATTTTGTTATAATTTAGATTCAAATTAATAATCTGAATTGAAAGGATATTGAGTTCCTAATAATTAATGTTTCAAATTAGTGTGCAAAAAGTAGAGAAATGCAGTTCCGTGTTATACTGACTGAAATGCATTAATAGAGTTTGTTTTGTTTAGAGTTACTGTAAGATGAACGTTAATGGAGAAATATTAATGCAGAATTTCTAGTTTGCCCACTAAAATGTGTTTTATTTGAATGTATTTGTGTGCTGTTTTAACTCACTTGCCTTAGCCTAGGTGAGGCCTGCTACACCCGGTATTTCATGACTGTGCAGAAGATTTCCTCATCTTGTTAACATGTACTTTTCTTTCAGTCTTTGTCCCATGAGAAGACTTGTTTAATAATAGATGTATATTATTTTACACATAGAGGGGGTGTAAGCATTTGACCTTGGATGTAGAACATCCTGGCCAGTGGAGTAGCAATTTAAACATTTGTTTCAATCTTGTGTGGAACTACAAGAATGGATACTGTTCTCATGACAGACTTTGGAAAACTTGATATTTCAAGTTGGAGTCATATGATTGATTGCTATTAGATGATACCCCTACAACATCAAACAAACTTTTGCCCTGATGTATCAGACTGATGTATGAACTTTAACATGTCAATGTCCAGCTGGATTTTAATCAGAAGATGAGTGTCCTGCTCGAAGTTCAGAAGCTGAACCCATTTGGCCCTTTAGCCTGAATGCTGAACTCTTTAGAGAGGTATCTTCCTCTCGGCCTTTGCCCCTCTGAAATGCCTTTGTGAGATTTTGAGGTTTTCTTCCTAGCCCACAAAGAAGACTCTTAACTGAGCTTCTGACATACTGACATTTTTAGATATGAAAACTTTACATCATCTTACAAACAAAAACCCTGAGTCACAACTAAGGGCCCAAAGTAGTATCGACCTACGTAACTACTAGTCCAATTGATAAATATATTTAGTAAAGGGCATTTAAAGATATGCATATGTAGCACAATCAATACCCTGCAAGCTGTGGAAAGCTGTGGCTAGAACTTCCTGCACAGTTGTTAGTTGATGGTGGGCTGCCCTTGCCAAAGGTTTCAGTCACAGCCTGATAGTCAGTCTGTGCCATTACCTACTTAGCACCTGGTAACACTAACTAATCCAACCTCTTCACCTCATTGAAGCTCGGGGATTCACTGAAGGGTGTGACTATGGGTGACATGTGGGGGACTGAGGATTGTATCCACCCTTCATTACTGACTCATATTAAGGATTATGCTCTAATTGCCAGTCCCATTCAAGTGTGGTTAATTCTTCAAAGGGGCAGGACACCACAGACACGGATAAGTAATGGTGGTTTTGAAACTGACACTGATGGGTGGATACACTTTTATCAGTTTACACTTTACCTATTTTGTTAATAATCTATACAGGTTATACATATCTGGTTGTGACCCGTTTAATCTCAACTTTCTCTTTCTCTACTTTCTGTAATTCCACAACCGAAGGTAAATATGTGCAATGGTTTTGGGGAGGAGTGGGTAAGCCCAATAGATGAGTGCAGCCTGAGGCCTATCCAAGCAATATGTCCACAAGACACAGGCACCTAGCTTGGGGGTGATTTTGTGTCTGTGGGGTGAGGTGCGCAGACTGGGCGTACACCTGCTGCAATGTGAAGTAGCACAAGTGTGTCATTGAGCGTGATGTTACTATTTATGATGTGGCAGCATTTACCATTGCCTCAAAAGGCCATACGGACAAGATAAACCCAACTCACCATCCTTTAGTGCAACTTAGTAGCAGTGGCTAAGTAGGAAATTACTACAACTCAGAATCGCAGGCAGTATCAGCTTAGCACTTGGAAACACCAACTACCCTACAAGTATATGCTCACCCATTTGAGGCTCAGGATGGACTTAGGGGTATGAGTATGCATAGTGTGGATACTGAGGACCATATTCACCTTGCATTCCTGGATCTAGTCATGAGGTTATGTCTTATTTTAATAGACCTATTCCAGAGAAGTTCATCTTCATGGAGGCTACGTCCATCGCAGACATTGTTAACTAGTGGGCATTTTGAAGGTTATTGTCATAGACAGCAGCCCACGATTGGATCCTGCGCACTTCACCACTGCTGGCCAGTGCTAATGTGAAGCTCAGAGCCTTTAGGAGCAGTTTTAAAGCTGCCATTTCGACCTGGCAAGTGCATCCACTTGCCAGGTCCAAACCTTCCTTTTCATTACAAATATGTCACCCCTAAGGTGGGTTCTAGTTAGCCCCAAGGGCAGGATGCAGTGTATTTAAACGTTTGCTTTGTACTTTTAAGTTTAACATGTCCAGGTAGTAAAAAACTGGTAAATTTGTTTTTCACTACTGCAAGGCCTATCTCTCCCATAGGTTCACATTGGGATTGCCTTAAACATCTGTAAAGTGTCATTTCCAACTGGGACAAGATAGAAATGTGGAGTTTGGTATCTATGGAAAATACCATAGAACAAATCTGGAGACAAGCCCCGACAGCCACCGAATAGTAACAGCAAAATCCTATAACTACAAATGTCCCCGCTAACCCCCTATTCCTCCCCAGACACCTATCAACTGACAGAGATTGAAATGCAAAAATAAGCACCAATTCGCAAATGTTAATACAGCCAGTAACCTTCTCCCCAGTTTCCTTAGGGCCCTTCCCACCTTCAGCCCCCGTGTTGTCTTGGCTCTCTAAAGAGTAATAATTCAGCCACGTACCCCACACCTAACAGAATTTTCGAGGGCAATCTTTGCTGGTGTAGGTAGCTTTTTCCACCACCATGTACAGGGCCAGACCCCCGTTTCCATTCCTGTAGTTTTGGTCACTCCTGTGCCCCCGATTAGCTGGCTTTATCTCTCTCGGCCATGACTAGGCTGAGGTCACATAGAAGATGCTATACCTGGGGTATGTCAATGTAATTGGAGATTCCCAACACAAGGAACTTAGGACCTAACTGAATCTGTGTCAAGAACACGCCACTGTAATTATGACCCACAATTCCTGAATAAGTGGGCAGCTCCAGATCATATGGAAGAAGAAGCCCTTCTTCCTCACGCACCTCATACCATGCGGGGTCTGTGCCCTACGCATACCATCTAGTCGTTGTCTATCATAGTACACCCTGTGCAATATTTTAAGTTGGACTGGGCGTTAACGGGTCTTGATAGCCACCTCCCTCGGGGGCATCAGGGCTGCTTCACATTCGATGTCCTCCATCTCCCCCACACTTTCTACCCATTTCTCCATCAGCTTTTTTAGGGTATCTGGTATATGAATATCAAGAGTCCTGTAGGTGAGAGTGATCGCACCTCCTCCCAAGTTCCTCAGTGAGGAGTCGTCCTTCCAGTTGAGTAAACTCTGGGATACACTCCCCAGAGATCCTCTCTGCCCTCCAGGCATGTCTTAATTGTGCGTATTTGAGGAACTGGCTGGCATGCATCCCATATTCTAGTTGTAAGAGGAGAAAGGGAAAATATACCCACCCTGGAGTAGGTCTCCCACCTTAGAAATCTCAAGCAAATCCAAGGCCCCAAAGTCATGCTATTTTCCTATTTTAGGAAGCCAGCGGCCCTCCCATAGTGGTTCTTCTCTCCTGGGCCTATAGTGCCACCCAATAGTTTTTGTGGCTTAAGCCTAGGCAAGTATTGTGATCTGAGTGGCTCGGAGGAGACGCCAAGCCCCCCCCAATAAAGATAGTGCAGGCAGGACTGCTCCAACCACTGTGTCCATTTAGGCCCAAACATTGAGTGGGGTAGGAGGGCAAAGAACCAATCATTTACATTAACGAGGTGGGCCACCCAGCAGTAGGCCCAAATATCAGGCAGAGCTAACCTGCCATCACACTGATTGTGGTGTAGTGTTTTTAAGGCCATTCTGGGGTGTTTACCATCCCATAGCAGTGTCCTCATGTCGCCCTCAATCGCAGTGAAGGTCTCAGGAGGGATCCAATACCTTGTGTTTTGAAGGCTGTATAATAATTTGGGTAAAGGGATCATCTGGAAAATGGCTGCCCTCCCCATCAGCATGAGGGCAGTAGTTGCAACTTCTCCATTTCATCATGGCAGGTGTGTATCACCCCCGAGAATATGCTCAAAGCAAGCATCATGCTGCAGTGTCATAAAGACACCCAAATATTTGAATCCAAGAGCTGTATGCATCAGTCGAATTATGATGAAGAACTTTATGTTCATCTCTGAGAACAATAAATGTTACATAGTATTCTTTCACAGATTCACAGATTCTGATATGAGAATTGCAATATAATATGCATTACTGGTAGGAAGCCTTTCATATGACAATTGATCAAATGATTACAGTACTATACCAAGAATCTAAATAAGACAAATATAGGATCGGTATTGTCAATATGACTTGACCTAGAGATTAATATATACATTAATTAAGGTTTTCTAATTATGTTACAATTATATACGCTATATTTTTTTCTTCATATTGACTTTTTCATATTGATTGTGTGAAAAAAGCAAACTGACTTTTCATTTGTGGTTTTAACGTGGTTTTGAATTTAATGACCTACTTCAGCTCCCATAGTGCCTAATAATGGGCTTATGGGATGAATACTATAAAAGGGAAACATAGTGAAAGGACTCACTAACCGTGATAAAGACCAGTTTGGTCGAAACGTGTAGGTGCAGTTGTTACACTTGTAATAATAAAGGATTTACAAAGTTCACGGAGTGTGGTGCAAACTATTTTGGAATACAGATTTTTATTGAGGGGTTGGGTTTCCCATCCCAGCACTAGCACCAGCACCAGCCATGAGCGCGTCATTGGAAAGACCACATTATGGAAACCAACATATTATGTATAAATATATATATATATATATATATACACACACACACATAAAGAACTGTGTGCATTTGTCAGCATGGTCCTCAGTGTAAGTGGTGCTTGATTACGACGCATCTGCTCTCATGTTTCAAATATCCATTGCTTTCCAATGATGTAAAAGAAATGGCCTGCACCTCAATAGCTGCCTTCAGTAGCCAGTCCAGTGTTGCATTCAGTTCATTATAATTCATTCTCAAAAAGTGCATTCTTCATATGGCAATATTTGATTCACTTATCATCTGTCTCCTGTGTGCTCTACTGCATTGTATATGCTGTACACAGAATAACAACCCCAGTGGGTGAATCAGTCACTTTGCTATGATCCCCTGTTATCAGTCTCTGGAACAATGAAAATATAAAAAATAAACATAAAAACAATTTTTATTAGCGATCCAACATTAAGGGCATCAAATGTTGTGTTGAGGAGCTTGATACAATAAATCACAAAAAGTATATAATTCTTCATCCACATCTTCACCATTAGGCACTTTACAATCATTTCTAGAATCAACTTAGCCTCTAGTTTCCTCAATTCTCGTTCTCAAAGCCCTTATATTTCTGGGTACTTGTGCTATACCACTATATTGCAGTTTCATTTCATCCCTATTATGAACTTTTTTATAATGTCTTGCCACTGGGTATGTTGTTTCACTACTATTCTTTATTGCTCTCAGATGCTGCATTATGTCACGGTAGTGTGGTGCTGCCTATATATTTTTTCAGACATGTAAGCATATATATATTACAAAATTACTCCTGCAAGTTAGTCTTCCTCAAATTTTTATATTCTTTCTAAATGACATATCAAACGACGTAATGCTTACACCATGTGTACAAGCCTTACACTTGCTGCATTTCATGAAACCCTCTCTGGGTTTTGTAATAAATTGAGTTACTGATCGACTGGGGTGTGAGACCTGGTCAAGGAGCAACCACAATCCTAGTCAGGGTAAGGCACAAGTAAACCTCTAATAAACTCATGCGTAAACTCCTGGTGGCTTGGCACAGAGCAGTCAGGCTTAACTTGAAGGCAATGTACCCTTGCAACACTTTAAACAGTAAAATAGTGAAAACACCTCACATAATGAATTCCACACCAGGTTAGAAAATAGAGGTTAATTTAATAACTAAAACAAGACCAAAGGGACAATTATCCAATCAGTAGAACTGGAGTTATGAATTTTTAAAGAATAAACTTTTGAATAGTTCCTAAAAGCATAAAGCACCAACCTGGGATATCTAGTCACACCGGACCAGGACAAAGTCACAAATTAAGGGCGACTGCGATGGAGCATGGACTGGCTACAGGGACTAAAGTAGGCCTGCAGACTAATAGTACCTTGAATCCTTGTTAGCGAGCGTTGTGTGGATCAACGTTGAGGATGCAGCATGCAGCCAAGGCTATGCACTGGTTCTGAGTTGCAGCGAGGCTGCAGTGTGAGGTCCTGTTCATAAATGTCGAGGATCCCATCAACAGGGTTTGTGATGGAAGGCTGGTGTAAGGGATGTGATGTGCAACTGAGGTGATAAGTCAATTCTGAAGAGTGGAAAAGCTGCAATGCTGAGTTTCGAAGTCATCCTTGAGGCTGCCATCGACAACATATGTGAGGGTCTGCTCCAAGGAAGTGTTGCGTGTTCTGATGGTGATGCGTCATACCAAAGATGCAGGATGCGGCAGCAATGCAAGTCTTTTGCAACGCGTTCAATCTACGCATCAGTGTCAATGCTTTAATTCTGTTGAATTGTGCTGATCCATAGAAGAGATGCGTCGGTTCTGCTGGCAGATGTGCTGCTCAGCAGAGGAGGCGCATAGTTCCACTAGTAGGAACCTCAGGCCCACTTCCAAGGGTCCAGGACTGGGGTGACAGCCCTTGGCAGGGCAGACCCACAGATGGCAGAGTCCAGGTGCAGAAGCAGAATTGTTGGAAGTCTGTTATGTCCCTGTGACTTCAGATCAGGAGGCCAGCCAACTATCCCTTGGAGTCACTCTAGGTTCTGGGTTCAAGACAGATGCAGGACCAGTCCTTCTCATCCAGGCAAGGGGGTAGCAGGCAGCAGGTCAGAAGAGTAGGAGTCCAGCAGAGTGCAGTCCATCAAAGTGAACTAAGTATAGGAAGTGGCTACAGCCGCTCATTGAATATTCACTACACTCTGCCTGGAGTGCCCCAGAATGCCATGCACGGGCATTATGTTGAATATTTTACTACTCGTGGTGCTCCAAGGAGGGGGAGGAGCATCACTAACAATGGATCAAAGTGTTGTCGGACTGCAGGACTAGCAGCCTCTACAGAGGTATTTAATAAAAAAATGTACAGTAAGGGCCTCATTACAACTTTGGTGTTTTTTTGGCAAGACCATTGTGGTGGTGGCCGCCAAAAGACCGCCATGTTAGCGGTGACCTGACCGCCATATTAAGAGTCACACAACAAAGTCTGCCAAAATACAGCCAAAATTCCGAAACTGCCAAGACACTGTAGGGCGGGAAAGAGGCGGTCCCACCACCTGCACCTCCACCTCGTCAAAGAACCTCTGATCATAGTACGATCCACAAATCATGAGAGCGGTTCTCCCATGGAGGAAAACCATTGGTGGCGTGAACCATGGCGGTCACCGCAGTACACCTATTGACTGCACTATATAACACACACTTTCACATCCCACAATTCTTTGCAGCTAAAATGCCAAACAAAGCCAGAGGAAAGCCAGAATAGAAAATATTAAAAAGCACACAAAAGACACCCCTACACATTTCACTCAGCGCTCATCCCACACCTGCACAACACACACAACACACAATTTAGCACCCCACACAGTATACAACCGTCACCCACAAACAACACAGCTCCCACACCTCATCACCTATCATTTTTTCACCCAATGTCTCACTACCTCACCATCTCGCCAACCACTACCATATCCCCTTGAAAACATCCACTTTTTACTGATGACGAGTTGAGGGTCATGGTAGATGAAATTACCTGAGTAGAGCCATACATTTTTGGAGCACAGGTCCAGCAAACATCAATAGCCGGAAACCTGAGTTGTGGCAAAGGATAGTCGACAAGGTGAATTCTATAGGCAGCTACCCACACCCCAAGGGAGGACATCAGGAAGAGGTGAAATTACCTCAGGGGGAAGGTCTGTTCCATGGCCCCCAGGCACCAGCTGGTGGTCCTCAAGACTGGCGGTGGACCCCCATCTCCTCTTCTCACTTTCACATCATGGGAGGAGAAGGTCTTGGACAGCCTGCATCCTGAGGTCCTGACAGGAATAACTGGGGAGTGGAGTCGGGTAAGTCACTACACCATTCATGCTACCAAAAACTTTGTATTGCATGCTCACTGATCACCTTTCTCCACCTCCCCACCTCAATGACTAAACCACCCACCACCCCTGTGTCCAAATGCACAAATACCCCACTCTGGCAAGTCACATGTCAACTAAACTCACCTGGGGACTCACTGTCTGTGTCTGGCATGGGTAGTAAAGGGACTTAAAACACTACAACTCCCAGCAGGCACTGTTCCACCTGTAAGAAAACCAGAACAGTGTGCTACAAGTGAAGTTACCTTGCATGTTGAATTAACAATCAAATCAACCCACCTGAATGCTCCACTATTGCACAGTATATGACAATGACAGCAATGCTATGACCCACTACCAGTACTATTACAAGCAAAACACAGCTATCGCTGTATTTCTTGCTAAACTGGCTTTTTAAATTACCATCCAAACAATGTCATGTACTCACCTGGGGTGGGCACTATATGAGAAACTGGATGTACTTGCAGTACACCCATACAGAGGCCCAGGTTAAATGGTAACTCCATACTGTTGGCCAGCTCTGTTACCATTGTGCATTGTCCAGCTGTTAGTTGACTCAATTATGCCATACACCTTACTAGGAGATAACTGTACATTGTCATGTCTTTACTCACATCAGATATAAGAGAATCCACAGTCATCTAGCCACCAACATACTCCAAGAGCTTGGAGCATGGTGTATGCAATTGCAAATCTCTGTGGTGTCCCACATACCTATACCCCAGATTTGGAAGCAACTCTCATTGTCATATCAGGGGATCATGTAAAGGCTTTGTGTGCATTTCACATAGCATGTCTAGTGGCCAAAGTTAAACATCACTTGTTGCATCACTTACAGCAACTGTGTGTTCCACTCCTCCTACAGGTAACCATGCCATTCACACCATGCAGAGGATACAGGACACTGACACTACCTCTCTGGATGAAGGCCCCAGTGAGGAAAACACCCCTAGATGTTTGGACAATGAGGATGAAGCTGGCCCATCTGGGACACCTGATTAGTCAACAACTGTGAGCCTCACCCTGCCCACATCCACTCCTCCCAGCCCTGTTGCATCTACATCACATGCAACCATTCAGCCCCCACCTTGGGTCCCAAGTGTCTACCATTGTGTGTCCCCCAGTACAGGTACCTAAGCCTCCTTTTGTGAACCCTGACAATGATCGACCTGCCACCAGTGGGTGTGGGCACATTGTGCCAGGGGCATGGGCACTTAGGGGTAGGGTGCATGGGAGGGATGGTGTGTGCCAGATGATGGGGCGGACACCACTGGTCAGGACACCATCTCCCAAGTCTTGGGAGCTTACCAACATTCCCAAAGCCTCCTGTGCCAGGAACTGACCATGATGGGGGAGAACAGAAACACCACCCTCTGTAGTTGAAGAACCTCCCCGCAACTGTGGACATCTACCCAGACATCCTGGAGGAGCAGATGCCAAGACCAAAACCACTGCCAAGAAGTGAACCTCTACTGATTGGTTCCCCTTGTGTGGCACAGATACACCCTGGTGACTGTTCTGATGCTATCTCCATTTTCCCGTGGTACAAGGACACTGGACTTGTGTTTCCATAAGGTGTAGCAGTTACCACGATGATTTCATTCACCATGACTGAACCTATCACTGTTTGTATTCTGTTATTTTTGATTCAAAACACTCATTTTGCTCTGCACTCCCAAATAAATACTACTTAACCACATATCATGAGTTAGTGTTATTTATCAACCATATACAACTGTCATGTATAACAAATCTTGCTCTACAATGTTTCTCTCAAATGTAAGACCTTTGTCATGGTCAACACACATGTACTGTATTGCCAGGCTGTATATTGCATTGACTAATTATTATGAACATTACACAAATCACTTGTATTGGATTTTCCCCACATAAAGATTTAGGGAATGCCAATGATCACATAGTGAATTACTGCTGCTAACTTCAGAATTTCGGACTCACTGTGCCACTGGATTCAAGTTAGCCTGGCTGATGAAGGGTGATACCTTGAAACCTGTCCCAGGATGCTTGTATCTGGTCTAGGAAGGACCTGGCCTGGCAGTTCGGGCTGGACTATTCCCATGGGGAAAAGGGTCAAGACTGATTTGCGTATGGATGGGTCCAAACTGGAGTGGCATGGTGAGCATAAGAATTGATGGACTAAACCCTGATCTGTGACCGGGGGTGAATGTTTGATTGGTTCTGTCCATCATTTGTGTTTGTTCACTTCAGAGTTTCGGCATAGGTGTCATACACTACCAACCCACAGACTTTTGAAGTTATGAACAAGTCAGTCTTTAACTATGCCAGGAGGCAAACATATTGGTTCAATGCATCATCAGTTAAACCCTTATCACATAACCATACCATAGCTCTCAAAGTAATAGACTTTCCAAGAAACAGACAGAGGTCAGTACTAATGTCCCCAATCATGGAACCTTCCACTTACCATGGTCAGGTAACTATAGGCTTGCATTCACCTATGTCAGTCTTCAGACACATGAACATTGGTCTGCAAAGAGGAAACACACTGACAGCTGCATACAAGCTAGTTTTCATCAAACAGAAACCATTATGATGTCACAGGGTCTCGATACTACATCATGACATATGTCAGAGGCAAATGAGCACACACATGGCACCATTGGTCCCACCTATAATACCAAACAGGTCTTTTGTATGGAATAGGACACTACCATCCCACTGTCCTGACAGTCTGGGCATATAACTTACATACCACAACTCTCATGCCAGACAGTACCTGGTTCAATCAATATTAACTTCACATGTCAGTCTGCAAATCCCATCTGCCTGCGGCACTGTCTGATATTGCCAAATGAGGATGAACCAATCAGTCAATCTGCAATCTGTAATTGACATACATAAGGCATAGGCCACATTGATATATATACATTACCCAGCAATTCAAATATACAAATGTAACTCTGAGTGTGCATTGTGAAAACATTAGACTATGTTTCTACCATGTCTGTACACAACTCCATGTAACAATCTGCATGCATATCTGACTCATGGGCTCTGGAGCCACTTAGGACCTCATTAATGTTCATAAAAATGACCTTATCTGGCCTTCCAAATCTCACCAATACCCCACTTAAGCACCTTAAATACCTCACATACCTTAAGTCAGGTGAAGTACTGATTGATGAGATCTGTCCTGATGACTCCAGCTTTATCATCATCATGCTCATCCTCAATTGGCAATTCTGCATTTCCACCTGCAGGATCTGCTGGTTCCCTCTAATCTGGTATGAATGATATCTGACGCCTCAGTACGAGGTTGTGGAGCATGCAGCAGGCAACAATAATTTGACATACTTTGGTTGGTGAGTAGAGGAGGGCTCCTCCAGATTTATCAATGCTAAAAAATCTTGCCTTCAGGAACCCAATAGTCTGCTCCATGACACAGCTTATCCTTCTGTGGGCCTCGTTGAAGCACACTTCCCATGGCGTGGCAGGGTACCTTACTGGTTTCAACAACCAAGGATGGTTTGGGTATCCAGAATCCCCGGTAAGGAAAAGTTACAACAAGCCAAACATAAATCTTGAACATCCACATATCTGGGAGCAGATAAAAGTTACAGACACACATGACATATATGACTTACCAACCAGCCAGGCCCTCCCTGTGTATTTTCGTGCCATTAGACATGGGATATTGCTGTTCCGCATGATGAAGAAAGCATGGACTGATCCAGGATACTTTGCACAAACATGTGATATGTAGAGATCAGCCAAGCAGACCAGACCACCTGGACACTGATGGAGTGGAAGTTTTTCCTGTTCCCATACACCTGTTTATTGGCATTTGGAGGAACCAAGGCTACATTGATGCCATCTATGGCCCCAACTACATGTGCAATGTGTCCCAAAGCATAAGAAATCAGCCTGTACATGGGCCAAATCTTCATATTGTGGAAATCAGATGTAGCTGTCCAGGTGTTTCAACAATGCAGCCAGTATAGCCTTCAAGACCAGACTGAACATAGGCTGAGGCATCCCTGCAGTTAGGGCCACTGTATTTTGAAAGGACCCTGTGGCCAGGATGTGTAGCACTGATATGACTTGTACAATGGTAGGTATGCTATTTGGATTACGAATGAGAGGCATCAGATCTGGCTCCAACTGACGACAGAGATCCATGATTGTCTGCCTAGCCAGGCAGTATATTTGAAGCACATGTCGCTCCTCCATGCTCTGCAGGTCTGCTAGTGGATGGTACACTGGAGGTTGTCTTGCTCTTCTCGTGCCAACATAACTATGCAGGACAACACCAGAATGTATGTCTATCACTCAATATATACAGCATAACTCTGAGCACAACTATGTCACATGTAACACTACATTTTGTCACATGAAACTGTGAAAACATTATATTCAGCACATACCTAGGCAACATTTGGCTAATAACTGTATTCAGACCCTCTAACCCCTATCATGTTCTTTACATGGAGAAACATGTCACTGACAGTAAATGTGACATTAACTTACTTAACATGGAGAACATATTTGGTACACCAATACTATTTTCAGATTGTCATTACTCTGCTGACAATACCATTTCATGTACATAACGCAGGATACATCAATGTATCCTCCTCTACATGATACATGCACATTTCTATATGTTTGCATAAATCCAGCAGTTAACACACAGTCGTAAATACGTTTTCACAGTTAGTGATGCACCTTTCAGAACCTTAGCATTCATATATGAGCCTTAAAATGGCAGCTGCCTGACCTACTATACCAGACATTAGGAAGTGACCAAACTAAGCTGGCGGAGGTCATCATGGCGGTAGGCAGATACAACTGGAGTGGACATTGACATTGGAACACATTGCTGCCTTTGGCGGACTTGAGCCAATGAAGATGTCCACCGATGGTGACGGTCCTGTACGTGGCAGATGTGACCACCATCTCATCCCTCACTTGACTCCTGACACTGCTGCCAGCAAGACCTCCATGACCTGAGCTGCTGTGTACTGCCTCTGGGAGCAATCATGCCATGTCCTACATGTGATAGGGCCCCTGCCTTCTCAGCTGCTGAGCTGGACAAGCTTGTGGAGAAGATCCTACTCCTGTATGAACAGCCCTATGGTGCACCAGATGAGCAGGTAAGTGCAATGCAATGCAAATATTTGAAATGTTGAGTGTATGATGATGCTCAGGAAATGTGGTTGAATGAAGGATTGGGGTAGTATGTGTGAGTAGATGAACATGTGCACATGTGCATAGATAGATTCTGAGTCCTGGTTTGTAGTAGTGAGTGTGTGATGTATGTACCCTGACCCACCTACAGACAGTAGTACATGATAATTGAAGGTGGTGCAAAAATACTTGTACAGATATACCGTGTTTAAGGACATGCTTGTGGTCTGGTCATGTGTTTCTAGCCGACACCTGGTGCTGGATATGCATGTTGCATGCCTGACTCAACTTTACACGTGGCCTGACTGCAGGTGGTCATTCCACATAGAAGCAGAAGTTGGAGGAAGTATGTGTATGGCTACTTGCATAAATTCTGTTTTCACCCTTCTTGTTTTGGTGTGGTGCATGTGTACATGACTTTCTCCTTTTTGTCTGTGTCATCCATGCAGGTCAACGTCCATCTGAAAAAAGGAATTTGGGGCCATATTTATACTCTGGTTGCGCCGAATTTGCGTCGTTTTTTTCGACGCAAATTCGACGCAGAACTAACGCCAACTAACGCCATATTTATACTCTGGCGTTAGACGCTTCGGGCGCCAAAGTGCCCGGAGTGTGCGTCATTTTTTAGCGTGAACCCCTTCCTTGCGTTAATGATATGCAAGGGAGGCGTTCCCGTCTTAAAAAATGACTCCCAGGCCTTTACGTGGTATTTATACTCCCGGGCAAAAGAGACGCCCGGGAGTGGGCGTGGCCAAAAACGGCGCATTTGCGCCGCTTTTTAACGCCTGGGTCAGGGATGGCGTTAAGGGACAAGTGGGCTCAAAATGAGCCCAGAGTGCCCTCCCCTGCCCCCAGGGACCCCCCCTGCCACCCTTGCCCACCCCAGGAGGACACCCAAGGACGGAGGGACCCATCCCATGGACATTAAGGTAAGTTCAGGTAAGTATTTTATTTTTTATTTTTTGTGGCATAGGGGGGCCTGATTTGTGCCCCCCTACATGCCACTATGCCCAATGACCATGCCCAGGGGACAGAAGTCCCCTGGGCATGGCCATTGGGCAAGGGGGCATGACTCCTATCTTTACAATGATAGGAGTCATGTTGATGGGGGATGGGCGTCGAAAAAAAATGGCGCAAGTCGGGTTACGACGATTTTTTCGACGTAACCTGACTTGCCCCATTTTAAGACGCCCATACGCCATTTTCCCCCTACGCCGGCGCTGTCTGGTGTACGTGGTTTTTTTCTACGCAAACCAGGCAGCGCCGGTCTGCTTGCGCCGGCTAACGCCATTCCATAAATACGGCGCCCGCATGGCGCTTCAGAATGGCGTTAGACGGCGCTAAATTTTTTGACGCTAAACTGCGTTAGCGCAGTTTAGCGTCAAAAAGTATAAATATGGGCCTTGGTGTGCCATTGCCAAGAAAGTGCAACCGTGGGAGCCCACAGCCGTCGGAGCATCCTCTGTAGGAAACAGTGGAAGGACCTAAGACGCTGGGCCTGGAAGACCACAGAGGCCTGACATTTCACATGGCATAGATGCTACGTTTACTCAGAGCTGTTAGAAGGTGAAGCCCTTTTCTAAGTGAGGGCTGTACATTGGTCCTTGTAATGTATCATCTGAGTGTATCGTCTGAGTGGTCACCGTACATTTAGGTAACCACTGCGGTATTGCTAGATTCCTATGGGGTCACATACATAGATATTAGAGCTATCAATTTTAGTATTATGTACATGTTCTGTACGTGGGAAATGGCTAACAGCTATTTCCTTAGCCATAGTGTTGTAGGCATGATAAATAGGTCAATACAGCTTCTTAAAAGTAACAATCTTCACTGTTTTTTGCCAACATTATGTGTACAATGTAAGGTTGTGTCATGAATCAACATTGTAATGTGTCTCAATCACACCTTCATTTACCATTATGGATATGTTTTCAATGCTTTTTGTATGGAAACCTATTGTTTGCACTGACAACATTGTGGTGCAGGTGTGGTAGATCACATTCACATGTGGGTGGACTGGTATGTCTAGTTAGGCATTTGGCTTGCATCAAGGTGTAGGTCCCTATCATAGTAGCCTCAGATGTTTTTGTCATTGATATTTTCTAAAAATATAAATCCAAACAGATGTAAGACTAGTCATGTCTGATGTGTGGCTAGAGATGTTGCCACTCAGTCATTGTGCTATTGATGTTGCCACTTATCTTGATACGTTGAACTGAATGTCACCATCATACACATGACAGGTGGCCACTGTATTGAAAGAGTAGGCATACTACCTCTGATTGTGTGTGGGTAAATGCTCTGGGCTAAATTGCCCCTTATAAGTGTGTAAGATTGTTCACAGAAGGACAATGGCTTAGATGCGTAGGTCCACAAAGTATGTCTCATCCTTTAGTACATCACTATTGGTACATGTGATCAGTCTCTATCATACTCCAAATCTGGATATGCCAAATAGAGTAGTTGAATGTTTGCTAATATCTTGACAAGACCATGTCCACTCACCTTAATTCCAGGTTCCGCTGGAGCAAAGAGAATAAAACCCTCACCCCTAAACACTAGTCTCTCGTATCTGAAATGAACAGGGAAGGAGCGAATATCCTCTGGGGGAAAGGGATAGGGAACAGGGATTTGGGAAGGGAAGAGAAACAAAACACTGGTTCACGAAGGAGCATCACTGTTGTTCTAAGAAAGTTGCCTCAGGGCTTGGTGCAGGAATTCTAAGACCAAAAAATAAGCAAAAGCAAAAGAACTACAAATATCACAGAGTCTTTCAGCAAAATAACAATAATTATTATCATTCGATTGGGCAATCACCAAGTCTTTCAGCAAAGTCTCAATAATTATTAGCGCTCGATTGCTCAACTATTAAGCACGCTTTTGTAACTTGCAACAAAATCGTTATAAAATCAAACTTATGAATTTGTCTTTTGTTATTTTCACACAATAGACTTGCTGCAAAACAATCATAATAAATGTTTAAGTTTGCATAGATATCAAACAATGCTTTCAGGAGTTCACAACACTTAACTTCAATGCTGCTTTTAAAAATACTTCTCAAGCTGTCTTTGGAAAAGAGTCTTGTATCACGGGTTTCTCAGCATCAACGTATGTCTTTCATAATACACCAAAAGGTCACTAACCTCAAGAAGGCTGAAAACAGGGAGACAAGCGGGGAATTACTCATGAACTGACTTCTCCAGGTATGTTTCGATTATTTGAGGAAGATGGAATACTGCTCATAAATTCTTCCGCCGCTGCAAAGGTAATCCACTCCAGAGAGGGAAGCTCTGATGAAGCCTCACACTGAAAAGACGACTCCTGAAAAAATCACGGAACTCCAGCTGAATGTCACGGTTTCGGACGGGGCTGCTCAGGACTTTGGTTGGGTCACCCCTTGAGGTCACCGAATATCCTAAAGAGGTAGTGTACTGGGGCAGAAGAGCAGCTAAAGGCATACACGGAAAGGACAGCTATGGATAGGCACAGGAAACAGGAAAGTAAAAGCAGAGCAACCCTTGTGTGAACAAACAGGAAACGGATTACCAGTGGACAAACACGCTGGGGTTGTACACAGAGTAAGGCGCAGAACCTCCCACAGTGACAGGGAATCTCAATGCCTCTGTGCAGTTTGCTCTTACAGATAGTCACCCTGCCAGCCCCATAGAAAGGAGGCAGCAGAAGTGATTCTGTCTCTGGACCCTAGAGCACAAACAAGGATAGTACTTACATACACAGGACACGCTCTTGTGGGTCCAGCTGGAAACACAGTGGCGATTCCTGAGAAAACAGCAATAGCACACTGTCACTGTTAGGCACGAAATACAACGTATAACACTGGACAAGGATGGGGGCTGGAATTGCCTCCTGGAAACCAGGAGCCAACCCCAGTACACAGGAGGACACGTATACACTGGTGAAGACTGATAGAACACTTACCAGACACAAAGAACCAAGAAGAAACAGAAACAGAAGGGAACAAACAAAGAGGCAGAGGCAAGAACTAGGAACAGGCTCAGGCTGAAGCAAAGGTGGGTCTAGGACTTGAAAACAGGGCGCAAACTTCTGGCTGGGACAGACAGAGACAGGACTGGGAAACAGAGAACAGGCTCTGGCTGGAACAGGCAAGGACAGGACTGGAATACAGGGAGTAGGAAATGAGCAGTAAACAGGACTGGGAAACAGAGAGAAGGTTCAGGCTGAAACAAGGCAGGAGCAGGGCAGAGAAACAGGGAGCAGGCTTTGGAAGAAACAAACAGGTACAAGGCTAAGAAGTAGGGAGCAGACTCTGGCTGGAACAATCAGGAGCAGGGCAGAGAAACAGGAAACAGGATCAGGCTGGAACAGAACAGGAACAAAACTGGAACACCATCCGACAAGGGGTCTGTAACACAAAGGAATTGAAGTCCGATGCACGACGGGGAGCTTGAGGAAATGGCTGCTTATAAGCAGTTCCAAGCTGGGCTGCACAGGAGAGGTTTCAGGTGTGTGTGGTTTCGGACACTTGCAAGTCCTGGAGGAGAGGATCCAGTGAAAAGGAGCAACTGGATTTCTCCCATTGAAAACAATGGGAAACAGAATCCGGGTTGTCCTGACTACCAAGCAGTGCATTATGGGATTTGCAGTCCCAAGAAGCAAATGTAGTCCTACACAAGTGTACCATGGAAAAAAGAGAAACAAACAGGAGTCAGCAAGGGACTCTAGATAGGTGTTCAAGGTGATTCCCAGGCTTCTGACAGTCCCCTTACAGCGCCCCCTGGAAATGGAACGACTGAGTCGTAACAGTATACCCCCTCCCACCAGTCTGCTCAAGAAGAGAAGGCGATCCTTTGGCTGGAAAAAGTTGAAGAGGAAAAGCCACAGCAAGAAAATCCAACACCAACCTTGGTGGATAAGTTTACAGTCCTGCCATAGGTGAAACTTCCAATGAGCAAAGCATGTATTAATACCCATATGGGCTCCGATGTCTTTCCTCTCTATTGTTCGATTGATATGGGATGAGTGCATGGAGTTGGTTTCTGGTGAAGTAGATTCAGGAGCAAGGAGATCTGGAATGGCATTACGGGCGGTTATCTTTAGGACTTTAGTTTCCTGTTCAGTACTGTCTTCTTTGGAGGACATAATTGGCGTATTAGTAAGGTCTGTAACTCCTTCCGACAAGCAGGATATGTCTGTTTCTGCAGCACTATTTGCATTGATTGTGGTCTGAGGCTTGCAAAGCATAGAAACTTGGGAGACATGGGTAACTGGTGTTCTCAAGGTGAACATGAAATATTCAGAATTTTCTTTAGTTTTGGATGACTTTGGAGTATCAATCACAGGATCAACAAGAGTTTTTAAGTCATTAGAAACTGGATTAACATCTGAAAATGTAGAAGTTCCACAAGCTAATTCTTTAGGGTGATCTTCAGACAAGACTGAGATTTCTTCATTGCAAGTGCTCTGTGGTGCATTTGTGGTATCAGAAATGGTTTCTTTGCAAATCGTTTCTACTACAAGTAGTTGATCTTCAACTCTGTTAACACTGAAAGGTTGTTCTTTGGATTGAAATAGAACTGGAGTCTCTTCAGAAATCGCCTCTACATTGTTATCTACATTTTCAGCTTTAGCCTCTGAATTGATGATGGTTTCTTGCAATAAAACACTAAGAACAGTACTTATCATCAGATCTTCGAATACAAGATTCAAATTCAAGTCTTTAGTTTTAGTGGGAAAT
Organism: Pleurodeles waltl; assembly: GCF_031143425.1. NCBI lineage: Eukaryota > Metazoa > Chordata > Amphibia > Caudata > Salamandridae > Pleurodeles > Pleurodeles waltl. The sequence continues at coordinate 1,369,131,511 of NC_090445.1, forward strand.
ATTACATCTTTCAGTACTTGAGCTTCAGTTTCAGATTGCTGGTTTTTAGGAGTCTTTAGTTTCAGGGACACAGCAGGTGACATCAGTGTGGCTGGTTTTACTGCAAGATCAGATACCGGTAGTTCAAAGATCTGTTCTTCACTAACTGTTGTGCTGGAAACAGGATACACAGTGGCAAGGAACAGTAAGTCAGGATCAGTGGTTGAGGCTGCAACTGTGTCCAGTTCTAGGAGAAGGCTCTCATTTCTTATGACAGGCTGTTTAGTTTCAGATTGCTGGCTTTCTTCCTTGTCTGAATTCTCCACGGTTTGCTTTGACACAGAAGAGATTTTTAAACTTTCTGAGAAGTCCATTACATTCTTAGTAATTGCGGGTATTTCTTCATGGTCAGAAAAATCCATTAGTTCACTTGAAACAGGAACTGTCTCTTCATTATCTGAAAATTCTATGATATTGTTTGAAAGGGCAGGAGTATCCCCACAATCTGAAAATTCTGGTGTGTGCGCGCCATTTGAACAGCACTATCTGCAGGTTTGTTTACGGCAAGGCAGGAACCACTGTCATCACTAGATTCAGATTCTTCAACACTATTGCACAACTTGCCATTAACCTCCAGAAAAGTCATATCTTGGTTTCTTAAGATGCAGCTATTGGAGTCTGCATCAGAACTCTCTTCTTCCTTTGGCTTTATTTGTTCTGATAGAGGGGCTGAGACACTTCCTTCTGAAGACTCTGATCCATCCTTTGAATCAAGAGGTGTCAAATCTCTCAGAGATGACAGTGATTCAGTCAACTGCACAGGGATATTCTCTGGAAAACTACAAGCTGAGAGAGAGTCTGAAGAAGAGGCTGATATATTTATAACTGGAGCAGTCTTTTGACATTCATTCATAGCAGGGAAAATCTGCTTTATAGCAGTCTTTGGAGAGGCACATGAGGTAGCATACTGTTCTTTAAGCCAAAACTGGTGATCATTTTCTTTTTTCAGGTTTTCAAATTGCCTTGCAGTAGTTTCCATCAGCTGCTCTGTTACTTCTTCTACCTTACAGATAAACAGAATGTCTGGTTCTGCCAACAGTGAAATATGCATTGATGAAAAGAGCCCACGGGCAAGATTTCTAGTGTATGTTATAACATATTCATCATAGAAGTCCAATATCTGCCTTTTAATCTGCCAAAACTGCTCTTTTAGTGTGTGTATGTCCATATTGTTTTCAAACCCACTCAGAATAGAAAAGGGTTCAGCAGAGTTTTTAGGGATTGAGACTGGTGTATTATCATCTAGTTTGGGAAGAGCACAAGCCTTATGAGTGGAACTAAGGAATCCCACAGTCTTTACTGATCCATTTGATACAGGTTCTATCCTGCTGACTTGAAAGCACTGAGGGACTGGTAGATCTTTACACGAGTCAGCACAACACTTAGGAATTGAGACTGATGTACTGTCATCCAATTTGGGACGAGCACAAGCCATTTGAGTTGAACTAAGGAATCCCACAGTCTTTACTGATCCCTTAGATACAGGGTCTAGCCTGCTGACTTGAAAGCTCTGAGGGACTGATAGGTCTTTATAAGAGTCAGCACTGCACTTTGAATTCTGAGAAACTGGCCTAGATGGGCTGAAGCACTCAACAGAAAACAAGGGAATCCCTAGTGTGGCTTCTTGAACAGTGTCAGGGTTCTTTGTTTTGACGGAGTCCTGGAAGTGAATTTGGGATGCACTAGCATGAGGCGAGGAATTAACCATCTTTTCTTGAGAGTAAACGTCTTGTGCAGAAGTAGCAAAAGCACTTCCACGGTTATGAACATTCTTACTGGCTTCAGCTAATAGATACTGCAAAAACTCATTACGTCCTTGTAATTCTTCTACAGACAGGGACTGGGGGTCATAGCCACAAATAATATAATAGTCTATCATTGAAAGATTAGCAAGCCACTCAGTATAGTACTGAACTTGCAAGTTATGGTTTTCTTTAACAAGTCTATCCTTTAAACTAAGGTCTTTTTAGAGGATTTCAGAGAATGTATAGGCTTAGAAAGGGGTGTCTTAACATGATAGGAAAGCATTTTAGGTCTGTGTGTGCCTTTACTGCCTGGGGAGCTTGACATTTTTGGTTCGTGCATTCTGTCACGGTTTCGGACAGGGCTGATCAGGACTTTAGTTGGGACACCCCTTGAGGTCACCGAATATCCTAAAGAGGTAGTGTACTGGGGCAGAAGAGCAGCTAAAGGCATACACGGAAAGGACAGCTATGGATAGGCACAGGAAACAGGAAAGTAAAAGCAGAGCAACCCTTGTGTGAACAAACAGGAAACGGATTACCAGTGGACAAACACGCTGGGGTTGTACACAGAGTAAGGCGCAGAACCTCCCACAGTGACAGGGAATCTCAATGCCTCTGTGCAGTTTGCTCTTACAGATAGTCACCCTGCCAGCCCCATAGAAAGGAGGCAGCAGAAGTGATTCTGTCTCTGGACCCTAGAGCACAAACAAGGATAGTACTTACATACACAGGACACGCTCTTGTGGGTCCAGCTGGAAACACAGTGGCGATTCCTGAGAAAACAGCAATAGCACACTGTCACTGTTAGGCACGAAATACAACGTATAACACTGGACAAGGATGGGGGCTGGAATTGCCTCCTGGAAACCAGGAGCCAACCCCAGTACACAGGAGGACACGTATACACTGGTGAAGACTGATAGAACACTTACCAGACACAAAGAACCAAGAAGAAACAGAAACAGAAGGGAACAAACAAAGAGGCAGAGGCAAGAACTAGGAACAGGCTCAGGCTGAAGCAAAGGCGGGTCTAGGACTTGAAAACAGGGCGCAAACTTCTGGCTGGGACAGACAGAGACAGGACTGGGAAACTGAGAACAGGCTCTGGCTGGAACAGGCAAGGACAGGACTGGAATACAGGGAGTAGGAAATGAGCAGTAAACAGGACTGGGAAACAGAGAGAAGGTTCAGGCTGAAACAAGGCAGGAGCAGGGCAGAGAAACAGGGAGCAGGCTTTGGAAGAAACAAACAGGTACAAGGCTAAGAAGTAGGGAGCAGACTCTGGCTGGAACAATCAGGAGCAGGGCAGAGAAACAGGAAACAGGATCAGGCTGGAACAGAACAGGAACAAAACTGGAACACCATCCGACAAGGGTCTGTAACACAAAGGAATTGAAGTCCGATGCACGACGGGGAGCTTGAGGAAATGGCTGCTTATAAGCAGTTCCAAGCTGGGCTGCACAGGAGAGGTTTCAGGTGTGTGTGGTTTCGGACACTTGCAAGTCCTGGAGGAGAGGATCCAGTGAAAAGGAGCAACTGGATTTCTCCCATTGAAAACAATGGGAAACAGAATCCGGGTTTTCCTGACTACCAAGCAGTGCATTATGGGATTTGCAGTCCCAAGAAGCAAATGTAGTCCTACACAAGTGTACCATGGAAAAAAGAGAAACAAACAGGAGTCAGCAAGGGACTCTAGATAGCTGTTCAAGGTGATTCCCAGGCTTCTGACAGTCCCCTTACAGCGCCCCCTGGAAATGGAACGACCGAGTCGTAACACTGAATTGGAAACAACTGCGAGAGAAGGAAGACTCAAAGCCAAGCACAGGCAACACCTTGGCAGTTCTATTTATAGACTGGTGTGCTGGTGATGAGTCATCAGACACATGCTGGTGATGAGTCATCAATCAAGAGGGGTGTGGATGCTGTGCTGGTGATGAGCCATCAGACGCATGCTGGTGATGAGTCATCAAACACTTCTGATGATTCATAGGAAGGAATTTGATGTCTCCATAAACCGCTGGGCGCACAGTTCACAAATGGAACAACCCTTGCTTTTATTAATATAAACAAACATGCAATGTAATATTCAGTCTTCAGACGGAAGATCATTCTCCTCACAAGTTACAGTGAAGAGCTGTGCTGTAAACACATTCATGACATGTATTATCTTTTTTCATACATGCTGATTTATTTTGTGAGAGAGCAGCAAGAAGCATGTGTGTGTGAGTGTGAGTCCTAAGTGAGGGAGCAGCAAGAAGTGTGGGTGTGTGAGTGCGAGTCCTAACATTTCCATTGTGAAGGTTGTGAAATGTTTCTGACTTGTATGCCACATGCTGTCTTGTGTTTAGCATATGATAAGGTCCCTTTCCTGGTACATGACATCTGGTCAAATTGTAATTATGTGTAGCTTTTGTGTCTGTGATCTGTGGACATCAATATTACCACTATTTCCCATAGGATGATTGTTGGTTGACTATGTTTCTGTGGATAGGGAGCCAGAACACGTGGCCAAGTCAGCTTGTCATGGAATGGTTAGTGTGATAGCTCTACTGATATAATGGTAGCATAGGTGTGAGATAGGTGGCTTAGCTGGTGTGTTGCATTGTTGTTATAGAGGGTTGTACATTGTATCTTGTTGTGACATGATGTTGGCACTAAACCGGTTCTACCTGGGGGTGTAGTACAACTAGATGTGATATTAATGATGAGTACAGTGTGATGTTGGTATTACGAAAAGAATGTGATGATCCTACCTCTCTTTTTGTTTTCCAGCATCAGGATCAGTAGGCGAAGGAGACGGGGCACAGCCGAGTGGGGAAGCTGCTGGCCATGGGACTTCCAGTCATGAGAACACCGAGAAACCCAGTGGCCTGGAGGGCGAGGGGAGTTCCATAAGGGAGACAGGATCCACTTCATCATCATCGGAATCCTCCTCTAATGGACACTCCCTGGCAGTGATTAACCCATCTGGGACCACCCCAGCATCATCTCTGTCCACCCCCCCTTTCTATCACCACCCTCCCTGTAGCTCCCCACCTAGTTGGCCTTGCCCACTCACCCAAGAGGGCAGGTGTCTCCTTTGTTGCAGGCACGTCTGCCCCAGCCCCTGTTAGCCCTGATGCCCTCAGTGAGGAGGCTACTGACCTCCTGATGTCTATCTCTGTGGGTCAGTGGACCACTGTGAAAACCATCAAGGGACTGGCAACTCAGATACAACAGAGTAATGCACTCCTGGAGGGCATTCACTGTGCACTGGCTGGTCTACAGAGATCATTTAAGGCTCTGGCCTCCACACTGATGGCAGCCAGTCACTCTTTGTCTCCCGTCCCCCCTCCACCTTCCTCTTCCCAATCTCCCTTCCCCAACCCAGCCAAAGCACACAAACAGACAGGCATGCATCCACCTCAACATCCAAGGGTAGCAAACACAAACCAAAGCACCACAGGACACCTCACCAACATACACACATGAAACACACACCTGCACACACAGCAACAGTCACAACCTGCCCTGACACCCCCACCACCACGGACAGCACACCTGACACACCAGCAGACACCACACCAACATTCACAGATCCAGTCACTATACCTATTCTACCCGCAGACAGCACCCCATCAGACCCTCAGACATCCACTCCAGTCACCACACCTGCAGACACCACAACCACTGATACTCCTACATGCAGCACATCCAACATACCGGCAGTCACCACCCCAACAGAAAGCCATGCACCCACCACGGCACTCTTCAGCGCCTCCACCACTCCTCAGCCCAAGACACATAAACACCCTCACTCACCTTCTCAACAGACACCCACCACCCAGAAGCATACCTCCCACAAACACGCACCCAAGACATCCATACCAACATCTCATATATTCACTCCCTCTCCCTCTACACCCAAAATCTTTTGCTATGACCGTCCCTGAGTGTGTACAAAAGCTTTCCTTTCTGAGAGTGATCTTCTCCCTACTCCTCTCTCTCCTGTGAGACCCACTAAACATTCAATTTCCCTCCCCAAGGCCATCCATCCACCTCCAAAACCTCCCCTACCACCTGCCAGTACCCATGCCCCTCTCCCTGCCAAGAAGTTGACCCCTCCCAAGAAGACCCAACCCTCCCCAAGGCTAAACCAACACCCCCAAGCCGAATCCCAAACCCTCCCCTCCCAAGCCTAAGCTCAAACCCCCACCCCTCCACCACCAACCCCAGATCATCTCTGAGGTGCCTGCCTGCCCCCTTGATGCACCTGTGGAGGTTAAATGGCAGTCAGGAGTCAAGTGGGGGCACCATGTGGTGCCTTTGACAATTTTGTATGCCTTTGTTATTGGTCTGGCTAATAGCCGTGAGTTTCACTATTTATACATTTAAATAATATTAAAAATACCAACCAGTTGTTGGTTTTGAGATTACATCTTTATCCTGCATTTCCTTTCCTAGGCTAAAGTTGTTCCTGGCTGACATTGGTTGTATGTGAGTATTTGCGTGTGTGTGGTGCCTGTGCTTCCAGTATTGTATAGGCAGTTTGTGAGGGTGTGTGCAGTGCTTTTGTCCCTCAGATGTGTTGTGTGATGGGAAAGTGTTTGTTGCAGACATGTTGTTGCCATGGTATTGTGTGGTGTGTGTGTTGACATGTGATTGTTGTTGTGGTGTGTGGCTTTGTGTGCTTTGACTGTGTGAGTGCGTGTGTATATTGTGCATGGTATGATAGGTACGATGTGCTGTGTGATTTGTGATGTGTGTGGCGATTAGTAAGTTGTGTGACTGTGCAATTAATTGTGTTTATTCCCTGTTGGTCGTACGTTGTATTGTATGTGTAATGTGTCTCTGAGTAGTGTATTTTGTGAGTGCTTGTCAATGTGTTAACAATTGTGCTGTTGTGGTATTGTTGTGACGTGTTGTGGTGTTGTATGGTATTGTATGAGACTGGGCTTATACTGTGTTGCTGTGCAAAAGTGTGTGTTTTTGACGTGTGGTGTGTGTGTGTGGTGGCTGTACTGTGTGTGCTGTGTATGTGTGGGTGTCTTTGTGGCTATCTGTGAGTGTGCGTGTCAGTGTACTGTTACATGTGATTGTAGCCCTCGCACCCCCATCCCTATGGTATGCAATGTAAGTGTACAGATTTTGACAACCAACAACAGTAAGAGGTGAGTGTGTGCACTTACGGTTGCTGTCGGCATCAGCGGCGAAGATTCTGTAGTCTTTTGTCGAGCAGGAGCAGAGGAATGATGCCTAGTTCTGGTTCCATGGCAGCTCTGGACGAGTATGGCTTCCTGAAGGTGAGTGTCTCCTTTTATATAGTTCGTTTCCACCTGGGTTTCCTGGGTTTGTCTGATGGCAGTGGAATTCTTGGTGGTGTGCAGCCTTCTAAAATGTCTGGCGGAAACATGGTCTCCTCCATTCTGCTGGTGCCTTCAGTCGTCTGACAGCAGTGGCAGTGCCGGCAGTGCTTTGGCTGTATTCCGTTTGGATTACAGCCAATGTCATAATTTGGGGGTCTTCTCTGCCTGCCCGTAATATAAGTGCTTTATTGACAATTTCATTAGCAAACATGTAACACATGTGAATGGTTATATTGATAATGAATGCATTTCAATAGGATTGTTTATTTCATTGGTTCTAATGATAGATCCTAACTTGTGGGCACTGTTGGTAGCCATATAGTGACCTCTTGACAAAGCCAATGGGACTATTTTTATATGGATGTGGTGACTTCCTGGCATTGCAAGTAGGCCTGCTTCATATAAAATAACACACCTTTATACTGTGATGGTGTTTCTGATGTTTGGTGGGGTTATTATGATTCTGGGGTCCAGGACCCTCTAGGGGCCAAGTGTGATTTGAAGGTATCACCATCTGCCTTAATGCATAGTAATTAATAGTGAGTGTGTAATAAATGTAATAAACATACGTTTCCTTTTTACAAGAAAGACCACAAACTGGACAATGATACCTGTGGAATCAGAAAAGGAATAAAAAAAGTGGGGTGGAGGGTGTCTGTTGGGGTTGGGAGTGCTTTATAGGTTGTTCGCTGCAGAGAGGTGCCTGCTGAAGCAGGAAAGTGACTCAGTCACTCCACAGGAGATTCCTTCAGTTCTTCTGGTGCAGGCTGAAGATAGGCAGTCCTCGGAGAATGCAAGACCTGGAAACTGCTGCAGTTACTGGCAGAAGCTGAAGATACAATGTTGCAGAAGTCGTCTTTGCTTCTTTGTTACAGTTTGCAGAGTTCCTGGAGGGTTCAGCTGCGGTTCAGTCGGTAGAAGATGAAGTAAAGGATGCAGAGGATTCCTGCTGGAGTCTTGCAATCTGAATCTGAAGAAACACCCAGAAGAGAGACCCTAAACACCCCTGAAAGGGGGATTGGTCACCTAACCAGGTAAGCACCTATCGGGGGAGGGCTCTGACGTCTCCTGCTGGCACTGGCCACTCAGATGCTCCCAGAGTGCCCCACCACCTTGGAATTCAAGATGGCATAACCCAGGGACACTCTGGAGGAGCTCTGGGCACCACCCCTGGGGTGGTGATGGATACAGGAGTGGTCACTCCCCTTTCCTTTGTCCATGTTCACGCCAGAGCAGGGACTAGGGTCCCTGAAATGGTGTAGACTGGTTTATGTAAGGAGGGCACCATCTGTGCCCTTCAACGCATTTCCAGAGGCTTTGGGAGGCTACACCTCCCATGCCTGTGACACCTATTTCCAAAAGGAGAAGGTGGAACACCCCTCTCCCAAAGGAAATCCTTTGTTCTGCCTTCCTGGGCCTGAGCTGCTCAAGCAACAGGAGGGCAGAAACCTGTCAGTGAGGTGGCAGCAGTTGGGCTGCCTGGAAAACCTCAGAAGGTTGGTATGGCAGTACTGGGGGTCCACTGTGGAGCCCCCAGAGTGCATGGGATTATGAAGCTAATACTTGAATCAGTATTGGGGTACAATTCCCAGTTGTTAGACACCTTACATGGCCATATTCAGGGTTACTATTGTGAAGCTGGACATAGGTATTGACGTATGTCCAGTGCACCTGCAAAATGGTGTTCCCACACTCACAAAGTCGAGGAAAATGGTCCTGGACGATGTGGGGGCACCTCTACCAGTGCCCTCTCACACAGGTACTTTGCACCCAGCCTTCAGGGTTGGAAGGCCTGACATCTAAGTAACTTATAAGTGACCTGGTGCAGTGATAATGACTGTGAAGGGTGCATGCACCATTTCATGCAGGCTTCAATGGCAGTCCTGTCCTGTAGAAGCCTTTGCATGGGCTCTCTATGGGTGGCAAAAGTAATTCTGCAGCCCATAGGGATCCCCTGGAACCTGAATGCTCTGGGTACCTAGGTACCATATACTAGGGACTTATAAGGGGGACCAGTATGCCAAGTTGGAGTGAAATATTGAGTAACCAGTATATAGTGATCAATTTAAAACCAGAGAGAGCATAAGCACTGGGGTCCTGGTTATCAGGACTCCAGTGGCACAGTAGTCAAGCATACTTTCAAAAACAGTGAAACATACAAGATAAGCAAGCCATAAACCATAAGCACTGGCGTCCTGGCTAGAAGGATCCCAGTGACACAGTCAAAACACACTGACATCAGGCAGAAATTGGGGGTAATATGCCAAAAAGAGGGTACTTTCCTACACCCCCCCCCACCAAACGAGGGACAATAAGGCTAACCTTGCTGAGATGAGTCTTCATTGTCTAAGTGGAAATATCTGGAGAGTCCATCTGCATTGGAGTGGTTACTCCCAGGTCTATGTTCCACTGTAGAGTCCATCCTCTGTAGGGAAATGGACCACCTCAAAATTGTAGGGTTGTCACCTTTCATTTGTTTAAACCATAAGAGAGGGATGTGGTCTGTCTGAACTATGAAGTGAGCACCAAACAAGTAGGGTCTTAGCTTCTTCAGGGTGCAGACCATAGCAAAGGCCTCCCTCTTTATGGCTGACCAATGCTTTTCTCTAGGGGTCAACCGTCTACTGATAAAAGTAACAGGTTGATCCTGGCCCTCCGAGTTTAGCTGTGATAACTCTGCCCCAACCCCTACCTCAGAAGCATCTGTCTGGACAATAAACATTTTAGAATAGTTTGGGCTTTTCAGGACAGGTGCAGTACACATAGCCTGCTTAAGCGCCTCAAAAGCTTTTTGACAGCCGGCTCTCCATAATACCTTCTTGGGCATTTTCTTGGACATGAGGACATTAGGAGGGGCAGCAATGGAGCCATAGTTCTTAATGAACCTCCTGCAGTACCCAGTGAGATCAAGAAAGGCTCTGACCTGGGTCTGAGTAGTACGGGGAGACCAGTCTTAAATAGTATGTATTTTCCCCTGCAATCTGTTCTCCACCAACTAGGTGCCCCAGATAAACTGCCTTCCCCTGCCCTATCTGGCTCTTTGAAGGCTTGATAGTGAGGCCTGCCTTTTGCAGGGCCTCCAAACCTTTCCACCGGTGGACCAGGTGGTCATCCCAGGTGGAGCTGAATACAGCAATATCATCTAGATATGCTGCACTGAAAGATTCCAGACCTTGGAGGACTGTATTCACCAGCCTTTGGAAAGTGGCAGGTGCATTCTTTAAACCAAAGGGCTTAACTGTAAATTGGTAATGCCCTCCAATGGTAGAGAATGCAGTTTTAGGGTTAGCATCTTCTGATAGCGTGATCTGCCAATACCGTGCAGTCAAGTCAAAAGTGCTCAGATACTTGGAAGATGCCAGTGTATCTATCAGCTCATCTGCCCAGGGTATAGGATGAGCATCAGTCTTGGTGACTGTATTGAGCCCTCTATAATCAACACAAAACCTCATATCATGTTTCCCATTTTGAGAATGAGGCTTTGTACTAGCGACACTGGGCTGTCCCAGGGGCTATCTGAGTGCTCAATCACTCCTAAGTCCAACATCTTTTGAACTTCAGATTTAATGCAGTCCCTTTTCTTGTCAGGCTGTCTATAAATCATATTTTTGACAGGCAAACTGTCTCCAGTATCTATGGTGTGTTCACACCAAGTGGTCTGACCAGGTGGGCGAGAAAATAGCTCAGAAAATTGACCTAGGAGGTTCCTGCAGTCCTCCTTTTGCTCTCCTGTAAGGCAGTCTGCTAGGACAACTCCTTCCACTGAGCTATCAGCTGCAGTGTTGGAGATGAGGTCAGGGAGAGGGTCACTCTCTTCCTCTTGCCCATTATCAGTGGCCATGGGGAGGGTTAAGTTTGCCTTATAATAGTAGGGTTTTAGGCAGTTCACTTGAAGTACCCTTGGAGGACTTCTGGAAATGCCCAGGAATACTAAATAAGTGACCTCACCCTTCTTTTCCACTATGAGGTGTGGATTACTCCTTTTGTGTTAGAGTGCTCTTGGTGCCACAGGCTCCAATACTCACACCTTCTGTTCTGGGTGGTACTCCCTATTGCTGTCTGCCCGCTTGGTTTTGCCTGTGTGTGCCCTTTGCTATCTGCTTGTTGTGATCGCGCTCCCCTCTCTCCGTGTACCCCGAGTGTGTGCCCTTTGCTGTCTGCCTGCTTGGTTTTGCCTGTGTGTGCCCCTCGCTGCCTGCTTGTTGTGATCGCGCCCCCCTTCTCTCCGTGTACCCCGAGTGCCTGCCTTCGCCGAGTGTCCCCGCCGCCCCCCCCGTCCTTCCGCCGCCTTTTCTCCTCGTTTTCCGCGTTTTTTCCACGTTTTTCGTACCTTTTTCGGTACTTTTTCGTTTATAGGCCTCCTCGCCACTCTCGAGGCTTCCCGCCGTTGCTTTCCCGCTTTTTCACCTACCCGCTCACCTCCCGCCTCCCAGCTAACCCCGCCTCCCCGGCTACCCCTTAAATGGCGGCCGCTGCGAGGCCGTGGTAGCGACCCTTGACCCCAGGGTAGGTCGCTCCCCCGTCCTCACAGCGCCACCAGACCTGTGTGCCTTCTCCCTATTGCTGTCTGCCCGCTTGGTTTTGCCTGTGTGTGCCCTTTGCTATCTGCTTGTTGTGATCGCGCTCCCCTCTCTCCGTGTACCCCGAGTGTGTGCCCTTTGCTGTCTGCCTGCTTGGTTTTGCCTGTGTGTGCCCCTCGCTGCCTGCTTGTTGTGATCACGCCCCCCTTCTCTCCGTGTACCCCGAGTGCCTGCCTTCGCCGAGTGTCCCCGCCGCCCCCCCGTCCTTCCGCCGCCTTTTCTCCTCATTTTCCGCGTTTTTTCCACGTTTTTCGTACCTTTTTCGGTACTTTTTCGTTTATAGGCCTCCTCGCCACTCTCGAGGCTTCCCGCCGTTGCTTTCCCGCTTTTTCACCTACCCGCTCACCTCCCGCCTCCCAGCTAACCCCGCCTCCCCGGCTACCCCTTAAATGGCGGCCGCTGCGAGGCCGTGGTAGCGACCCTTGACCCCAGGGTAGGTCGCTCCCCCGTCCTCACAGCGCCACCAGACCTGTGTGCCTTCTCCCTATTGCTGTCTGCCCGCTTGGTTTTGCCTGTGTGTGCCCTTTGCTATCTGCTTGTTGTGATCGCGCTCCCCTCTCTCCGTGTACCCCGAGTGTGTGCCCTTTGCTGTCTGCCTGCTTGGTTTTGCCTGTGTGTGCCCCTCGCTGCCTGCTTGTTGTGATCGCGCCCCCCTTCTCTCCGTGTACCCCGAGTGCCTGCCTTCGCCGAGTGTCCCCGCCGCCCCCCCGTCCTTCCGCCGCCTTTTCTCCTCGTTTTCCCGCGTTTTTCGTACCTTTTTCGGTACTTTTTCGTTTATAGGCCTCCTCGCCACTCTCGAGGCTTCCCGCCGTTGCTTTCCCGCTTTTTCACCTACCCGCTCACCTCCCGCCTCCCAGCTAACCCCGCCTCCCCGGCTACCCCTTAAATGGCGGCCGCTGCGAGGCCGTGGTAGCGACCCTTGACCCCAGGGTAGGTCGCTCCCCCGTCCTCACAGCGCCACCAGACCTGTGTGCCTTCTCCCTATTGCTGTCTGCCCGCTTGGTTTTGCCTGTGTGTGCCCTTTGCTATCTGCTTGTTGTGATCGCGCTCCCCTCTCTCCGTGTACCCCGAGTGTGTGCCCTTTGCTGTCTGCCTGCTTGGTTTTGCCTGTGTGTGCCCCTCGCTGCCTGCTTGTTGTGATCGCGCCCCCCTTCTCTCCGTGTACCCCGAGTGCCTGCCTTCGCCGAGTGTCCCCGCCGCCCCCCCGTCCTTCCGCCGCCTTTTCTCCTCGTTTTCCGCATTTTTTCCACGTTTTTCGTACCTTTTTCGGTACTTTTTCGTTTATAGGCCTCCTCGCCACTCTCGAGGCTTCCCGCCGTTGCTTTCCCGCTTTTTCACCTACCCGCTCACCTCCCGCCTCCCAGCTAACCCCGCCTCCCCGGCTACCCCTTAAATGGCGGCCGCTGCGAGGCCGCGCAGAGGACGCGTGCAGCGGGCGCGCCGCTGGCGTGCCGAAGGCGCGCCTAAGGCAAGCCCGTCTGTGCCCGTCCGCGCCTGGACCACGCCCAGCGCCCGACCCCCTGGTCCCCGCGCCTCCCGCCTGACCTACGACTCCACCACGCTCACCAAACTCAACCCTGGCCGCACGCCGGGCTGCTATCGCGCCACCCCGAAACGGACCCACGGATCCTTCACCGGCAACAACTGCCGCTTCACCTGCCTTCGGGCCCACTCCGCTCCCGCCAAGAACAACCCCCCCAGAAGCAATCTCCACTGCATCCTGGTCAACACCCGATCCATCCACAGGCACGCCATCGAACTGTGGAACCTCATCAACTCAACAAACCCGGACATCGCCTTCCTCACCGAGACCTGGATGAACCCCTCCTCGGCACCCGACATCGCCATAGCCATCCCCGACGGCTTCAAAATCATCCGGAAAGACCGCACCAACCGCATCGGAGGAGGCATCGCCATCGCACACAAAAACTCCATCCGCATCTCGACCCACACCGACGACTCACTCCCCGACGCCGAACATCTCCACTTCACGATCCACAGCGACCCCAAGACCACCCTCAGAGGCACCCTCATGTACAGACCACCAGGACCCCGCGCCAAGTTCAGCGAAGACATCGCAGACTTTGTCATCCCTCACGCACTCCTGTCCACCGACTACATCCTCCTAGGAGACCTCAACTTTCACCTGGAGAACCTCACCGACAAAAACACCACCGCCCTACTGGACAACCTCGCCAACCTGGGACTGAAACAACTAGTCAACACACCCACCCACCACGCCGGACACACGCTCGACCCCATCTTCTCCTCCAGCAAACACATCACCGTCAGCCATACCACCGAACTCACCTGGTCGGACCACAGCTGTGTCCACTTCAGCTTCAAGAAGACCACCGTGCTTCACCACACCCAGCAACCACCAAGAAGACACTGGAATCGTATCACCACTGAACAGCTCGCATCAACCCTCTCCCAGAACCAACCCACCAGCACCACCGACCCAAACGAAGCTGCCAACAACCTCACAAGCTGGATCTCCGACTGCGCCAACCTCATGGCCCCCCTGAAGACTCAAGCCAACACCAACAACCACAAGAAAAACTCCTGGTTCACCCCCGACCTCAAGAACTCCAAGAAAGAATGCCGCGCCCGCGAGAAGGCGTGGCGCCTCAACCAGACCGAAGAGAACATGTCAGCTCTCAAGGACGCCACCCGCCAACACCACCAACACCTCCGCGCCGCACGAAAAACAGCCTACCGGAACAGACTTGACAACAACGCCCACAACAGCAAGGAACTATTTGGCATCGTCAAAGAGCTCTCCAACCCGGACGCAGAAAACAACCCTATTCCCCCCTCACAGGACCTCTGCGACTCCCTCGCAACCTTCTTCCACCACAAGATCATCGACATATACAACAGCTTCCCGACCCCCAACGCAAACCCCCACCCGGAACCCGCCACCGACATCACCACCATCCTCACCTGGAGCCCTACCACCACCAAGGAGACCACCCGCGTCATGAACTCGATCCACTCCGGATCCCCATCAGACCCCTGCCCGCACCACATCTACAACAAGGCCGACAACATCATCGCACCGCACCTCCGAGACGTCATCAACGCCTCCCTCACCGCCGCCACCTTCCCGGAGAGCTGGAAACACGCAGAGCTCAACGCCCTCCTAAAGAAACCTACAGCAGACCCCACCGAACTCAAAAACTTCCGGCCCATCTCTCTCCTACCATTCCCCGCCAAAGTGATTGAGAAAATCGTCAACGCTCAACTCACCACCGCCCTGGAAACCAACGACTCCCTCGACCCCACACAGTTCGGTTTCAGGGCCAACCACAGCACCGAAACCGCCCTCATCGCAGCCACGGACGACATCCGAGCCCTGACCGACAAGGGAGAAACCGTGGCCCTCATACTCCTGAACCTCTCTGCAGCCTTCGACACGGTCTGCCACCGCACCCTGATACACCGCCTCAGCAACGCCGGCATCAGAGGCAAGGCCCTGGAATGGATCGTCTCCTTCCTCTCCGGAAGGACTCAGAGAGTCCGCCTGCCCCCCTTCAGATCCACAGCCACGGAGATCATCTGCGGCGTACCCCAAGGATCCTCCCTCAGCCCCACTCTCTTCAACGTCTACATGACCCCCCTGGCGAACATCGCACGCAAACACGGACTCGACCTCATATCCTACGCCGACGACACCCAGCTCATCTTATCCCTCACAAACAACCCCACCTCAGCTAGGACCAGACTACATGAAGGAATGAAGGAAGTAGCGAACTGGATGACAGACAGCCGGCTTAAACTGAACACAGATAAGACGGAGGTCCTCATCCTCGGCCCTACTCCCGCCGCATGGGACGACTCCTGGTGGCCCCCCGCCCTAGGCAGCACTCCCCAACCCACCGACCACGCACGCAACCTCGGCTTCATCCTGGACTCATCCCTCTCCATGACCAGACAGGTCAACTCGGTGACCTCGGCATGCTTCAACACCCTCCGCATGCTCCGCAAGATCTTCCGCTGGATCCCCACCGACACCAGGAAGACCGTCACCCACGCCCTCGTCACCAGCCGCCTGGACTACGGGAACACCCTATACGCCGGCATCACCACCAAGCTGCAGAGGAAACTACAACGGATCCAGAACGCTGCCGCACGACTCATCCTGGACATACCCCGCCACCACCACATTTCCGGACACCTGAAGAGACTTCATTGGCTCCCAGTCAACAAGAGGATCACCTTCCGACTCCTCACCCACGCACACAAAGCCCTCCACGACCTCGGACCCAAAATCATCAACAACCGCGTCTCCTTCTACACCCCTCCGCGCACTCTACGCTCGACCGGACAGGCCCTGGCAGCCGTACCCCGCATCCGCAAAGCCACCGCCGGAGGAAGATCCTTCTCTTTCCTAGCAGCGAAAACCTGGAACTCTCTGCCCAGCCACCTTCGCGCCATACCTGACCACCTCTCCTTCAGAAGGCAGCTCAAGACCTGGCTCTTCGAGCACTGACCCCCCCCCCCCCCCTCCAGCGCCTTGAGACCCTTTATGGGTGAGTAGCGCGCTTTATAAATGCGATTGATTGATTGATTGATTGACTCAGTCAGGGCAACCTTCTGGTCATGCCATTGTTTCTGTAACTCTTGGCTTGCCTGAAGGTTTTTAGTGGCCTTTTTATTGTACTCAGCCATTTTTATCTTAGTCCAAACACATAATCCGCAATGTCTTGTTCGGGGGGCTTCAAGGGTTGCTCCCATCCCTCCTTCACAAGTGCACGTGGACCCCTAACAGGGTGACTTAAAAGGAGGTCAAATAGACTGTAGCCCACTCCCTTCTGGGATATCTCCCTTTAGGCAAAAAGGAGGCATGGCAATAGGACATCCCATCTCCTTATGAGCTTTTCAGATAGCCCCATGATCATACCTGTGAGAGCTTTGTTAAACCTCTCAACCAATCCATTTGTCTGTGGATGATAAGGTGTGGTGAATTTGTGTGTTACACCACATTCCTTCCACATTGCCTTCAAGTATGCAGGCGTGAAGTTGCTACCCCTGTCTGATACTACCTCTTTGGGGAAGCCCACCCTGGAAAATATTCCCAGGAGGGCCTTTGCCACTGCAGGAGCTGTAGTGGTCCTTGGAGGGATGGCTTCTGGATATCTAGTGGCATGCTCTAATACCACTAGGATGAATCTATTGCCAGAAGCAGTAGGCGGGTCAAGGGGGCCAACTATGCCAATCCCAACCTCTCAAAGGGCAACTGAACCACAGGCTGTGGGATCAAGGGGGCCTTTGGAGTACCACCAGTCTTGCCACTGGCTTGGCAAGTGACACAAGAGCGACAAAACTCTTTTGTGTCCTCTGACATGTGAGGCCAGTGAAAGTGAGACACCAGTCTGTCTCAAGTCTTACTTTGCCTCAAATGTCCAGCAAGGGTGATGCCATGTGCCAGTGTTAGGAGGAATTCCCTATACTGCAAGGGAATGACCAGTCTCCTGGTAGCACCATATATTGGGTCCCTTGCCTCTGTATAAAGGTGATTGTTCTCCCAGTAAAACCTGTGAGAGTCAACGACATCTGTTGCTTCTTGTTTGACAGCTTGCTGTCTCAAACTGTCTAGTGTGGGACAGGTCTGTTGTGCCACACTTAATTCCTCCCTGGCAGGCCCCTCTGCACCCAAAAGCTCAGCTGTGTCAGCTTGGAGCTCCTCGGGTGCAGCTGCACAGGGAGTAGACTCCTCCTCATCAAAAGGGGAATCTTCAGGAGAGTTAGGGATAGTGAACAAGGGTTTGCCCTTTCTACCCCTAGATACCCCCAGTCTTCAGGAGCATGTGGTCCATTGTTCCAGGATCCAGGTTTCCCTGTCCTCTTTGCTTCTTGGCCTGAGCCCTGCTAAGAGCAAAGATGTGCCCCGGAATGCCCAGCATTGCTGTATGAGCCTCCTATTCCACTTTAGGTTAGCAGGTTAGCAGGACTCCAGTGGCACAGTCAAGCATACTTTCAAAAACAGTGAAACATACTGACAAGCAAGCCATAAGCACTGGGGTCCTGGCTAGCAGGATCCCAGTGACACAGTCAAAACACACTGACATCAGGCACAAATTGGGGATGACATGCCAAAAAGAGGGTTCTTTCCTACAGCACACAGCCTTTGTATGTGCACAGTGGTGAGTTGGCATAGTTAGGAATGCTACTAAAGTCTTACTTTGTGTTAAACAACCCTAGAAACTCACTGGAGAAAATAAAAGTTAGAGTGACGTTATAGTTAGGTGTGGTAATAATATCATACTTTACTTAAAATAAAAACCCTAGAAAGTCACTGAAAAAACAAAGGTTAAAGTGGTGTTTTATCATCTAAATGAAAATGTTTGTTAAATAGCATTTTAGAGAAAAAAAAACATTGAAATTCACCATTTATGGCCTACTGACCTAAATAGAACAGGTGCCCTTGTGGTCCTGAATTTATCAGTGGCACACCTGACATCTAGTAGAGCAATGCACAGATAAGAATCTAGCTTTGTGACAGATCATTTCCTTACCTGATCTTTGTCTCCCTCCGCCTTGTAGCCTTTCCTCGTTTACCATTTCCTTGTCATTTTTGGTTAAATCCTTCTTTTCATTTGTACAGTTACTTCTTGAATTTAGTTTTACCTTTTTTGTAAACAAAAAAATAATAATAATTCTTTTTATTTTATTTTTCCAGTTTGAAACTTTCTTTATTGAAAAAAACAGGAATGATACACAGATTGAGCATGGACAACCTCCGTACGGACGAACAAAAGCACAAGCAAGATACAAAAAGATATAAAATAACAAACTGAATAGCACTGGAGTGGCAGCGGGGTTGACAGGGGATGGAAGACTAACTGAAGGACCAGATCCAGCATCAGGGCAAAGTGTCAAGGGGCAAGGGAAAACAAGAAGGATCCTTCAAGCCCCATGGCAGTCAGTGCAGCAGGAATGGTTGGTGGGATAGGATAGGGAAGGAAGGAGGGGGTGGGAAGGGGGGAAGTAGGAAAGGTCACTCCAGATGGCAGACTGGAAGGAGAATATGAATGAAGAAGAAAAAGAGTGGGAGGAGGGGACAGAAGATGGGGCTCCAGAATGCAATTCTTCAAATTGTCCATGCGCGGGAGGCTGTTGGGAGATAAGGTAGGAGAGAAGGGACACAATGTATCCCACTCTGGTCTGTGTAAAGTGTAGGTGAGAAGACAAGGGGAGCAGAAAGCCCCAATCCTACAGCAAACCAGTGTGAGGTCAGCCCTCCGAAAGCCCTTGAGGGGGGTGTAATAGTAATGGGGTGAAAGTGCTGAATATCCTTACCCCTACCCACACCCAAACCCTAAATCCCTTACTCTTAATCCCTTAACCTCTTACCATTACTCTTAGCTGTTACACTTTATGCATTATCCATTATTATACTTAATGATTAGCTCTACACATTTAGCACTTTAACGATTCCCCTTTGCACCCTTACCCTTTTCTATTGTCCATGAACCCTTTCTCTCTTATTCTACTTTCCCTTCACCCTTATCCCCTACCCTTACTTCATTAACCATACCTCTTTGGTCTGTCTCCCTTATCCTTAAATACTTACCCTTAGCAATTACCCTTTACTCCCTTGAAGTCTTGTTCCTAATTACTTATCCTTAACCTCTTACATCCTTACCTCTATGCCCGTAACCCCTTACAATTATGCCCTTAATCTATTGTACCCTTATACCAAAACCCAACCCCATTTTCCCCTAAAACTTTATATTTTACCTGTAACCTTACCTTAACCCATTGCCTCTTTATTTTACTCGAAATTCCTTAAAGCATACTCTTTGCCCTTGCACACACCGCCTACCACATTGGACCTTACAGTTAACCGCTTATGCCCTTACCTCTTGCCCTGACCCCTTTTGTGTAACTTTAATCCCATATCATTAATCCCTACCCTTAACCCACCTCCTTACCATTAACTCCTTTACCTGTTACTCCCTTACCTTCAACCCTTTACCCTTAATCTTTAACTTTACCATCCACCTCTTACCCTTAACCATTTACCTTTGTGTTTTGGATGTTTAAACTGTTTCCTGTGTTTTTTTTAATTACTGTTTTGTGATATTTGAATGCTTTACACTCTGGCCCTCATTACGACCCTGGCGGTTTGTAACCGCCAGGGCCGCTGGACGCGGAGGCACCGCCGACAGGCCGGCGGTGCCCCGCAGGGCATTCTGACCGCGGCGGTTTGGCCGCGGTCAGAAAGGGGAAACTGGCGGTCTCCCGCCAGTTTCCCGCTGCCCCTTTGAATCCTCCAAGGCGGCGCAGCTCGCTGCGCCGCTGAGGGGATTCTGTCACCCCCTACCGCCATCCTGTTCCTGGCGGTTCGCCCGCCAGGAACAGGATGGCGGTAGGGGGTGTCGCGGGGCCCCTGGGGGCCCCTGCAGTGCCCATGCCAATGGCATGGGCACTGCAGGGGCCCCCGTAAGAGGGCCCCACTTTGTATTTCACTGTCTGCATTGGAGACAGTGAAATACGCGACGGGTGCCACTGCACCCGTCGCACCTTCCCACTCCGCCGGCTCGATTCCGAGCCGGCGTCCTCGTGGGAAGGTTGTTTCCCGCTGGGCTGGCGGGCGGCCTTAAGGCGGCCGCCCGCCCGCCCAGCGGGAAACTCAGAATGCCGGCCGCGGTCTTCAGACCGCAGTGCGGTATTCCTGCGGCGCAACTTTGGCGGGCGTCCTCCGCCGCCCGTCAAAGTTGTAATGAGGGCCTCTATCTCCTAAATTAAGCCTTGTCGCTCGTTGCCAAGCTACCAAGGGTTGAGCTGGGTTTAATTTACCGAGACCTAACTGGACATAAGTGGAGGTTAGTGGCCTATTGCTAAGTGTAGATACTTACCTGCCCTTACCAATAACCCATTTTCCAACATTTCTGGTGCGGAGTGGTGGGATGCTGTACTTGTGTTCAGTATCACATTACAGTTTTAAGTAAAATAAATAAAAAATCATTTAAATTGTCCTAGTGCAAAAATTGTTTTTAATTTTTAATTTGGATTAATTTCAATTATTGAATTTTTGTGATTTTTCTTAATTCTTGTTTCCAATTTTTGAAAAACGTTTTTGTTGACACAAAACTAGGGAACCATGGAGCTTGATCTGGCTAGCCTACCCACACTGACAGTAGTCCAGTTTAGGGGATTGTGTACTGCAAGGGGGTTGCCTGCAACCACTGACCTCAGGAAGCATGTCATGATTAAATCCCTGACAGCATTTGGCTGAGGCCCAAGAAGTAGGCCCAGAGGAAGCTCCAGAGGAGGAAGAAGCAGGGGAGGATGCTAGCTTCAACCACTCAGGGGAGGGAGTGCATCTGAGCCTAAGTGAGGAGGAGGAAGACCAGTCCTCACTACACACAGCCACTAGGGTCATACCCAAAGCTAGTTGGGGGAAGAGGGTTTCTTCAGGAGGAGAGAACCTGTCCCTCAGGGAAAGAGAGCTGGAGGCCCAGCTAGCATTTATAGCTTTGGAGGCAGAAAAGCCTGCCTTAGAAAAGAAAAAGTGGGCAAGGGAAGAGAAAAGAGATGGTGGCAGCGACAGAGAAACGGAGGTGTCCTTGGGTGGGTTTTTTTGCCACAGATTACCCAAGGGGGTGGTTCCTACCTATGTAGAGGGGGATGACATAGGTAAGTGGCTGGGAGCCTCAGTACTGGGGTTCACTTCTTTGGGAGTTGGTCCCCAACTCTGGGTGGGATAGGCTCCTACCCTTGAGGGGGGAGGAGGCAGATTCATACCCCAGTATAAAGAGATGCTTGATTAAAATGTTTGGTCTGACCCCAGAGCAGTATAGGCTCAAGTTTAGGGACACCCAAAACACAAGCACCCAGTCCTGGGTGGACTTTGTGGACATCTCAGTTAAAGCACTAGAGGGCTGGATACAGGGCAACAAGGTAAGTAACTTTTAGGGGCTGTATGATATGATTATGAGGGAGCACCTTATAACCAATTGTGTCCAAGAGAAGCTCCGCCAGTATCTAGTTGATTCTAAGTTGACCAACCCCAGAGAGCTGGATGAGGCAACAGATGACTGGTTAAGAACTAGGGGTAACCAGAAACCCCCAGGGGGTGATCAGAAAAAGGGTGGACATGGTTCTTCTCAGGGGAGGAACCAAGGGAAAGATGAGAAAAAGCCGAAGGAGTCCTCACAAGAGTCCCCAAAAACTTCTCAGGGTGGGGGAGCCCCGAGCCATTCCACTTCTAAGGGGAAAGGGTATCAGGGGAAGCATTTTGATCCTGTTAAAGTAGGAACATTTCAGGAGCTTGCTAAGGCCGGCAAGTACTTTGAGTGCCATCAACCTGGACACAAAAGAGGAGATGCTATCTGCTCCAAGAAGCCCCCCACTGGTGGGCAATCCCAGGGGATTGCTAGTGTAGGAATGGGGGTGGAAGTTGGTCCAGGGTTGGGATCAGGGTACACAGAGGTCACCCTAGTATCCGTGGGTGAGGTGGACATTGCAACTATGGCCACCTTACCTCCCAGCATGGAGAGGTATAGGCAGAGGCCTAAAGTCAATGGGACTGAAGTGGAAGCTCTGAGAGGAGATACAGGAGCCAGTGTGACAATGGTCACAGAGAAGCTGGTTTCTCCAGAACAGGTCTTACCTGGTGTCTTCCACCAAGTGACTTATGCAGATAGCAGAACCCAACTCCATCCCATGGCCATGGTGAGCCTGGAATGGGGAGGTGTGACTGGCCCTAAGAAGGTAGCTGTAGCTCCTGCCCTCCCAGTAGAGTGTCTGCTGGGAAATGATCTTGAAGCAACTGAATGGTCAGAGGTGGAGAGAAGGGTCCATGCACAGATGCTGGACCTCCCTGAATGGGTGTGTGCTGTGACCAGGTCACAGGCAGCACAACAGGGAAGTGCTGGACACTTGGACCCTGGAACAATGGGCCAAGCCTCCAAGAAGAAGAGAAAGGGCACTGGGTCTGGCTTGCCAGCCCCCGCAAGTACAGAGGATCAGGAGGAATCCAAACCTAAGAGGGAGGATCTGACCTCTGAGGGAGGGCCACTTCCCCTGCAAGCTCTGCCTGACTTGGCAGAACTGCAGGGGGCAGGTGGGCCCACCAGAGAAGAGTTGTGCCAGGGACAAAGAGAGTGCTCCACTCTTTAGGGCCTAAGGCAGAATGCTGCCAGGCAAGAACAAAGGGATACCAGTGGGACCCACAAGGTTTACTGGGAGGATGGAGGATGATATTCCCTTAGCTGGACATTTGGGACAGACCAAGACCTGGAACAGGCTGGTCAACCATTTTTATTGGCCTCAAATGTCAGAAAAAGTCAAGGAGTTTTGCAGTTCCTGTGTTACCTGCCAAGCCAGTGGCAAGGCAGGGGGCAAGCCAAAGGCTCCCTTGATACCACTGCCAGTGGTTGGGACTCCCTTTGAGAGGGTGGTGATTGACATTGTTGGTCCCCTAGACCCACCAACTGCCTCAGGCAACAGGTACATTTTGGTGGTTGTGAACCATGCCACCAGGTACCCTGGTACCCTGAGGCAATACCCCTCTGGGCAGTCACTGCTCCCACAGTGGCTAGGGCCCTACGTGGTGTGTTCACCAGAGTAGGATTCCCAAAGGAGGTGGTCTCAGATAGGGGCACACATTTTTATGTCTGCCTGTCTGAAAGCCATGTGGGATGAGTGTGGTGTTACCTATAAGTTCACCACCCCCTATCATCCACATTATCATGAATAAACAAGATTATGACAATGAGATTCTGTCGCAACTAAATGACAGAACATGCTATGAAAGAGTTAGTGGTAATCCCATTCCCAACCTCATGTATAGGATTAATAGTAGGCTTCTTGTTAGGCAACAACAGGGATTACTCAACAAGGATGAATATCTTTACCAGAAGGTAGATCATCCAAGATATCCATGTCTTTATACATTACCTAAAGTACACAAGGGACTACCTTTTCCACCGGGTAGACCAATCGTATCTGGCATACTCGGTCCTATGGAGAAGCTTTCTGAATTTGTTGACTGTTTTCTACAACCCCTGGTCTATAATCTTTCATCAAAAATACCACACATATTCTTAGCATACTGAGTGATATTGATTGGGAGAGCAATATGTTACTAGTCACATTGGATGTGGTGTCTTTGTACACCTGTATCAACCATGATTTAGGACTAAAGGCTATACAATATTTTCTCAACAAAAGATCTGGGCACACACCAAGATGCTAATTGAAATGATTGACTTGATTCTCCCAAATATTTTTTTTCGGTTTAATAAGAACTGGTTTCGACAAAAGCAAGGTGTAGCGATGGGCTCCAAATTCTCCCCCTCATACGCTAATCTTTTTATGGGGAGGTTTGAGGATAAGTGGGTTTGGGGGCCAGGATCTACTCAATGGCTGTCTCATATATTATTCTGGGGTTGCTACATAAATGATTGTTTTTTGATTTGGACTGGTGGCAAGGACAAACTGTTGGAATTTTGTGGATTTTTGAATTCGAATTCCATGAATGTGAAATTTACTTATCAATTTAGTTCTGAAAACATTGAATTCTTGGATGTAGAACTCTTTATTGCTGATGGTAAGATTCAAAGTAGGCTTTTTCGTAAAGCAACAGCATGTAATTCTATTCTCCATGCCAGGAGTGCACACCCCAGACATCAGGTTGTATCTACTCCCTTTGGAGAGCTGGTAAGGGCACGTCGAAATTATAGTTTGGATTGTGATTTTTCACATCATGTTGAAGATATGGGTAGGAGATTTAGAGAACGAGGTTACTCAACAAGGTAATTAGGCTGTCACACTATCGAGCTAAAAATGGATGAGAAGTGATACCTTGAAAATTGGTGACCAAAACAATGTGGTTTAGCAATCTAACAAGGTTCGATTTATAACAGATTACAATGATGCCTCTTTTATTTTGAAAAAAGTTATGATGAAACATTGGAATATATTACTTCAGGATGAGTCACTGAAGGATGTAATATCGGATAACGTGCTCACATCATATCGAAAAGGTAGGACTTTGAAGAATATTCTGAGCCCTAGCTTTACTACTATTTTACCTAAGAGTACTTGGTTATCTTCACAAGGAACAGGTTTTTTTAAGTGTGGACAGTGTGGGGTATGTCGTTGGGCATGCCACAAAATCAAAGAGTTTTGTGCTGTCGAATTGGATCAACAATTGACTGTAATACCTCGTATGTTATTTATATGATTCATTGTAAATGTACTCAAATTTATGTGGGGAGCACCATACGTCCACTCAAGGTCAGAATTAGTGAACATGTTAGGGTACTTAAAAACTGTGATGTGAGATTTCCTATTGTGGCACATATGTTAACCTGTAATTCACAATCCGTTCATAAATGTTTCAAATTCTTTGGTTTTGAACATGTCCCTAGGGATCCTAGGGGTGGCAATAGGGAATTGTTCCTACGTAAAAAAGAAGCATTATGGATAATGAGACTGAGGGCCGTAGAACTGAGCCTTAACTCCGAAAGAGAGTTGGAGTATTTTTGGGGTGATTGAATGTTGACTTTAGGTTTATTTACATTTAAGTATTATAATATGTTCAGTTCTTATGTTGTATAATTATTACTGTTTTGATATGATTTGTCATTATCATTATTTGGGCTACACCTCTCTGTTAGGGTACTGGAGTGGACAGTCAAAATTCTGAAATGCAGACTTACAGTCACATTTTGATGGAATGTAAAGGTGACTATAATATTACTATCTATTCGATAGTATGTTAATTTCCATTAGGGAGCTCCATAATTCTTAATTCTTTCTCTCCTTCTTTCTTTTTTTTTATACTTTCCTCTCTGAATTATTCTTTACTTAATTGTTTCTGTGCTGTCACACAGGTATATATAATAATAATATGTGGTATATGATATTACGAGCACCTGGGGGTGTTTGAATTACGATGGTTTGAATTTGATTATAACATTGGAATTTAATTACAAATTTGAATTT
Source organism: Pleurodeles waltl (assembly GCF_031143425.1). Lineage (NCBI taxonomy): Eukaryota > Metazoa > Chordata > Amphibia > Caudata > Salamandridae > Pleurodeles > Pleurodeles waltl. Next base: position 1,369,157,185 of record NC_090445.1, read on the forward strand.
GTCTACTGGTGTTTACTGATAAATTAGTGGATGTTATTGGAATTGTTTCTGCATTTATATTTTGGGTGCTTTGATGGATGAGCACAGTCAATATTCTGTCGGCTAGGGGAATGATCTGAGTGGTTTTGATGGATTGTGCATAGGACTATTGGTCCTATATTTATGTTGTTGAGACGTGTCCTTCTTCGACCTCTATGGCATTTGTAGTGCATTTAGTGACTTCCGGGTCCGGTTAACGAGGTCTAGCGTACTCGCGGTGTTGGCGTTCGGACTGGAAACGCCGTGATTTACACGGATTTGGTGAGTTGTGGATCTCACATTGTGGGCTCTAATTAGCGGGCGGGGAGCGCTCGATAGGTATATGAAATAATCTGTTGTGATTTTGGCCACTCTGGTCATTAACATCGGTGATTAAATTCTTCCCTTTTAGTTCTCGGGCAGAATTATATTGACGGACAGAGATTGGTAACGAGTGCTGTATACGATCAGCACGTGAAAACACTGATAACAATATGAAGCAGGGCTTTGAAGGTACCGTTGAATTTGATAAGTGGCTTTATTCCTTATTTAATATAATCTGGGCTTATGATGGTTGTATATTGAGGATATTATTACTCAATTACATTTGTATAGTCTTTATTTATTTGATTGATTTGGATCTAGGTGTATATGACTGATGTTTGGGATTGATAACGTTGCTACACGGGAAGCAATATACGTCTGGAGCATATTTCGGTTACAAATGAGGTATCTCAATGAGTACTGGGTGGTGGTTTACGGTGTTAGCATGCTTTGATCACTGGTTATTGGGCATGACGCATGGCACTTTCTTCGCAAATCATCAATTAATAAATAATTTTGTTGGCATGATGAGGTCGTCGGATACAAGTGTGGTACTGGTTTTAAACTGCCTTTAGTAAGTTGTTATTATTTTTCAAATAAGTTTTCTCACGGGTAGTAGATATAAGCACTTCTATGGATTGGACTATAATTCCCCCCTTGTTGTTCGGACTTTGTGGGGTTTTACTGGAGGAGTTATGTTTTTCTTGTGCTATATATATAGGCTTAACCATGAAGAACTTTCCTTTTGTTTCCCTCTTTCTTTCTTACTTGTTCTGGGTGTTGGGTCTCTCTTTAAGTATATTGTGTTTAGTATATCCAGTCTTCTGTTTGAGCATTTTGGTTTCCAACTCATTTGATTTATGTGTTTCAAATTTCCAGCCCTGAAGAAGTCGTTTGGGTTATTGCGCCATGATGAAACACGTGTTGGCTTGGAGTGTTATATGATGTTCCGATGGATTAACTTTTGGGACTCAAATTAGGAGAAGTTTGGATCAATAAATTACGTGGATTGGACTACTCAATCTGGGAACTGTTTGAACTGTGTTTGCTAATTCATTTATTATATCTACTACAATTACGTGGGAATATACTCTGTATTTAAACGTGTTTGAGTGCCTCACATAGTTTTCTATAGTTGGTGGTTTACTTTGTAAACATGTTAAGGGATGGGTGTTTTCCCTTGTGAGGGCACCTCACCAATGCATTATGGCTGTTACTTGTCCTGAGCGCCTTTTTCTTCCCTCACTATTGCACCCCATAAGTGTTTCCCTATCATCCACAGACCAATGGTCTGGTGGAAAGATTTAATAAGACCCTGAAGGGCATGATCATGGGTTTGTCTGACAAACTCAGGAGGAGATGGGATGTTCTCCCATGCCTGCTGTTTGCCTACAGAGAGATGCCACAGAAGGGGGTTGGATTCAGCCCCTTTGAATTACTGTTTGGGCACCCTGTAAGAGGCCCATTGTGCTTGGTGAGAGTGTCTTGGGAGAAGTCTCTCAAAGAGTCCAAGGAGAATGTGATGGATTATGTGCTGGGCCTGCGGTCACGCATGGCTGAGTACATGAAGAAGGCAAGCAGAAACCTGGAGGCCAGCCAAAAGCTCATGAAGCTCTGGCATGACCAGAAGGCTACCGTGCCTGAGTGTCACCCAGGACAGCTGGTGTGGGATTTGGAGCCCATGGCTCCTAGGGCACTTCAGGCCAAATGGTCTGGGCCCTATCCAATTGTGGAGAAAAAGGGTGAGGTCAGCTACTTGGTGGAACTTGGCACCCCCAGGAATCCTCATAGGATCGTGCATGTCAACAGATTGAAACCCCACCAGGACCGGGCAGACACGACAATGCTGATGGTCACTGATGAAGGGAAGGAGGAGGAGAGTGAACCTCTGTCAGATCTTCTGTCCTCAAATGAACAAGATGGGTCAGTGGAGGAAGTGGTACTCTCTCCCAAGTTGACAGACCAGCAACAAAATGACTGCAGAAACGTTTTGGAACAGTTTGCTAGTCTGTTCTCCCTGACCCGTGGACTCACCAATTGGTGTGTCCATGACATTGACACTGGTGACAGCTTACCTGTCAAAAACAAGCTGTACAAGCTGTCTGACTAGGTCAAGGCCAACATCAAAGCTGAAGTGGCTAAGATGTTGGAGCTTTAGGTAATTGAGCCCTCTGACAGTCCTTGGTCCAGTGCAGTGGTACTGGTGCCCAAACCTAATCCCCAAGGTGGGAAGAAGGAATTGAGATTCTGTATGGATTACAGAGGTCTAAATGCAGTCACTAGGAGTGAGGCTCACCCCATACCTAGAGCTGATGAGCTCATTGATAGGTTAGGGGCTGCCAAACTCCTGAGACATTTGATTTGACCTCAGGATACTGGCAGATTGCCTTAAATCCGGGAGCTAAGGAGAGGTCAGGATTTTCCACACCAGAGGGCCACTTTCAGTTCAAGGTGATACCCTTTGTCCTGAAAAATGCTCCTACTACCTTCCAAATGTTGGTGAATAGAGTCTTGTCTGGGTTGGAATCTTTCAGTGCAGCTTATCTGGATGATATAGCTGTATTTAGTTCCACCTGGGAGGACCACCTGGTCCACCTGAAGGAAGTGCTTCAGGCCCTGCTTCAAGCTGGCCTGACTATCAAGGCAAGCAAGTGCCAGATAGGGCAAAGCTCAGTTGTGTACCTGGTCCACCTTGTTGGTGGAGGCCATGTACAACCTCTCTAGCCCAAGATCCAGACTATCCTGGATTGGGAGGCTCCTAACACCCAGACTCAGGTCAGGGCCTTTCTTGGCCTGACTGGCTACTACAGGAGGTTTGTTCAGAATTATGGGACCATAGTGGCCCCTCTGACTGAGCTTACCTCCAAGAAACAGCCCAAGAAGGTCATTTGGACCCCAGAGTGTCAGAAAGCTTTTGACACCCTAAAACAGGCTATGTGTTCAGCACCATTGTTACTGGCCCCTGACTATAGCAAGGAGTTTATAGTGCAAACAAATGCTTCAGAGGAAGGGATTGGGGCAGTGTTAGCACAAGTTAATGAAGAGGGCCAAGATCAACCAGTTGCCATCATCAGCAGGCGACTACTCCCCAGAGAGAAAAGATGGAGTGCCATTGAGAGGGAGGCTTTGCTGTGGTCTGGTCCCTGAAGAAGTTGAGGCCATACCTGTTTGGCACACACTTCCGTGTACAAACTGACCACAGACCTCTCAGCTCTCAGATGGTTAATGCAAATGAGGGGGGAGAACCCAAAACTGTTAAGATGGTCCATTTCCCTACAGGGAGTGGACTTCACAGTGGAGCACAGACCTGGGACTGCCCATGCCAATGCAGGTGGCCTTTCCAGGTTTTTCCACTTAGCTGATGAGGACTACCAGGGTGTAGGTTAGTACCCATCACCTTTCATCTGGAGGGGCCAGTGTAGGAAAGTCCTCCTTTTTGCCCTGGTCACCCCCAAACGTTTTGGACAGGTACTGATGGTTACTGACTCTTGGCTGTGCCCTGGGTACTGCTTACCAGTCCATGGTAGGGCATGGAGGTTTAGGGACCCCAGCATGGGTAGTGCCCCCTATAGGTGCACTGCTGAGGTGCCCAGTGTCATTTTAATGGCAGGCCTGCCTTGCTGGCTACTTTTAAATTAAAGTTACATGCAAATTCGACTTTGGAATTAAAAGTAGTTCCAAAGTCTTAAACTACCTTATTTTTACATACAAGTCACGCCTAAGGTGTGCCCTATGTGCCCCTAGGGCTGGGTGCCATGTAACTATAAGCAGGGACCTTATAAAAATAGTTTTATAAGCCCTGGTGAGGTAAGACAGCCAAATTCGTTTTTCCCTCATTGTAGTGAATGGCCTCCATAGGCTAGAATCGGGAGACTTTATTTTAATTTAAAAAGTCCCCTTAAGTAACAGATACTGAGAGTTTGGTATCAAGTTAATTGTTATAAGAAATCCCACATTCCAGTTGTTGGAATTAATATAACTTGTTCAGGTAAAGAGTTTTAAACTTTACCTGAGAAGTTGCCAACTTCAGCCCTGCAGTGTTTTTGCTGCTGTGCTCTTATTGACCAGCCTCTGGCAGCCTGGCCAGGCTGCCTAGATGGGGTGTGAAGTGGCCTGGCTTCACACACAGAGATGTGCCTGGGGGAGGAGATCTCCCCTCAGCAGATGGGGAGGCAGGAAGGGGGAGGGCTGCCAAACTGGTCTTCAAAGGCAAAGAAGGACATTTGGACTAACCCAGAAACACCCCCACATCCTGTAAACCCAGACAATTAGGTGGCCCCTTGATTAGATTAGGAGACGGCAGGAGAGGGGTGTGTTTAGGATTTTTTAGCCACACCAGTGGGTGGGCTCAGCCAGATATAACCTCCAAAAATCACTTTCAGCCATGATGGATTTTTGAGGAATGTTGCTCCCTAGGATTTATTTTTGCCACACTTCCCAGGAAGTGGTCATCACAGGGGGAAGGAACCCTGCACCTGATTGGAGAACCGGGACCCCTCTGTTTTTCACCCAGGAGCAGGGATAAAACTGGCAGACCTGCACCCAGACCTCAGATCCCCATCAGATTCCAACAAGGAAGAACAACAGGAGAAGACGGACTGCCCTGCTGGACCCCTGGCCTGCACCTGGACCCTGCACTCTGAAGGACTGCACCAGCTGCATACTTGGGCTTCACCACAAGAAGGACTTTGCCTGGCTTCAACTGGTTCAAGGAGGGACTCCCTGTTTGCTACAGATGAAAAATTGCTAACCAGAGTCCCCTGCACCAACTCCTGAAGAAACCGACCAGCTAACCACTATCCAGGGGCCAAAAAGGAGTTGCACCAGGTGCATTCTGGGAGTTGTAGTCCGCATCCCCAAGGATCATCTCAGAGCTTCTGGAACCTTGGGGTGTGCTGTGGACCCCAAAAGAACCTTAAAGGAACATCTGGGAGAAGATCCGCTTTTTGTTTCGAGGTGCTAAAAAACAATAATTCTTTAAAAATTCATATCTCCGGTTCCCCTTATCCGATTTTATTAGTTTTTGTGCCATTTTAAAGATAAAAATATAACCTATTTTTATAAATTGGTTTTGGATTTTTAAACTGTTTCCTGTGTTTTGTTTAATTACTGTTTCGTAAAATTTGAATGCTTTACACTCTGTCTCCTAAGTTAAGCCTTGTCGCTCGTGGCCAAGCTACCAAGGGTTGAGCTGGGTTTAATTTACTGAGACCTAACTGGACCTAAGTGGAGGTTAGTGGCCTATTGCTAAGTGTAGGTACTTACCTGCCCTTACCAATAACCCATTTTCCAACAGCCCTTAACTCTTAACATTCTTAACTCCTTAACTTTAGTCCTTTACCTCCATTTGCTAATACACTCTTACCCTTAATACCTTACCTTTATCCCTTGCATTTAACCCCTTCTCCAACCACTAACCATTAACCCATTACCTTTAACCCTTTACACTTAGGACCATATTTAATGCCTTGTTTGTGTTGCTCTTGCACCACACAACATGGTGCAAGAGCGACTCAAACCTTAAGTGAGATTTATGAAGCCATGCAAGGCCACCTTCTGTGGCCCTGCATAGTTTCATAAATCTTGAGTAATGTAACTCAGTGCAAATTACTGTGTTACATTACTGTGATCGAGGGAGGCCTTTCCATGGGTGTTGCATGCCTACTCAATATCCATGGATTTTGACACATTCCAGATTTACAAGAACTTATAAACATGGGTTTGTGCCAAAAGGATACGCCTCCCCGGGAGAGATCTAACAAGGAGAAATATGTTTATTTCACCTCGTTTTTTCTATATGTGCTGCATTCTCAGGAGTGTTTTCGTGGAGGTGTCCCTTCCTGCACAAAAGCAATCCTGCATGGAACACATGCACCCTTGCATCAGTGCTTGCATTGGCACTAGGCTGCAAAAGAGTGGCAGCGCAGGGGGAAAGGAAAGGAATGCATTGTGTTGGATAAAAATGGCGCATTCCTACCCTTTCCCTGTGACGCAGGGTGGCACAGCGAGGTGATTTGCTGCACTGCTCTGCACCACAAAACCCATAAATATGGGCCCAAGTCCACAACTCTCACAATGTGCTGTTAAATTAAAACCCAGAACTGAGCGCTCTGACAGCACGGGTCATTCATGGAAACTATTTTCACACTAAAAGAGAAAGTTGTTCTAGTTGATTCGACAAATTGAAGGCTGTTCAGGTACCATGAACTTGCAAGGACATTTGACTCAGGAGTACACGAAGGAAAACAAATTTCAGGTTGTGACATATCTCGGACAATCCAGTTTAACAATTAACTTTTTTTTTTTTTTAAAGTAATGTCAGTGTCTGTAGTACCAAACAATGACTAAGGCCATATTCGAATACTGGTTCTACCAAGGTAATAGCATTGTACCTTCTGTGAGAACATCAGCTGTGTACGGGGGGTCCTATTGTGGCATTTACACTGAAGCTCTGTGTGTTCTACTCATACTTCAGAAAAGCACAATTTACAATTTTTCTCAATATTTCTCTACTTGTGAAACCCTAAATTTACAAAGCTATCTAAATCAAATTCTTTTGTCACCAAAGGTATTCTCAGTTCACTTTGAAATGGACCATTTACCAGAACATTTTCTAAATGGGAGGGACATCTAATCCCCAAATTAGATGATCTTTATACAATGTCCAATTCTCATCAACGTTAGCTGGACGAATGCATTTCAAATTGCACCATTTACCATAACATGGTCCAACAATTCTTTGGGGGACTGACCTCCTTCCCCGATTAATGCTTCTGGCCCAAAGGGTTCACACAACACCACTGATTATCACATTTGCCATAACTCTAATGTGGATATTTATCAAATCAAAGTGTTATTTACATTGTATCCAGTTCTAACCAATGTTCAAGGTCTGACACTATTCAAAATTATATATCAAAATGTAGCAGAATAGTGCACAAGGATGAACTTCTATGTCTCATGTAATATGTCCTTTTAAACCATACCCAGCTCTGATCAGGGCTTATGGCTCACTGAAAATGCTATTGGGTTGTCAAAATACCTACATCAGAGACTTCTCAAATGCCTCTGTAATATGGTCTTCTTCACTTATCCTGTTTTGACCCTCATTGCTAGCACGGCAGTACTTGAAAACAGCCATTCTTAACCTTTTTGACTTCTGTGGATCTCCACCGAATTGCCACTGAATCCCAGGTCCACCACCTAAGCTTTTTCTGTGCTTTAAACTTCAAAACCATCCAAACAATATGGACACAAATGTACATCAAAAGTGGAATATTTGCTTTAATCCACAATCAAAAAATAGTGGAAATCAAAAGCTAGATTTTATTGGGACGGTTAGAGCTTTTTAAAGTGTAGTGTTGTTTTTAAAAGACGAAACAATATGCTAGACTTTAGCATATCACTTTGCCTTTTTTGCTCCTAATGCATGTTCTATTTTTGTCAGCATGTAGCAGTGCTACTTCAATTGAGGTTAGTAATTGTTCATGCTAGGGTCCATTTGTTGTCTGCGTGCTACACCCACAAACCAAGACAACGATACCTGCTTAATTTGTAGCTTCCAATTTCAAATTCCTTCTCATTTACAGAGTTTTAAAACTTTCAGTTTTTCAAATGTGTGCTGTTTTATGCATATGTATTTTACAAACTGTTCATATTTGATTTTAAAGTCACAGGTTCCCTGATTAGGTGTGGCGAACCCACAGGGGTCTGAAGACCACAAGTTAAGAATGTCTGCTCCAAAATATTCAATTTATCAGTATACATCTAACATGCTTTGCTGGTGAGAGAGCGCAGGAGTGTGAATTTACACCATTGTCCGATGGACCTTTTTACATTGGTTGAGATACACATGAGAGTTACAATAATAAACAATTTAATTTTCTGTGAAGCCCATTTGGCCTCACAATAAGGAACAGCAACTAGTAATTGAAGCGAAGTTGATTTATTCCAAATCAATAATCAATCAAATATATATGCATGTCATGAAAATATTGAAAAGATAAAGATTTACATCTGGCAAGGAGAAATGTTGCAATCAGTTTGCTCTCAAAAGATTAAGATACAGAGCAATTATAATCAAAGCAATACAGAAACTAAGATTTAGAAATAGGTGCTCCATAAAGAAAATCCTGTTCTCTCTCTTAACAATGAAATAATTCTAAACTCATCTAGTATGAGTTCTAAGAAAGAAATGAGACTGGTTCAATGATAAATCTTAAGGATGAGTGGATAGTTGCTTTAAGGAACTTTGGGAATGCGAGAACGTATCAGCACAGTGAAGACGCCGGTAGAAGTCTTTCAAAAAGGAATGTGTTTAGCATAAAGCCACACACTTGCAAGAATAAAGGAAGCACTGAAATATGTACCCCTTGAAATCTAAGAGAAATCTGCCCTAACTTCTAACAGCATAAGCATTCATTAAAACATACAGACCCTTCAACATCAGTGGACATTTCCCTTCCCTTTCAGGGACCAAGGGGATTGTCATCCGTCTCGTAAATTGTAACATTACCCAGATTCTCATCCCACAAACCTCAAACAGTCTCTGCAACCTTGAACGTCCCATGATCCTGGTGCACAATAAATAGGAGACTGCAGCTGCTCATTAAATTTTCACATCTCATGCCAATATTTTCTCTTCTCAGGCCTTAATGTCCGTGAAGCTAATACACAAGTTAAACCCCTTTCCTCTAACTAACAAAGTCTTGAAATTCACCTGCAAAGAAAGAACACAATAACGAAACAAAAATGCATTTCAGAATTAAGGCCTTTAGTCATGCTAACTTTAATTAAACATTTAGGCCCACATTTATACTTTTTTTGCGCCGCATTTGTGTAATTTGTTTATGCAAAAGCGGAGCAAACTTAGAAAATACAACAATATTTTGTAAGTTTGTGCTGATTTCGCATCAAAAAATGACACAAATGCTGCTCAAAAAAAGTATAAATATGGGCCTATTGTGCATTTTGAATACATGATTATACATATGCACACGTTTAACTTTTCAAAATAAATGCAAATAAAGAAATGTTACTTCAATTAATGCATTTTAAAGTGTAAATGCATACTTAGAAGCGTTTTAAATTAATATTAGTGTGCACATTTATGAAGCTTCAGGTTTTCAGTAGTTGCATTTCATTATTGTGTCAAGATATGCACACTTGTTAATGATATGTTAAGCACACAGTAAATACAATATCAAATATAAATGTGAATTTGTGTAATGATTGACGTGTAAAGGATAAAGTCCAAATTTGTGCTACTCCACTTGTAATCCCCAGAAACCCTAGTAGTGCCTATTTTACTTTATTTCCAGTTCCGACCAACCTTATTGGCTTAGTGTGCTCTAAAAGCCTCTTAATTCCACAGAATATGTCAGTCCTTCTGCAGGAGCAGGGATCTCAGTTAAATAACGGTTTACAAGGTAAAGCATACCAACTCATCAGGGAGAGATCCCACAGTCTTAGGCCAATGGACCTTTGACCTTAGATGAGATTAACCAGGAGCTATACACCAATTAAATAATTATCACATTTCCTTTTTTTACTCGTTTTAATAAAGTACACAAATGCTCAGTACACAAAACAATGTCATTATCGTTATGTGAGTATCAATTTGCATTTATGGGCGAAAAGGTACAATGTTTCAATGAGATATGTCAGCAAGAGAGCGTTTTAACTGTTTAACATTCAGTCCAATATCGATCATGCATCTATCAGAATCTAAGTTGCTAGCCAATGCTCCGTTTTATTATATGTCTTTGCCCCATGTTGTGTGCTGGTTCATAGGTCTCTATAATTGCTCTTTTTGGACCAGATTTGTTCATATCCTTGGGGAATTATCACATTTTCAGGTATTATTTTCAGTCACAAATGAGAGTTGGTGTGAGTTTAAAAGCTTTATTTATCATTCTTTTTGATAATTAATCTTTATTGAAATCAGCATGCAATGCCATCGTTATCAATCATTAATCAATAAATTAAAATAAACAATCAATATGTAAAAATAAGTGAACTAAGCGTTTTTCATAAAGGAAAGAATTCCGATTCTAAGATTTAAGGAGGGTTTTTGGGGGAACGAGAAAAAGGTGTCAGTCAGAAACCATAAAGAGTTCAGAATAGAGAGGTCAAAGCATAAAGCTTCAGAATCACATATCAATTATCCATCAAAGCAGAATTTCCCATAAAGAGAGGTTCACCAAATTCAGTAGAGTCTCAGAGCAGCATAGATTTGGGCAGGAAAGATGCAATGAAGATCAATGAGGAAACCGCATTAATATAGACCAGTCGCGGCTCGCAGGAGGGAAAAGGGGCAGCGCGGCGCATGGCAGGGGAGGGGGTAAATGACAAACAAAATATAATAATTTTAAAAAAACGTAGCTTTCTTGCCACGCCGCCCAGTTCTGAGCCACTCTCCTGGCTGCCAGTACTTGCAGGCACAGGCTATCAGCCTGCCCTGCGGCCAATCCTAGCGCTGCTTTCATGCTGCTGGCAGCATGAAAGCAGTGTTAGGATTAGACGGATCACTCTGGCTGGGCGCTTCGAGACAGAGTGGAAGTCTCTGCCTGCTGTCTCCAACCTGGCAACACAGTGCCGGGTTGGAGACAGCTTAGTGCACATGTGTGCATGGCTGGCCCAAGATGGCCGGCCAAACACACATGCGCACAGAGGGGAGTACTGTGAACTCCCCCGAGGTCCCTGCCATGCCCCATTGCTCCACCCTTTTTACAAAAAATCCATAATAAACATAGTTTATTATGGTTTTGTTGTAAAAGTTTTGCAGCTGCTGTGGGGGGCAAAGCCTCTCGACCACAGCGAAGGCGCCACCCCTGATATAGACATCATAAACTAAGCTTTTGCAATATGCATTTCTTTTTTCTTAAGTCAACCAATAAGCTTTCGATATCTTAATGGGAACGTGAACTCTTTGTCGTCTTCTCACCAGGAGAACATTATTCCACAGACAGCAATGTCCAAAGGAATCATTTTTATCAACCACTTTGTATATATCCACAAGGGTTCTTATCATTTACCTTCCTTGAGAAAACTGCAGTTTCGTGTTTCAGCTTCTACATTACCTCACTAAAACACAAGCTACTTATTCATTCATTATCCTGGGTATTTTTATAATTAGAAATATGCCAATGGGAAGGTCAAAACTAACTTCTTTCACATTAAGTCATTACTTTCCAAACATGTCAGCTTGTCAAAAATTTAACATTTCACAATCTAACCTAAGTCAGTTTTGCAGAAAATGCTGCCTCAGCTACTCATGCCTAATACGTGTAAATGTGGCAGCCTACTGCATCTTCTTGAATTCCAAAGCATTATTTTTTGTCTGAGACCTACATGCTGATTCTGCACATTATTGCACTAGTTTTCAAAATTATGACAATGCTGTCTCACTTCCTTGGAAATAAACCCAAATCTCTCAGACGCTTTGTAAAAAATACTTTAAGCCTACACCACGATTGGCCAACAGTATTGGTCCAATCAATTGACACAAGTACCCCATCTGCTACCATGTGTAGAGCTTTCAGTAAATCATATTTACTCCTTATGAATATTGTCAGCCCATTGTGATTTAAAATATGAACCACTATCCAAATTCATTTTCTACTTCCCCAGCTGTTGTGCATCATCTGTGGAAGGAGTTGTATGTTGAGTGGTATTTTATGAATAACACCCTCATTTTGGTTTTGAAACGTGCAAAGATATACAATCCACCAAATCCTTAACCTTGCCAATCGTGCTACCCATTCTAACCTTCCTCAACCCACCAAATGACCCCTACCTCATTAATATACAGTGTCTTCAATTAGAGACAACAGGTTGCATTTTATAAATTCAATCCTAGCCATAAATCACAGATAAGAACCATAAATCATGAGTATACAGTCATAAATCACGTATACAACCTTGATTGATCCTTGTGTCCTAGGGGGCTTAGGCTCAGTCTTTATGACCTGGTACTTAGGCATTCTATTGCTGTGGTGTTGTCTGACTTCATTCTTCCCTCTCTCTTTGCCCTTCAGTCTCTCATTTGCCTCCATGCCCTTCCCGGTCTCGTCCTTTTACCTTGTTGTGGCTTTATTGATGTTTGAGCACCACTTGCATTACACAAGGCCACATACATTTTTAGGCACAGGGATATTAAGTGATTTGCCCACAATCAAAGGATGTTGAGCTGATGCTGAGGTTCAAACCTGCAAAATCGGCAGCCCTGGTCATATCGCCACATCCTCTCCCAATATCTGGCTCACAAAGCATAGTGCAGAAGGCCGCTCCCTGTCAATGCTTCGAGGCAGGTTGTGATTGGTAAAGGCTGCAGGCAGATGAATATTTTACTCAACAGTCAGTGGTGAAGTCCTACCTGGACTCTTGTCCAATGAAAGAAGCTCCCATAGCACTTACATATAGTTTGAACGTCCCTCAGGTGCGGTATAAAAAGTGAGGTGGTCTTCCCTAAGGGCTACAGATGTTCACATTTCTCTATAATGCTGAATAGGTTTTAGAAGCAGGGCTCTGAGTGGAATGAAAAAAGTAGCGTGTCTCTAAAAGGGGTGTGTCTTATGTGATTAAAAGTGTGACTTCAAAACATAAACTACATTTCTGTGATTCCCATAGTGTGCACCCAACTGGCATTTGGTTCCTCTCTGAGCTTTCTGTTATTGCATTCAAGTATCTAACAAAACCACTGACATACACCTAAAACCAGTGAGAACTATTGTTTTTTTCAGTGGTTGTAAGCTGTTTGAGATATAGAGTTGCAACAATGATTTTGTGTAATTAATTAATACTGAAAATGTTTCAATTCTGAAATTGTGAGACTGTGAATTAAACATTACTGAGGCTTGTGGAAGGAGTAGTGGTCTTCCGAGGGCCTTAATTGTTCTGGCTATATTCACTCTGCTCAACAGCTACGCCAAGTTGATTTCCACATCTCATCCATCTGCACATTTTATACCTTATCTCTTTCCTCTTCAGCACCCTCTCTTCACTCTCTCTTGAATGCACTTCCTCACAACTCATTAACTTCATCAACCTCTAAACACACAATGCACTGACTCACCTGTAAACAGTGTACTTAGTTTCACCTTGTCAATATTTTTTACAGCTTTGTACCTCCTTTACACAAATTTGCACATAATCACAATTTCAACTTGGATAGATGACATGTGCTCTGTGCGCTCTACTGAGAGGCCAAGGATTGGACCACTATAAATACTGAACACCCTCTGACAGGCAGGTGAGAAACTCACAGTGCCTTCAGCCTCAACTCCAGAACAGTGGACTGTGGCCCGCTATAAAAAATCCTAGAGGCGACTCAGTTCAAACTATGAATAAACTCAGAAACTCAGTAGCAGGTGACAGACTTTTTTGTAAAAATTACAGACAAGTATTGTCATTTCAAAGCTTACAAGGCAAATTGAATAAAACATGCCATAAGTTAATTTAGTAGCAAAGCACAGATCATAAGTACAGAGAACTCTTTATAGTTCTATATGAAATCCGGCATAGTTCCATTTGAAAAGCAGCATTGATTCTCCTTCGGAAGGTGGGAAATAGTGCTTTCTCCACATGGAAATCTATACATCCTTTTATAGGACTTCTAAGCAGATAATTCATATGTTCTACATGAGTGCATGGTTCTTAGGGTATGCACCAATAGGGGACGAGCAGAAGGAAACATTTTACTACAGAATACATTTGAAGTTTCTCTCATTTAAGTAGTGCATTAGATTTGCAGCCATTCTCACAGCCGATTCAAGTATCCAAAGCGATACATTGTATAACAATAGACTGGGACAGTTGAAATGTCCTTGGTTAGGAATAGTAATGAAAAAGTCTCTGGGAACACTCTCTGGTAAATCGTGAGAGTCTTGCAATACTTTATTTAGATAAGGCAGACAGCAATGGTCATCATGTGATAGACTACGACGTTGATGCAAGATGGAGGACAGTGTAAACCCAACCTAAGTTAGCGTAAGCACGATTCATAATGTGTTTAATAGGTAGAAAGAAAAGCACTCCCACAAATGCAAGATTAGGTAAAACATGTGAAATATAAACAGGAGCGACATCGCAGACATGGAGTACTGTAACTTTTTTTTAGTAATTTGTTCACACATCAATCTGTGATTTTATCATTACAGGTAAGGAAATAAATACAGGCTCTGACAGGGACATGCTTCTATTTCAGTTTTTAACCACTACTGAGTCTCAGACCAAGAAGCACCTGGCCCACAGAATGCCCTGGTTAAAAAGGTTGTTATAAGTATCAACCTGTGACCCTGTGGATCTATTTTTCCTATCACATGATCATTAAGCAGCTAGCTTTCTGCTTGCTCACATATTCCATCATCCAATTAGATCCACTGTAGAAAATTCAAAAACTTGGGTAGCAGTGGTATAGAAATTCCGCACCCCTCACAAAACAGGGTTAGTCTGAATTTATGCAAGTAGAACGTGCTCATCAGGTGTAAGGCACTATCCTCCCAAAATAGCGTACAGTGCATGCAGGAGAAACTCTCACATGGCAAAATGATACTATGGCAAAATTAACCCGGAGCACAAACACGGTCTTAATCGGTCTGTTGATTGAAACAGGTCGGTTTATTGATGATTAGGAAGAATATAGTAATCCAACATCAGGTGTGTAATCCACAAGCAGAAACCAGAGGACACGTGTTTCATCTTAAACAACCTTTTCCAAGGCTTCAAGTTCAATAATACACATATCAATTTAGTCAAAATATTAAACCTCAACCAGACCTACACCCATGTGTGCACTATGCAAAATACAAAAGACAATACATTTAAGGTGCTCAATGACCTAACACTCTCGAAAAATAATATAGAAAGAGACCATAATACTCAAGACAAGACCCTACACCAAATAGTGAAAAATGGTGGCGTGTTGTGAATGTACCTGTAAAAACAATTAAATCCGGTAATAGTAAAGTGTGGAATCTAAAATGTATTCCCCAGTAAAGTCAGAGCCTAGGAAGATCGGATTTTGAACGCGAGAACCTCTGCATAGGGATATCCAAAATGGGAGGCAAGAAAAAAGATTAAGTAAGCACCCAGAAGACAACGTTTAGAGTTACAAAAGTGATAATATCCATAATACTTTTGCAATTAAGCAATGTTCGGAAGGCCTGTGCAGGTAACAAATTCTAGTCCTAGCAGGACTAAGCCACCTGTTCATCATTCCACTGTCACAGGAGTACAATTGAGTTAGTATTTAATTGCCAGGAGGCAATCTTGTTTGCGGTGTGGGCTATCGCACCACCTCAGTCGGCGTCTGGGTCCTATCAGTTCTGACACCTTTGGACACGAACACACAGTTAAAACAAAGATGACCAGGAATATCACACAATTATGGTCAGTAGGCGTGAGCTAGAATTAGTTCTCAAGTTGACAAGTTCCATATTTAGAAACTCTAAAACAGTTTCACAATATTGCTGTTTTGAATAGTATGCCCAGCTGAGAAAAGAATAGGCTCTTCATAAGCAAACAATGGAGTAGTAGACTTTGTGCGCCTTTTACAAAAGGGCGTCCTCTGAAGAAGTGAATCAATGAGTTCCTCTTAGAGCCAGGCTATCAGTGAAACCCTCGATTTGCACATCCGTGTTTGTGACGGGTGTGGCTCTGGGCCGAAAGTCGACGTTTTAGAATTCTCTACATATTGATAGCATCTGTGAGGTTTGGCTGGAAAATGCAAACCAAGTCTGCTTGGATCAACAGAAGCTCAAGGTCAATAAGTGACAAATTAGAGGGACCTGCAAAGGTAGCATAGTAAATTATTAACTTTAAAGCCAGCTGAACCAAACAGCAACTTTAACAGACCAGTGAGGTCTCAAATACTTATTGGAAAAAGGCAGGAGAAGAAATACAGTGAATGGGCCTGACTGGAATAGAGGAATACATATACAAACCACTTGAAAGGTCACGAGGTTCGGGCAAAATTATTCGAATGCCCACGACGGGCTGACACGTGATTGGTTCTTGTTTAGCCTCACGGTACTTCCAGACAAACAGCCCTGCCTTCAACATGTACATCAGTTAAGCAGTACAACACCTATCCCAAATGTGTGCCTTCAGTAAGGACCCACAGCATGGTAGTAGATGCAGGCCCTTAAGTTTTAACTTATTTTTTCAGTCTTCATTGAGTCAAAAAACACGGATCGATTTTCAATTAGGAAAACGTTCATTTAAACATTTAGCTTGGTTTCGTTCGTTTTATTTATAATTTATTGTATTTGCAATGTACAGCAATGGTAGCAACCTAGCATCAAGCAGCAAAACAAAGCAAGCAGTCGGAACAAGTTTACATGCCAGCAGGAGTGACCCAAGAAGAATCCAGACGAGATAGCTACACTGTCCAAGTATACAAGCTACATTAGGTGCACTTTAAGTATCTTTATAAACGTTGGAATGAATCGTGAGTGAGGCCTATTGGAAGTTAATTTTTAATTCCTGAGGCTGCCACTTTTCAGCGTTTTATCTCCAAACGTAGTTGAACGCAATTCAGAAACTGACAAGTCTTTGCTCCTTATTAGAGCAGAGGAGTCTTTGGCCCAAAATAAGGGTGTAGAAGAATTCCATGAAGATATTCTGGATAGCCGAAATGATTGTTACTGGCCAGAAGTTCCTCAAAGAATTCCTGCTAATATGAGTTAATCCACATGGAGCATGAAAATATGGCTTCAACCCAGTTTACAGGATCAAATTCCACACAGTATTCCCAGTTCCATGTGGATTACCACACACATTTACCACCTCCTGTCAGGAGGTGGCAAATAAATGTGTGGTGGTTATGTCTAGGGAGGAGGTGCAGGGGCAGCAAGGAGCACATGAGAGAGAAGGGTAAAATTAGTTCTGGGGGGGCAGGGGCCAACTAGACATGACCTTCAGAGGGGAGGTCTAACAGGTCAACCAATGGAGGCAGAGATAACACTTTAAACAGTGGGGCGAAGCTATGCTTAGAGCCAATACAAAAAAAAATATAGTGATAAATAGTGAATTTTAAACGTATTGGCCAAACCTGAAAGGATAACAGCAAATATGTTTTAATGGATTTGACAAAGTTCATAGGCTACTGACAGAGATCTTTAAAAAGGGAAAAGAGCGAAGATGACCAAAAGCAGCTTCCACAGATTTTAATCCAAAGCACTTTAGAACCAGATTTTCGCAGTCATTTCAAGAAGACAACCATTTTACCAATTCTCTAAAAAATTCCTTCTGTGAAATGAGCTCATTAAAATTGTTTTATTTCATCTTCAGAAAGAGTTTTTGTATTTGATTGTTGATCCAATTTATATTTTCAGTCTGACATTGCAACATATGCGTGTTTGACACCACACACATATACAGGTCTCCTAACATTAAGCTTGGTGGGTTAACACACCTAATTTTAGGATGTGTGACTGGCAAGTCTCAAGTTTAATTCCTAATACTTGTTCTATTCTTCCTGATATTGAATTAGCGAGTGCCAAACAGTTGCAATATTACCTTCTGTAAATTACTTTGCCATGAATCTGCACTATTCTAAATCAAAACAAAATAGTTGTTGTAGCACCACACATTGAGCTGCTCCCATGTGATATGTCTGACCTACACCCACAGTGGAAGCCACCAGACCCAAAAGTACTGGCAAAAAAGCTAGTGGTGATCTAGCATGCAAAGGACACAAATATTCCTTCAAGCTCCAAAACACATAGGATGTGTTTCTGATGGGCAGTGCCCTACAGAGGCGTCACTCCAAAAGAAAGAGAAATAGTGGCATAAGTTATAATAACAACCATGCTTTCAATTTTGTTCTGAAACCCAGCACATGAAGAATGCAATCCACTAAAATATCAATTTTGTTTTAAATCCTGCAGAAACAATGTGTGTAATTGTAGGAGGCTGGACTGGCTTGTAGTGAGTACCAAGGGGTACTTGCACCTTGCACCAGGCCCAGTTATCCCTTATTAGTGTATAGGGTGTCTAGCAGCTTAGGCTGATAGATAATGGTAGCTTAGCAGAGCAGCTTAGGCTGAACTAGGAGACGTGTGAAGCTACTACAGTACCACTTAGTGTCATATGCACAATATCATAAGAAAACACAATACACAGTTATACTAAAAATAAAGGTACTTTATTTTTATGACAATATGCCAAAGTATCTTAGAGTGTACCCTCAGTAAGAGGATAGGAAATATACACAAGATATATATACACAATAGCAAAAATATGCAGTATAGTCTTAGAAAACAGTGCAAACAATGTATAATTACAATAGGATGCAATGGGGAAACATAGGGATAGGGGCAACACAAACCATATACTCCAAAAGTGGAATGTGAACCACGAATGGACCCCAAACCTATGTGACCTTGTAGAGGGTCGCTGGGACTATTAGAAAATAGTGAGAGTTAGAAAAATAACCCTCCCCAAGACCCTGAAAAGTGAGTGCAAAGTGCACCAAAGTTCCCCTAAGGACAAAATAGTCGTGTTAGAGGGAGAATGCAAGGAAAACACAAATCAGCAATGCAACAACGATGGATTCCTGTCTGAAGGTACCTGTGGAACAAGGGGACCAAGTCCAAAAGTCACAAGCAGCTCGGAGATGGGCAGATGCCCAAGAAATGCCAGCGGTTGGTGCAAAGAAGCTCTTACTAGGCTGAAGAACTGTGAATACTGCAGGAACGACAAGGGCTAGAGACTTCCCCTTTGGAGGATGGATCCCCCACGCCTTGGAGAGTCGTGCAGAAGTGTTTTCCCGCCGGATGGACGCCAACAAGCCTTGCTACACGCAAATCGTGCGTTTGGCGTTTTTGGACGCTGCTGGGGCCCAGGAGGGACCAGGAGGTCGCAAATTGGACCTGCAGAGAGAGGGGACGTCGAGCAAGACAAGGAGCCCTCACTGAAGCAGGTAGCACCCGGAGAAGTGCCAGAAACAGGCACTACGAGGATGCGTGAAACGGTGCTCGCCGAAGTTGCACAAAGGAGTCCCACGTCGCCGGAGACCAACTTAGAAAGTCGTGCAATGCAGGTTAGAGTGCCGTGGACCCAGGCTTGGCTGTGCACGAAGGATTTCCGCCGGAAGTGCACAGGGGCCGGAGAAGCTTGCAAAGTCGCGGTTCCCAGCAATGCAGCCCAGCGAGGTGAGGCAAGGACTTACCTCCACCAAACTTGGGCTGAAGAGTCACTGGACTGTGGGGGTCACTTGGACGGTGTCGCTGGATTCGAGGGACCTCGCTCGTCGTGCTGAGAGGAGACCCAAGGGACCGGAGATGCAGCTTTTTGGTGCCTGCGGTTGCAGGGGGAAGATTCCGTCGACCCACGGGAGATTTCTTCGGAGCTTCTGGTGCAGAGAGGAGGCAGGCTACCCCCACAGCATGCACGAGCAGGAAAACAGTCGAGAAGGCGGCAGGATCAGCGTTACAGAGTTGCAGTAGTCGTCTTTGCTACTATGTTGCAGGTTTGCAGGCTTCCAGCGCGGTCAGCGGTCGATTCCTTATCAGAAGGTGAAGAGGGAGATGCAGAGGAACTCGGCTGAGCTCATGCATTCGTTATCTAAAGTTTCCCCAGAGACAGAGACCCTAAATAGCCAGAAAAGAGGGTTTGGCTACCTAGGAGAGAGGAAAGGCTACTAACACCTGAAGGAGCCTATCACAAGGAGTCTCTGACGTCACCTGGTGGCACTGGCCACTCAGAGCAGTCCAGTGTGCCAGCAGCACCTCTGTTTCCAAGATGGCAGAGGTCTGGAGCACACTGGAGGAGCTCTGGACACCTCCCAGGGGAGGTGCAGGTCAGGGGAGTGGTCACTCCCCTTTCCTTTGTCCAGTTTCGCGCCAGAGCAGGGGCTAAGGGGTCCCTGAACCGGTGTAGACTGGCTTATGCAGAATTGGGCACCTCTGTGCCCAACAAAGCATTTCCAGAGGCTGGGGGAGGCTACTCCTCCCCTGCCTTCACACCATTTTCCAAAGGGAGAGGGTGTCACACCCTCTCTCAGAGGAAGTTCTTTGTTCTGCCATCCTGGGCCAGGCCTGGCTGGACCCCAGGAGGGCAGATGCCTGTCTGAGGGGTTGGCAGCAGCAGCAGCTGCAGAGAAACCCCAGGAAGGGCAGTCTGGCAGTACCAGGGTCTGTGCTACAGACCACTGGGATCATGGAATTGTACCAACAATGCCAGGATGGCATAGAGGGGGCAATTCCATGATCATAGACATGTTACATGGCCATATTCGGAGTTACCATGGTGAAGCTACATATAGGTAGTGACCTATATGTAGTGCACGCGTGTAATGGTGTCCCCGCACTCACAAAGTTCAGTGAATTGGCTCTGAACAATGTGGGGGCACCTTGGCTAGTGCCAGGGTGCCCTCACACTAAGTAACTTTGCACCTAACCTTTACCAGGTAAAGGTTAGACATATAGGTGACTTATAAGTTACTTAAGTGCAGTGTAAAATGGCTGTGAAATAACGTGGACGTTATTTCACTCAGGCTGCAGTGGCAGGCCTGTGTAAGAATTGTCAGAGCTCCCTATGGGTGGCAAAAGAAATGCTGCAGCCCATAGGGATCTCCTGGAACCCCAATACCCTGGGTACCTCAGTACCATATACTAGGGGATTATAAGGGTGTTCCAGTAAGCCAATGTAAATTGGTAAAAATGGTCACTAGCCTGTCAGTGACAATTTGGAAAGCAATGAGAGAGCATAACCACTGAGGTTCTGATTAGCAGAGCCTCAGTGAGACAGTTAGTCACTACACAGGTAACACATACAGGCACACTTATGAGCACTGGGGCCCTGGGTTACCAGGGTCCCAGTGACACATACAACTAAAACAACATATATACAGTGAAAAATGGGGGTAACATGCCAGGCAAGATGGTACTTTCCTACACAACCCCCCCCCAAACGAAGGACAATAAGACTAGCCATTACCTGATGAGTCTTCATTGTCTAAGTGGAAATATCTGGAGAGTCCATCTGCATTGGAGTGGCTACTCCCAGGTCTATGTTCCACTGTATAGTCCATTCCCTGTAGGGATATGGACCACCTCAACAATTTAGGATTTTCACCTTTCATTTGTTTTAGCCAAAGTAGAGGTTTGTGGTCTGTCTGAACAATGAAGTGAGTGCCAAACAGGTATGGCCTCAACTTCTTCAGAGCCCAGACCACAGCAAAGGCCTCCCTCTCAATGGCAGACCAACGCTTTTCTCTAGGGGTCAACCTTCTACTAATAAAAGCAACAGGTTGATCCTGGCCCTCAGAATTAAGTTGTGATAGGACTGCCCCTACTCCTAATTCAGATGCATCAGTTTGGACATAGAATTTTTTAGAGTAACAAGGGCTTTTCAGGACAGGTGCAGAGCACATGGCCTGCTTCAGCTCCTCAAAAGCTTTCTGACAGTTTGCTGTCCATAATACCTTTTTAGGCATTTTCTTGGATGTGAGGTCATTAAGAGGGGCTGCAATGGAGCCATAGTTCTTAATGAACCTCCTGTAATACCCAGTGAGGCCTAGGAAGGCTCTCACCTGAGTCTGAGTGGTAGGGGGAATCCAATCAATAATAGTTTGGATTTCCCCCTGAAGTGGTGCAATCTGTTCCCCACCAACAAGGTGTCCCAGATAAACCACCTTACCCTGCCCTATCTGGCACTTTGAAGCCTTGATAGTGAGGCCTGCGTTTTGCAGGGCCTCCAAAACTTTCCATAGGTGGACCAGGTGATCATCCCAGCTGGAGCTAAAGACAGCTATATCATCCAAATATGCTGCACTGAAAGCTTCCAGCCCTTGCAGGACTGTGTTCACCAACCTCTGAAAAGTGGCAGGTGCATTTTTCAAACCAAAAGGCATTACAGTAAACTGGTAATGTCCTCCAATGGTAGAAAATGCAGTTTTAGGTTTAGCATCTTCTGACATTTTGATCTGCCAATACCCTGCAGTCAAATCAAAAGTGCTTAGATACTTGGCAGATGCCAGTGTATCTATTAGCTCATCTGCCCTGGGTATAGGGTGAGCATCTGTTTTGGTTACCAAGTTGAGACCTCTATAGTCTACACAAAACCTCATTTCCTTCTTTCCATCTTTAGAATTGGGTTTTGGTACCAGTACCACAGGAGAAGCCCATGGACTGTCAGAGTGCTCAACCACTCCTAGTTCCAACATCTTCTGAACTTCTTGCTTTATGCAGTCCCTGACATGGTCAGGCTGCCTATAGATCTTACTTTTGACAGGTAAACTGTCTCCAGTATCTATAGTGTGCTCACACCAAGAAGTGGTGCCTGGCACAATGGAGAAGAGTTCTGAAAATTGTCCTAGGAGATTTATGCAATTATCTTTCTGCTCAGCAGTAAGACAATCAGCCAAAACTACCCCTTCCACAAGAGCATCTTGTTCTGTGGAAGAGAAGAGATCAGGTAGAGGATCACTGTCTTCTTCCTGTCCCTCATCTGTTGCCATGAGCAGGGTGAGATCAGCCCTGTCATAGTAGGGTTTCAGGCGGTTGACATGGAGCACCCTAAGGGGACTCCTGGCAGTGCCTAAGTCAACCAAGTAGGTGACTTCACCCTTCTTTTCAACAATTGTGTGTGGACCACTCCATTTATCTTGGAGTGCTCTTGGGGCCACAGGCTCCAAGACCCACACTTTCTGCCCTGGTTGGTACTGAACCAAAACAGCCTTCTGATCATGCCATTGCTTCTGGAGCTCTTGGCTGGCCTGAAGGTTTTTACTGGCCTTTTTCATGTACTCAGCCATCCTTGATCTGAGGCCAAGTACATAGTCCACAATATCCTGCTTAGGAGCTTTTAAAGGTTGTTCCCAACCCTCCTTTACAAGTGTGAGTGGACCCCTAACAGGGTGTCCAAAAAGAAGTTCAAAGGGGCTAAAGCCCACTCCTTTCTGGGGTACCTCCCTGTAGGCAAAAAGGAGGCATGGTAGAAGGATATCCCATCTCCTGCGGAGTTTTTCAGGGAGTCCCATAATCATGCCTTTGAGAGTTTTATTAAATCTCTCCACCAGTCCATTTGTTTGTGGATGATAGGGTGTTGTGAACTTGTAAGTTACACCACACTCCTTCCACATGGCCTTTAAGTATGCAGACATGAAATTGCTTCCTCTGTCTGATACTACTTCCTTTGGGAAGCCCACCCTGGAAAATATTCCCAGGAGGGCCTTTGCCACTGCAGGAGCTGTAGTGGTCCTTAAAGGAATAGCTTCAGGATACCTTGTGGCATGGTCCACTACCACTAAGATAAACCTATTGCCTGAAGCAGTAGGAGGGTCAAGGGGGCCAACTATGTCAACCCCTACCCTTTCAAAGGGAACCCCAACCACAGGCAGTGGGATAAGGGGTGCCTTTGGAGTGCTACCTGTCTTGCCACTGGCTTGACAGGTTTCACAGGACTTACAAAAATCTTTTGTGTCCTCAGACATCCTAGGCCAATGAAACAGTGGTACCAATCTGTCCCAAGTTTTCATTTGACCCAGGTGCCCAGCTAAGGGAATGTCATGTGCCAGTGTTAGGAGGAACTTTCTGTACTCCTGAGGAATCACTAATCTCCTGGCAGCTCCAGGTTTAGGATCCCTTTGCTCAGTGTACAAGAGGTTGTCCTCCCAGTAAACTCTGTGTGAGTCACTGACATCCCCATTAGCCTGTTTGACAGCTTGCTGTCTGAGACCCTCTAATGTGGGACAGGTTTGCTGTGCCACACTCAGCTCCTCTCTGGCAGGCCCCCCTTCACCCAAAAGCTCAGCAGTGTCTGCTTCCAGCTCCTCTGGTGTAGGTTCTGCACAGGGAGGGAATTCTTCTTCCTCAGAATTAGAATCCACTGTAGAGGGAGGGATAGTAGGAAGTGGTTTGCTTCTACTAGCCCTAGCTTTAGGGAGCACTTGGTCCATTGTTCCAGGATCCAAGCTTCCCTGTCCTTTTTGCTTTTTGGCCTGAGCCCTTGTCAAAGCAAAAATATGCCCTGGGATGCCCAGCATTGCTGCATGGGCCTCCAACTCCACATCTGACCAAGCTGATGTCTCCAAATCGTTCCCTAATAGACAGTCTACAGGTAAATCTGAAGCTACCACAACTTTCTTTGGACCAGATACCCCCCCCCAGTTGAGATTTACAACAGCCATGGGGTGGCTTTGTGTTATGTTGTGAGCATCGGTTACTTGGTACTGGTGTCCAAGTATGTGTTGTTCAGGGTGCACCAGTTTCTCAATCACCATTGTGACACTGGCACCTGTGTCCCTGTAGGCCTGGACCTCAACACCATTTATTAGGGTTAGTTGCTTGTACTTCTCCAAGTTATGGGGGCAAGCAACCAAAGTGGCTAAGTCAATAGCCCCTTCAGAGACTAAAGTAGCCTCTGTGGTCTCCCTAATCAGACCAACCCCAACTAAATTACCAAAAGTGAGCCCAGCTACTCCCTTGGATTGGCTATTAGTAGGTTTGCTCCCACCACCACTGCTATTAGTAGGGACACTAGGTGTAGCAGTAGGGGTTGTAGTGGTAGGAGCTGTGGTGCCTTTCTTTGGACAACTGGGATCTGTTGTCCAATGGCCTTTTATCTTACATAAATAGCACCATGGTTTCTTTTCCTTGTTCTGATTAGAGGAGGGTTTGGGCCCACCACCCCCACCAGAGTGTTTTTGTGGGCCTGATGAAGACTCATGTTTAGATTTGTCCCCACCCTTGTCAGAAGACTTACCATCCTTCTTTTTGTTGCCATCTTTGTCACCCCCTGTATGAACTTTTCTGTTCACTCTTGTTCTGACCCATTTGTCTGCCTTCTTTCCCAATTCTTGGGGAGAGGTCAGATCAGAGTCCACCAAGTACTGGTGCAACAAATCAGACACACAATTATTAAGAATATGCTCTCTCAGGATTAAGTTATACAGGCTGTCATAATCAGTAACTTTACTGCCATGTAACCACCCCTCCAAGGCCTTCACTGCCTGGTCAATGAAATCAACCCAGTCTTGTGAAGACTCCTTTTTGGTATCTCTGAACTTGATCCTGTACTGTTCAGTGGTTAAGCCATAACCATCCAGGAGTGCATTCTTAAGAACTTGGAAATTGTTAGCATCATTTTCTTTTACAGTAAGGAGCCTATCCCTACCTTTTCCAGTAAATGATAGCCATAGGATAGCAGCCCACTGCCTTTGAGGGACATCCTGTACAGCACAGGCCCTCTCAAGTGCAGCAAACCACTTGTTAATGTCATCCCCCTCCTTGTAAGGGGGAACTATCTTATGCAGATTCCTGGAATCATGCTCTTTTGCAGGATGACTATGGGGAATACTGCTGCTGCCACCATGGGTATCTAAACCCATTTTCTGTCTTTCCCTCTCTATTTCTAAAGACTGTCTATCCAAATCCAGCTGTTGCTTCTTGAGCTTCAGTCTGGTTTGCTCCACTCTCAATCTATTGAGCTCCCTTTCCAACAATCTGTCATCAGGGTGGGTGGGAGGGACATTTCTAGATACAGAGGTATGATGGGAATGAACAGAAGGAGACCTGTCCCTTACAGAGGGCACCCTAACAGCTTGGCTACCAGCATAATGTGAGAGCACACCATCAGTATGGTGTGATTCAACCTCTGTACCAACTATGCTAGACTGTCTAGTAATGGGCAGGCTGAGAATTTTCTTTCCTGAACCTTTTCCTGGGGGAGTCCCTGGATCAGATTGAGAACCATTAGCTACTTTTTCTACAGATTGGGCACTTATGGCCTTATCCTGTACTCTAAGCATATTAATTAACAGTTCTAAGGAAGGATTCTTCCCTACACTCAAACCTCTCTCTATGCAGAGACTCCTTGCTCCTTTCCAGCTAAGGTGATCATATGCAAGTTTGGACAGTTCAACTTTTTGGCCTGTGCCAGACATTTTTAGAGAGAGTTAAAGTGATAGATAAAGAGAAAAAAGTTTTCAGAACTTTTTGGAAAGACAGAAAAAACTTTTTAAACTTTTAAGAACTTTTTGAAAGTTTAGTAGTACTTTTCAGCACTTAGAAAAGAGTGAAAAGAGGAAATGCAAAACTTTTTGGCTATGTGTATATACACTGACCTTGTTTTGTATATTTTTCTC
Organism: Pleurodeles waltl; assembly: GCF_031143425.1. Classification (NCBI taxonomy): domain Eukaryota; kingdom Metazoa; phylum Chordata; class Amphibia; order Caudata; family Salamandridae; genus Pleurodeles; species Pleurodeles waltl. The sequence goes on from NC_090445.1 coordinate 1,369,183,619, forward strand.
TTATGAAAAGTACAATGACAAGAGTGGTAAGTAGTCTCAAGCACTTATCCCACCACTGCACAACCAATGTAGGAGGCTGGACTGGCTTGTAGTGAGTACCAAGGGGTACTTGCACCTTGCACCAGGCCCAGTTATCCCTTATTAGTGTATAGGGTGTCTAGCAGCTTAGGCTGATAGATAATGGTAGCTTAGCAGAGCAGCTTAGGCTGAACTAGGAGACGTGTGAAGCTACTACAGTACCACTTAGTGTCATATGCACAATATCATAAGAAAACACAATACACAGTTATACTAAAAATAAAGGTACTTTATTTTTATGACAATATGCCAAAGTATCTTAGAGTGTACCCTCAGTAAGAGGATAGGAAATATACACAAGATATATATACACAATAGCAAAAATATGCAGTATAGTCTTAGAAAACAGTGCAAACAATGTATAATTACAATAGGATGCAATGGGGAAACATAGGGATAGGGGCAACACAAACCATATACTCCAAAAGTGGAATGTGAACCACGAATGGACCCCAAACCTATGTGACCTTGTAGAGGGTCGCTGGGACTATTAGAAAATAGTGAGAGTTAGAAAAATAACCCTCCCCAAGACCCTGAAAAGTGAGTGCAAAGTGCACCAAAGTTCCCCTAAGGACAAAATAGTCGTGTTAGAGGGAGAATGCAAGGAAAACACAAATCAGCAATGCAACAACGATGGATTCCTGTCTGAAGGTACCTGTGGAACAAGGGGACCAAGTCCAAAAGTCACAAGCAGCTCGGAGATGGGCAGATGCCCAAGAAATGCCAGCGGTTGGTGCAAAGAAGCTCTTACTAGGCTGAAGAACTGTGAATACTGCAGGAACGACAAGGGCTAGAGACTTCCCCTTTGGAGGATGGATCCCCCACGCCTTGGAGAGTCGTGCAGAAGTGTTTTCCCGCCGGATGGACGCCAACAAGCCTTGCTACACGCAAATCGTGCGTTTGGCGTTTTTGGACGCTGCTGGGGCCCAGGAGGGACCAGGAGGTCGCAAATTGGACCTGCAGAGAGAGGGGACGTCGAGCAAGACAAGGAGCCCTCACTGAAGCAGGTAGCACCCGGAGAAGTGCCAGAAACAGGCACTACGAGGATGCGTGAAACGGTGCTCGCCGAAGTTGCACAAAGGAGTCCCACGTCGCCGGAGACCAACTTAGAAAGTCGTGCAATGCAGGTTAGAGTGCCGTGGACCCAGGCTTGGCTGTGCACGAAGGATTTCCGCCGGAAGTGCACAGGGGCCGGAGAAGCTTGCAAAGTCGCGGTTCCCAGCAATGCAGCCCAGCGAGGTGAGGCAAGGACTTACCTCCACCAAACTTGGGCTGAAGAGTCACTGGACTGTGGGGGTCACTTGGACGGTGTCGCTGGATTCGAGGGACCTCGCTCGTCGTGCTGAGAGGAGACCCAAGGGACCGGAGATGCAGCTTTTTGGTGCCTGCGGTTGCAGGGGGAAGATTCCGTCGACCCACGGGAGATTTCTTCGGAGCTTCTGGTGCAGAGAGGAGGCAGGCTACCCCCACAGCATGCACGAGCAGGAAAACAGTCGAGAAGGCGGCAGGATCAGCGTTACAGAGTTGCAGTAGTCGTCTTTGCTACTATGTTGCAGGTTTGCAGGCTTCCAGCGCGGTCAGCGGTCGATTCCTTATCAGAAGGTGAAGAGGGAGATGCAGAGGAACTCGGCTGAGCTCATGCATTCGTTATCTAAAGTTTCCCCAGAGACAGAGACCCTAAATAGCCAGAAAAGAGGGTTTGGCTACCTAGGAGAGAGGAAAGGCTACTAACACCTGAAGGAGCCTATCACAAGGAGTCTCTGACGTCACCTGGTGGCACTGGCCACTCAGAGCAGTCCAGTGTGCCAGCAGCACCTCTGTTTCCAAGATGGCAGAGGTCTGGAGCACACTGGAGGAGCTCTGGACACCTCCCAGGGGAGGTGCAGGTCAGGGGAGTGGTCACTCCCCTTTCCTTTGTCCAGTTTCGCGCCAGAGCAGGGGCTAAGGGGTCCCTGAACCGGTGTAGACTGGCTTATGCAGAATTGGGCACCTCTGTGCCCAACAAAGCATTTCCAGAGGCTGGGGGAGGCTACTCCTCCCCTGCCTTCACACCATTTTCCAAAGGGAGAGGGTGTCACACCCTCTCTCAGAGGAAGTTCTTTGTTCTGCCATCCTGGGCCAGGCCTGGCTGGACCCCAGGAGGGCAGATGCCTGTCTGAGGGGTTGGCAGCAGCAGCAGCTGCAGAGAAACCCCAGGAAGGGCAGTCTGGCAGTACCAGGGTCTGTGCTACAGACCACTGGGATCATGGAATTGTACCAACAATGCCAGGATGGCATAGAGGGGGCAATTCCATGATCATAGACATGTTACATGGCCATATTCGGAGTTACCATGGTGAAGCTACATATAGGTAGTGACCTATATGTAGTGCACGCGTGTAATGGTGTCCCCGCACTCACAAAGTTCAGTGAATTGGCTCTGAACAATGTGGGGGCACCTTGGCTAGTGCCAGGGTGCCCTCACACTAAGTAACTTTGCACCTAACCTTTACCAGGTAAAGGTTAGACATATAGGTGACTTATAAGTTACTTAAGTGCAGTGTAAAATGGCTGTGAAATAACGTGGACGTTATTTCACTCAGGCTGCAGTGGCAGGCCTGTGTAAGAATTGTCAGAGCTCCCTATGGGTGGCAAAAGAAATGCTGCAGCCCATAGGGATCTCCTGGAACCCCAATACCCTGGGTACCTCAGTACCATATACTAGGGGATTATAAGGGTGTTCCAGTAAGCCAATGTAAATTGGTAAAAATGGTCACTAGCCTGTCAGTGACAATTTGGAAAGCAATGAGAGAGCATAACCACTGAGGTTCTGATTAGCAGAGCCTCAGTGAGACAGTTAGTCACTACACAGGTAACACATACAGGCACACTTATGAGCACTGGGGCCCTGGGTTACCAGGGTCCCAGTGACACATACAACTAAAACAACATATATACAGTGAAAAATGGGGGTAACATGCCAGGCAAGATGGTACTTTCCTACAGTAATAAAATGCAACATTTGCTACAATTTCTTCAAAATTCATTTGAAAACTAATTTGAGGCCATATTTTCCATAACTGGCATCCCTAAATATCTGTACTAGTTATAGCATATATTGCAATTAGCATGGAGTGGGTAGAGAAAGGGAGCACCTTTAATGGATCACAAGAAAAGCATAAAGCAAACAACATGGTCACCTTTCCATCATTGTAACATTTGAACAAGTAGTGCTGAAAGTAGTATTTGCATTGTGCAGTGCTCTTGCGTTGGCAACCTATTATACACAATATTAGAATGATGTTGGTTTTTGACGGACACAGGTCTAGTTTGAGAGCAGATTGATGTTTGAAAAGTATTTTGCTACCAGACTACACTTTTGTCTGAAGCAAAACCACACAAGGCATATGTTAAAGTAAATTGTACATCTGACTTACAGTGCACTCAGAGAAAGTGATAGTAGAGGTGTTTGCTTTAGGAGGGAGAGGTATGCCTCTGGTTAAACATAAATTATATGCTCAAGCTTCACATAGTTCAGCTATCTGTCAGACACCCAAGCCATTCCTCAGGTGACAATGCTTCATCTCCAAAGGGCAAGATATACAACCCACTGTTTCTGCTCAGTTTCTTCTAAAATTTGCAGCTAGCCTGCATTTAGTGCCAGATGTGCAAAGCTTTTTATTGTTCCCAAACGGTCCGATTCCCATTGAGAATGGGTGTAAAAATATTTTCTAACACCAGGCAGCGGTCCCACGGACCACTGCCTACTCTTAAAAAATGAAAAGAACATTTTTCTTTTTTCTTTTTGAAATACATCCAGTTTTCCTTTAAGGAAAATTGGCTGAATTTAATAAAAACTGGAAAGCAATCACAGACAAGGTAGTCTGCGGACCCCAGCAGGCCACCATTCCTGTGATTTTTGCCATTCCCACTAGGTCGCAAACCGAGACCTACCTCATGAACATTAATGACGTAGGTCAATTTGTGACCCACTGGGAATCACAAAAAGTGTGAAACACACGTCTGCACATTTGTGTTTGTGATTACCAAATAGCGAATCGCAAAAATTTGCTAATTGGTAATCGCAAACACTAACATTTGTACATCTGGCCCTTAGTCCCCTAAGGATCGCACTAAATATATTGAAAACCTATACACAGAGATATGAGTTGAACTGAATTGTTACTTATAAAACACAATATACTAAACTAACAACATCAGAAAAAGTATAAAGATAATGAATAAAATAGATTACTTTTACGAGCTTTCCTAAACATAGAAATGTACTCTATTTTGTGAGGGTCAAGGCTGGGTTCATTCCAAATAGGAGAAGAAACAAAGATAAGGAATATCCCCTTTCAGCCCTTCTGCCCTATACCAAGCCTTTTGTAAATTAGGGGACTGATAGAAGGAGGGAAGGGCCAAAACAAAGGGATCACTTAAACAAACACATAAGCAACATGGTGCCTGTTTCATATAAGGCTCTGCGGGCAAGGCAGACCACCTTATAATGGATCCTTCTAGAAACTGGCAACCAGGGCAGTTTACGGTAAGGCTTGGATAACCTATCACATTTCCTGAAAAGTTATGACAAGCCACGCCTCCATATTTTGAAAACCTTGAAGCTTGTCAATAGCTGACTCAGGAAGGAAAACATAGCAAGCATTGGCATAGTTTATGGTAGAAATTATGGTAGCATTAACTTCACATGTTTATTAGGCTTCTACAGTCCCAGTGGCACAGAATAATAAGACGGGTTTTCTTCAACATCCTCTAGATTATATTCTGATGGAATCTTGCACGGTCTGTCTTTTGTTGAATTTTAAGTGTGGTGAAGTACCCTCCTGAGTATTTGGAGAGATGGTGGGATGTAATAGCTTGGCCTTTTATATATACTTCTTTATCGGCATTTCAAATAGTAATACAGCACACACCGCAGTGTCACAGTAGGACAACAGGCTGTGGCATTCATCTGTGTAGCAGGCTGAACAAGAATCAAGGCATTTGTTATACAGGAAATAAATTGCCATGCTCATGTATACATAATATACACCAACAGCTGCCCATTCATCTGTTATGAGTTACTGTACACCACTCCAGGAAAGAAATACAAGGGCATTACAATCAACAATCTAAACATAAACAAGTTCCAATAACACTAAATGGAACTTACATTTTACCCCATCCCACTACCACCTCCCCTAGCTTTCATTCGGTTATGCTGTACACAAAAGGATACAAAATGATCCTCTCTTCTATCCATCGGTCCTTAGTTCCCAGTTCTCAGTGGGAGTGGAATCTCATCACCTGGCGTATTGGCCTCCCCTCTCCACAGCAGCCCTACCCTGATGGGTCAGTTCGTGCACCAATTTCACACTGGCCGCCCTCTGTGGGCACCAGCAGTGCTTGTGTTATTGCACCCCAGAACAGCAGGGCATCCCCTACCTTCATGTGTCTACGAGTTCTCCTCATTTGCACCTCCTCTGCACCTGCCCATTCCAATATGTCTTTCTCCCATGCCTCCTGTGCAGGGTGATGTGTACTCAGCCAGCCAATGATAATGTGCCTTTTAGCCACAGTGAGCCCCAGTATTGTGAATAGCCTCCTTCATTTATTTTTAGGATTGTAAGGGAGGAGCCCCATCAGGCCTTGGTTGATTTTACGTGGTACACCACACTGTGTCACATGATTAAGCTGATGCAATATGTCCATCCAGTAGGATGCAATAACTGGGCAGTGCCACACCATATGTAGGAAATCTGCCACCTCTGCATCACAATGAGCCCAGCACTGATCCCTGTTGGGGTAAATAGTGTGCAGCCGCTTGGGGGACAAATAGGCCATATAAACTATATTATATTATATCTGCTTAAACCTAGCGCAGATCGACGGCCTGTGGACAACGTCATGTATTTTAAGCCAGTCTTTAGGGGTAAAGGACTCATTTCTTAGCGCTACCACGCCTCTTCTATAAGCACCGATGCCAGTTGTCTGTCTGCACATAGTGCACGGTTAGAGTGTGTTATAAGTCGGTGCCTGCCCTCCATGGACAGCTGAGACACAAATGTCTGTGTGGGGTCTTGGGGAACGTTAGCCATGCCTGGGGTGCTGTGGTCGCAATTTTGGCATACTGGAGGAACTGTCCGCCTCCCAGATCAAACGCTTCAATGGCTTCTTGCATATTGATGAAGCATCCTGCCGGGGAGAGATCTGACAACATTATACAGTTCCCTGCATACATTTATCGACTGGCATCAATCATCCCATTTGCGCAAATGGGCGCACTATCACATGTCCTTGTCTGGGGTGTATGATGCCCGCCTCAACACTTGCTCTACCACTCTTTCCCAGAGATTGCCCATCAGATGGATCACATGCAGGAGATAAGCAGGTCATTAACAACACCCAGAGCTGGTGCCCAACATGCGTGCCCTCTAGCACTGACCACTTCCAGTTACACACGCCACCCATCCAGTGGACAGTGTGCTGCAGCTGTGCCGTCAGGTAGGATAGTTCCAAATCTGGAACCTCCATCCCTCCTTTGTCCCATTCCCTTTTTAGGGTATTGAGGCTTATTCTACATCTCTTTCCTGCCCAGAGAAGCTCCATTAGCAATGAGTCCAGTTCCTGGACCATCCCCCAAGGAATTTCGTACATCGCACCTTGCAGGACATACAAACACCAGGGTAGAACCACCATTTTAATTAGCTCTATACTCCCTGTCAGGGATAATTTCAGTGAATACCAGAATGAGATTGAGGGGCGCAGGTTACAGAGCACTCAACCCAAATTTAAATTGTACGACTGTCGCTCTCTGTGGACTATATGTTTGCCGAGGTATTTGACACTGTCCACTTTCGAGGGCAGTCCCGAATTCAGGAGGCGGTCCACAGGCAAGCCCGCTAACTGGCCCATGGGGAACAGGGCGGACTTGGCGTTGTTAACCCGGAGCCCTGAGAGTTCCCTGAATTTCCGAATAACATTAAGCATTATCGGCTCAGATATGTCTGGCTGGCGCAGATAAACCATGGCATCATCTGCGTACAGAAATATCACATGCATCATGCTACCAATCTGTGTGCGTCACCCATGGGTCTGTCTGAGTCGGCACACCAGCGGTTCCATGTCAGTGGGAAAAATTAAGGGGGACAGCAGGCACCCCTGGTGCGTGTTCCACTTCAGGGTAATCTTGGCTGAGACATACCGCCTGGTTCTCACCCTCGCCATTGTGTGGAACAGATTTCCATTATGAAGCATGAGAATCAATGAAAAAACAAACTTAGCATCTTCTAGGAGTAAAAGTGGTTTTTTGAATGACCTCAGTGATTGAAGTGGGTGGGCTCTATTGGGAATGACAGTCCCAATTTTAGTTAATTTTTACAATAACAGTTTCCATACTTCTTTTTTTAATAAAAACAACTATTTTGGAGTGAGCACAACGTCAGGAATAGGGTGGGGGTCTCATGTTCTGTGGAGCCAAGGTAAGCGCAGGCAGCAAAAGAAGAAACAAGCCTCCTAAGTATGGTGCTCACTACCTAAAAGTAATGCAATGTGTGCAATTGGGTAATTAGCAAATCTAGTGGCTGCTTCAAAGTCAGTATAATGCTTTAACAGATTGTATTATTTGAGGATTCATGGTGACAAAGGTTTATTCTTTTTGAGAGGTTCTGTGAGGGTGTAATCAGCTGTGTTCTAGAATGTGTCCCTCTAATGGAAATTTATTAAAAAGGCTTGCACTAGGTACAGTCTGAGTGTGCAAAACTAAACAAAATATTTTTAAGTACTTATTATTGTCAAAAACATGTAGGGGAAGATTTACTAACAAATTACAAAAATGACGCAAACCAGTACAAACAATTGATTTTGGACCTACTATCTAGTGCAAAAATGTATTTGTGCTGGAAAGTAATCCTAAAGTAACTAAAAATAGCACTAGTGCTGCTTTACATTAGGTGCAAGGAGATTGGTGGTACTTGGCGTTCCCATTTATTTACCCATGGGCTTTACCCAAGCCCTGTCTGCTGACATTTGTAGGAAGGACTTTGCACCAAAAAATCACTTCTCTTCGAGGCTGGCTTTAACTTGGAGAAATGTTTTTATTTATCCAAGCTTTTCCCAACTTTGCATGTGTGATGTACTGTGCAACACATATGTTAAACTATGCTTAAGCATAGCATTTTGTACTGGAAGGGTCCACCTCCTATAGAAAACATATGCTTACCAGAATACACACACCCTTACACTACTGTACAAGGGTGTGCGATCTGGCACATGTCAGCCTAAAGGATGCTAGCTCAGGGTGAGAAGAAAACAGAGCCATATCTTAGCAGATACGGTGCTGTTTTTCTGTCTACCTTTGGTTGCTGCTCTGCATTGCATAAAAAGCTAGTTATTTGCCCTGTAATCTCGCTGCAAATTTTGAGGCTGCTTTTCTTTTCTGTGTGTAATACCGTTTTTAAATAATTACTTGCACATTCAGTGCTTTCAGTTACAGGCTGGTGCGTTGCAGCAGTATGACCAGCATTAACCAACTGAGCTTTAATAGCATAGAAGAAAACAATTCCACCAATTACTTTAACTGTATTTTTTTCATTTAAGATATGTGTGTTGCATTTCATAGGCATTTACCTGAATGTGAAAGGACGGCAAAGTAGCTGCAAAATATCTTGTTCACTTTTAGCCAGTCTTTGGCCGCGCCCCTCACAACGCTCAGGTTCACATTTCCCAAACATTTTTTAATGCACTTCAATCTCCGCATGACCTGTGGAAAACGTCCTAGGAGGACAGCATTGAGCCCCATTTCCAGCGCAGCACAGCACACATCAGCTAAAGATCTGTGTGTGTCCTGGAGGGTACAGCAGCTTCGGCTGAGAAAGAGGACGGGGAGGCGCAAAACCCTTTTAGCCCAGTGGGCGTTGCACGTCTGAAGGGGCATCAAATATTGGGGCAGTGTTGGCGACGAGGCTTGGATCCTGTAGCAGTAAATGCCTCTTGCTGTTTTACTGCTCAGAACTGCCAAACGGTAACATCTGGTCCAGTGTTATTGCACTGGGAAAACCTGCTGAGGAAACAGCAGGAATGTCCTGATGGGGCATAGCAGAATTCCATGAGCTAACTCCACTCTGCCTGACTCGTAATTCGGGCCTTAATGGCTGGCGGTGGAAAAATAGGACAGAGATAAGCTAAGGTGCTCTGATATCGTCGCACCAAGGTGCAGCAAGTTCTCAGCTATCTTTCCGCTGTGTATGGGTTTTTTAATGGGGTGGAAATAAATGGAGGGTAGGCACCTCTGCCAATCTTAGGGTGCCACGTCATGACTTCATTCCTGGCCCAGCATGCTGCAATATTTGAACTTGGAGGCCTAAGTGGTCTACAGACCTGGCCTGGGATTCTCAGCCCACACCCACAACTGATACAGATGCCTGACCTCTTCCCACAGAAACGTCAGAGTGGGGGCCATCCTCCGTTTTGATCCAGAGGTCTGGCCTCCTCCTTTGTTTCAGTGGGCTTACCAAAGTGGGTGAAGGTTTAATTAGCACTTGCAGGTTTTGTCCACACCCCTTTTTTCACAGAAACTATGCCAAGGACTGTCAAAAGGCTCTATTGTGTGGGGAGACCTTTGATCCTCCTGCTAGCCAGCAGTGTAATTCATTGCACCCTGTAGGGGTGGCAGGGGCCTGGAATCTAATTAGGAGCTGAGACAGGACAACGTGACTGGGCCTTAAGGAGTACAGTTATCCCAAATGTGAAAAGGAATCTGCCCTCTGAATATATGTTAACCCTAGGATTGATACCTGCCCTGTCTTTATCTAGGCCTATGCAGGACAAAGCTGTACTATGCAGAGATTTCATCCAAAATGTGTAGAACATTAAAGGACACAGCCTCCTCAGAAAGCATCACAGATAACACTATTAATGCCCACTCACATAATAAGTATTACACCAGGTCAGCAACAATCCCTGAAGTGTCTCTTCTGCAACAGTGTTCCTGTGCGCAGATACCAGCCTAAGCTAGAAGGTAGTTATACATGCTTCACCCACATACGTGTGCACATACATATGTGCACACATGTTCTCAGTTGTTCACCTGTAACTAGCTCAGAGCTGCTTATCCTAGCAATGCAGGAGCAAATCTTATCTTAAATGCTGGACACTGGCAGTTTGCACTCTCAATCCAATTTCACAGACTTTCCTGTGACACTCAGCGAAATTTGCTCACAGTAAAAGTCCACAACTGGGTTTTGCGGTGGATGTCAGACATTGGGAAACCCTATCATTATCATTGCTTGGGAAGGAGGTGGTTTTTAAAATGGTAGCGCTCCATAAGTTCCTCTATATACCGCAGAACATGCCGTATCAGATGCCTAATATCTTCTTTAAGGAAGTGGACGTGCTGCTTCGGGTGCTTTTGTGGCAGGGTGGAGCACTGAGAATAGCGCTTCTTCACTGTCAACGATCAGTGTACAAGGGTGGGATAGCGCTCTCTAACGTACATAGATATTATGAGGCAGGGCACCCATCCATAATGAATTATGGGATTTGCTCCGCGGATGCATCATCCCTATCCAAATGGATAGGGAGGAGATGGGGGCTAGAGGCTACTTACATATCCTCTATGGAGGCAAACTGAGAAAGGATGCTCCTCCAGCCACGAGACTGGCAATGGAATTGTGGCATCAACTGCATAGGACAATGGGATGGAAGGGTTGACTGACACCAAGCACACCCCTCTATGTGTGGGAAATAGGCTGCCAGGGGTAACTGCTGTGGTGGGCTTCAAACAATGGGACTTTATAGGGATCAGCACATTGGCAGATGTCTAAGATGCCAATGGTGTGGACACATTCACACACTTCTGAGCAGAGTATGATATGCACCCCTGACAACACTACAGATACCTCCAATTGAGTCATGTATTAAAAGCGCAGATTTCAGCGGAGGAAGATACCATGGAGTCCACCTCCCGTAGAAACTAGATTGCTAGACATCCCCCTTACCAATAAAAATGAAATCAGAAACGTAACAGACACTTATGAGGAACGCCCAGAAAGACTTAAATGCACTGAGGCAAAAATGGCAGAAGGATCTAAGTGGTTTAGAGGATGATGAATAGGCAGATGCGATGCAATTCCCCAAATAAATAGCGATGAAAGCCAGAAATAAACTCATACAGTTAAAAACACTTCTTAGAGCTTATTACACCAGAAAACAACTAAACACTATGGGAAGGCTCTCTGACTCTCTGCTTACGGCAGTGTGGACAGGACGGAATACTATATCACACCTTGTGGGACTGTCCAAAGTTGACAAGATTCTAGGAGAAAGTCCACCAATGCTTGGAAAGGAAAACAGGTATCTGATTGGACAGGTTACCAAGAAGAGCACTGCTGGGACTATGGACAGAGACAGATGTCAATTCATATCAATGAATATTGATAAATCCTGGACTCCAATTAGCACGCAAATGGGGAGCAGCTGGACCCCCTTAGATGGTAGATTGGGAACGGGATATGGACATATGATGTACACGAGAGAAGGAGATCTGTAAAGGCAGAGGATGTTCCAAGAAATTTGATAAAGTATGGGCAGGATGGATCAATACATCGGACATTTGAGCATGGCAACCTGTGGGCGGGAGGGGCAGAGGTGAGGGAGGGATTTGTGGTTGAGGAGGCAATGTGAGGCGCAAGAAACTGGGATAAAGATGAAAGAATTGAGGTCAAAAGGAAGGAAATCGGACGAGGAGGGAGGTGGACTAGGAAGGGGGTGATGTTGGGGTAGTGTTGAGGCAAGCATGGGAATTGAACGTGAGGTTGGTGTAAGGTTGAGATGCTGAGATTAGTTTAAGGTGTGGAGTGTGTGAGATTCAGGTCAGGTGGCAATGTGATGGGGTGAGGTTCACATGATGTAATGTTAGACTGAAGTGAAACTTGGTTGGAGAGCCCAGATTTAAATATGGTTGAGGCTGGCCTGAGGTAAGTAAGTGATGAAGATGAGGTGAGGCTATGACAAAAGTGAGGTAGAGTTAATGTGAGATGGAGCTGAAGTGTGGTGAGAATGAGGTGTAAGTGAGGTTGTCAACGAAATGTCAAAGACAGAAGATACCATGTACCTCCCCTTATTGATGTGGAAAAAGGATGAACATTCATCTATTTTTTCTATAGAGACCTGTGTCTCAAGATGACAAATTTGATAGCGATTAGGTCGTCAAATATTTAGATGAATGTCACGTTTTGTTTATTTCACAGCTAATGCCAAACAGCACAGGTGAAACACACCTTGCAAAGTGTTGGCCAGCAAACCTCATTTCTGTTTCAATCACAGAGATTGTGAATGCAGAGCTGAAAATGAGTCAGACCTTGGAGGAATTATCACCTAGGTACGCATCTGAAAATGGCAAGATGGGCCTATAATGAGCCGTCTTCCTTGAACTTTCTGCACCAGTTCTGCTGTAGGTCGAGCACGCAAGCGTTTTGACCTGTTGTAAGTCTTGTGAGCTTTTAATCACACTCATGTCACACACTTTTCTTTCAATTGTTGATGGGCTTCCCTTTTAAAAATCCCTTGACGTAACTGGTAATTGGTTTATGTTTGTCCCACCGTAAGGCTTTTTTTGTCACACTTTGCAGGCTGCCCCTGTTATATGTATTATTGCATGATTCCCCCAATATACCTCAGCGTGGACGAACTGTTTCTGTTTGTCTCTCCCCTTTGTGCTGCATGGCAACCATGTGGCACACAGCACGAACAGACACAACAGCGTGAACTTGATCAGTGATACTGAAGCACTGGTCATATTTTTCACAGTTCCTAATCATAGTCATTTCTTGTGGCTCTCCCCTTAAAAGACTTGAAATTGGTAAAGCTTTACATAAAACAGAAATCCTGAAAGGGAAAGCGGCTCTCCCAGCACAGTGGGAGAGCTGATACTACAATATTCACTTCACTTTGGAAAACTAGAACCCATAATGCTTTGCAAGCATTCTTTTTCACAACATTTTTGACCGTAACTCAATCTGTGTGGTCCTAGGGCAATGGGCCACCACCAAAACATTCAACACAGCAAGCTCTTTCTCTCTAGGTCATTTCTGGGTCTCCACACTAGGTTAGTGGGGACCCCAAAATATTAACCCCTCTCACTATCCAGCATCTTTTTAAGCATTCTCATGACTGGAAAGACTAGAACTATTGTTTTCAAGCTGAGAATAGCTTGTATTTTAAGGGTATTGTTTGTAATATCATTGTTATAGGCCTCTACCCCTGAGAATATGTAATGCACTATGCTCTCTAAGGCCTACATATATGATTATTTTGTATTATTTATTGCTATTATCTTTTTGTATGGTTATGCCATATAGGAGCTAATTATATAGTTATAAGAACATGTTTCTTACAAATGCTATTTTAATTGTGGTGTCCTTAAGGGGATGTTCTATGCATTACAGTCATATCAATATATTAAAATTGGGACCCCAAAATAATAACCCCTCCCACCATTCAATGTCTTTCAAACTTTCTCATGGCCAGAGCATGTGTTTTATAGCAAGGAGAAGTTTTGTTTGAAAGGCCTTGTTTGTAATATCATTGCAGTAGAACTGCTAGTCCTAAAACATTTCTTTATGGGTTGAGTATATGGTTATACTGCATTACTTTCTTCTTTTTGTCTCTTGGGCTTAGGAACTCTAGGGACTAACAGTACAGTTATACAACCATGTTTCTTGCAAAATACATTTTTGTTATGGTGTCCTCTAGGGGCTGCTTGAGCAATACAGTCTAATGCCTAACATGTGTTTCTGATAAAGGTTTAAATGATAATTATATATGTGTTAATAATCTCTCCTTATTACAATCATGACCATAATCATGACACATCCTTAATAAACCATGACTGTTTGAACACTCTTGATATGTTTGGATGGCCTTTCTAGTTTATTTCTCCTCTGTGGCTGTCTTTTGTCTTTTTGGGGGGAATGTGTTAGCCAGCCAGCAACTCTGACGGTGGGGTGGTGAAAGTGGTATTCTATTGGAATTAGCATGGCATTTTTAAATTAGTATGCTAAATGGCAACATTTTCATTTTTGCTGCAGATGAAGGAATAAGGTTAATTGATATGTTTTAGTTAGATGCAGGGCCACTTGACTACATGGTAGGAACAGACAAAATTATGAGGGAGGGTTGACCAATTTATGTGGCAAGAAAAATCCAGTGCTAAATTTATAATGCCAATAGCTCTAACACAAGCAAATGCAAGACCTATTCCATTGCAAATGCTTGTTTATGCACTGTAACTGAATCCAGATGTCTAGATTCTAAATAGTACTCACACTCTGTGGTAGCATCCTACACAAAAATGTAAATATGACAAGTGATCACAAATACCACCAAATATTCCACACAGTAGTGGAATGATCAAAAGAGTAGAAGATGCATTAATACTTCTGAGGCATCTAAAAAAAAGCTTTGTGTCTAATTTACAAAGTTAATCATCAATCTGCACTTTTAGAAGTAATATTCGCCATAGATGCAAATATACTAATTTTCCTAAATCACAAAACGCAGCAGTAGTATACCTCAAAAGTTATTTAAGGTGCAGCTTTCCTGGTATTTTGAATGTTTGCTATTTCCGCAATGTTGGAAATTGCCCTTTTTGCAGGGTCATCCCCAGTGTTTTTGCCTCATTCCTCCTATTTTCTCTGACCTGTTTTTGTTGGCTTTAGGACTCTGGGCACTTTACCACTGTTAATCAGTGCTAAAGTGCATATGCTCTCTGTGTAAAGTGTACTGTTGATTGGTTTATCCATGATTAGCATATTTGATTTACTGGTAAGTCCCTAGTAAAGGGCACTAGAGGTGCCCAGGGCCTGTAAATCAAATGTTACTAGTGGGCTTGCAGCACTGGTTGTGACACCCACATTAGTAGCCCTGTAAACATTGCTCAGACCTGCCACTGCAGTGTCTTTGTGTGCAGTTCTAAACTGCCAATTTGACTTGGCAAGTGTACCCACTTGCCAGGCCTAAACCTTCCCTTCTAGTACATGTCAGGCACCCCTAAGATAGGCCCTAGGTAGCCCCAGGGGCAGGGTGCAGTGTATGTTTAAGGTAGGACATATACTAGTCTGTTTTATATATCCTAACAGTGAAATACTGCCAAATTTGGTTTTCACTTTGCAAGGCCTATCTCTCTTATGGGTTAACATGGGGGCTGCTTTTCAATATCCTTAAAACGCAGATTCCCTTTGAGAGCAGATAAAAATGTAGAGTTTAGGGTCTCTGAACTCACAATTTAAAAATACATCTTTTAGTGAAGTTGGTTTTTAAATTGTCTGTTTGAAAATGCCACTTTTCAAAAGTAGGCATTTTCGTTCTTGTACCATTCTGTGACTCTGCCTGCTTGTGGATTGTCTGTCTGGGTCAGTTTGACAGTTGGGCTGTTTTGCACCTCTCTAGACAGTGACACAAAAGGGGGTGGAGTGTAGCCTGCATATCCTGATGAGCCATCTGAGCTGGAGAGGAGGGAGGAGTTTTCGGTCACATTTGAAAGGACTGTGCCTGCCCTCACACAATGCAGTCTCTGACCCCCTGGTGTGCGTCTGGGGCCTGGCCTGGACAAGGAAGAATCTTGCAAACACTTGAGACTTTGCTTTGAAGTTTGCCAACTTCAAAGGTAGAACTGGGTATAAGAAGAGGACCCAAAGCCCCAGACTTTTAGAATCTTTCTGGAACCAAGAGGAACCTCTGCCCAGGAGAAGAGCTGAAAAACAGAAGGAGGAGTACTGTCCCTTTGCTGTGTTGCTTTGCTGGACTGGCCTGCAGTTGCTGCTTCTGCCTGAAAAGAGTGCAAAGGGTGAACTTAGCTGTGTGTACTGCTTGAGACAATTCTCCATGGGCCTGGAGTAGAGCTTGCCTCCTGTTGGAAGTCTCAGGGACACCAAAGACTTCAGCATCCTCGACCTGCAGCACTGGGAACTGTGTGTTTTGTGCTGTTCAAGAGGAGAAACCACCACGATGCTGCCAACGACACTGCTGGCGTGCACCGTGACCTGCCGACGCCACACGGAGTCGCTTTGCCCCGCTTCACACCGTGACCCTGGTCTCCCTGACGCCGTCATCGGACGACTTCACCGAGCCGTTGCTCACACCGCGACCTGTGGGCCCTGCACTCCGGCATTGCCTGCTCACACTGCAGCCTGGGCATCCCCGACGACGACGCTCCTGCTGACACCGGCGCCAGCACCATCGACTCCTGTGTCGTCACCAGGCATCCTGCCTCCACCGTGGCCTGTGGACACCGCTCGTGAGGGTCACGAAGCACCGTCCCATCCCGTACCACTGGCTTCGGCCTACCGACAACAGCACTTCAGCAATGACGCCACCGCTGCCTTCACCGTGACCTGTGGACACTGCACGTCGCACCGCCCCACTTCACACCGCAGTACTGGTCTCACCGACACCTCTGGACGCTGTCAGCGAGCCGCTGCCTGCACCGTGACCTGTGGGCACCGCACGTCGCATCGTCCCGCTTCACACTGCAGCCCCGATGCCATCCACGCCGGCACACCTGACTTTATTAGCTTGGAGTTCGATCCGCAATCCATGTGACCTCAGTGGCCCAACGATTCCTGCACCGACTCCGGAACCGACACCGCTCTCCGGAGCTCACCGCGAGGATCATGATACCCTGCAAATCCAAGGTACTGTTTGTGGGTCTTCCCGACACCGTAGCTGACCTGCAATACCGCGGCAGGCCTCAACTGTTGGTTTTGTTGATCACGATGCCCTGATAGCCCCAGGTGAAGCTATCGACTTCAAGGAACTTTATTTTTGAGTAAACCTTGCAGAATTCATATTTTTATTAGTATATGTTGGATTTTTATCATATTTGGTCTTGTTTTATATAGTTAAATATTGGCTATTTTTCTTAAACTTGGGTGGTGTCCGTTTGTAGTGTTTTCACTTATTACTGTGTGTTATGTGCAAATGCTTTACACACTGCTTCTGAGATAAGCCGGACTGCTTGTGGCAAGCCACCAAGGGGGTGAGCAGAGGTTATCTGAGCATGTATCTCCCTTATGCTGACTAGAGTGAGGGTTCCGACTTGTACAGGGTGCAAACCGACTGCCAACTAGAGACCCCATTTCTAACACCCAAAGTGGAATTGCACATGGTGTACAAGTCTGATGAACATATGCACATTTTTTTGTTTCTTTTCCATAGGGAAACCAGTTTTCCACTTGGAGACACCTCTTCCTCCAGTCTCAACCAAATTTAGATGTGATCTGCTATGCTTCCCACCAGACATGGGAAGTTTCTGCAGTCTTTTGCTGGAGAGCTCTGGCTGTTTCCAAGGTAAGAAAGGGTCAGAAAGGTGTTTGTGAATATCGACAAACTCACAGGTTTATGCATTTTCACAAACTAATTTGGGAAGTCACACCCAGGTCCAGTTACCCCCACCCTGTGAAAAGTGGTTTCCACCATGTGATTCAAAACAGTAGTGGTAGAGACTCATTAGTAAAACTATTTACACCTGACATGAGACCATTTGTGGCTAGATGTTGGGGGCATTGAAACATTTCAATATGCAATCTTAGATCTACAGCAGTAAACGGCTTGGGGAATCGGTCTTTAATGTCTCTATGAAGTTGATGCATGTATCTAAAATGTGATGTTCCAAGCAAACCTCACACTCTGTAGCACAAAGAATATGTCCTAGAGTCCCAAAGGGCATGCTTAAAACGCATGCTATGGTAAAGTATCCTATATTGTGTTACTGTCTGAAGCCATTGAAAGAATAGCTCTGCTGAACCATACATTTGACATGATTTATACAAAATGTTCCTTTGTGCATTAGTATGTAGGTAAGGAGATGCAAAAAAATGAGTTTTCTGAAGGCCATGAAGAATCAGCTGTAGTATGTTATGTTATGACAATTTATACAGTGCACTTATCATATATGAGAGGATCCAGAAGGTTGAAGGTGCATAGGCATGTGGTCTCCATGGGGTTACTTCAAGATCCAGTGTTCAACCTCTTATGGAACTCAAGAAGTGATGACACGGCTCTGATGTGTTGAGGGAGGTTGTTCCACATTAGGAGAATGAACTGACTCCTGTTCTGCTTTTGTTGATGCGGGGGTGCAAGTGAGAGGCAGAGCATAGGTGTCTGGTGGGTTGGTGAAAGTATCTGCGGCTGTTCAGATATGCTGATCCACTTCTGTATAGGGTTTTGTGTATCTGTATGAGGAGTATGAATTGGAGCAAGTGAAGCTCCGTATGGTGCGGTGCAATGTGGATTCGGTGTGGGAGGTTGAATAGGAGTCTTGCTGCAGTGCTCTGGATGGTTTAAAGTCTGTGTAGGAATTGCTTAGAGATTCCGATGTATGGTGCATTGCCGTAGTCACGCTTGCCTGTGATGAGTGCTTGTGTGATGGTCTGTCTGCTGTTCTGTGGCATGCACTTGAAGACCTTTCATAGTATGTACTGAATGTAGAAGAAGGAGGAGTCACTGCATACCTTGTGCCACATGTTGCGCCTGTTGCCTAGGATGATCACCCGATTTCTTGTGTGGTTGGTGGGTGTGGGTGTTTGTCCTACCTCCGACGGCCATCAGTAGGATTCCCAATGGGAGGCCTTATTTCTGAAGACCAATACTTCCATCTTCTCGATATTGAGCTTTAGGCTGTTGGGTCCCATTCACTCTGCTACCGTGGTCATGCAGTTGGTAAAGTTGGTTCTGGTGGTGGTTGTTTTGTACAACAGAGAGAAAGGATGAGTTGGTTGTTCTCTGTGTAGGAGACTATGGTGATGTCTTGGGATCGTATGATGTTTGCTATCAGTGTCATGTAGACATTGAGGAGGGTGAGGCTGAGGGATGATCTCTGGCTGATTCCGCAGATTGGGTTCTTGGTCTATGACACGAAGAGCTGTAATATGACCCTATGGGTTCTTCCTGTGAGGAAGGAACAAACTAAATTTGAGTGCAGGTCCTTGGATGCCAATCTCATGGCATCTTCTGTTGAAAGTATTGCAGAAGACTGTGTTGAAAGCCGTGAGAGGATGAGCAGGACGAGGGCCACTGTTCCTCAGCCCAGGATGATCTGGATTTCCTCAGTGGATATTATGAGTACAGTTTCAGTTTTGTGGTTCTTTATGAATCCTGGTTGGGTGTTGATTAACCGCTGGTGAATCTCGAGGTGGGTTAAGAGTTGCTTGTTGATGGCCTTCTAACTCACTTTTGCTGGGTAGGGGAGCAGGGAGAGTGGATGGATAGTGCTCAGTTGGTTTGTGTCAGATGATGGTTTCTTCAGGGGGCGGTTGACTTCTGCATGTTGTCTGGGAATATGGCAGATGTGAAGAAGTTGTTGATTATGTGGGTGAGGGTGGTGCTGATTGGTGAAGCGTAGGTTGTAGATGTAGTAGAGGAATGGAACCATCATAGCACCTGACTAGATGGTCCACATGATTGCTGCTATGTCATCTCAGGTGAGGGTTGTCTATTTGGTCAGGTGGCCATCTTGGTTGGTGATGCGTAGGTTAGTGACAAGTTCACTGGATTCAGGTTGGTGTGCGCAGTTACTGCAGATTATTTGTGGTTTTACTGTGCAAGAAGTTTGAAAGGTTGTGGCTGTGTGTTGGAAGATAGGAGAGACACTGGTAGTTATGTTTGGACACATCATGGCTGCCACAAACATTAGCTGCCACTCTGGATCACCAAGGGACCTATGTAAAAGCCTACAGTGCAATTGTCATGCCTGCACTGTATGCACAACTTGGCAGATGACCATTTAATAATGACTTGAAGTCACATTGTAAATCAGCCACCCTCCCATGCTGTATGTAGTGTGGAAGGGGTGTGCAGTGTGTGTTGCTGCTGGTCCGTCACCCAAGATACATAGCATGATGGTGCTGACTCAGATGTAGGTGTCACCTAAAACCTGAGGTAGTGCCAACAGCGAACGTCATCCCAGGGGTGCTGTTTTCTGGTTGCAATAAGAAAGTAGACTGTGCTTTGAACTCAGATGATTTTGCCACCAATGCATGCTTCATACTGCTGCACACACAGAAAGAGCCAATTGTCCCTCAAAACAGCAAATGCATAGGATGGTGTCCCTTCCTGCACAGATACATCCACCTCCACAAGGCAGCTCGCCAAGTACCCTGGTGCAAGATAGGTAGTGTAGGTTCACGGCTGCATATGAGCAACTGGCGTAGGAGAAAACAAAGGGTTGCCTAGTAAGATGTCCCAACTGGGGCATTCTTGCATAGTCTAAATGTTGCAGCACAGTGCATCCAATTTTGGAGATGTGTTGTGCATTGTCACTTACCAATTTCAAAGACCCTAAGTGTTGCACATCATCTGCAATGACACATGTCAAAATGGATGGGATGTCCAAACTCTCTAGTGCTACCACGTTGCCACCACATCTGACCCCATTGTGTTGTGAGGATGTGTCATGTCCTCTCTAGTGATAGCACACTAATACAAAGGTGGACTACACAAATGCAGTGTACATTCCTACTGACCATCAGTTTGGAATCCAAATCATATGCCCCAGGTCCTTGAGTCAAACACAGGAATGTCATGTCCAACAACCCAGTGCTGAGGAGGCATTACACAAGAATAGGAACTCACAGCATACCACAAACACGTGTCACAACCAACTCAAAATATCAACTGCCATGCTACGTGACAAACCTTTTGCAAGCCTTAACAACAACTTAGTCATTTAATCTTTTGCAGCGGATCAGGGTTATGGCATACAGCCATGGATAATGACCCCATTTCCCAACCCAAGCACAGCAGCAGAGCGTGCATATAATGAGGGACATTGGAGGACACGTACTATTGTGGAGAGGGCATCTGGCATCCTGAAGTCCAGATTCAGGTGCCTGGACATCACATGAGGCAGCCTCTTATATGCCCCCCACATCGTCTGCAAGATCATAATGACATGTGCTATCCTGCACAACATATGTGTGCGGATGAACACCCCCTCATATGAGCAGGTTGATGACCTGCCTGAGGATGAGGAGGAGGATGGTGGAGAAGGAAATGAGGGGAACAGCACAACACAGCTGCTGGGATACACCGCAGACTGCACATCGTTGAGAACCTCTTCACTCAATAATCACGTAACTCACCTTGTACATTTTGTCAATAAACACCTCACTTATTCACACAATTAGGCTTTGGTCTCTTCAATCTCCACACCATATACCTCAGGATTGTGAGTCTAACCTCAGGGAGCATGTTACAAACATTAATCTGAAACGTACCGTAGTACATGTGATGTGTAATTTTGAACTGCTACCATCACACACATCACAAATAGCCTCAACACTTGAATGTGACAACTGAAGGACACAATCTATGGACCCCAACATATTAATTACATCCACGTTGCCAACGTGTAGAACAATAGCACATCATACACAACTACATGTCCAAATAGGAGGTAAACAAGGGCCCCACACATGAAGCAGTGGTTGCCAAAATATGGTAAAACTGTAAAGTTTGAACAGACCACTGACACAACTCAGTGTGAGAGTTGCAATGACTGCATGGAGCATGTGTGACAAGGGGGGGACATCATTGGTGACAGTGGTCATCATAATTAGCCCAGGTATGACAAGTAATGGAACAATTTGGGCCTGCGCAGTACATCCATGGAAACCAGTCCTGCCAGTGCCATGGGGCCCAATCCTGACACAGGGTACACATGACCTCACACTTTGCATGAACACGTCTGTGGAATGCACATCAGAATGGATGAGAACATATGCAGCGAGGGCTGCAGGTCCACCACACAAAACCAAGAACCATTGCTAAAGGTAGTGAGTTTAATCTGACATTTGTGTTCAAAACATGATATGGGTGGAATGTAGGCAGAGTGTGTCAATCACAGTATGTACCAAATATGTACACATCAGACATGTGTGTAGTCCACACACAAGTCATCATAAACTCAAGATCAACATATGGAGACAGTTGTGGGGTAACATTTCCTAGATAGCATTCATCAACAATGCCCGAGCTATGTATGTCGCCTAAAATGTTACGCACTGTAAGACAACTACACACATCACACAAGTAAACACAATTCACAATCACATATCATAACTGTTGCATGGTACTGACTGCCATACATATGTGGATACACTGTTGTCACACATGCATACATATGCATGACGTGCAAATATTTGTATGCTGTCGATTCTGTAACACACACATTGGTGTAACAGACCAATCACACCCAAATCACATTGTTGCATGGACTACCACATGTGGCCATACACAATATACCACACTGCAGCACAGCCCATTACATTTGTATGTTGATACAGAGTGCAACCATAGAAAATGGAGCAAAATCACACAATCGGGAATAGAGTCAAAAAATTGACGCAAAGGTGTCAAAAACATCTGCAAATGCAAAGTATGTGACCCATGGGCCCTTAGTGCGAATTCCACCTTCACACTTGTAGTGTTCCGTACCAGTGACGGAACTGGTACTGGGACACTACCATCCATGGGGGTGAACAGAGTGTAGGTCTTTCTGAGCCTCACATGTTTTTTCCCCAACGTATGTTAAGTAGCATGTTGGGTTTGCCCTGGTGTCGTCAGGGCTACTATAAAAATAAAGGGCAATCCTGAGGTCGCGTCCGTACAGTAAGACGCTGCTGAACCTGCCCCGGATAAAACAGCCAGTGAAAACAAAAGCACGGTGTGTGGCCAGTTTTTATTGTATGTGTGGGATTAATGTCGGGAGGCGCCGACATTACATTGGCGACGCAGGTGTGGTTTTCGGATCCCCGCTCCTTTCTGTGGCGGCCGCTTGGTCTGGCGGTGCTTGTGCCATGGATGGAGGCATTGTCTGCCTGCTACACCCTCTTCATTCAGAGGGAGTTTCCTGGGGCTCTGTGCTTCCTGGTTCCTGCTGTGTGTCTGATCTGAGTCTCGTTGTCTATTACATGCTGCTGCCGGTGGATTTGTAACCAGAGGCTCCGCCCACATTGAGTTCTGTGTTTGAAGCTCGTTTTGTTTCCTGTGCTGTCATTTGTGGCTGGACTGGGGCTTTCTGTCTTGACTTTGTGGAGGTATTTTGTTGCTGCTGACTCCTGTGAAACGGTACCTGGGTCTTCCTGCAGCTGCTATAGTTCTTTCTGTGGGAAAGGTGCCTCTGAAACTGGTCCTGCTCACCTTTTTGGTCATTTTGTGCCTGAAGACACCTGGTGAGTCCTGCTGCAGTGGTTTTGACAGCCATATTGCTCAGTCCCAACAGTTTCCTTGATGCCACCAATGGTCCAGTGAGTACCCGACTTGGTAGTGTGAGGCCAAGACTGTTTCTGCAACTTTTACGCATACCTGCTGTTTACGTCATGTCAACAATTCCTCCAGTCAAGCATTTCTTTGTGGAAGGGGCCCTATCTGTCCAAGCCCCTAAGTGTGAAGAATGGATGAAAAGGGTTTTATTATATTTTGAGGCCACCAAAGTCGAAGATGCTCAGAAACGCGCTTTGATTTTACATTTAGGAGGAAAAGATATCTACAAAATATCCAAGAATCTTGTTGAAGATGACCCAAAAACACATGTCACATTAATTGCTGCTCCAAATAGACATTTCAAGCCCATGGCCAATACAGAATATGAGCGATTCGTTTTCAGGCAAGCCCATCAGCTTGCGGAAGAATCTGTAAACTCATCCCACATGAGGCTAAGAGATCTGGCCAGCACATGCAGATTCGCTGACGAAGTGGAGGAAATTAGAAGGGCAAATTATTCAAGGGTGTTCATCAGTAAAGCTTAGAGAATGTATCCTGGAGGAATCTGTAAGGTCTTTGCCCGACATTCTCCAGATGGAACGCACTAAAGAGTTGTCCAAAGTCTGAGCATCCCATATGGAAGCAGCCCTACAGAGACCAATAAAAGAAGAGTCTACGAACACATTAGCCCCAGCTGCAAGCAAGATGAGATTCCGTGCTATCAAGCCTCCAACGAAACCCTGTGGGTATTGTGGTGGACCATCACATCGACCGTCTGAATGCCCAGCCAGAGGAAAAAATTGTGCTGGGTGTGGAAAGTTGAATCACTTTGTGAAAGTGTGTAGGTCAAGCAAAACTTGGACCCGGAACGCTTCCATCAATGTGGCGACAAGCCAGTCTGAACATGGTAGCGACATGTACGATGATGAAGCGGAAGTGCATGTACTTCATTTGATATTCTCTCTTGGAAATGCTTCTCATATGTCAACGAAGTTGCCAAAATGCTAAGTTCAGTTAGGCACCCATGAGGTTCTGGCAGTAAGGCCCTGATCAACATTTTGGCTGCCAATGAACACTGCAAAATGTCTCCAATTCCAATGTTGTCAAGAGCGAAGGTAAACGTCTATGTATATGGACAGACTACCACACTGGCCCTCAGAGGAGTGTTTAACACGACCATTACCATGAGTCCAAAACAATTCTAGCTAAAGTTTATGTGGCAGAAGAAGGACGTGGCATGTTACTGGGTTGCAAAACTGCTGAAGACCTGGGAGTCGTCACCTTTGCACTCAGTATACACCAAGAGTTGATAACAGAGCTTTTGAGCCATTATCACGGAATCTTTGAAGGGATAGGTTGGTTGAAAACGAAAGAGGTGCAACTACACATTGATAAAACTGTGCAACCTGTTGCTCTGCGTAATAGACGCATTGCGTTTCATCTAAGACCTCAAGTAGAAAAAGAACTAGATCACCTGGAGAAGGTGGGCATTATAGAGAAAGTGACAGGGCCCACTCCATGGGTCTCTCCCACTGCAGTTGCCCGCAAACCCAAGCAGCCTGGCGAAGTCCGCATCTGTGTGGATATGCGGCTCCCTAATGTTGCCATTAAACGCAAGCAACACCTGACTCTCACGATTGATTACATCATTGGTGAACTTAGTGGGTCGTGCTGGTTCTCAAAACTTGATCTGCAATCAGGGTACCATCAATTAGTTTTGTCAAAAGAGTCCCGGTATATCACAACTTTCTCCACCCATGTCGGGTTGAGGAGATACAAACGTTTAATTTTGGGATCTCCAATGCCGCTAAAGTTTTTCAAAATGTGATCCATGAACTGATAATGGATCTCCCAGGGACCCTCAATGTCAGCGATGACATTCTGATACACGCACCTACTGTCGCAGAACAACACTCCCTTCTCAGAAGTGTTCTGCAGAGGATCCAAGACTCGGGTTTGACATTGCATCGTCAGTAGTGTGAGTTTTTAAAAAACAAAATTTAGTTTTTAGGATACATATTCTTGGCAGATGGCATTACTCCTGACCCAGCAAAAGTACGTGATATAAAATATGCACCTCCGCCCATGAGCATAACAGAGGTTAGACATTTCTTGGGAATGGTAAACTACTGCGGGAGATTCATCAAAGATTTGTCAAATCTCACCCAGCTGCTCAGGAATCTGATCAAATTAGCTGAACCTTGGACTTGGGGCTCGGCTGAACAAAGAGCATTCAAAACCATTAAAGATGCTTTGTCCAGTGATACCACCCTGAGATATTTTGACCCCAGGAAAGAGACCAAGGTCGCAGTTGATACAAAAGGACTAGGTGCTGTGCTGTTTCAGGAACAAGGTAGTAGAGTTTGGCCCCAGTAGCATATACCAGCAGATTGTTGACTGAAACTGAACAGAGATATTCTCAAATAGAAAAGGAAGCAATTGCTGTGCATTGGGGTTGCAGACATTTTCACATTTATGTCTTTCGTGGTAACAACTGATCATAAACCTCTGTTGCCTTTATTCAATGGTATGGCGTCAAAACCTCCTCCAAGGATAGAAAAATGGATGCTCCAATTACAGGACTACCGGTGTCGGTTGGAGTATCACCCAGGTTCTGAAAATCCAGCGGATTATTTATCCAGGCACCCGTGAGCAGCTTCAGAAGAAGAAGTGCATGATGCCCAGGAGACGGAGAAATATGTCAAGTATGTGTCAGAACGATCAAGACCGCTGCCCATCTCAGTCAGTGAGATAGTCGAAGCTACCGCTAAAGATGAGTGTCTTTACAAAGCACTTTCTGCTATCAGAACCAACCAATGGTATGTGATGAAGAGACAACTGCCATTTCTCGAAGCTGACTCCCAGCGTATTCTTGGAAATTTGTATAATATTAGAGATGAACTTACCATAGATGGTGATGGTTGTCTGCTACGAGGATGCAGGTTGGTCGTGCCTTCGTCTCCCACTGCCAGGGTGGTGCAACTAGCCCACCATGGACACCAAGGCATGGTCATGACAAAGAGCAGAATAAGGTCTAAAGTATGGTTTCCTCCCATTGATGAACAAGTGGAGGAAGTGGTGAGGTCATGTGTATGGTGTCAAGCCTCTGGAGAGTCGAGCCGTCCTGTTCCAGTTGAGACGGAACCCAGCCCTGATGCTCCATGGGTGTCAGCCAGTCTCGACTCCGGGAGTCTCCCAGACGGTTGCCACACTATGGTGGTGATTGATGATTTCTCCAAGTACCCCGAAGAGGAAAATTATACCCTCTCTCACGGCTGAAATGGTGATCTCTCGGATAGAGAAAATTGTAGCCACCGATGGTCTCATCGCTGAAATCAAAACCGACAATGGCCTGCCTTTTCAGAGTCGAAAAATGGCGGAATACTTTAAAAACACTGGCATTTGACATTGTCGGATCATGCCCCGTTGGCCTCAAGCCAATGGGGAAGTCAAACGTTTCATGAGAATTCTCAACAAAGCACTTTCTGCTATCAGAACCAACCAATGGTATGTGATGAAGAGACAACTGCCATTTCTCGAAGCTGACTCCCAGCGTATTCTTGGAAGTTTGTATAATATTAGAGATGAACTTACCATAGATGGTGATGGTTGTCTGCTACGAGGATGCAGGTTGGTCGTGCCTTTGTCTCCCACTGCCAGGGTGGTGCAACTAGCCCACCATGGACACCAAGGCATGGTCATGACAAAGAGCAGAATAAGGTCTAAAGTATGGTTTCCTCCCATTGATGAACAAGTGGAGGAAGTGGTGAGGTCATGTGTATGGTGTCAAGCCTCTGGAGAGTCGAGCCGTCCTGTTCCAGTTGAGACGGAAACCAGCCCTGATGCTCCATGGGTGTCAGCCAGTCTCGACTCCGGGAGTCTCCCAGACGGTTGCCACACTATGGTGGTGATTGATGATTTCTCCAAGTACCCCGAAGAGGAAAATTATACCCTCTCTCATGGCTGAAATGGTGATCTCTCGGATAGAGAAAATTGTAGCCACCGATGGTCTCATCGCTGAAATCAAAACCGACAATGGCCTGCCTTTTCAGAGTCGAAAAATGGCGGAATACTTTAAAAACACTGGCATTTGACATTGTCGGATCATGCCCCGTTGGCCTCAAGCCAATGGGGAAGTCAAACGTTTCATGAGAATTCTCAACAAGATTGTCCGCATTGCTCATATGAGTGGTCAAACCAGTGACTATGCTATTTACTCCTTTTTACGCAACTATCGCCAGACCCCTCACTCAACTACCAACCGAGCTCCTGGACATGTAGTTTTTGGGCGGGCAATAGTTGACTCCATCCCACATCACAGGTCCTGGGTCCCACCAACTCAAAAAAAAAAAAAGGTTTTTGAGCTATGGTTGGCCAACAACAACTATGCCAATCACAAAAGGCGTGCTATAAGTTCTAGCCTTACAGCTGGTGACAAGGTGCTGCTGAAAGAATCGTCGTCGAGCAGCAAGTTCCGAATGCCTTTTGATACCGTTCCTTGGACTGTCATTCATCAGAAAGGATCTTCTATAGTGGCACAACGTGGATCTGTTGTTGTCACCTGTAACATTTCCATGTTCAAGAAATTCTGTTCCCGGCTAGTGATACTCAAAGCCCAGGCTCTCCAGTTTTGGAGGATGATGATGGGTCCATACAGGGTGAAGTTCCTAGTAGTGAACCCTGTGTGCCTGTTTCAGAAGATGCAGTGCCAGACCCTGTGTCTGATGATGTCTCCTGCAGAGACTCCGGCCAGAACTCTGTCCCAGGAAGGTCTAATGTTACCAAGTACAATTTGCGCAGCAACCGGACGCCTTCTACAAAGCTGCGAGACCATTTCGTTGATGTGTGATTTATGTATATATATCTATATTGTTTCTTCGTTTGATTTTTGGAGGAATGTAGTGTTGCGTACCAGTGACGGAACTGGTACTGGGGCACTACCATCCGTGGGGGGTGAACAAAGTGGAGGTCTTTCTGAGCCCCATGTGTTTTTCCCCATACTTATGTAACGTAGTATGTTGGTTTTGCCCGGGTGTCGTCAGGGCTACTATAAAAATAAAGGGCGTTGCCAGCGAACGGAAAGGTTGGCGGTTACAGAGTGATCCTGAGGTCACGTCCGTACAGTAAGACGCCGTAGCACCCGGCCCAGACAAAACAGCCAGTGAAAACAAAAGCACGGTGTATGGCAAGTTTTTATTGCATGTCTGGGATTAATGTTGGGAGGCGCCAACATTACAACACTTATCTCAATGCTGATTTTCTGTTAATTCGTCACATAAAGGTATTGCGTCAAAATAAAAGATGCACGTAGGTCATGCGTCTGAAATACTCACATAAATATCACATGCGTCAAAAAATACACGCATAACAGAAAACATGCAGCATGGGGACAGGAAGTGATGTAATAGGAAATCTTGTTTACAGGCCTGGTACATTGGGTGTACTTTTATTTTCTCTTTACAGTCTGTGCCTCTTTCGACTGTGTGGTTATGTCCTGGAGTTGGTGGTGTGTTCTTGCTCTGTATTGTATCTTATGGTGTCCCTCCTGTTGTGTGTTTTGTATTTTTGACTGTACTTTGTGCCAGTGTTTGTAAATTTGTGTGTTTTTTGTGTCAATCATTGTACTTGTACTATGGGGTGTCTGTTCGGGATAGTTGATAAGTTGGGTTAGTTGGGATGAATTTTTGGGCCTTAAGTTTCCTTTCTATTCATTTTGTTTATATTCGTTATTGTCATCAACCTGTACCTGATAGGTATGTCTGGTCGGGGAAGCTGACAAAGATGGAGGAGGAGGAGCTGGGAGGCTTGGTGTGGCTGGTAGCCCTCTACCTGCCATTAATGTTGGAGATGGGGGGGGCTGTGTGATCCAGGGCTACCGGACGCAGGCGAGGCGGCTGCAGTGGGTCAAGGTGCTCCATCACCTAAAGAGGGTGTTTCATAGCAGCCAAATAGAGCACCAGCTGAAGCATCACTGGGCAGATCTGGTGGCCAGGGAGCAGGATCTGCTTGACCATCTTGGTGTGGTGTTCGGTGGCCTTGTTGGTGAGTCTCCCATTGGCATACTATTTACTGTTCACCGCTCTTGAATGACAGTAGCAAATGTGTTGGAGTGCTGCATGCAATGTTTGTGGACAAGTTGCATGCAACCAGAATGAGGTCTAACTGCACCAGTCTAGACATGGGGTTTACATGTCCTACCATTTAGGAATGCAGGTCAGATGTCTGGTGAGTCATGCACAACCATCATTAAGTTACACATTTCAGGGGCCATGGCAACACTGTGCTCCAGCATAGTGTCATGTATGATATGCCAAGACACCGCCAGCATACCATATTTAACGGGATTGTGACAACAAAGTAGGGCCATCCATGTCTAGCGCTATATTGTCATCATTTTGCACACATGATCCCTGCCATTATGTTTGTAAAGGGGGCATACCCCCCTTAGGGGGCACTGGCAATGGGGCATTTGATTCTATCAGAAAAAATTGTCACATCAGTCATGAATTACTCAACGCATGATCATTGCAGACTAAAAATTGAGCCACATGTCCATCACTAAGTGCCTCTGTGTGTCTTACAGTACCTGCCAGAATACCTGAGTCAGTTGTCTTGAAGAGCACCATGGTAGTGTCATGTATTTGTCACCCAACTCTCCCTCATACTATGGAGTTCCATCTTCTATAGATTGGTCACATATGGTTGTTGCAGGGTGTAGCACTACATGAGTCTCAGGCCCAGTGTAAGTGTGTAGATGTGTGGCTCTTACTCACCTGAGTGTCAGTGTCATTGTGAGTTTGCAGTGGTGTGTCTGTTACACTGTCTTACACCAGGATATCTAGCTCACTCCTCTAAAATAGTACACACTGTAATATGTTGACCACTAATAGTGACAGTAATATGACACTAAGCATGGTTTTCTGTCCATATCATACAGTTGGACCTGCCCCCTACACCATCGGTGAAGTGGCAAGATTTGAGGACCCAGATGTATCCAGTAAGTGTGATAATGTCTGTCCTGTGTAGTGATCGAGGGTCTTGTGTGAGTGAGTCATGTGTGTTGCACACAATACTAGAAGTGATGAGCTGTCAAATGATCAGATATCAAAGTAGCATGGATGTTGACATAGTGTCCCATTTGAGGGTTCCTCATGCACGAGCAGAGAGTCATATCATGTGAGGCTTGTGGTGCTCAATGGGCAGCATCGTGTAAACAAGGTGATGAAAACCACATGTAGGCCCTTATGTGACTGAGAAGTGTACCGCTGTGAGAATATTGGCACTTGGACAAACTGTCATTCTCACAACACAGAGATGCACATGCATTTTCAACATAAATTGGTGCATCCCTGTATTGTACTGTACATGTAGGACTGGGTGGGCAATTGTCCCCCATATTTTGTACTCCATTTACATGACACCTATGTGGAATGTTATAGGCATGCATGCAAATCAAGGCCAGATGTGTGCTGGCATGAATATGGGTATGTAAGGAATAGTATTGGCCGATCAGGTATTGATGGGTGTCTACACCTGGACACATGAATGTAGATGTCATAGACCTACGGATACCAGCTTCCTAGTTGGCAGCCGTCCTAACATATGGTCCACTCCCTGACTCCATGTATGAGTGGGCACGCCTTGATGAATCACCTGGACAGTTGAGATGATGGATTGCATGGCCATCCCCCCCTGAGGCACAGGGGGAGAGGAACAACAAATGTTTCGGTAGAAGTGATGCTCACAGTATAGGTGACAGTCATTTTGATCAGGCTTGCATGTGTACCTATAAACACTGACCCTTTATGGTTACCAACTGCATCCCATACTCCCAATAACATATTCAAGTTACTGGTGACACATGGTTGAAAATTGACACAGATGATGAAGAAATTGGCACACATCTATGTGAAGTTGACGCTGCATTTGCATTGTTACACATGGCACAAAATCAATGCACACCTAATTTGGTTTGGTTCCTAATCTTGTTGTTCATTGCTTTCGTGTCAATGTGATGATGCTAATGCAGTGTTGCCATTTAATTTATCAGGGCCATTGGTTTATCCAGAATGTGAGTTGCAGTGCATGTGCCATTAGATGTAGAGTGTAAGCTAATAATCTGTACATACTCCACACAATGCTGACACTGATGGTTGCCTATCTCAATTGAACAGCTGCCAACAAGAACAGTGAGGAACCTTGGGCATTTCAGAAGAGGGCAGTCCGCTATAGGCACATCCTGGCAGTGGAATCTGGGTTCCGGAGGATGGCATGCTGCTAGCGCAGGGAGTGATCCACCAGGAAATGGCGGGCATTCACCCAAGGGGGACCTACACTGGCCACACAGAGAGGAAAAACACCACACCTGTGCAGGGGGGCACAGCTGCCACCATCACAACAGCCCCAGCTGCTACACCTTCAACCTCTGTGCCACAGCCCACCCCACCTGCTGACATGGACATGACTGCAATAAAGGAGCTACAGAGAAATGTGACAATGGTCCTTAAAAAGTTGGACAGTCTGGAGAAGGAGGTAGAGAAGAACACCAAGAGACTGAAGTTCATCAAAAGGAAACTCAAGAGGGCCAATCTGTAATTGGCTTAATGACTGTCACTCACAGTTCAGTCCTCTCCCTACTCATTTTTTGTAATGTTTTAGAGTGGGTTTTAGGGGGTTAGTGTCAGGTTAGATTAGGTCAGTAGTTCTGTGTTGTATAAAAAAACCAAAGAAATAAAAAATACCAAAAATACATTCATTTGTTTAGACATAGGTAGTATATGTGTAGTTGGGTATATGTTGTCCTGCATGTTTCTTGTGATATAAGGGGGTGAAGGGACAGTGTTTGGAGTGTGTTGTTAAATGTGTTAGGTAAGTTTAGCATAGGGTAGCTAGGGTCAGTTGTTGGTTATATATAGTAAGGATGGGCTAGGTTAGGTTAGGATAGGTGTTCTTCATTCTTTTTAGTTTAGTTTAATTCTTATTAAAACATCTTTGGGTACTCCCTTACTTCATGTGTCATATGCTTGGGTCTCAGGGTCTTCACATGAGTGTACAGTGAAAATTGTGTGTTGGCCTCCAGATCCCTCTCTTGACATGTTTATCACCTTCTTACAACTGAGCTGTCACATTGGCAGCTACAACACATCTACTTGTCTATGCATCTACCATCCACTGTACCCACCACTGAAGGTAACTATGTTAACCATGTATTGGACAGGTAGGTGTGGTAATTCAGCTGTCATTGTTTGGGTCTTGTGTTGGAATGTTGGGCACTGTGGGACATCTAAGAACAGACTACATTTCATATCTATACTGCTAAACTGACCAGTGTCAATTACAGATGAGGTTACATACCTCTGTTTCACACCAATGTATTCAACTGGTACTCCCAGCTGACAATATTGACTGAGAACTGTTTCACAGCCATTCCTGCCGTATGTAGTGGGTGAAGTATACATGTGTTCAACATTTTTGACATACTCAGGGAATTGCTTGTAGGGAATGAGAGCAGCATCGACATTCCTCATGTAGGTACCTTGCACGTAGATATGTGCCCCCATATTCCTGCACTCTTGTACTGACACTCTTTGACTAAAGACATGTGACACACATCACAATTCCTAAGTGTAGTAGATGTGTCACAATTCACAAAGACATGCTCGTTGTGTAGGTGGTGTTTATTTACAAGTTTGTAGTGCAATATTTACAATGTCCAGGTCTTTGACACCATTGGTGAAATCCATACAATTGTGACACAACACAAGTCCAGGGTTGAGGGACATGTCATGGGACATGCTTGGGTAAAGTGCCTTCAGTGCAGGGTAACATAAATTGCCAATTGAAAAGTGAGAGACAATTGCAGTCCATAGCAGAAAGGTCAACAGTGTGTCGGTGAAGAGTGCATATCTCCAGCTGTGCTAAAACTGGCATGATGTCAAGCACAGGGCAGAGGAATACACTGCCCATGTGGCATGTGTTGGTGCTATCGGGAACTTCTATGGGTGAAGATGATCTGTTCCACATCTTCACCCACCGATGTGTGTGGAGTCACCCCTCCCCTTCATGGTGGTAGTGGGGAAGTAGAGGGGGCCACACACACTTCAGTGGTTGGAGATGTAGACTCCCAAATCCCGGCAGCTGCCTTCTGTGGAACTACATATGGCATATGGCAACACTGCAGCATGAAGGAACTGTTGGTTTTTGAGTATAGCAGCAACATCCCTGTGGTAGGCAGCCATGTCTGCCCTGAGGGAGACATTTCCCGGTGCATGGAGCCCATCTTGTTCTCAAGCACGCTGATGCCACTTTGGGAGGGCAGTTGTTGTGGCCTCTCCCTCATGGCAGCAGCTATGTCCCTCAGACACTGCTGGACTCCATGCACTGGAAATGTGTGCCTCAGTTGGCTGCGGTCTGTTCAGTAGCTATAACGATGCACATGGGCATACCTTCTAGGGTGGCTGCCATAGTTTGCATCCACACCCGCACCTCCTTGGCCAGCTCCCGCTGGACTCCTACCACTTTCTTTTCAAAGCTGGACCCTGGGTCCTCGGGGTCCTCAGCTGTGTCGTTGCTGGCAGGTCGTACTATTGGGGTGTTAAGTGGGGCCTGTGAGATGGCTGCTACTTCGATACTCCTCCTTGCAACTGGAGGTGGTGGCTGAAGGTTTACAAGGCCTTCTTGGAGGGTCTCTTGGCTGATGGTTGCCAGCTGGTCATACAGGTCATTGGGGTACTCCAGGACAGGCAGATCTGCAGGAGAGCCATCATCCTCTGCAATAAGATGGTGTTAAATCAGTCTGTCTGTGTTGTGGCAGTTGTTATGTCACATCACTGACTTGCTATTTGAGGCTCATTGTCATCTTAGTTCCAAAACATTGTGCGTGTACATCATGGCTGCAGTCTACAGCCCTATGCCCCACCTGTGTGTCACATGAAGGGAAGCCCATTTGTCACAATTGACTGTGTCATATCTTCTAGGTGTGATGGCTATCCTTTTTGTGGCTTGACACCATCTTGTCGTTGTCAACCCTCCCTATGCATCCATTTGCATGGTGAGGCCTTGCAATGGGTTTTGCTATGCTCATGCCACAGCACCACACATAGCAATTTTCCTCTGTCCCAGTCTTACATGTTTCACATACACCCATGCTGTGCTGAGACCTTGCACCACCCCTGGGATGGCATTGCCAGGACACTATGCTCTTGTTACCATTGATGGCTCCTCATGTTGATGTTTGTGTACGTGTGCTACAATGCATAGCACTCATGGACCTAGCAGAGTTCAATTTCATTTCATCTTCTGTCTGTGCAGGTGTGTTTGCCTTCCTACACACCTATGTCCTCTGCCTCAATGCAGCCCTCCTTGCACTATGATACATGAGTGCAGCATGGTGGCAGTGCAGCTAATTTGACACAAGCACAGGATTAAACCCAGGGATGGCCAGCATGTGTATGAAATTTCAGCTGTGTACATCATTCTGTATGTCACAGTGCCTGATGGTAAATGAGTCTATGGACATAGCCAGTTAACAGGTGCTGTACTTAGGTGAGGGCCTAAAGCTAGTTTGAGAGGATTCTGCAGGTAGTCATACTGGTCCCTCATTTCAAGTGCCTCAGTCCTATGGGCACCTGACTGCCATTGTCTATTTGACCACACCCAACAGCACCCGCGGTAGTGGCAACTGTTGTCAATGTGGAAAGCCCCATGGGCCAACCACCTGGGACTGGCACGTTTCGAGCAGCTTCCGGACTGGCAATGCCAGCTGTCCTGTGACACCAGACCAGTATTACGTAACACTACCCTCCAGGTCTGTTTCCGCATTTCCACCAGCCTTTGCATGGCGGTAAACCCATATTTAGAGGTTGTTGGTGATGTGTTGTGGTTTGCCCCTGGGTGCCCCTGAACAGCCCAGGCACTTGGCATGGGCAGTGCAGGGGATCCCATGTCCTGGCCCTTTGCCCTTTCCACTGCCTGATTGGCAGGGCTGAGTGCAGCATGTCCTGGCACACCCAATACACCCCAAAACTGGCACTGAGTCTATTTGATCCATCACGAATGTTGCACTAAGTGCCCCACAGAGCTACTATGAGCAGACAGATTTCCAACCGCCATCCTGTGTGACTCATACTGCCAAGCGCAAAGGGTACACTGCACTGGCAGTCTTACCAACAACGGACTTGCCCATGCACCATCCCCCGTCAGTCGGTGTGGAATTAGACGCCATTATGTTCACAGTCATTTCCCATGTGTTGTATGTGTGTGTTTATTTCTCCATTCATATGTGTCTGACATGGTTGTGTCAGAGTAGTTGTGGGCTGTTGTGTCCTACTGTTTGTTATCTGTGGTACATATTTTCTATAGGGGCACATTTCAGTTCATCATCAAGATGTGTGGTTCAATACTATTGCAGTTTAGTTGGTCTGGGTAGTGGCATGTTACCAATGATACAGGACCAGCCTGCTATTCCCCCAGCGCCTGTTCAGTTAATTGTTCCCTGCACCCAGGGGGCACCCTGACTGCATGATGGAGTGGCCGCCGCCTCATGTGGATGTGTTGTCAATGTGCGGGGTGGTGGTGCTACCAGCACATGTCTGGGTACTGTTGGGACAGTTACAATGACTTGTGTGCTGTGAGATGCAGCACACATTCATTTGGGCAATCAGGCAAGGCCATTTCAAGGTGTTTCTGCAAAGGACACCACCATGACGTTACCCCAGGAATGGTATTGACTGACTACCTAGTCTCAGAGGTCTTGGTCGTGTTGGTAGTGTTCATATGACTATATGCAAGGGATGTTGTGATGGCACAACCAGTGGCACAGTGATTATACATGCCATCTATCCCCTGTGCTGCATATGTATATGTAGGTATTTAGGCCTGGTGTTCAACATATGTCCAGGTTGTGTATGTATTACGGTGCATGGCACTACCAAGCCGTAGGCATATGTGTAGCTTACGTCAGCATGGTGCAACTTACTTAATGTGCATTGTGCCCCTCTGCGCTCCTTTGACATGCGTTTTGTGAGTCCTATGTGCCTCCACTTCCTGCACTTGACATTTTAGCATATTGGCCCTCATTATGACATTGGCGGTAAATCCCGCTTAGCGCCACGGTGACGGCCACCAACATACTGCTATGGTGGCGAATATCAGTTCGCCATATTATGACAAACACACACCATTCCAACAGAATACAGCCACATACACAAATCCGGCAGCCCAAAGGTCAGTGATAAAGTGCCGGTCCCAACACCCTTTCCGTTACGCCAACAAAACAACGCCCATCATATTATGACCCTCGAATCACCACTGCGGACATTCAGTGGCGGTAAACCGGATCGCTCAGATTTGACACCCACATACAAAACAACACCACATTGGCCAATACTAAAAACGCACACCTGACACTCATACACACACCACACCCACACACCCACAGCACTATAAAACACACACCCACAGTACCCACAACCCTTACAAACAACAATTACTGCCAGGAGAATGACACGAACAGCACAGAGACAACTAGACACGCACACCACATACACCCATACATCCCTCACAAACCCCACATCACACACCCCACATTACTCAACACACTCTCACCAACACACACCACACAACACCCATGTCCCTGCAAAGGCATCCCCATTTCACCAATGAGGAGTTAAGGGTCATGGTGGAGGAAATAGTCAGGGTAGAGCCAAGCTGCTTGGAGCACAGGTACAGCAAATATCCATTGCAAGGAAGATGGAGCTATGGTGGAGAATCGTGGAAAGGGTGAACGCTGTGGGACAGCACCCAAGAACAAAGGACGACCTCAGGAAGAGGTGGAACGACCTACAGGGGAAAGTACATTCCAGAGCAGCAAAGCACCAGCTCGCCATACAGAGGACTGGCTGTGGACCCCCATCTCCTACCCCACAGCTCACAGCATGGGAAGAGTAAGTCTTGGTATTACTGCATCCTGAGGGACTCGCTGGAGTAGCCAGAGGACTGGACACTGGTGAGTCAACATTTACTGTTTATCAACCCTCATACCTGCATGCCATCACACCCCCTCACCCTCACTCCCATCACTCCACTACATCCCCCAGACTGCACCTACATATCTGACTAACCCCAATGCCAAACCTTGCCTGCCATACCAATGCATGGACACCAATCACCAAAGCATGCCCAGCATGGGGGAACTAACAATCACACAACACATTACCATACACAAGTAAAAGGTGGCAGGCAACAGTAACGATAGATGGGAAGCTAGGGATGTACAATATGTCACAGAGATGAAGCATAATACATCACGTACATCCCCACAGGTGCCCAACCTAATCTCAGTGGAGAGGAGGTGCCACGACTATCCAGTCCCCCAACGGGAAGATGCCCCCAGTGATGACAGTAACTCTGGACTTCAGGATCCGGACCAACAACCTAGCCCATCAGGGACCACTGGACAACTGGTCACCCAAACCCACTCACAGTCAACCACAGAGCCTCCCCCATCAATATCCAACACCACAGCACCCACCCAGCGTACCCACACCTTTGTCCCCAGGACATGTCAATCAGCAGTGTGCCAACCTGTACAGGGACCCCAGGCCACACCTCATACCCAAGACAATCAGGGACCTGGGGTCAGTGGCAGTGGGCACACCGTTCAAAGGACAGAGGCACAGGCCAATAGGGACACTAGGAGGACTGCTGTGTGCCAGGGGGAGGACAGGACCAGGGAACTGACTCTCCAGGGGGCACTCTCCAAGATCCTGGGAGCCTACCAATATTCCCAGGACACAATGGGCCAGATCCTTGACAACGTGCAGGAGAACAGGAGGCTGCAGGGGATCAGGGAGGACTTGCAGGCCATTAACACCACCCAGGGGTGCTGGCAGACATGGCTAACATCATGAGGGAGGCAACAGCACAGCAGCGGGCCCGTACCACTAGCCAGTCCATTGACCAGCCCTCCACCTCCGCTGCAGCTAGTGAGCAGGATGCCCCGCCACAAGACCCACAGGCCATCAGCACTCCACTCCCTGCAGAAGGTGAACCACCCCGGAAACATTCCCTGCGAACCAGATAGAAGCCAGAGACACGTGCCAAGACCACCACGAGGAAATTAGACTCTCCTGACTGTCCCCTTGTGTCCCACACAGTCACCTTGTCCACTTTAAACTGCCTTTGCTCCCCTTCCTATGGCTATTTGGACACTGTGCCTGTGCTACAAACAGACTGGAACAATCCCCTGGACTTTCCTCCATCATCACCCCATTCCATTGCACTTTCCCCTCAATTTCTTATCACTACAATAAACACCCTTGAACACAACTTGACTACTAGTGTTTTATGTTTTGAAAATTTGCATTTATGGAAACAGTCACATCTATTGTAAATAATCTGAACACTATGAGATCATAGAAATAAGGACATGTAGCTGTCTGTAGTCAGCACATCAGTACACAGTTGTTATATCACCAACATCTGTAAAATGACAAGCCATAGGTGACAGTAAGTTGAGATGCAAAGGAAGTTAATGCCATCATGCTACAGCCACACAGAATACACCAGTAGTCATAGGAATGGTCAGTTGCTCTGTCTCACCTGTGTGTCATTGGAAGTATTGACGGATAAATGAAGTTCTGTTATCCTCACCCTCAGCCTCTTCATCCTCACTGTCCTCAGGGTCTACTGCTGCCACAGGGGCATCTCCAGTCTCCTCCTTCTGCAGAAAGAGTACATGTCCTCTGAGGGCCAGGTTGTGCAACATGCAGCATGCCAATACTATCTTGCAGACCTTCTTGGGTGAGTAGCACATGGATCCACCTGTCAGATGGAGGCAACTGAACCTGGCCTTCAGGAGCCCGAAGGTCCTCTCGATAATCCGTCTGGTTCGCCCATGTGCCTCATTATAACATTCCTCTGCCCCTGTCCTGGCATTCCTCACAGGGGTCAGCAGCCATGATAGGTTTGGATAGCCAGAGTCACTTGCAAGTATTGAGGGACAACATTTAGCCTCACACAATGATTTGGGGATGACACCTGAAGGCATACACTGACATACAGTGGGTAGGTACCAAGGCTCACCTATTAGCCACACCCTGTGCCTCTGTAGTTGGGCCATCACATTTGGGATGCTGCTATTCCTCAGAACAAAGGAATCATGCACCGACCCAGGATACTTAGCATTGACATGGGAGATGTACTGGTCCACCAGGCATACCATTTGCACATTCAGTGAGTGGAACTTCTTATGATTCCTGAACACCTGTTCATTCAGGCGGGGGGGAGACAAACGCAATATGTGTCCAGTCAATTGCCTCAATAATATTGGGGATATGTCCCATTGCATCGAATCCGGCCTTCACAGTGGCCAAATCTTCCACCTGGGGGAAAGAAATGTAGCTGCACATGCGTTTTACCAGGGCAGACAAGACTCTTGCCAGCACGACTGAGAACATTGGCTGTGACATTCCTGCTGCCAAGCCCACTGTCACTTGGAAATAACCAGTTGCCAAGAAATGGAGCACTGATAGCACTTGCACAAGAGGGGGGGAAACCAATCGGATGATGGAGAGCAGATATCAGGTCAGGCTCCAATTGGGCACACAGCTCTATTTATCCGCAGCAGTAGGTATCTAAGGGACACAATAGTGAGTAGGCTGTCAGAACTTGAACAATGGAACCACAACTTCAGTGTACATAGTGCATTTATGTAATGGGACACTGGGAATGGTGAGGTATGTGCTAATCTAGGCTGTGATGAAGTTAATGTCGATATGACCATTATCCCCCCCAAAATGGCTACCGCCTGTCCTGTCAGTAGGGACAGGTGGAAGTGAGGTAATTCTGCTGATGTTGGGCGTCATGGCGGAAGGCAGTCTTGCACCGCCGTGCAATTCCTCATTGGATAATATGGGGCTCTATGGATTACAGTGGCCAATGGGGATCTGCGCCGGTGGTGATGGCGTACACCGCTGCGGACGTGACCGCCATTTTCTATCTGATTCCTCACTTGTTTCCTGACCTTAAACAGGAGAACACCTACACTGCGTGTGCTGCTGTGACCTGTGTCTGGAACCTACCAATGCCCATGTGATGGGGGAAAGGGCCTCTGCCTTCACTTCGATGGAGTTGGAGCGACTGGTGGATGGGGTCCTACCCCAGTATGGACTCCTGTATGGGTCTCCAGATCAACAGGTGAGTACCCCTTGGGCACGATGCATGTGGGAAGGATGCATGGAGATGTGTGTGCAAGCATCGTGTCATCGGGGGGATGTCTGATGGTAGTGTACATGGTGGGCGCCGGGTGATGTGTGTGCCAATGAAGATGGAAATGGGATTGGTGGGCCATATGTGTGATAGGCTGGATTGTATATGTAATGGTGTCCTCCCATCTGTATCACCTCTGCAGGTCAGTGGCTATCAAAAGAAGGGATTACGGCGTGCCATCGCCAAGGACGTGCAGACCCTCGGGGTCTATGGCAGGCGGAGCACCCACTGTCAGAAACGGTGGGAGGACCTGAGACGCTGGGCATGGAAGACCGCGGAGGCCCAGCTGGGGATGGCTTCCCAACGAGGAAGGGTGCCTGTTGGAACCTGACCCCCCTGATGGCCCGCATACTGGGGGTGGCCTACCCAGAGCTGGATGGGCGCTTGAGGGAATCACAGCAGCCACAAGGGGGTGAGTACAGCGGGAATTATTCTGAAATTTGGCAGGTGGGGTGGGATCTGGGTGGTGGATGTGAGTTTGTGGGTGCCCCTAAGGCCAGGCCAGAAATATTGTAGTGTGGGACAACTGTAGGGTAATGGGTTTATTGCAAATGCAGGTAACCTAGCTCTCAGGCAGGCCCATTTCAGGCAGGGCTTTGTGGGTACCAGGAGGGGCGCAGTTGGCGGTGTGTGGCCCTCATCTTGCCTTAGCATCTATCTAAATCACTGGCAGTGCAATGCATAGTGCTTAAGTCTGATCCATGTGTGTGACGGTGCTGTGTATGCCAACTGTGGTGTTGGTGCAGTAATTGACCCAGTGTTTCCTTTTTCTCTCTCCCCCCTTTTTTGTTCTGTCATCCTGTCCATGTGTGCATTATCATCATCTGGCAGAGGAGCAGGGGCACCGGCGACAGAGGGAGCTGCATCACACAGGATCCTGGAGGCAGAGTCCACCGACGCCGAGGAAACCAGTGGGAAGGAGGGGAGCACCATGGCGGAGACAGGAGGTGAAAACACAGACTCAGATACCTCCTCCGATGGGAGTTCCCTGGTGGTGGAAGACACCTCTGTGACCACCCCAGCTGCAGGTACAGCCGCCACCCCCATACCAGCACCGCCCTCCCCATAGCCCCTCAGCGAGTTGCCCGTGCCCGCTCACCCAGGAGGGTGGGCATCTCCTTCGCCCCAGGCACCTCAGGCCCTGCCCCAGTGAGCCCTGCTGCCCTGAGTGAGAAGACTATTGAACCTCCTGATATCCATTTATGTATGGCAATCAGCCCCTGTGAATGCCATCCAGGGGCTGGCATCCCAGATGCAGCAATGTGATG
Source organism: Pleurodeles waltl (assembly GCF_031143425.1). Taxonomy (NCBI): domain Eukaryota; kingdom Metazoa; phylum Chordata; class Amphibia; order Caudata; family Salamandridae; genus Pleurodeles; species Pleurodeles waltl. Next base: position 1,369,225,471 of record NC_090445.1, read on the forward strand.
CATTCCTGGAGGGCATCCACGGTGGATTAGCTGCCCAACAGAGATCGATTCAGGCTCTGGCCTCCTCTCTGATGGCAGCCATTGTCCCTGTTTCTACCGTCCCCCCTCCAACTACCACTTCCCAGTCCCAGAACCTCAACCCCAATCCATCCCATGCACACATACAGATGAGCATGCACACAAGACAACACACAAGAGTGGCACAGACAAACACAGGCACCACACTTCATCCCACAAGCACTCACACAAACGCCAGACAGTTGCAAACACAACCACATCCACTGCTTCCACTGTATCCCCCTCCTCCTCCTCCACCCCCTCCCTCCCAGTCACATCCACACTCACACCTGCATGCACTGCACCAACATCCACCACCAGTATCACCACACCAAGCAGCACACACACCTCAAAAGCAGACACCTCCACAACATCCATGTACGCATCCCCTGTGTCCTCTCCCATCCTGTCTGCCCCCCTCCAAGGGACACAAACACAAGCACTCACACACCCAACAACCATCCACCTCACATCAGCATACTGACCATGCCCCTGCACCTAAATCCAGCACCAGCAGACATACATCTCCTACAACCACTCCCTCAACCTCCACGCCCATGCCTTCTCCCTCCTCCCACCCCACCTTCCCTGAGAAGCTTTTCCTTGCCCAACTTGACCTTTTCCCTCCCCTCCCCCCATCCTGCCCGTAAGAGCAGGGTCCCAACGACCAAGCCCAGCACCTCAGCCAAACAGTCCACGTGGATAGTGGTGGCACCACCTAGTTGTGGTAAAAAGTCAGTGAAACATCCCACTCCACCAGCCAGGAAGGGGAAGGATCCCACACCTCCAACCAAGAAGGGGAAGGTGCCTGCACCTCCTGCTTTGAAGGGGAAGAAGCCTTTGACTCCTGCCTGGAAGGCTAAGGAACACATACAACCTGCCATGAAGGGGAAGAAGCCATCAACCCCTGCCAGGAGGGGTAAAGATTCCACGCCCCATGTAATGGAGAGGAAGAAGCCCTCTACTTCAGGGGAGGCTGTCAGGGTGACAATTCCACCACCACCAGTGGTCACGAGGCCCCCACCGCCAGCTGAGGAAGTGCAGCCATCACCACCTGCAGAAGCTGCCCAGGAGGCACTTCCATCTGCCAACACAGTGCAGCCATCACCACCTGCAGAGGCTGCCTACGAGGCACCTCCATCTGCCACCAACGTGCATCCCTTACCACCTGCAGAGGCTGCCCAGGAGGCACCTCCATCTGCCACCAATGTGCAGTCATCACCACCAGCTGAAGCCATGTAGACAACCCTCCAGGGGCTGCTGTATGAGGGCCCCCCTCCAGAACCAGTGGGTAAGTCACCCAACTGGGAGACTGTGGCCTTGCACTCCCAGCAGGACAGAGAAATGGATATGGAGTCCCCTCCAGAACCAGTGGGAAAGTCACCCACCTGAGAGACTGTGGCCTTGCATGCCCCAGGACAGAGACATGGGCATGGAGCCCCCTCCAGAACCAGTGGGAAAGTCACCCACCTGAGAAACTGTGGCCTTGCACTCCCCAGGACAGAGAAATGGACATGAAGCCCCCTACAGAACCAGTTGGAAAGTCACCTACCTGAGAGACTGTGCCCTTGCACTCCCCAGGACAGAGAAATGGGCATGGAGCCCCCTCCAGAACCAGTGGGAAAGTCACCCACCTGAGAGACTGTGCCCTTGCACTCCCCAGGACAGAGAAATGGGCATGGAGCCCCCTCCAGAACCAGTGGGCTTGTTCCGGACTTCGGCTTAGGTGCCCCCCACTCCCATACCCCTGAGGTGCCTTCCCACTTGCACACTGATGCCCCTGCAGAGTTCTGAATGAAGTCAGGATTCGAGTTGGGCCTTGGATTGAGCCCTGTGGCCATGTGGGCCCTTTGAACATTGGACTGGGCGGTGTCCCTTTGTGTACATTTGTACATATCTGTTTCACGGACAATTCGATTATTTATTTGCTATTGATATCAATACATTCACCTTGGTGCATTCCTGTTGTGCTTGCATTAGTCTGCCGTGTATCAGGTGCAAATTGTTTTTCGTGTGCAGCTGGTTGTGTGTATGGTGTTTGTGTGAATGGTGTGGGTTGTGCGTGTGTGTGTCACTCTCGTTTTCCTCCCTCCCTCCCTTGTGTGCTAGACGGCTGTACTCACCGTCATCATCTTCATCGGCGTTGGTGTTCCAGGTGGAGCATAACGTAGAAGATCATTGGAAAGACGTTCAGTTTGGGTTCCATGGCGCCGTTGTTCTTCCCTGTGTCTGCCATTGTGAGTCTTTTCTCTTCTGTGATGCGTTTCCGCCAGGCTTTTGATGGCGTTGGTACCGCCCCGGAAAATATGGCAGATTGCAGGGTCAAAATATGGTGCGCAGCACTTTGTCTTCCGCCTGCCTGTTGTTGGCTACTGCCGTGGTGATTGTTGTTTCCACCGTGGAGGTTGGTGTGGTACATTGGCTGTCTATGGGAGTTATCACCGCCATGGTCATAATTTGACAAATGGTTAATGTCAGCTTGTTGGCGGTATAACCACCACTTTATCACTCACCACCAGGGTCATAATGAGTGCCATATTTCGCCCAAGCAACTTACTCTGCATTTGTGGTGTTTCCTGGTAGTCTAGTCTGTGCTGTCCTGTCCTGTGATTCCTGTAACAATTTCCTCTGGGATGACAGCTGCAACCATCTCCTCCATCTCATCCAAGTCCCCTTGTGGTGCTGGACTCCCACCTCCAGTTTGCAGTGCTGCCTTCCTGTTCCTTGCCATTTTTTCCTTTGTCCTTCTTGCACTCAGTTATAGTTCTCTTGACCTCTGCCACACTGTTGATCGTATCCACTATTTGCTGCCAAATAGCCTCTCTCCTTCCAATTGACAATTTTGAGGTGACGAAGAGTTCATGTTGGTGCTCTGTCACCTCTCTCACTAGTATTTCTTGCTCCTCTGCACTGAAATGACAGTTTCTCTTTTTCTTCTCACTCCCCTGGGTCTGTGTCCTCCTGGCTGGTTCCTGGTTGAATGGGGCACCCTGGGGTCTCTCCTGGCTTCCTGGGTCCATTTTGCCTCTCCTTTGCACTATTTTCTCCGTTAGAGTCTGTATTTGACGCAATTATGGGCAAAAATGGTGCATTTCCGTTTTGCGACATGTTTACATGTCGTAAAATGGATTAGAGTCATTTTTCCTCCATTAATGTCATCTTGCCATACGACAAGGTGCGATGGTTAATGTTGGGAAAAATGACTCTAACCTATTTTTAGCTCCAACCAGCGTCATAGTATAAATATGATGGCCGGGTGGCATTAAAAATTGGAGCTAGTCCGCAATAAACGCTTTGACGCAAAACTGCTTTCGCGCAGCTTTGCGTCAAAAAGTATAAATCAGGGAATTAGTTTGTCCAAAGTGTATAAAATGCCCAGTTTGTCACTAGATTTTTGTATTGCCACTGAGTATAGCCCCACCCCAAATTATCTGAAGCACTAGCTCTACCTCTATTGCGTGGTGTGTCAGGCTCCTTTAAAGTTCCAGCTAGTTGCGCACCTGGTTTCAGAAGAAGATGTGGCCTAACAATAGGGTGACCAGAAGTCCTGGTTTCCACCGGTCAGTCCCAATTGTCTCTGGGCTGTCTTGGCATCCTAATAGTTTCCTTAATTTTGAATACATGACCCGTTTTTAGGACCAATGGCAACTCATTCTGCAAAGCAAAATGAAAACACATGCTTTGCAGTTCTAAAGACAGAAACAAGGGCCAAATGTATGAACAAACCCCTTTGTGAATCGCAAATAGCGATTTTTAAGAAATCGCTATTTCTGAGTCACAATATGCAATGTAACATAATTGTGATTCAGAATTAGCGATTTCTTAAAAATCACTAATGCAATTTGCGAGGCCCAAATACCGAATAGAAAACAATTTGCGATTCGGTATTTGAAAATCGCAAAATTGTGAGAACGCACACCTGGCAGAGCCTGATGACATCACAAGCAGGAAGTGAGTCATCCCAGGCAGTTTGCAGGTGCCACACCCAAAGGAGCAATGAGAGAGAAACAGCCCAGCCACAAGGAGCAAGTCTGTGAGAAAGGCAGGACTTTACATCAGCATGGACAACTCTGCAAATGGAAAGGAGAAGGGAGAGAGGAAGAGAAAACTGAAGTTCAGTGAGCCGGAACTGTAGGTGCTCACTTAGGAGGTGGTGAGGAGCCATGACCGGCTGTTCGGGAAGTGCTCACTCCAGGTCCCAGAGAGTGAGAAGCGCAAACTCTGGGCGGACATACAAAGCAAAATCTGCGCTGTGGGGGTTGCGCAGCGCTCAGTGGAGGAGATTAGAAAGGTGGTACGACCTGCGTTCCCGTGCCAAGGAGAGGGTTGCCAGAAGACTACAGGAGGCAAGGAGCACAGGAGGCGGACCATCCACCCAGACACCCTCCACCCCCATGGAAGACCTGGTGGAGTCGACACTCCTCCCAGAAGCTGTCAGTGGGGTCACTGACATAGACACATCCGGCACACCAAGCACCAGTAAAGGTAAGTGCAATATTGAAATGTAACTCCATATGTGTATGAACAAAAGCCCCTTTGTAATTGGCACTTAGTGCAAAGCATTGTGATAAGTAGTCCATTCCACTTCTCAGAAGCTGACCAACAATGCCTTATGGGAGTGGTAGTCCACAACCTAGAGCTGAAAGTAGCACATAGAATGTAATTAAGTAGGGCGACACCCAGAAGAACACAACACCTACTACATAGTGATATGATGTAACTGTACATTTATTACCATTGTGTAACCTTTGGTGATACATACATAAATGACATGCTGCACCTTGTCGTTGCAGATGGCCCAGACCCAGCAGCATCAGCATGTGCTGTTGTGGGGGATGCTAAACCACAGCCTCCATCAGACTCCAAAACCAGTGAGTCAGTGAAAATTGCACCTATCAGACGCAGGGCAAGGGCTGTACCTCTCCCAGATTTGATCCAGGACTCAGATGACATGCGGGATGAAGGCCACACTCCATCCCCAGATGGCAGATCCACCGTAATGCAGGAGTCCCAGCCCCAGCGTCATTCAACACCCCGCAGGAGGCCTCAGTATGCAGGCACACAGCACGTGGAAGCAGGAGAGAGCCCATCTTCGGTGGCCTGGAATCCTCTATGCTTAAACTGCAGCGCCTGCAAAATAAGAAGATCACGGCAATGCATAGGTAGATGCAGGCACACAATGCCAACATAGGGGGGCTGCATCGGCGGTTGGAGTGCCTTAATTCAAACATTTCCAAGCTGCATGAGGGACAGATCACAGCTGCTGAGAGCACCAGGGAACTGACCAATGCAGTGAAGGAACTCTGCACAGAGATAAGGCATGAGAGGGTCAGCCACTGCAGGCATGAGAGGCGATTTATGAGGATGTTTAGTGGATTCTATAGATCTGTCAATCGCCTTGCAACATCTACGGCCCTCATATCGCGGCGTGCTGTGGCTGCACAGGTGGAGGCAGCGCACAGCAGTCGGGATGTAGCCCAGGGACTGGTCCAGATAATAAATGTGCTGGACTCTATGCTGGGTAACCTCTCTGCTACACCCAGTGAACTTGGACTAGGGGAGACTGAGGACTCATCTAGCCTCAGCAGCCTTGCAGTGCCCACGACAGATCATAGGCGTCGCAGTGCCGGACACAGCACTGCCACTGAGGCAGATACCAGAGGTGCCGGCGAGGCCGCTGCACACTCTAGTGACTTTCATGGTCATAAAAAGTGACTTTGATGGCCACAGGGGACTGTCTGCATATTTTGTTTTACAGTGAACTATGAATACAATAGCGAGACACTGTTTATGGTTATTGTATGACACAAGTGTTTATTTATTTTTGATAGTGACACTTATGTTACCTGACGTTAAGGTAATTAAGGTACTAACTACCAGAACAAATGTCAGTGAAGTTGTGTTGTTATTACTTACATCTGAAATGGTTGTGCGTGATGTCAGCACGCCTTTGCCTGCCCTTTGCTGCACTGGTCCTGTCTGCTGGCTGTAGAGGGGATATGGGATCATCATCCTCATCTGAGTCTGGATCAGATATTTCCACAGGTATGCCCCTGGTGGTAGCTATATTGTGCAGGATCGCACATGTGGCCCCTATTCTACAGGTTGTGTCGGGCTGTTCTGTAGTGCCCCTCCACTTTTGTGGATGCGCCGGAAGCGACTCTTCAGCAGGCCAAAGGTGCACTCCACCATATTGCGGGTTGCCCTGTGTGCTGAATTGTATCTCCGTTCTGCTGGTGTTGTAGGTTTGAAGTAGGGCGTCATCATGTAAGTGCGCACTGCGTAGGCACTGTCTCCTGGAAGGAACAGAGGGTATAATGAGTAAATGAGCCATCTGACGTCACAATGCCATCAATGCACCAGTGTACAGAGGGACAATACCTAGTAGATATCCTTCACCAAACTCCCCAGCTCGTAGTCTTGTGTGAATCCCGCTGTGGCGAAAGATGTACGAATCATGTGTGCTCCCTGGGTGCCTGGCCACGAGATCAGTTATGATGTAGGAGGCATTGCATATCACCTGTATATTAATGGAATGTTGTTATTTACGATTCCGGTACACATACTCTGTGGCCGATGGTGGACAAATTGCAACATGTGTCCCATCTATGGCACCTAGGACGTGGGGGAACTGTGCTATCTGGTAGAAATCAATTTATGTCTGCTGTATTTCCTTGGAGTGTGGGGGAACCTGATGTACTGGTGTATCTTACTCAGCATGGCATTGATAAATGCATTGAAAAATCTAGAGAGGGCACTCTGTGATACTCCTCTAGCAGCTGCTATGACCCCTTGATAGCTCTCCCTGAGGCAAGTAGGTGGAGGGAGCATAATACCTGCACATGGGTGGGTATGCTATTTGTCCAATGTGTTGTGCGCTGCAGTATGGGTTGTAGCTCAGCTATCAGGTCAAGTATCATGGATGAGTTCAACCTGTACTTATCATATATCTGCTCCTCAGTCTGGTCAAAAAGGGTAATGCGCACTCTGAAACTGCGCTCCTGTCTCCTCCTCCCTCTCCTAAAACCTGCTAAGATCCTCATTCTCCTCACCATGACGTAGAGTGCAGTCATTGTAGAAAAGAGTCTGAGGCATTCTGGGCCTCTTTATATAGGTTGCACCTGGTTACCACCTGGTTTCACTCTGTGGTAATTTGCATGTGCAAAAGGCCATTCTGCGAAAATTCGCAATTTGCTAATTTTTGATGCATCGAATTGCAACATGGTTTTGAGTGTCGCATTTTGCGTCTCGCAATTTCCGATGTGAAATACCAAATCGGTATGTGCGAGTCGCTATTCCGACTCGCAATTTGCGAGATGCTAATTACGATTCGGTATTTCATGTCGCAAATTGCGACACGCAAAACCATGTTGCTTTGCAAAAAATCACAATTTTTGTGATTCCTTGTTTTTGGCCTGCGAATGCCTTCCATGCATCGCAGACCACGTTTTTGCATTCGCAAACGTCCAAATTCTGCGATTCGCATTGTTTGCAAATGCAAAATGGTTTGATACATCTGGCCCCAAATTACAGAGCTGAAACAGAATGGGGAGGAGGGCAGTGGGGCACAGGGTGGCCTTCCTGTCATTGCTAATATTATGTAAATGTGGCCTTGTAAATGTGGGCACATATATAATATACATACATACACACTGTGAGAAAGGTATTGTATGTGTTTATATATATATATATATATATACACACACACACACACACACATAAACACACACACACACACACAAAAGCAGGGTTAGGGAAAAACTGGCACACAGCAACACCACAAAATAAAATGTTGGATGGATCATTGAAACTTCTCAAACGCTCACCCCAGGCACAGACCTGGGTTTAGTCCATTGTTATTTCGCTTGCCATGTCAGACCAGTATAGACCCATCCATATACAAAACAGTCCAGCCAGAACTGCCAGGCCAGGTCCTCCCTGAACTGGAAACAAGCATCTTGGGACCGGTTTTGGGATGTCACCCCTCATCAGCCAGGCTAGTTTGAATCCAGTGGTGCAGCAAGCAAGGGACCCACTTCTGGGCATAACTTAGCCACTTAGGGCACACATAGCAACACCACAAAATAAAATGATGGACAGACTACTGAAACCTTTCAAACACTCACCCCCAGTCACTGATCTGGGTTTAATCCATTGTTTTTTTGCTCACCATGTCACCCCAGTTTGGGCCCAGGCATATGCAAATCAGTCTTGCCCTGCTCCCCATGGGAGCATGGGGAGCAGGGTGCTCACGTGGGTCCCGTGCTCATTGTGCCGCTGGAGTCAAGCTAGCCTGGCTGATGACGGGTGATAACCCGGAACTGGAAATTTGTTTCGTCCAGGGAGGACCTGGCCTGGCAGCTTGGGGTGGACTGTTGCCATGGGGAGCAGAGTCAAGTCTGATGGCTGGGTCTGAACTGGGGGGTGTGGAGGGCAAAAAAGATGTATTAAACCCAGATTTTTGTGACCTGGGATAATGTTTGCCTTGTTTAGCATTCTGCCCATCAACTGTTCTTTTTGCCTGGGTAAAAACTGGGACAGGCCAGATAAGTACCTTTATCATTGTCAGCCAATAGTCCTACTTGTTGACTGGCCTGTTCTGGTTTTTGCTTCTCAAAAACTGCTCACCCTACCTAACAGCCAGAGCTGCCGGCCTTGGAAGTGGAAAACCAGGTCTAACTGCCTGCAGCAGTTCAACATCTGATTCTGGGTGTGTCACTTAACCTTCCCGTGTCTAAAAAAAATGAATCTGACCTTGCCTCATGTAAACTGATGGTCACGTGAAGCGCTCCAAAGCCTTTGGGTTGTTTGCGCTGTATAAAAATGCAAAAAACTAAAAAAAAGTTAATGAGATTTGTTTGACCTGATATGCCTCGCCTGTTATAGATATGTGAAAAAGAAACTTTCAAAATGCATATTTTCTTTTCTTCTCCTCTTTTTCGATTAAAAAAGTAGAAAACAAAGAAACCCTTAGCATTAATTTTAAATAGTATTGTAGCATATGAAACAAGAAACAGCTGTTTCTTAGGTGAGCAAAGTTCCACATTTTAAAGTAAACTAAAGGAAACAGTATAACAGAAGTTTACAAAGAACGCACAGTGCAGTGTACGAGCGTCGATTAATATCTGTACAATCTGTAATACATGAACTAACAATCTAATAACGGAAAGTCCTGTAGTTGTAGCAGGGGATAGCATTAGCTGACATCTGTAATCTGCTACTTAAATCGACTAATTCAGCCAACAGCTCAAGAAAAGCGAGCACAGAATGAACACTTGCAGGGACTGCAGGCATTTATAAGCAGGTGCTTTTCTCAGGTCAGTGTTAGAATAAATAATGCAGACTGGACTATTTTATTTGAACTAAACATTGCTCCTTAAGTGATCAATGGAACGTAATTCTCAAGTAATCATTTTCGGTTTAAGGGCTAAAAAATACAATGGGGGTGATTCTGATTACCGACGCCCGCCTCGCGGGAACCGCCATATGGCCGCTCCGCGGTCGAAAGACCGCGGAGGCCATTCAGGCTTTCCCGCTGGGCTGGCGGGCGACCGCCAGAAGGCCGCCCGCCAGCCCAGCGGGAAACCCCTCCCCACGAGGAAGCATAGCAGACACTGAAATACATAGTGGGGCCCTCTTACGGGGGCCCCTGCAGTGCCCATGCCAGGGGCCCCGCGGCACCCCCTACCGCCATCCTGTTCCTGGCGGGAGACCCGCCAGGAACAGGATGGCGGTAGGGGGTGTCAGAATCTCCATGGCGGCGGAGCGCGCTCCGCCGCCATGGAGGATTCACACGGGCAGCGGAAAACCGGCGGGAGACCGCCGGTTTTCCGCATCTGACCGCGGCCGAACCGCCGCGGTCAGAATGCCCTGCGGGGCACCGCCGGCCTGTCGGCGGTGCTCCCGCCGACCCTGGACCGCCGGGGTCAGAATGACCCCCAATGTGTTCTACATACTTTGTGATTGTTTTCGATAGAGTTGATTTTTCCATTAAATGGCTTTTATGTTGCCACATGAAGGGCCAGATTTATGGAAAAGTGGCGAAGCGCAGTGCTGCGCCACAATTCGCAGCGCCGCACTGCATCACTTTAGAAATGCAATGATGAGCCGAATTTAAGTGAATACGGCTCGCCCATGTGTTGTCCCCTGCACTGGCGCTAAATTTCGCTGCCAAAGCCATCATCCTTACACCATTGTGCAAGAATGTCTGTTTTGAGGAGTGTGATTGTTTATGTGCGGTAAGGTGTCCCTTCCCGCACATAAACAATCACTAATGGCACTTTAGCACTTCTGTGCCTGCTGCCCAATGCAGCACACACAGAAGTGCTAAAGCATCATTTTCAAATGATTGTTTATGTGCAGGAAGGGACACCTTCCAGCACATAAACAATCAATTCTGGCATTTTGCTCTTTCAATGTGCGCTGCAGAATGCCGCACGCATAGAAAAATAAAAAATGAGGAGGAATAAGAGTATTCCTCCTCGTTGCACCCTGCGATCTTGCCGCTGCCTCAGGTATACGAAATTTCATAAATCTGAGGCAGCATCAAAATGCAATGGGTGTTGGTGTGGTATGCCCACAGCAACACCCGGTGCACACCCCTTCCACGCACAGTGCTGCCTGGGAACGGGCCGTATTTACAAGGTGATGTTAAGCCGCAAAAAAGTGGCTTAATGCCATCTTGTAAATACAGCGCTTAGCACCACAGGAGAGTCACGAAAAGTGACGCTCCTGTGGCGCTAGGGCCTATAAATATGCCACGTAGTGTTTACACCACTAAAGCCCCATACAGATAAGTAAATTAAAAATATACCACGACTTCCAGAAAGCATTAAATACATGAGGCTTCCGGCCCCTGAGTGATTCACCTTCCATGTAAGACAACAGCTTTCAACCACTGAAGACAAACCACCTCCTGTACAATACCCTCTCAATACAGCCAAAGTGGTACACATAGAAGTAGGTCTGGACATTATGCAACACACTCAACTCTTACCACATGGGATGTATGACAACCACACACACTTTCCAAATAAATATAGAGGTTAGATGGTAGTTGCTCAGGAACGTTAGAGTACTATGAGGCCACGCTAATGTCATTTGTTAGTTATACAAATACTGGATAACAACCTTAAGGAAGCGATGGTCTAGACATCAGTAGCATAGCTAGCATACCTTGAGCAAACAAGGAAAATGGCCCCTTTGACTTCTTTATCAAGGTTTAATGGCACCCTCAGGGCTCTGGGCCCTGGCACCACTGCATCTGATGCAGCAATGGTACCACACCCCTGCCAGGCATGTGCATCAACTGATATCAGTCCTTATCTTTTAATGCCAAACTGAATTATATGATGTCAGGAACTCCCCAAATACCTATCTATTATGTACCTTCCTGGAATCTATCCAATTGGGTAATAGACATTGTCCCAAAAAATAGGCACAATCAATGCATCTTGCCCATCCTCTGCTAAACAAAGTCCTCAACCAAAACTAACTTAATTAAACTCTGCTCAATGGACCTCATTTAACTTCTCCCAATATAGAATGTACCTGCCAAGTGATCCCATGTCAGGAGATCCTAGTGCTTCTAAGTTTTGAGCCAATGTCGCTGAGGGCACATAGGTACTGTCATAAAACTAGAAGTATCAAAATAACTAGTCACCATCATTTCACATGATACATTTGAAGAATTCTGGAAAAATGAACTTCTTGAGGGTCCTGACATTAAAAATTTATCTTTTCACAGGTCAAAAATGTATCTCATTGGCTATTTCTAGTCTCCAATTTCCTTTTAAGTTAATTGTGTTACTGGCAAGATTTAGATTACATTCAAAGGTATAACGTTTTGTGTTGTGTTCATCAGGCTTTTCAGATAAACTTTTGTTAAAAGGTTATGTCTTTTTCTGACGTTTCTCAGGAAATTTTAAACCTAATTTAATGGTCAAGATAAATGATGCTAAGATTTTTAGTATGTTCAATTTAAGATCATCTTGCCATCAAGTGGGAGTGGCTGGTCACTCGTAAACTTGCACCATTTATTACACCTGCTGGTGTTTTCAGTTTCAAAGGATGCCTTTTAGTTTAGTATTTTCTGCCTCTGTCTGTCAGAGAGTGATAGATACTGGGCACATTGCCAGTTTGCAGGGGTTGAGTCGCAAACCAGGATTGGTTAAAGCCATTGAGAAAGAGTATGTTATCGGCTTGTATGAATTTTACACAAATTTTCTTCTGAATTTTGCACCAATGTGTGACCCATTTTCATGGTCAGACACCATGGAATGGGTCCACAGGTGCCCTACCCAAGCCCCAGGAACACCCCCACTAGAGGAACACCTGTGGATGGGGGGACCCCATCCCAGGTAAGTGGGGTAAGTAGAGGTAAGTATTTTAAAACTTTTTTAAAGTACCATTGGGGGCCCTGAAATGCCCCCCCTACATGGCATTGGGTGCAATGACCATGCCCAGGGGACACTTGTTTCCTGTGCTGGCCATTGGCGTGGTGGGCATGACTCCTGTCTTTTATAAGACAGGAGTCATGTGGTGTGTATGATTTCGTGTCAGAAAAGGACGCTATGCTGGTTAAAGGCATTTCTTTTCCTCTAACCAGCCTAGTGTCATTTTTTAGTGCAAAACTCCCTTCTCCCATACCGCCACCCTCACCCGGTAACCTAATTATTTTATTACGCTCGCCCACCCTTTGCACCGGCTTGCGGGATACCATAAATTTGGTGTCCGACTGGAATGACGCAAGCCGGCGCTATACTGTTCGACCCATACCTGCGTTGGTGCAGTTTTGCATCAAAAAGTATAAATATGGGCTTAGATACCTAGGAAAATCCTAGAGGGATGACTTGCATGGATCCCATGAGGTTTTTACACTCACAATGCCCTGCAAACCCCAAACTTTCCCTGAAATCACTCTTTTTCCTTACACTTCTGTAATAGAAACTACCAGAATCTGGAGCAATCCACTAAATTCTTACCACCCAGCATTGCTCCACTTGTACCGATAAAAATGCTGTGCTACTTGTGTGGCTGGGCCTAGTGCCAGTGACAGGAACGTATCAAACTAAGGACAATGGGAGCTCTTGCATGGGGCCTCCTATTGACATTAGTTGGGGAAGCGCGTTTACACGGACGCTGCAGGAGGAGGGGCAGGCCCAGGAGGCCCCTTTAATTTCAACGTCGCGCTCCCGCTTCGCAGGAAGCGCGTTTACACGGACCACTGCAGGAGGAGGGGCAGGCCCAGGAGGCCCCTTTAATTTCAACGTTGCGCTCCTGCTTCGCGGGACGCACGCGGGTGGTGCCCGGGCAAAGCCCGGGCCAGTCCTTCACCCGTCATCGCCAGGAAGAGGCAGGGCTGGGCCACCCCCCTGACATCTCCTCCTCGACTGTGACTCTCGGACATGGAAGCGCGTATTTTTCCCTTTAATTTTCCTGCTACTTGAAAAGGATATTTTACTCTTATTGTTGTTTACACGTTTGAGTCCAGTTTGTAGAAGCACGTAAAAGCAATTAAAAGAGTGGGATCTTGTCTGTGGTTGTTGGGGGGCGGGACCAAGCCCCTATAAATTTGACATCGCGCACGGGAAGTGCCGGATTTCGTCAGTGGTTGTTAGGGGCGGGACCAAGCCCCTATAAATTTGACATTGTGCTCCCGCGACCTGGGAAGCGCCGGATCTCGTCTGTGGCTGTTGAGGGCGGGACTAAGCCCCTATAAACTTGACATCGCGCTCTTTCCTGCTACATCCAAATTTGAGAAATTCCATTAACATAATTAGGATGGGGAAAAGGAAAGCCAGCGGCAATTTCACTGGGCAGGGAGGGGTGAAGAAAATACCTCGACATGCTGCTGAAAACTGTACACTGACTCAAAATTGATGATCTAATAGAAGAAGTAGGAGATTGTTAGCTACTAAATCTTCCAAGCCCTCTAAGAGAGGAACTGATGTTGCAACTAAAGACATAAAATCTTTTTTTACTCCTGTGAATAATGAGTTGTTGCCTGTGCTACCATGTGGGACTCAGTTAGAGCCTATTATACCAGAAACCCCAGTTAACTTTTTAGCGAGCCCTAAATTGAGCAAGTCTAATCAGCAGGGTAGCGCATCACCTCCTATAAACTGTTCTAATCGTTTCTTACCCCTTGCCTTCCTGGCAATCTCTAGCATAGAGAAGAGTGTATCAAGGGAAGCTGAGGAGCCACTAACACACTTAGCCACTCCGGGGGAACGTCCTGTTGAGGCACAGCTAGTACAAATAAAAGCTGAAATAGTGAATTTCAGAGAGTATCTCCCATCCTTCAGTCATATGATACATGAGAAGCTGGATGGCATAACTGCCGTAATTGGGGATATAAGGAAATCCTCTTTTAACCCTGAGTTTAATTCTCTATCCATGCAAACCCAGCAAATTAAAACATCTATGGTGGGAACATATAGGGGAAAGAAGGCTGGAGTGGTATCACAAAACTGCCAATGGGAAGAACGTGCAGCCCCGAAGTGGCCAATTCAAATAAATGTGACACTAATCTGATAAGAGGGGGCAATCATGAGGTGTACAGTGATAAGCTTTTAGATAACAGTAATAAAGACCCCCTGCGGAGTACTCTACCAAGTCAGACTAAGTATAGTCAGCATAATGTATACATGACAAACATTCCAAAGTTAAATTTCGGATTAAAGGAACAAGGGGATTCACTTAAAAACAAAGTAATTCACTGGATAAGGGGCGTAAAGAAATGTAGGTCCGTTATACGGGATGACATAGTAACTACCCACAGATATATTCAAGTGACAGATCAGAAACAGATCTTATAGGGCTGAAATTGAACAGCCAGAGCTTAGCAAAGGGTCTTTTAGCGCTTGAGCAAAGATCGAGACCTGGTACCTCATCCCAAGTGACTCTTATCCAAACGATCCCCCCATCAATGGCCAATTTGTTCTTTAGAGGTAGCCCTAAAAATCTATTGCTTCCCAGTACATGTATTTCAAGACGGGGATGCAGGACTAGCCCAACTTCAATCGTGGACTGATGCAAAGCCCCCATAGTAGAGGCAGGGAGGGATGATACACTTAGTAAAAAGGCTTTGGAATCCTGTGCCCTAAGCAACCTATCACTGGGCACTGCGGGAGCAGAGGTAGGAGCATATTGTAATGGCCATGTAGAAGGGAGGGACTGTGGAGTTACATCCTTTAAAAACAAGACTAAAGAGCGATTGCAAAATACTGGGGATGGTAATGTTCCCCTAATTAAATTCTTATCCTGGAATGTGGCAGGTGTGCTATCAAAAACAACCAACCCAGAGTGGTGCAGATTTATAGATCAACATCATATTATTTTACTACAGGAGACATGGGCCCCTTCTATAATTTATAGAGCAGGTTATTGGACCTTCCAGAAGGCCGCGCTCCCATCGCCATCTGGAAGGGCAACAGGGGGCCTGATAGCTTGGCTAAAGCACGATCTGTTCCCCAAGGCAAAGGAGCTACTTACCCCCACTAGGGATATACTAGCTGTGGAGGTTGAATTTAGCAGTCCAAGGGGGCCTGGTCGTATAGTATTTGTAAATATATACATTAGACCTGGCCCACAAAAGACCCAGATTGCTCTGCTAAATATGCTTATAGATTTTTTTAATCATCTACCAGAGGGGCAGGGTTTAATCGTTGCAGGAGACTATAATATGCAACTGAGTTGCAAGGACGACTTCCAGCAAGAAGGAATCCAATTTGCAAATCCATGGGATAGATCAGGCCCGGCCCAGGTTGTAACAAAGAAAACAGGGGGGGCATTAGATCTATTAGAGGATTCAATAAAAGTAACGGGGCTAAGAATAGCAAATGGGAACACGAAGTCGGATACCTCGGCGTTGCCTACGTATAGAAAAGGTCCATATTCGAGCCGCCTAGACTATGTTCTAGTAGACGATACACTCTGGAATTCTCTTATTGATATTGTTGTCTCTCCACGAGACGATAGTGACCACCAAGCTCTTTGCATATCCTTCTCAACTTCCACATTCAATTGCAACACACTAACTAAGTGGATGAAGGGTAATGTCTTAATCGCGACAAATGATTATAAAAACGTGAGATGGGAAACAGTGGCAGAAGATGCAAACTTCCAGATATTAATATACAAAGTAGTTATATCGACGCTTCTTCCCCTGAAGTACACTGACACTGTACTGGTTGACTTGATTTATTTGCACAGTATTTTGGTCAACCGGCTAAGACCATATTTCCAGGTAGCAAGGAGACGGGTAGAAGCTAGGGATAGACCATTGAGATGGTTCTCTAGCTCCTGCTGACAGGCCAAAACACAGCTTTTGGGAGCACTGAAGGTAGGGAGTCGCTGAGAGATAAGAGCTACCAGGACTGCATATAAAACAGCATTGAAAAATGCCAAAAAAGAGTGGGAAACTAAATATTGGAACGCTCTGGTAGACGCTCTCCATGAAAAGGACTCAAAACTGTTTTGGAAACTAGTGGCAGAAAAAGGGCATTCCCAAAATGTGGAGACCTACCCAGTAATCCAGCCAGAAATCTGGGTGTCACATTTTGGAAATTTGTGTAGAGCGGCTCAAACTAGCAGTATTAATGTTCCCTTATCAAAATCTGAAGGCCTTTTATTTCTTACACACCAACTTCTGGGTCAGCTATATCATCTAATTTCGATCTGGACCTTTTTTCTTTAAAAGAAACAAGCTTGGCTCTCCAAACATTACGCAAAGGAAAGGCTCCTGGGCTAGATGGTATCCCAGGCGACTTATATTTGTCCCGACCCAGAACTTGGTCTTTATATCTAAATACACTCAGCAACAAGATTCTGAGGGGTGGCGGGCTTCCCCCCACATGGCAAGGAGCAATTATAGTCCCTGTTTTTAAAAAGGGGTCAAGGGAACTACCAACCAACTACAGAGCAATACGTTTAATTGATGTTAGTCAAAAAGATTTCTGTAAGCAGGTCTTGACTAGATTGCAGACATGGATAGAGGACTCTCAGATCCTTTCTGATCTTCAGGCAGGATTCAGGAAAGGGGTGAGTACAATAGACCAGGCGTTTAGGTTTAATCTCCTTTGTTGGAAGTACCTGACACTCAACAAGAGCCACTTGTATGTGGCCTTCATCGATTTAAAAGCTGCTTTTGACATGGTCCCACGGGACTTATTGTGGAAAGTTCTGGAGACCTACCAACTTGATAAAGAATTGCTGAGATTGATCAGGTATCTCCATGAGGGTACCTACACCCAGGTACGCTGGTCTCAAGGTGGAGATCTGACAGAAGCCATACCGGTTGGTAGGGGGGTCAGACAGGTGTGTGTTTTGGCTCCCACACTGTTCAACCTCTTTATCAATGGTGCGGTAGATCAGCTGATGTACTGTAACCACGATGCCCTGAAGCTAGCAGGAGTCCCTGTCCCTATCTTAATGTTTGCAGACAATACTTTATTGATTTCAAGAACCCCAATGGGCCTTCAAAATGAACTTGATGTTTTTTCTAATTTCTGCACCAAGAGGGGCCTTGAAATGAATCCAACTAAGACCACGTTTATGGCCTTTAATCCGCATAAGTCATTTAGGGGGAAAATGACTATAGCTGGACAATTGGTAGAGAGAATTAGTCAATTTGACTATCTGGGGATCAGACTAGCGGATGACCAACAGTGGTCGGCACAGATTGGGGAGAGTTTGTCTGTCCTCCGACAAAGGTCAGTAGTGATAGGGAGGAAAATTGCTAAAATCTCGGAAGGAGAAATCTCACCTGCCATTACAGTATATAAGGCAGCGGCAGTGGCTGCTTCAATTTATGGTGCTGAGCTATGGGGCTATTGTAATTCCAGAGGTTTGACGACGGTAGAAAACCGCTTTATGTGTAATTTTTTGCGGTTGCTGATGAGTACCCCTCTCATACCCCTTAGATTTGATTTAACTCTAAACGAGATCCATAACGAAATTGCCCTAAGATCCTTTATGTACTGTGTCCGTCTTTGGACATCCGAACATCTGTCCACCTATCAAGCAGCAGCAGCTGAGCTTTTAGCGGATGGGGGTGCATTAAAAATTCCTTGGTTTAAACACATCAGAGATATGAGCAAATTCATTAAAATGGAGGAGGTGTGGAGAGATCCTTGCAATTTAACCAAGGAAGCAAAGGCATGTATAAGACGGTGCTACTGGGAGACTATCTAGGTTCATATTTGGACCAAAAAGGCCCAGGGTAGCAGGACACTTCAGTTTTTAGATCATAAATGTAGTCCCTAGTTTGAGGCCTATATGGACAATATAAATCCCCCCTCTATCAAAACTCTTTTTATCAAATTTAGGCTAGGGATTCTGCCACTCAAGACATTTACTGCAAGGTGGAGTAAGGAGGATTATAACTCAATTTTTTGCCATTTTTGCCATGAGCAACCAGAGACACTTGCACACTTTATGTTCTTTTGTCCCAGATACTTGGCTTCTAGGAAGAAGTGGATTATTTCTCTATGCAGATCAATGGGGATAAGGAAATACAAAACATCCTTACGAATTCTGGTAAGCGATACAAGCGACAAGGTAGTTCGTGCAATAGCAAGGTATCTACGATGTGCATGGGCTATAAGAATCAGAGAAAACTCAGTTGGCTGATTGGCATAGCCATAATTACTCTAGGCAAAAGTAGATTTCAAGATAGAAAGGCTTAGCTTTTTAAAAACGTGATATTAGTCTTGTATTGCTAATTCTGTGTTTTAATAACTTATTCTAGACCAAATTACTCCAGGTAGAAATAGACTATTAAGTGGAACTAAGATAGATAGGTTCACAGAATTCTAAAACTTGACATCTGTCCTGTACTGTTTTTATAACTGTGTGTTTTAATGATTTAACATAGAAGACATTTTAGGGTTTCTTAATGTTTTATGTGAACCCTTCACTTTATCTCTTAACAATTTTATTGTATGATTATGGTATGCTGCTTATTGGACACTTTTATGGCTTTTAGCCGAAATAAAGCTATTTATTGACATTAGTTGAATCCGCTCCTGTTGCTAGCACTAGGCCCAACCACAAGTGGCACAGCATTTTTATCCTCAGAAGTAGGGCAATGTTGGGTGGTAGATATTTTGTGGATTCTGGAAGTTTCCATCACAGACATGTGAGGAAAAATGTGTGTTTTAAGTCAACATTTGAGGTTTGCAGGACATTGTGGGTATGAAAACAGTGTGGGACAGATGCAATCGGACTCCTTGATGGCCTTGAATAGCTGTCAAGGTGAGCCAGTAAGGCGTGGCAATGGCCAGGTCACACAGTTCAATGAAAGGGGGGAGTGGTCTAGATGTGCCCCCCCACAGCATGAGCAGGCATGAAGCATTGTGGAGGCACTGACTGAGCATTGTTTTTGCGAACTGCACTCATGGTGGTGTGGAGTGAGGAACTGGAGACTGTGCAGCCGAGGTTGCCGTGGAGTGGCGGGTGAAGGGCTGGGATACTGGCAGTGCAGGCAGGAGTAGCAGTACTCATGGTCAGAAGAGCAGTTGTGTAAGGTTATGGGGTGGGTGTTGCCAAGTCATCTGGGCGAGAGTGTTGTTGTTCAGAGTGGTGATTGCACCTGATTCTCCATGTGCCAGCCAGTGCGGGCGGTGAGTGTGAAGGCACAGGTGTAGGTAGGCATGGAGCACACCATAGCTGAGAGAAGTTTGGATCGATGTGGGGCCCGTGGTGCATGCTCTAATGGACAGCATACAGTTGGGAGCTGAGGAGTCAGGATGGTGGGGCCGGCTCCGTTCTGGTCGCCAGCGTTGTGACAGGCCACACGGGGCTGTCAGGCCTGACGCACTTTCGCTAAATAAAGTAGACTGCAGGCTGGTGTTCTGGTACAACTCCGCATTGGGAACTGATGAGTGGGCGGGATTCATCTTGCTTTATCAACTCACCCTAACCTCCAACATGGGGTCAGGGCGTGCATGCGTGTATGCTTCACAGCTGGGAGGCACAGCCTCAAGGTATGTTACACTTGGGATGCATCTGTATTTGTCCTTGATATTCTTACTTACTCATGACCTCAGATCACTCTGCTTTAAAACTTCCTACTCCAAGATGGCAGCTGCGGTCCCTTGTAACGACCAAAGAACTAGTTTGCGACCTCAGGATGCATCTACATTTGGCAGTAGGGTTTTGTAGTGACTATCGAAGTACTGGTGTGCACCCTTAAGATGTATCTACATTCCTCATGGACACACCTTCATACTCATAACCTGAGAGCAAGCTACTTTAAATATTCAACTCTAATGAGTTTAAAAAGGTGGCTGGGCCTTGCAGTGATGTTTCGAGAAAAAAGGCTATTGCGCCTGGAGGATGTATTTAAAATTGGCATTGGCATTAGCAGCACTAGCTTTTCGGTATACAGACTGCAGAAGCCATGTTTTACGGGTAATGACGCACCCCTCGTCTCTTCTTCCTGATTATTAGTAAGTATTATGATGCTCATCTAGTCTAAAATAGGGAGTTCTGTCCCTTTATTCCAGTATCCCTGATTTCCCCAACTATTCTATTGTCCTATTTGGCTATGGTTGGGACATTAGTTGGGTCCCTTCTGGATTCCCAATGTGTGGCTTGCATTGTGTGTTTTATTTTCAGGCTTAAGGAACCTTTTTCCTTGAGTTGCTTTTTATGAGTAGTATTTGCACTTTGATTCTTAGTGAGTGCATATCAAAGTCACTAATTTTGATGTATGTTCCCCCACAAGGCTGCTAGTCCTCTAATAGACATGGCAGTTACTGACCTTCACAAAGCCAAACATTACTTGTATTCTCTGCTCCCCCATTGGGCCTTTATTAATTAACTGGTCCATCTACAAAGGTAATTTGGGAATCAAGTATTGCACCTAGTGATGTGAATGGGGTGTTGCATTCTATTTTGAACTTAAATTAATGGCATTATATTGCAATATGCATCCCTGGGTTTAGCATGAAATTCTTATGGATTCACAGTATATACCTAATGGCTCTTTTCTTGATCTAGCTACATACATTCCTGATTACCCTGCCATTGCAATGTAAGTGATCACTTCCGTTTCAATCTCTTTGCAGCTAAATATCCACACAAGAGCACCCATAATGGGTTGGAGTTCAATCCTGACACGAGGCTGCAATGCCTCATGGGTGTGACACAAAGTATGTACCATTTCAGTCTCTTGTGTAATAGACATAATTATTGAGTAAATTCTTGTTTCTAATTTATCTTTTTCTTCCATTTTTATTTTTTGTGTTCTCCCCTCTTTTTTTATATGTAATGTGTATGTTGCTGTTTCTGTTGTCATGGGGTTTCTTATGTGATTCAGTTTTCAGACTTTAAAAAGCCCTAGGTTAACTTGCCTCATCGGGTGATGCACTTGTTGACTGAGCTCTAATAATCACTACCTACTGTATAAAGTATTCATTTAATAAAAAATTAAATTCAAGCACTTGAGGGCTACTACATTATTATTCTAGAGACTGAAGATACTGATACACCTATATACAGGTAGGATACTTGCCAATCAAATGAATTGACAGTGCTCCGCTCCGGAGTTTGGCCAAACATTCTGCTAGCCCCAGCAGTGGAGCAGACCTCACTGCATGTGCACTGCAGCCCAGTTATGGGCCACACAGTGCAAGCATGATGTTGCGGCATGGAGTTGCTGCACGCTGCGGAACTGCACTAGCTCCGGGTACAAGCCTCCCTCCTTTCACTGTCTTCAGCAGCCCGGTACCGGGGTGTAGAGCGAGGCAGCGATCCAGGCCGCTGGCAACGAGGACACTGGGACCCAGGTAAGACCTTTGTTTCGCTTTCTCTTCTATGTGCACACGGGCCGGCACTGGGAATGGACAATATTTGCATATGAGGGGGTGGGGGTCTGTGCATGGAAAACTTGCCTCCACTTCAAAAAAAACCTGCTACCCCAGAGTCCCTGCGAAAGGAAGTTGTGTTATGGGGTGGTGGCCAGCAGGGAGAGCTGGAGAGTGGAGCCCGGGTGTGTGGTAGTCTGGCAGCCCCCGCCAGACAGAGATGTATGTGGCCTGAGAGAGTTCCTTAGAGCTCAGTGGCAAGCAAGGCTAAGCAATTTGTGAAAATACCAGGCTGCTGCTGATGAGCTGGTTTGATGCGGCTAGTGCTGGGCCCTAAAGGAAGGGCGATCTTAGGCTGTGTGTAAGTGTACAGGTAGTGGCTGCAAGGTTGGTGCATGACAGGGGGTGTGCTTGGCCCTTTGTAGCAAGTTTGTGAAGGAGGGCAGTTGGTGAAGGGAAGTGTGCAGGTATGGAGAGCAGCAGGCTCCAGACCAGTGGGCTGTGTCAGCACAAGAGGCCTGAAACTGCAGCTGTTGCTGCCTAGGACCCTGGCCTAAGTGCATCCGAGTGCGTATGACCCTACTTAGTGCTTCTGAGATCGGCCACATTCTGGCCAGGGTGCCAGTAGGGCAGTTGACACTCTGCAGCACGCTGAACTCCGTGAAATTTCACAGAGTTTTAAGCAAACTTTGGAATTCCATGGAGTAGAACTCCGTGAGCTCCACCTGGGCCTAAGGAAACGTTAACAGCAATGTTCTATTATATGTGATGTTCATGCATCCCGTCTATGTTGAGCTAATACGTTTTCTAGGTGTTGTGCTTAAATTTAGATTTATGCCTCTACAGCTGACTAACAAAGCATTTGACTGGGTATTATTGGTCAAAGGGGACAAGTAAATAAACATTATTTTTCCTTCTAATGAAGGCATTACTTCTGGATTTTAATTTGTGTATGAAGACTTGCATATGAAGGGAGTAATGGAGAACAAGGCAACACATGAAATGACGGATACATTGCACCCAAAGCATGGAATGATCTCTTCTACATCAGAGCAGCTGGCTCCATTTTCGAACTCTGCAAAAAAACTGAAACCTGGCTCTTCAAATAGGCCCCAGACTGGCCTGCACCCCTTCTTAGACTCCAGGACACTGGAGCCAGGATACTATCCCAAGTGACTTGCGCACCATAAAAAAAAGTAACATAAATGTAGACGTTAAATAATAGAAGCATAGCATGTGTCATTAAATGGTTTTAATGTTATATGTAATACAACCGAACCTTGGTATCATCTTAGCCACCAGTACTGGCATCTCTTGGTTCCCCTCGCAGAGCCAAACAGACAAATGCTGAAGAGAGAGAAGTAGAAAGTCAGTGAAAAGAAAGAATAGGTATAGTAAAAATATGTAGACATTTTTGCTCATGCAGCCCAGTATTATACATTACAACACTTTGCTTGTTCTTTATGCTCAAGACTATGGGGAGAGTGTATTTGTTAATGTAAAGTGAGAACAGGCACTACATGTGCAGTGAAGGTTTCCCTAGTGGGTAAGCATATGTAACCACTGTGCTTGTCATATTGCTTCGCTATACTACTCAAGCTTGCAAGTATACTTTCAGAATATGGGAATATACTGAATGGGAATATAATGAAAATATGGGAATATACTGAAAATATACTTGCAAGTTTGAGTAGTATAGCAAAGCAATATGACAAGCACAGTGTCCTAAAAACTACCCCAATCCCTTGCCTTCACCCTAAACGCTAAAAGCTACCTTGTCCTGTCCCAAAACCTACCCCGCCCTGTCCTAAAAACTACCCGACCCCCTGCCCTAAACCCTAAAACTTACACTGTCCAGTACGAAAAACTACCCCTCTCTGTCCTAAAAACTACCCAACCCCTCTCTAAACCCTAAAACGTACCCTGTCCTAAAACCTACTCCACCCTGTCCTAAAATCTACCCCATACCCGCCCCACCCTGAGTCCTAAAACATACCGGGCCCTGTCCTAAAATCTACCCTGACCCCCACCTTCAGCCTAAAGCCTAAAACCTACCCTTGCCCTGTCCTAATACCTACCCTGCGTGGCCTAAAAACTACCCGATCCCCACTCTAAACCCTAAAACCTCCCCTGTCCTTAAACCTACCATACTCTGTCCTAAAAACTACCCAGACCACCGCCTTCACCCTAAAACCTACCCTAATCCTGTCCTAAAACCTACCCCTCACTGTCCTAAAAACTACCCTGACCCGGCGCCCAAAACCCTAACACCTACCCTGTCCTAAAACCTATCCCACCCTGTCCTAAAAACTACTCAACCCCCTGCCATAAACCTTAAAACCTACACTGTCCTGTCCTAAAAACTACCACAAACCCCGCCCCACCCTAAAACCTAACCTGCCCTGTCCTAAACCCTAGCCCGCTCTGTCCTAAAAACGACCCGACCGCCTAAAGCCTACCCTTTCCTAAAAACTACCCCATCCCCCGCCCCACCCTGAAACCTAAAACCTCCCACACCCTGTCCTAAAAACTACCCCGACCCCCACCTTCACCCTAAAACCTAAAAGCTATCCTTCCCCTGTCCTAAAACCTACCCCGCTATGTCCTAAAAGCTACCTGGCCCTGCTCTAAACCCTAAAACCTACCCTGTCCTAAAACCAACCCAGCTTATCCCAAAAACTACCTTGACCCCCACTTTCACCCTCAAACCTAACCTGCTTTTGTCCTAAAACCTACCCCACCCTGTCCTAAAAACTACCCGACCCCCGCCTTCACCCTAAACGGTAAAACCTATCCTGCCCTGTCCTAAAACCTACCCTGTTCTGTCCTAAACACTACACGACTCCAGGTCTAAACCCTAAAACCTACCCCACTCTGTCCTAAAACTACCCCAACCCCGCCTTCACCCTAACTCCTAAAGCCTACCCTGTACTAAAACCTACCCCGCCCTGACCTAAAAACTACCCCATCCCACCGCCCGCCCTAAACCATAAAACCTACCCTTCACCTGTCCTAAAACCTACCCCGCTCTCTCCTAAGAACTACCTGACCCCCGCTCTAAACCCTAAAACCTACCTGTCATAAAACCAACCCCACCCTGTCCTAAAAACTACTCTGACTTCTGTCTTCACCCTAAAACCTACCCTACTCCTGTCCTAATTTCCTACCCCACCCTGTCCTAAAAACTACCCTGACCCCTGCATTCACCTTAAACCCTAAAACCTACCCTGAGCTAACCTAAAACCTACCCCGTTCTGTCCTAAAAGCTACCCGACCCCTGCTCTAAACCCTAAAACCTACCCCACCCTGTCCTACTACCACAACCCTCCCTCCCCAACCCAGGCCCAACTTACCTCTCTCCTCTGGTCACTGCTCCTTCCTGCATATTTCCTTCCTTCCACCCGTCTGCTCTCTCCACCGTTACCACACATATGCGTGGTAAACGCATGCGTAGTAAACGTTTGCATTGACCCCGATATTAGTGCTGTTTCCCTAAATAGACCAGTTATTGCTCTGTACAGTGTATGAAGACACATTTTTAAACACCATGGGCCGTATTACACAATGTGGTATATTTTTTTCCTTGTTTGCACCGTGCGCACCTTTCAAAAAGTGCGCCCTGCGCAAGCAAGGAGAATGCGTTGTATTAAATTGACAGGGGGCAACTCATTCAAGTTAAATACAAAGCTGCTTTGAAGCAGGTACCTCGCATTTCACTATGTAGGCGGCAACCCGCCTGCACTTTTAAGAAGGGTGAGCGATCCTCTTAAAGGTGGGTGCAGTGACTGCACCCGGCTGCAAGGGGATGTCTAGTTTGTCCATAGGACCTCCTTCTCCCCCTCTGGAAGACTGGCACCAGGGGGTGCACTGAAATTGCGCCATTTGTCTGTGGCTCACTGTCAGTGCGCCTTGTGATGGCTTTTTTGCCTTTGCGCCCATGTCTATAATATATCACGGGCGCAGGTTCAAAGAGATTCGTATGGGGCCACACCCCCATGAAAATGAGGAAACACCCTCTGATGATAGCCCTGGCGCTATATGTGCATCATCGCTATCTGTATTACAGAAGGGGCCGCAAAACGTTCTGCGGACCCGTCTGTAATACCAAAGTGCCCCAGGGGCACGCATAGCGGGAACAAACGCCCATTGCACCCGTGGGGCACTTTGTATAATAAGGCCCCAGGAGTGCTCTGTACACTGTTAAAGTTTACATTGTTAAACGGCAATGAATGCCCTGTACTGCATTTAGTTGTGTTATTTGCATGGGGTCTTCTACTATTAGCACGACACCTACAGTTATCTTGTGTTCATATAAATATGGAAAGATGTAGCGGTGCTCCGTCTGCCCGTTCCTGTAGCTCCACTCTCCCTTAAAGACATCAGTAACGGAAGAAGCCCCTTTGCAGCTTTTTGCATGCATGCACAAGTAGACATTTTCACTTAGCTTCGAGTTTCCTGCTGCAGTTTAAAAAAAAAAACAGATTTGGAAATAAGCTGTTGATTTGCAAGACAAGTTTATTTCTGACTTCAGCCTCGACAGTGGATTGATAACTTACATTTCTTAAAAAGGTGTTACCTACATCATGAAGCGGGCAGAGACAGGAGATGGGCTGCAGGCTGCCTGTCAATCAGGGGTTTCAGGCATCTCTCTTTTAGGGGGGACTCAGAGCCTGACATGGAGATAAGATTAGGCAACCCCTTAGGAGGGAGTGGAGGTTCTGAGCAAGAAAATAATGTCTGTACTGACCCGAGAGAATATCGGACTCAGAACAAACTGGGATTATGGATGGTGAAACCACCAGGTTGGTTTGAGACCACAATCCCCTCCTTGAAACTGCTGAAATGTTTGAAATGGTTCATAGAATGAAAATGTAGTTTCTCATGTATCTCACTTGATATCATGGAAGTGGGCAGAGGTTGTGCATGAGGGAAAGGATGCAAGCCTGACCCATCTTGTAGACAAAGTGTAGCACCTTTTTTAACAACCTATGATCAGAACCTTTTGTAGTGATCTATTCATTAGTACTGTGGCAGAACTGATGTTAAGAGGCAGATTTACTAACAAGTCACACAACGCACCAAGACAACTTTCTGCATTGCGTGACAGGGAGAGGACAGGAATGTGCCATATCTACTAAGATATTGCGCATTCCTGTCTCTTTCCGGGTGCTGGCAGACGAGTGCTGCATAGCGGCCATTCAGGCACCCATGCATCGTGAAGTGATGCCTTCATGCACAAAAACAATCCTCTGAAGCTTTTTCTTCTTTCTATGAGTGTTGCAAATGTAGCACATACAGAAAAAGGAAACAATTAGGAGAAATTAACATATTTCTCTTCGTTACGCCTCACCTGGGAAGGCGTAGCATTTTGAGCATTCCTAGGTTTACTAGTGTTAGTTAATCCAGGAATGCAATAAAAATAATGGAAGGATGAGTGAGACACCCATGCTCCACCAACGTGTGCTGCTTTGGGTTAATCCAGATTTACTATGTCATGCAGAGCTACCTTGCCATGCGTGGCATAGTAAATTTCACTTGAGAGCTTGCGTCGCCTTGCATGATGCAACGGTGAAGGAAGCCCTTAGTAAATATAGGCTGAATTTCTGCTTTCTGTCTGAACCCTACAAATTGTGATTTAGCTTGGCAGTCTGTCTTGCAATTGAAAACAGTTACTGCTGAGCTGGTGAAGACTGTTGTCCTCTTAATACAGGGCAGAATTTACCTCATGCTCACTGTCTCTGTTTGTACACACAAGGACAGTACACCTGAATACATAAATAAATTGTGCTGTTCTCAACGCACTCAGCGCTGGTTTAACTCTGTGACAGTCTTTCACTAGAGGTGGACCAGCCCCAGTTCAAAATGGAGAGTGATGCCCCCTGCAGTCAGATGCAGCGTCTTAACTGCACTAGCCTGCATTGTGAGTGTGCCTCTGGTGGCCCTGGGGCCTCTGCAAAGCCCTGTGTGATGGGCCCTTGAGGGGTGTGCTGACTGTACACCATTATCTATGTGGTGCACATTTACTGCTCCTCCTTACAACTTCTTTGACATTGTGCTTGTGTCTATCATGCGGCTCAAGCACAATGACAAAGGGTCCTCTCATCTGCCACATTGCAGCCAAATGAAGGAACGCCTCTTGTGATCATGCCCAAGAAGTGCAAAAAATGGGCACACCCACCACAGGAATACTTTACTATGCCCCAGGTCCCACTTTTAAAGGAGATTTTGAGATTGCAAAAAGACGGAAAAGAAACTTCAAAAGTACATTCACTTTAGGTATAACTCAGAGGCTATTTGACTGGGATATTCCAGTCAACCAGGAGCTTCTCTAAGGCACAAGAATGCCACAGCTTCTTCCATAAACTATATATGAGTTCTATCATGTGTTGGAGCCCCTGCACATGATTTGTTTCATGTCTGTGAGGCAACAGTTCATACATTTGTTTCCATTAAGCATTCTCAGATCATTTGCACCGCAGCATCCTAGACCATCATGCACCTGCTAGAAGAGCTACCCGGGGGCAGTGTTTGATATAGGATCTCTAGAAGTGAGATTGCTGGAAGTTTCTACGTGAGGAATTCCTTCATACGAGCGCTACGTGGCACAGTGCTGCTAAAAGTTTCAGGTGTCCTTGACGATTCATTAATTATTTTTCACATTTTTATGAGAAAACCAGAAATTATTTCTTCATAAATTTGTGCTAAGATTCTTATCGCTCTACCCTCCAAATTGTTCTCACAGTAACAATCAAAATCGTTATGCAGAGATACCCATCTTTCCTCTTCTATCCCAAGGAGACGTTTCTCAATAATCTGGCCCTCTCCTTTCAAAATGACTTAATTGGGAATTAAGGCAACTCATCAATGTGTATACTGGCCACTCCAATATGACATGTACCAAAATAACCAATTACCTAATTGTTATGCATGGCTTCTCAGTGTAATTCACTGTTATGATGTGGCAACAATTGATAACAAAACCCATTACTCGCTCTTACTATGTCACAAAGTACAGATTATGAAGAGAAGGGATGGCATTCAGAGTGGAGGGGCAGGTTGGCAGGAGGCCAAGCATTTTTTACATTTGGAACAGTGAAAAGAGGCTATGTAATGTTTGGCTCACCTTAACCTCTCTACCCCTGCATAGCTGTCGACAGAAGGGGCATGGAATCTCTGGAGCCATACATAACATAAAAGTATAGATGAGTAAACTGTGAATTAAGGGGCTAGATTTTACTTAAGGCTTTTGAGTGACATCACAGACAATCTGAGCTTGTCTGGTTGATATCACTCAAAACTCTTTAGTGAAGAACATCCCTGCAATTCACTCGTACCAAACTATAATCCTATATGTTATCTCTCTTTTCCTCACAATGCATTCACAACTTTCATATGTAGTTTCTCCATTGGTCTTTCTAGAGTGCACTTATGATTAGTATGTAAAGCAGACTACAGAAATCTATCTATTTATCTATCTACCTATCTAGAACAATTCAAGAATGTAGTACGTAGTTGCAAAACATCGTGCCTTTTTTAAAGTGCGTACATCTCCCAATGAGTCTTTTGTTGATGAAGAGTAGAGCTAGTTAGCATCTATCTAAAGAATAAAATCCCTTCATCACACGTCCACTGGGACATATTCAGCTGTGCACATGTCTATGATGTTTGTAATAATAGCCAATAAAGAGACAAACTAACACATGCAATAAGCAACCCCACCCAACTAAAGGAAGAATTGGTACTGTACACAATAGGTCTTTCTACAGTTGTTGTTGTTCAGTTCCTACAAAAACAATGGAACTGTGTATTTGTACAACAGAACTTCAGAATGTTGTGGCCCAAGCCAATCCACACCATCAGAAACTGTAGGCCCAACTACTGGCTAGCTCACAGTGCCTCACCTACACCCCCAACCTTGTCGAGGTCAAAGTTGATTATGGCAACCTGAACATGACATCCTGAATCCCTGGGGAAGTTGGGCAAATGATCTCACCCTTTTGTTGTATTACTCAAGCATCCCCAGGCAAAACACAAGAGAGATATGAGATACGTTTTCAATACATTTATTGAGACAATCATAATCTTGTATAGAGAAAATGAGCTGCGATATTTAGGCAGATAAAACAAAGCAAAGTTACCAGCGTAAACAATCCAACCATGGTGAATGATCACTAGTGATTCTAGAGGTTCCTACCTAACCCTAAGACTATACTGAGCTAGTAGCAGGTGTACCCTACTGCATGGCCAGGTCTATAGGATTAGCCTTAGCCCTATACCTGGAAATGGTGTCAGGAGTCAGCCTGTAGTGTAGATGACAATCCCCTCGGGAGGCTGATAAATTAGCGCCAGCAGAGCTGCATGTCAAGCACAGCATTCGTCCCAGGATGCTCGCAGCTGGAATGCACCTTTCCCCTTCTGGGTCAGTGCACCATTTGTATAATAAATTGATGCTGTGTAAGAAGCACAGCTTTGAAACAATGATATGTCTAGATGTTAGAAGGTGTCTTATAAATGGGCAGCACAATCACTAGGATATCATGTACTATGTTCGTAGTCTTGAACAAAATGTACTGATTACGTGTTTGAAAAAGGCTAACTTAAACATGCAACTTGTACAATATATTCCCAGAAGAATATCATGCAAGGGAAGAATATATAACATGTCACAGCTAAAGCAATGCAGCTAAAATGTGTAAAATATAAAATGACGCAAAGAAAACGTGGGAACCAACTCAGCTTCAAGAGTTCATCATGACACAGTAAACAGCTCAAGCTCTTTCAGACAAGACCTAAAAAGGTCCAATGAAATCTTGAGCAAATGAGCAAATAGTTGATGGGTTCCATGTAGCCCCTACTAAGTTTTTGCTCTCTGAAGCTGTTCTCACTTCTCTCCAGAGGTTTTAGAAATAAAACTATCCTTCTGTTTGGTTGTGGCCCAGTGCTATATTTGGTGCTGTTGGTGGGTAGAGACAATAGGATTTGCTTCCTATGTGCTGTGGGGTGAAAGCCAGATATATGGTAATAAATGGTGGAAGGCTTGTAAACGACCTCTGTCGTATAGGTGACTGCTTCAGAGAAGTCCACAGATTAATAGTTGTGAAAGATGATCTCACATGTGAGACATAATCTTTCCAAAGTATTAAATGTAGTTATCACACATTTACACCCACCCCTTGTTAAACCTCTCCCCTATATATAATTACCCTTCTTTCGCATCCCAAAACAACACTAAGGTGACACCATCATTTTTTGACCACCATGCCACCTCAGTTTGGACCCAACCATATGCAAACCAGTGTTGAACCTGCTCCTCCTGGGAACAGTCCAGCCCGAACTGTAAGGCCAGGTTTCCCCTGAACTAGAACACAAGAAATCAAGGAGCAGTTTCATCATTGTTATGGGCTCTTCAACTAGGTATAGCTTAGTTCCAGTGGCACAGTGAGCCCGGAACCAACGGCTGGGCATACCCAGTGCACTTAGGGCATCTAATGCAAAACCAATAAGATGATGGATGAAAGCCTGATTTAATCCTAGCCACTGGCAATCACTATGGTTGCATCCTAATCCATAGATTTTCACCCACCATGCCACCTCAGTTTGGACCCAGCCTCATGCAAATCAGCCTTGTCTCTGCTCCTTGTGGGAAGAAGCCCAGCCCGATCTGCCTTCCCCCATACCCTCTCCAGATTTACCTTTCTCTGAAAAGACATCCTGATGCCTCTTATCACACCATCTCTCTATCCTTTTTTCCTTTAATACCTTTACTCTATCACTCAAACATATACTCACACATGCCCACAGACAATAGTGATAGTTGTGTTTCATAAGCTGTCACCAGTATAAATGTTATACAGTTATTTTTCAGTCTTACATTGGTGAAAATATAGCTGTGTTTTCTGATGTAGCA
Organism: Pleurodeles waltl; assembly: GCF_031143425.1. Classification (NCBI taxonomy): domain Eukaryota; kingdom Metazoa; phylum Chordata; class Amphibia; order Caudata; family Salamandridae; genus Pleurodeles; species Pleurodeles waltl. Next base: position 1,369,257,247 of record NC_090445.1, read on the forward strand.
TTAATAACTGGAAGCCATGCTGGTGGCATCTGTGGAGAAAACTTTGTGCAGGAATTGACACAAATCAATGCTTTGATGATTTCAAAATGCAAAGTGACCATTTCACAGCTATTCATGACCAGATGTATCAATTTTAGAAATAGCAATTACCTAATTGCGACTTTTTGTGAATCGGAATTAGAAAATTGCTGTTCATTGTGTATAAAACTCATAGAGTTTTATTTAGGGATTTCCAGTGGGTTGCAAATTGACCTACCTCATGAATATTAATGAGATAGGTCGCAATTTGTGACCCATTAGGAGTCTTTTCGATTATAGGGGCAGTGGCTTGCTGAGGTCAGCAGAGCAACATGCTTGTGACTGTTTTTAAATAAAGCTTTACTTTTTTTAATGTGATCCGGTTTCCTTAATGGAAAATTGAATATATTTTTAAACAGAAAGGTTTCTTGTTTATTTTTTGTTTGTTTAAGAAGATGCAGTAGTTCCAAGGACCATTGCCTTCTTTTAAAATAAACATTTTTTTTTACATTCACAAATGGAAAGGGGTCCCAAGGAGCCCCTTCCCAATTGTGAATGCATTACCACTACACTTCTGTAGTCAGTACACAATTAATGTTTTGCAACCTGAAAAATACCAGTTCGATTCAGTATTTGGAAGGGATGCCCCTTCCACCCACCGAACAGATATTTGGTCACAAACCAAAATTGTGATTCAGTAACACGCTACTGAATCTCAGTTTTGGCTTGTTACATACCAAAATGCTTTATTGCAGTTGCAAATGGGCCGATTCCACGAATCTGCCCATTTGCAACCAGAAAAAAGCTTGACACATGCACCTCAAAGTTGTATAAAAGAGGAATAATACATTTGTGATTCTTTACTTTCCCATTTATTGGAGAAGGTTGCTTCACAGCTGTGGTCTATTCAGTTGCTTATATCATTCAAGCCATCTCATAAGTGACCATTCCTAAGTCAGTCAGATACCTGCCAACCTCTTTGAAAAAGTTCTGAATGCATAGGAATGCTCTGCATGGCATGCAACCCCAACATTGATGTTTCACTTGTTCAAATTGTTGGAAACTGCCAGTTAGAGTGAATTTGACACTGCAACTCAAATCCTATGTGACCCCTAACACATCCTTTCAGAAAGAGGTTGTCATGTATATGGATATTTTCAGTCACAGTGGTTAATCTTACATGCAGAGGCCATATTTTGAATTGTGCACTGTGAGAAGGTAGCCTCTTTCTAGCCTTGTTACCCCCACTTTTGGCCTGTTTGTGAGTGTATGTCAGAGTGTTTGTCACTGTTTTCACTGTCTCACTGGGATCCTGATAGCCAGGCCTCAGTGCTCATAGTGAAAACACTATGTTTTCAGTATGTTTGTTATGTGTCACTGGGATCCTGCTGGTCAGGACCCCAGTGCTCATAAGTTTGTGGCCTATATGTATGTGTCACTGGGACCCTGTCACACAGGGCCCCAGTGCTCATAGGTGTGCATGTATATGTTCCCTGTGTGGCGCCTAACTGTCTCACTGAGGCTCTGCTAACCAGAACCTCAGTGGTTATGCTCTCTCATTACTTTTAAATTGTCCCTAACAGGCTAGTGACCAATTTTACCAATTTACATTGGCTTACTGGAACACCCTTATAATTCCCTAGTATATGGTACTGAGGTACCCAGGGTATTGGGGTTCCAGGAGATCCCTATGGGCTGCAGCATTTCTTTTGCCACCCATAGGGAGCTCTGACAATTCTTACACAGGCCTGCCACTGCAGCCTGAGTGAAATAACGTCCACGTTATTTCACAGCCATTTTACACTGCACTTAAGTAACTTATAAGTCACCTATATGTCTAACCTTTACCTGGTAAAGGTTAGGTGCAAAGTTACTTAGTGTGAGGGCACCCTGGCACTAGCCAAGGTGCCCCCACATTGTTCAGAGCCAATTCCCTGAACTTTGTGAGTGCGGGGACACCATTACACGCATGCACTACATATAGGTCACTACCTATATGTGGCTTCACCATGGTAACTCCGAATATGGCCATGTAACATGTCTATGATCATGGAATTGCCCCCTCTATGCCATCCTGGCATTGTTGGTACAATTCCATGATCCCAGTGGTCTGTAGCACAGACCCTGGTACTGCCAGACTGCCCTTCCTGGGATTTCTCTGCAGCTGCTGCTGCTGCCAACCCCTCAGACAGGCAGCTGCCCTCCTGGGGTCCAGCCAGGCCTGGCCCAGGATGGCAGAACAAAGAACTTCCTCTGAGAGAGGGTGTGACACCCTCTCCCTTTGGAAAATGGTGTGAAGGCAGGGGAGGAGTAGCCTCCCCAGCCTCTGGAAATGCTTTGTTGGGCACAGATGTGCCCAATTCTGCATAAGCCAGTCTACACCGGTTCAGGGACCCCTTAGCCCCTGCTCTGGCGCGAAACTGGACAAAGGAAAGGGGAGTGACCACTCCCCTGACCTGCACCTCCCCTGGGAGGTGTCCAGAGCTCCTCCAGTGTGCTCCAGACCTCTGCCATCTTGGAAACAGAGGTGCTGCTGGCACACTGGACTGCTCTGAGTGGCCAGTGCCACCAGGTGACGTCAGAGACTCCTTGTGATAGGCTCCTTCAGGTGTTAGTAGCCTTTCCTCTCTCCTAGGTAGCCAAACCCTCTTTTCTGGCTATTTAGGGTCTCTGTCTCTGGGGAAACTTTAGATAACGAATGCACGAGCTCAGCCGAGTTCCTCTGCATCTCCCTCTTCACCTTCTGATAAGGAATCGACCGCTGACCGCGCTGGAAGCCTGCAAACCTGCAACATAGTAGCAAAGACGACTACTGCAACTCTGTAACGCTGATCCTGCCGCCTTCTCGACTGTTTTCCTGCTTGTGCATGCTGTGGGGGTAGTCTGCCTCCTCTCTGCACCAGAAGCTCCGAAGAAATCTCCCGTGGGTCGACGGAATCTTCCCCCTGCAACCGCAGGCACCAAAAAGCTGCATTACCGGTCCCTTGGGTCTCCTCTCAGCACGACGAGCGAGGTCCCTCGAATCCAGCGACACCGTCCAAGTGACCCCCACAGTCCAGTGACTCTTCAGCCCAAGTTTGGTGGAGGTAAGTCCTTGCCTCACCTCGCTGGGCTGCATTGCTGGGAACCGCGACTTTGCAAGCTTCTCCGGCCCCTGTGCACTTCCGGCAGAAATCCTGTGTGCACAGCCAAGCCTGGGTCCACGGCACTCTAACCTGCATTGCACGACTTTCTAAGTTGGTCTCCGGCGACGTGGGACTCCTTTGTGCAACTTCGGCGAGCACCGTTTCACGCATCCTCGTAGTGCCTGTTTCTGGCACTTCTCCGGGTGCTACCTGCTTCAGTGAGGGCTCTTTGTCTTGCTCGACGTCCCCTCTCTCTGCAGGTCCAATTTGCGACCTTCTGGTCCCTCCTGGGCCCCAGCAGCGTCCAAAAACGCCAAACGCACGATTTGCGTGTAGCAAGGCTTGTTGGCGTCCATCCGGCGGGAAAACACTTCTGCACGACTCTCCAAGGCATGGGGGATCCATCCTCCAAAGGGGAAGTCTCTAGCCCTTGTCGTTCCTGCAGTATTCACAGTTCTTCAGCCTAGTAAGAGCTTCTTTGCACCAACCGCTGGCATTTCTTGGGCATCTGCCCACCTCCGAGCTGCTTGTGACTTTTGGACTTGGTCCCCTTGTTCCACAGGTACCCTCAGTCAGGAATCCATCGTTGTTGCATTGCTGATTTGTGTTTTCCTTGCATTTTCCCTCTAACACGACTATTTTGTCCTTAGGGGAACTTTGGTGCACTTTGCACTCACTTTTCAGGGTCTTGGGGAGGGTTATTTTGCTAACTCTCACTATTTTCTAATAGTCCCAGCGACCCTCTACAAGGTCACATAGGTTTGGGGTCCATTCGTGGTTCGCATTCCACTTCTGGAGTATATGGTTTGTGTTGCCCCTATCCCTATGTTTCCCCATTGCATCCTATTGTAACTATACATTGTTTGCACTGTTTTCTAAGACTATACTGCATATTTTTGCTATTGTGTATATATATCTTGTGTATATTTCCTATCCTCTCACTGAGGGTACACTCTAAGATACTTTGGCATATTGTCATAAAAATAAAGTACCTTTATTTTTAGTATAACTGTGTATTGTGTTTTCTTATGATATTGTGCATATGACACTAAGTGGTACTGTAGTAGCTTCACACGTCTCCTAGTTCAGCCTGAGCTGCTTTGCTAAGCTACCATTATCTATCAGCCTAAGCTGCTAGACACCCTATACACTAATAAGGGATAACTGGGCCTGGTGCAAGGTGCAAGTACCCCTTGGTACTCACTACAAGCCAGTCCAGCCTCCTACATTGGTTGTGCAGCGGTGGGATAAGTGCTTTGAGACTACTTACCACTCTTGTCATTGTACTTTTCATAAGAGAAAAATATACAAAACAAGGTCAGTGTATATACACATAGCCAAAAAGTTTTGCATTTCCTCTTTTCACTCTTTTCTAAGTGCTGAAAAGTACTTCTAAACTTTCAAAAAGTTCTTAAAAGTTTAAAAAGATTTTTTCTGTCTTTCCAAAAAGTTCTGAAAACTTTTTTCTCTTTTTCTATCACTTCAACTCTCTCTAAAAATGTCTGGCACAGGCCAAAAAGTTGAACTGTCCAAACTTGCATATGATCACCTTAGCTGGAAAGGAGCAAGGAGTCTCTGCATAGAGAGAGGTTTGAGTGTAGGGAAGAATCCTTCCTTAGAACTGTTAATTAATATGCTTAGAGTACAAGATAAGGCCATAAGTGCCCAATCTGTAGAAAAAGTAGCTAATGGTTCTCAATCTGATCCAGGGACTCCCCCAGGAAAAGGTTCAGGAAAGAAACTTCTCAGCCTGCCCATTACTAGACAGTCTAGCATAGTTGGTACAGAGGTTGAATCACATCATACTGATGATGTGCTCTCACATTATGCTGGTAGCCAAGCTGTTAGGGTGCCCTTGGTAAGGGACAGGTCTCCTTCTGTTCATTCCCATCATACCTCTGTATCTAGAAATGTCCCTCCCACCCACCCTGATGACAGATTGTTAGAAAGGGAGCTCAATAGATTGAGAGTGGAGCAAACCAGACTGAAGCTCAAGAAGCAACAGCTGGATTTGGATAGACAGTCTTTAGAAGTAGAGAGGGAAAGACAGAAGTTGGGTTTAGAAACCCATGGTGGCAGCAGCAGTATTCCCCATAGTCATCCTGCAAAAGAGCATGATTCCAGGAATCTGCACAAGATAGTTCCCCCTTATAAGGAGGGGGATGACATTAACAAGTGGTTTGCTGCACTTGAGAGGGCCTGTGCTGTACAGGATGTCCCTCAAAAGCAGTGGGCTGCTATCCTATGGCTATCATTTACTGGAAAAGGTAGGGATAGGCTCCTTACTGTAAAAGAAAATGATGCTAATAATTTCCAAGTTCTTAAGAATGCACTCCTGGATGGTTATGGCTTAACCACTGAACAGTACAGGATAAAGTTCAGAGAGACCAAAAAGGAGTCTTCACAAGACTGGGTTGATTTCATTGACCATTCAGTGAAGGCCTTGGAGGGGTGGTTACATGGCAGTAAAGTTACTGATTATGAAAGCCTGTATAACACAATCCTGAGAGAGCATATACTTAATAATTGTGTGTCTGATTTGTTGCACCAGTACCTGGTAGACTCTGATCTGACCTCTCCCCAAGAATTGGGAAAGAAGGCAGACAAATGGGTCAGAACAAGGGTGAACAGGAAAGTTCATACAGGGGGTGACAAAGATGGCAATAAGAAGAAAGATGGTGAAAAATCTCAAGATAAGCATGGGGATAAGGGTAAAACCAAAGATCCCACTTCAAATCTTAAACACTCTTCAGAGGGTGGGGATAAAACAAATTCTTCCTCTTCTTCCCAACCTGCACACATTAAAAAGCCTTGGTGCTTTGTGTGTAAAAACAGAGGCCATAGGCCAGGGGATAAGTCCTGTCCAGGTAAACCCCCTGAGCCTACCACCACTAATACATCAAGCTCTAGTGCCCCTAGCCGTAGTGGTACTAGTGGTGGGACTGCTGGCAACAGTCAAGCAAAGGGTGTAGTTGGGTTCACTTATGGGTCCATAGTGGAAACTGATGTAATCAGTCCCAAGACAGTTTCTGTCACACCTAGTGGCATTGGCCTTGCCACACTGGCTGCTTGTCCCCTTACAATGGATAAGTACAGGCAGACAGTTTCAATAAATGGTGTTGAGGCCTTGGCCTACAGGGACACAGGTGCCAGTTTCACTTTGGTGACTGAAAACCTAGTGCCTCCTGAACAACACATCATTGGACAACAGTATAAGATTATTGATGTCCATAACTCCACTAAGTTTCTTCCCTTAGCTATAATTCAGTTTAGTTGGGGTGGAGTTACTGGCCCTAAGCAGGTGGTGGTATCACCTAGCTTACCTGTAGACTGTCTCTTAGGTAATGACCTAGAGGCCTCAGGTTGGGCTGATGTAGAGTTTTATGCCCATGCAGCCATGCTGGGCATCCCTGAGGAATTGGTCCCTCTCATTTCAAGTGAAATGAAAAAGCAAAGGAGAGAAGGCCTGAAAACTCAGGATCCCTCTCCATCAACAGGTAAAAAGGGTATCACAGTATCCCCTAACCACCCTACCATTCAGGATACCATTCCTGTGGTGGGAGAAACCTCTCCTGGGGTGGCACCTGTTCCAAGGGAATCATCAGCTGGCATAGCTGGACTCCCTGAGGTAGAAGTACCTCTCTGTGGGATAACTAACATTGGTGACAAAAAGAGCACCATTTTAGTTAACATGGAGCATCCCTCGAACCCTCCCAGAGAAACTTTAGTGCAGAAACCCTGTACTGCCTCACAACACTTAGGACAGCATCCCTGCCCTAGTGTGGAGCTCATAGGACAGCATCCCTGCCCTGCTCCAACTCAAGAGAAACAGCATCCCTGTTCTCTCTTCCAGCCAAATGGACAAAGTTTTTGCCCAGCTATGGCTTTACTGAGACAGCATCCCTGTCTGGCATTTCCATCATTACAAATAGGTTCAGTGGATAATTCCCACTGCTCTAAACTAAAACTTACTGATAGAAACTCTGAAAATACATCTTCACATTGTTGGTTAGCTAAAAAACTTCAAACAGGGTGGTTTACATCCCCACAGGGAAGTAACCATATAGTGGATGATAAAGGGAGTAACCAGTCTATTGCAGAGCTACTCTCTACTTATCACCACTTAGACAATAAAGTCTCACCTGGCCAAGGTTAGCCTTATTGTCCTTCGTTTGGGGGGGGGTTGTGTGAGAAGGTAGCCTCTTTCTAGCCTTGTTACCCCCACTTTTGGCCTGTTTGTGAGTGTATGTCAGAGTGTTTGTCACTGTTTTCACTGTCTCACTGGGATCCTGATAGCCAGGCCTCAGTGCTCATAGTGAAAACACTATGTTTTCAGTATGTTTGTTATGTGTCACTGGGATCCTGCTGGTCAGGACCCCAGTGCTCATAAGTTTGTGGCCTATATGTATGTGTCACTGGGACCCTGTCACACAGGGCCCCAGTGCTCATAGGTGTGCATGTATATGTTCCCTGTGTGGTGCCTAACTGTCTCACTGAGGCTCTGCTAACCAGAACCTCAGTGGTTATGCTCTCTCATTACTTTTAAATTGTCACTAACAGGCTAGTGACCAATTTTACCAATTTACATTGGCTTACTGGAACACCCTTATAATTCCCTAGTATATGGTACTGAGGTACCCAGGGTATTGGGGTTCCAGGAGATCCCTATGGGCTGCAGCATTTCTTTTGCCACCCATAGGGAGCTCTGACAATTCTTACACAGGCCTGCCACTGCAGCCTGAGTGAAATAACGTCCACGTTATTTCACAGCCATTTTACACTGCACTTAAGTAACTTATAAGTCACCTATATGTCTAACCTTTACCTGGTAAAGGTTAGGTGCAAAGTTACTTAGTGTGAGGGCATCCTGGCACTAGCCAAGGTGCCCCCACATTGTTCAGAGCCAATTCCCTGAACTTTGTGAGTGCGGGGACACCATTACACGCGTGCACTACATATAGGTCACTACCTATATGTGGCTTCACCATGGTAACTCCGAATATGGCCATGTAACATGTCTATGATCATGGAATTGCCCCCTCTATGCCATCCTGGCATTGTTGGTACAATTCCATGATCCCAGTGGTCTGTAGCACAGACCCTGGTACTGCCAGACTGCCCTTCCTGGGATTTCTCTGCAGCTGCTGCTGCTGCCAACCCCTCAGACAGGCAGCTGCCCTCCTGGGGTCCAGCCAGGCCTGGCCCAGGATGGCAGAACAAAGAACTTCCTCTGAGAGAGGGTGTGACACCCTCTCCCTTTGGAAAATGGTGTGAAGGCAGGGGAGGAGTAGCCTCCCCAGCCTCTGGAAATGCTTTGTTGGGCACAGATGTGCCCAATTCTGCATAAGCCAGTCTACACCGGTTCAGGGACCCCTTAGCCCCTGCTCTGGCGCGAAACTGGACAAAGGAAAGGGGAGTGACCACTCCCCTGACCTGCACCTCCCCTGGGAGGTGTCCAGAGCTCCTCCAGTGTGCTCCAGACCTCTGCCATCTTGGAAACAGAGGTGCTGCTGGCACACTGGACTGCTCTGAGTGGCCAGTGCCACCAGGTGACGTCAGAGACTCCTTGTGATAGGCTCCTTCAGGTGTTAGTAGCCTTTCCTCTCTCCTAGGTAGCCAAACCCTCTTTTCTGGCTATTTAGGGTCTCTGTCTCTGGGGAAACTTTAGATAACGAATGCACGAGCTCAGCCGAGTTCCTCTGCATCTCCCTCTTCACCTTCTGATAAGGAATCGACCGCTGACCGCGCTGGAAGCCTGCAAACCTGCAACATAGTAGCAAAGACGACTACTGCAACTCTGTAACGCTGATCCTGCCGCCTTCTCGACTGTTTTCCTGCTTGTGCATGCTGTGGGGGTAGTCTGCCTCCTCTCTGCACCAGAAGCTCCGAAGAAATCTCCCGTGGGTCGACGGAATCTTCCCCCTGCAACCGCAGGCACCAAAAAGCTGCATTACCAGTCCCTTGGGTCTCCTCTCAGCACGACGAGCGAGGTCCCTCGAATCCAGCGACACCGTCCAAGTGACCCCCACAGTCCAGTGACTCTTCAGCCCAAGTTTGGTGGAGGTAAGTCCTTGCCTCACCTCGCTGGGCTGCATTGCTGGGAACCGCGACTTTGCAAGCTTCTCCGGCCCCTGTGCACTTCCGGCAGAAATCCTGTGTGCACAGCCAAGCCTGGGTCCACGGCACTCTAACCTGCATTGCACGACTTTCTAAGTTGGTCTCCGGCGACGTGGGACTCCTTTGTGCAACTTCGGCGAGCACCGTTTCACGCATCCTCGTAGTGCCTGTTTCTGGCACTTCTCCGGGTGCTACCTGCTTCAGTGAGGGCTCTTTGTCTTGTTCGACGTCCCCTCTCTCTGCAGGTCCAATTTGCGACCTTCTGGTCCCTCCTGGGCCCCAGCAGCGTCCAAAAACGCCAAACGCACGATTTGCGTGTAGCAAGGCTTGTTGGCGTCCATCCGGCGGGAAAACACTTCTGCACGACTCTCCAAGGCGTGGGGGATCCATCCTCCAAAGGGGAAGTCTCTAGCCCTTGTCGTTCCTGCAGTATTCACAGTTCTTCAGCCTAGTAAGAGCTTCTTTGCACCAACCGCTGGCATTTCTTGGGCATCTGCCCACCTCCGAGCTGCTTGTGACTTTTGGACTTGGTCCCCTTGTTCCACAGGTACCCTCAGTCAGGAATCCATCATTGTTGCATTGCTGATTTGTGTTTTCCTTGCATTTTCCCTCTAACACGACTATTTTGTCCTTAGGGGAACTTTGGTGCACTTTGCACTCACTTTTCAGGGTCTTGGGGAGGGTTATTTTGCTAACTCTCACTATTTTCTAATAGTCCCAGCGACCCTCTACAAGGTCACATAGGTTTGGGGTCCATTCGTGGTTCGCATTCCACTTCTGGAGTATATGGTTTGTGTTGCCCCTATCCCTATGTTTCCCCATTGCATCCTATTGTAACTATACATTGTTTGCACTGTTTTCTAAGACTATACTGCATATTTTTGCTATTGTGTATATATATCTTGTGTATATTTCCTATCCTCTCACTGAGGGTACACTCTAAGATACTTTGGCATATTGTCATAAAAATAAAGTACCTTTATTTTTAGTATAACTGTGTATTGTGTTTTCTTATGATATTGTGCATATGACACTAAGTGGTACTGTAGTAGCTTCACACGTCTCCTAGTTCAGCCTGAGCTGCTTTGCTAAGCTACCATTATCTATCAGCCTAAGCTGCTAGACACCCTATACACTAATAAGGGATAACTGGGCCTGGTGCAAGGTGCAAGTACCCCTTGGTACTCACTACAAGCCAGTCCAGCCTCCTACATGCACTAAGACTGGTGGCACTGCACTTCAAATCATTACAGACTTTTAGTTAATGCAAGTCTATGATACAATTGGACTGCACTGGAGAGTTGCAGAGAAGCTTCAAGAAACACATGACAGTAGTCGCGAAGGCTTTCAGCAATAGATTCATCAGCAAGACTACACACTGCTCAGCGTCCACTGGAACAGCTCATTTGCTACTCTGGGCTGGCCCTCTGCCCTCCTTATAACCTGGTAGATATTTAACATTTCTTTCAACGCATTCTAGCTTCTCAGTGGTCTGTTGAGAAATCTGCTGATTTTTACATATACCAGTTTGTCCTCACACAAGACATTGGCCCATATTACAAGGGGCCATAATTCCCAAAAGGCCAGTAATTCAGTTACCATGTCCAGTGGGAATTATGAGGTGTGCAGAGATACTGTAGACCTCTCATGTTTTTCCTAAAGATTTGTTCAGTTCCTACATGGGAGAATGTGGAATTACTGAAGAAACTGGACCTGGAATCACTGATTTCTTTGGTAATTTCTCATCACTCTTGGTGTTCCCCAATTCCCCTTAATTCTGAAGCCCAAGTATTAATTTGACCCTCTGTAGCCATAACTCTGGTGTGAAAAATTAGTGCCCTAAGTCTAGTGCCACAGCCAGGACACCATTGGACTTCAGACGTAGACTTGTAAAAAGATACAAACAAGGCAGCAGGCCTATTCATCTATACACCCAGGATCTGGAACAACATTCCCAATTTAGGAAAGAGTTGAAGGCTTACCTTTTAGTGAGAACTAGAACACAGTGCATTAGCCATCCATAACCCAGTTACCTCACTAATTAATTTTTTCCTCGCCTTTGACCGTGTACAGTGCTCCGCTGCTGCATGGATAGGTTCACACCATAGAAATACCATTTACATACATACATACCTGGACCTTGAAATAAAGCTGATTATACCCGCACATGGGAACTCTGATTCCTTAATGCCTTTGCTGTTGCATGCAATAGGTCAATCCACACAATCGGGGTACCATTTTTATTGGGAGATGTGTGGGAATACTGTTGGTAGGAATTTTGTACATCCCTGCAGATTTTGGAACTTTCTCACACAGGCACAGAAATGTAATGAAAATGTTTGATTTTAGCCAAAGTTTATGGTTTGCAGGGAATTCTGTACAAGAAAACATAGTGGGATCCATGCACGTCACACCACCCTGGGCTTCCATGGGTCTCTAGTTTCAGAACTATCTGAGTTGGTAGGTTTCCCTAGGATGCAGTCGAGCCTGGCTTAAGTAATCCAGCTACCCACATCACCAGAATAGATCAATATGCAGGGCAAAACGTTTGATGATTCCATGTTGCTTTTTGGAAGTATTCCTGTCACGGACCATAGGCCCATCCACACAAATGGAGTATTGTCTTTTTCAAGAGAAGGGTGGTAATACATAATAGCATTACATGTGGTATAAATTTAATTTCTCTCAATTTTTGGCTTCTAAATATAAACTATTGTGCAAGAAGGAACTCATTTTGCAAAATGCCATCGAAATCACATCATAATATGGGCAACACCAAATTCAGAGTTATAGAAATAACCACTAATTGTAAACTCAGTATCTTGGCACATTTACAAAATGAATACATTTCCTTCATTCCATTTTTCATTTATTAGATTTTACCGTATGAATTGCTGTATGGTCCATGCATGTTATTTACTGCGGAAGGAATAAGCGCCATATCAGTTTGAGAATCAATAATAAAAATAGGAACACTTTTTTTCTTGAACGTACTTTGCAGCCACAAAACAGTATAACACCCAGCAGCCTGAACTCGATGCTGTAGTCTTGGCAGAGGGACATAGTCCCTGCTTGTACATCCTGTCCTCTTTCCTGGATCAGTGCCCCTCATGAATGACCTTGGCTTTTGGGCGATTCACCAATTCAGAGTCCAGTGAAAATGTTCTGAAAAACAAATGTAGCCAATCCTAGCCGCCCCCTCACCCATCGTGTGCAGGCGATGTATTATCCATACCTTTATGTCTTTCTCCATGGGTTCTCGGCATCTCTGCACACTTTCTCGGCATGCACATATTTTCTAATCATGTTGCCTGGTGTAGAGTTTTTATTTATGTTTTAGTGGAGTCTGCGTGGTGCCGATTTCAATCAAAGATTCGAAGACCACCCCTCCTTCCGAAACCCTAGACATAGTCTGCATGGTGAGGCTAACTGGCCTGACTTTAAAGCTTTAAATTATTGAGAGGCAGATGTTACCAGTTTGACAAGCTGGCCGAGGCCCCTCGTAATCTAATGAAGCTGAGGCAGCATCTATCACATGACAAACTCAAGTAAACAACAAAAATGACAGGGGTGAGAAAGGTACTCAAATGAATTGACAGGCATTTCAGGTTAATTTCCACCACAATGTTTGAGCAAACCGCTGTAGTTTACATGAGTAAATCCTAAAATAAGTTTCTTCTTATCCTGAAATCACTAAGAATGACTTAACATGGACCCCTCCTTTGATTTGGAAATGTTGTCCCAGGTTTGGAAATCTTGTCCCGGTTCAATGCAACTCCCTTTTGTGTGGTCGAGGGCAGTGTTTGAAAATCAGTAAATTACTCAGTTGGTTCCAGTGCTTAATTTGTAAAAAAAAATCATAAGTACTGGGACCCTCGTCAGGAGGCCACTCTTTGCACCTGTAGGAGGCTGGCCTGGCTTGTAGTGGGTACCAGAGGTACTTACACCTTGTGCCAGGTCCAGTTATCCCTTATTAGTGTAGAAGAGGTGTTTCTAGCAGCTTAGGCTGATAGAAGGTAGCAATGGCAAAGCAGCTTAGGCTGAACTAGGAGACATGTAAAGCTCATACTATACCACTGGTGTCATTTGCACAATATCATCAGAAAACACAATACACAGAATTAATAAAAATAAAGGTACTTTATTTGTATGACAATATGCCAAAAGTATATCAGTGAGTACCCTGAGTATGAGGATAAGATATATACACAAGATATATTAACACAAGCCAAAATTAGGTAAGTAATAGCAAGAAAAGTAATGCAAGCAGTGTAGAATTACAGTAGATTGCAATAGGGGCACATAGGTATAGGGACAACACAAACCATATACTCCAAAAGTGGAATGCGAACCATGATTGGACCCCAAACCTATGTGAGCTTGTAGAGGGTCGCTGGGACTGTAAGAAAACAGTGAGGGTTAGAAAAATAGCCCACCCCAAGACCCTGAAAGGTAGGTGTAAAGTGCACCTACTACCCCCAGAGAGCACAGAAGTCGTGATAGGGGTTTCTGCAGGAAGAACAAACACAAGCAATGCAACAACAGTGGATTTCTGGACCTGAGTACCTGTAAGACAAGGGACCAAGTCCAATAGTCTCAACAGTGTCGAGGGTGGGTAGGAGCCCAGGAAATGCCATCTGAGGGTGCAAGGAAGCTGCCACAGGGTGGAAGAAGCTTGGAGTTCTGCAAGAAAAAAGAGAGCTAGGGACTTCTCCTCTGGAAGACAGATGCCCCACGTCGCGATGAAGCTTGCAGAGGTGTTCCCACACAGAAAGACTCCAAACAAGCCTTGCTAGCTGCAAGGGTCACGGTAGAGGTTTTTGGGTACTGCTGTGGCCCAGGAGGGACCAGGATGTCGCCACTTGGAGGAGGAGACAGAGGGGGCGCCCAGCAACTCAGGGAGCCCCCACAGAAGCAGGCAGCACCTGGAGAAGTACCTGAAAAGGCACTTGGAAAAAGAGTGAACCGGAGTCCACGCGAAGTCACAAAAGGGAGTCCCACAACGCTGAAGGACAACTCAGAAGGTTGTGCACTGCAGGCTAGAGTGTCGGGGACCCAGGCTTGGCTGTGCATGAAGGAAATCAGAGAGAGCATAAACACTGAGGTTCTGGTTAGCAGAGCCTCAGTGAGCAGTTAGGCACCACACAGGGAACACATATAGGCCACAAACATATGAGCACTGGGGTCCTGGCTAGCAGGATCCCAGTGACACCTAACAAACACACTGACAACATAGGGTTTTCACTATGAGCACTGGGCCCTGACTAGCAGGATCCCAGTGAGACAGTGAAAACACCCTGACATATACTCACAAACAGGCCCAAAGTGGGGGTAACAAGGCTAGAAAGAGGCTACTTTCTCACAGCACCCCCATTCAAGCTTGAACTAGCCACTGCTCTTGCCAGTGCTACCAATGTCTGTACCAATGCAACTACTAACCATCACACTCTTACAAGAGTGACAACACAGACTATTCTAGGCCACCAAAGTTATAAGAATGGCTTGGGCGGCAGGTATTAGTCATTTCCAATACATATTGGAACAATAAACAACTGTTGCTGTGTTCATCCCTAAATTAAACAAACAGTGCCACCATGTGGTAGCATGTAATGTGCTGGTGTTGATAATTAATTGCTGGCGCCGAGCACCAGAAACCACCGGCTCGGATTAAGCACTAGGTTCATGCATGATTACTGACTTTACACAAATCTACACAAAGACTTGTGTTACAAACTAGACTTTTAAAAGTTATTAACACAAGTGAAGCAGTGTCCTAAAAGCTGTTTTTCCCAAGGCTAAAGAAAGGACCTGAAAATTCTTTACTCTTCGTAGAAAACTTCCCTATCTCCCCTACAGCTTTCATCCATTAGATGATTTAAAGAAACCAGTTGCAGGAATGATATAAGGAATACAGACAATTCTGGTCACAGAAATGTCACTCACTGGGAGAAACTGTGTTGCTTCTGACTACTACAAACCTCTGTAATGTATGGCAATCTCTCATCTTAGTAGAAAAAGAACTAAGAAAAAAGAAGGGCTGTGCTTATATTGTACTTATAAAGTGTTTTGTGTGTGAATGCCCATTCTTGCAGGGAAACATCACTGCTCATTCTTAGACAAAGATCAGGCTCCATTTTTAGGAAACATTTTGCCAGCATATATATCTATTACAACCACAATAACAGGTAGCCCTAAGCCGTCTACCAATACATTCTTAATAACTGTGTACAGTAGGAAGTAAATGTGGCCTCTAGCCCTGAGCAGTCGATTCTGGAGCTGGAGAATCACTTTTGAGTCCCAGCCCCAAAGAGTTGGCTCATCACCCTGCGATTCTGGGCAAATCACTTATTCTCCCTGTGCCTTGAAAGACCATGTGTAATTAATGTCATATGAGGCTCATGTAAAGTGACCTGTTGCCTTTGGGTCATAGTAGCATTCCAATGAGCACTCAGGACATAAAACTTGATTCCACCCGGGCTGTAGAAGGTCCTCCCCTCACCTTTGGAGATACAGCTAAGAAGACACAACCTTTTGTTATGCTCATGAAGAATGGTTAATTGAAAGTCATGGTGTTCAATATGATTGATTCCACAGACTTTTATGTTAGATGCTCACTTGTTATGCAAATACAATGCTGCTATAGGTTGCCCCAAGCAGACTCTAGAGTTGACTTCCCAGATATGTCAGGGAACTTGCGTTCAGCAAGTGCAGTCTCAACTGCAAAAGCACTGACTCTGTGGTGTTCATCTCTGATAAAGTTAACACACTGGGGTTTCACATCAGACAATAGGGCGTTTTCTTGGCTTCACAAAAACTAAACTTAAAGCTGTGGAAAACTGACCTGCATCTGATTCCAAGCTATTAAAAAAAAATTAGAATTTCAAAAAATCAACAGATTCTCCATACATGCTTTTTATCTGTCATGGTTCTAATCACTCTTCTTACCCAGTAGGCAGTTATTCCCATGGGGAACAGAATATGAACATGACTTTTATGTCAAGACCGAAGGCTCCTATTATGCTTACTTTTCCTGCTTTAATTTGAATAGCAGCATCAGTCAAGGATATTAACCAATCCCAGATAGTTAGCAGAACAAGCTACCAATGGGAAATAAAGAGTTACAACAGGCCAATCAGAACGCGATGCACATAATGAAATACCAATCTTGACTGCAAGCAGCCCTCTTTTCTTGCTGCTCGCAGTCAAGATAAGTATATCTCTTTTGTGTTCCTTACATTATTAACGTTTATTGTTTAATTGTTTAATATTTAAAGGTTTACTGGGCTTCTATAGCGATATTAAGGCTTTCTCTTTAAATGCTTATTGCCTCTCCCTCCTCCCCCCCTTTTTATCTACTTTGGTTCACACGACCGCTGGCCTCGCGCTTACCGCGCCTTTCGTGGCGTTTATGGAATTCCTTCAGGGCGGTCCAGCGCGCTTCAGGTTCAGCCGACGCCTTGCTTTCTCCACTTTCAGCGTGCAAGTTTTTCTATTTAACTGCTCGTGTCGCTCAAGTGCGCTGCTATTTTTAGCCTTCCTTCACACTCAGAGTTATTTTCTCTCTGCCTCACGTTGTTTCAACTTCCTGGAGGCGCGGCCTTGCTCTGCCTCATGTTCCGGTTGGCAAAAAAGATTTTCTTTACACGCCCCTTTCTCTGGGTTACTCCCTCTTCAAAATTAACTCTGTTTTTACCAGTGAAAAGTATTTCCTTCATTTAAAGTTGATTTTTCCTCGTTTTTTATGGTAGATAATGATAATAATGAGGTTTTCTCAATAAACGTAAATAAATTCATACAATCCTCAGTGGCAAAGGCTTTTTCTGCCTCCATGTCAAAAATATCTATACAGTTAGAAAATACTGTTTCATCCTGTCTGTCACAATCACAAATGGCCCTATCTGCGGGGGAAAGCAGAAAGTGCAAAGCCACAGAGGCTTCTAATGATATCCAAACTAACGATTCTGTGCTTTTGGACAGTGAGTCTATCTCACACAGGAAGGGGGACGAAGTTCCTCACAGGCCTCCTAACAAGGAGGGGAAAAGCTCTATGGTACTAAGAGTAAAGCAAAATCCAAACATATACTCTCAACCCATAAGATTGTGATTAATAAAATAAAAGATA
This sequence comes from Pleurodeles waltl, assembly GCF_031143425.1. Lineage (NCBI taxonomy): Eukaryota > Metazoa > Chordata > Amphibia > Caudata > Salamandridae > Pleurodeles > Pleurodeles waltl. The sequence continues at coordinate 1,369,274,629 of NC_090445.1, forward strand.
CTGATGACGACATGGATGATTTTCATTCCGACAATGACTTGGATTATATCAGTAATTCTGATTTTTGGATTGGTCCTCCTACCAAAAAGGTTAAATCAGCGTCAGGAGACCTTAATTCCTCTACTCCTCTGCTAGATGCTGATGGGATGCCTATGTTCGATCCCCTCTTAATTCACCATCCTAATTCCACTGAGTGGACCATGTCGCTAATTACATCACAGCCAAACTACGCCTCCCTCTTGATAAACAAGTGCGAGCTAAACTCAGATCCGAATGCCCTAGACCTTCTCTACCTCTCCACATTACTGCTACCCCTACCATAGATACCTCCATGATAACCTTTTTCTCAAAATTTGGAAAAGACCCGCGCAAAGGGGTTGATAGAGCCTGGTCAGTCTGTCAGGACAAAGTTTTAGATATGGTGGGTCCTTTAGCCTGCATCTTTGACATGGCAGAATCTGCCAGATTAAATTATGATTCAGTAGATCCTGAAGAGCTCTCTCTTTAGATTCAACAAGCGTACTGTCGTTTAGGGAATGCAAACTCCGCTATGACGCACGAACGGCAAAAAGGACTTATTCTCAAATTGGACCCTAAGTTGGCTAACCTTGCCGGTATGGACCCAGGCCCCAAAGCTGACGGTCTGCTGTTTGGTGATTCCTTCATCAAGGAATTAAGCAAACACATCACAACTTTTGCGTCCCTTGATAAAGCTCAACAGTCGCTCAAAAAGGTTTTTAATGCTCATGTTTGTGCCAGGGCTGGTAGAGGAAGGGGTCGCTTTACCGGACGTTATGCCAGATTTCAAGGCTACAGAGGCTCCTTTAACTCTCAACAGCAAGATTTCAGGCCACAATTCTACCCTCAAAGAACCAGAGGCTTCCAGGGCAGAAACCACCGTAATTCCAAAACCTATCCTCCCACAGGTAAGCTCATTTCTGGCCATCTTTCCATAGGGGGTCGTCTAAAATTCTTTCTCCACAGGTGGCAGAAACCACTGTAATTCCAAAACCTATCCTCCCACAGGTAAGCCCATTTTCTGGCCATCTTTCCATAGGGGGTCATCTAAAATTCTTTCTCCACAAGTGGAAGGAGCTTACTTCAGACCCTTGGGTCCTCGACACAGTCAGATGTTATTCAATAGAGTTTTACGAAACCCCTTATCAATTGTTTTGCCCTTCTCCTCTAAAATGTTCCACAGACATGACAGACCTGGTTTCTTCAGAAATCCAAACCCTCCTTCTCAAACATGCTATCAAACCAGTTCAGCCTCACCAGTCAGGTTTTTTAAGTTCCATTTTTCTGGTAGTAAGGAAAAACAAAAAGATCAGACCAGTTATAAATCTCAAACACTCCAATCAATTCGTGGTCTATCGCCACTTCAAAATGGAGACGATTCTGCATCTCAGGGACTCTCTCCTTTTGAACGATTGGATGGTTCGTCTAGACCTTCAAGACGCCTATCTAACTGTTCCCATCCATCACTCTCACAGGAAGTTTCTTCAGTTTCAATGGCAACACCAAACCTATCAATTTTCTTGTGTTCCATTCGGCCTTTCCTCAGCTCCTTGGTGCTTCACCAAGTTAATGAAACCAGTAGTAGCTCATCTCAGAGCACAGGGTTTCCGATTAATCATTTATCTAGACGACATCCTTCTCATGCATCAAAACTTGATCACTCTTCGTTCTCAACTGTCTTACACCACTTCTCTTCTATCAGAACTGGGTTTTATAATCAACATCGACAAATCTGTTCCAACCCCGTCCCAAACCATAGAAATTCTTGGTTTTCTAGTAAATTTCCCTCAAGGCACCCTTCAACTTCCAGTTTAAACAAAAAATCCATCAAATCAGAAATAATCCAATCTTTACGGCAGACTTCTCTCTCCCTACAGTCCCTTGCAAGGATTGTAGGTCTTCTTTCTTCCTTGATTCAAGCGATCTTCCCGGGTCCCCTTCATCATTGCGCTCTCCAAAGATTAAAAATTCAACACCTGCGCAAGGGTCTTGCTTATTCAGATTCCATCCTCCTCGATCACGAATCCCGTACAGAATTTCAATGGTGGTTAGACCATCTGGAAGCCTGGAAAGGAAGGACTATCTTTGCATGAGCCCCAGATCTTGTCTTAGAATCCGATGCAAGCCTAACAGGTTGGGGTCCAAGATGTGGTCAAATATCGACTAGAGGCACATGGTCTCCTCAGGAGTCTTCATTGCACATCAGTTGTTTAGAGATGCTTGCAGGCTCTTTTGCGATCAGATGCTTCGCCACAAACAAGGTAAAATGTTCGGTGCTTCTCTGCATGGACAGTCTCACAGCTGTCAGATACTTAAATCATCTCGGCGGTACCAGATCCAAACCTCTAGCCGAACTAGCCAAAAGCTTCTGGAAATTCTGCCTTCATCGCAAAATCTCAGTTCAAGCAGAATATCTGCCAGGTTCTCTCAATTCAGTTGCAGATTGGTACTCTCGTCATCTATCAGATTACAGTGACTGGAAACTTCACTTTCCGTCTTCAATCTAATCTATCGCAAATGGGGCCCAAATAGATCTCTTTGAGTCTTGCCTAAATACTCAACTTCCTCAATTCTTCAGTTGGAGACCAGATCCCCAAGCTCTTGCTACAAATGCTTTCCTCCAAGACTGGTCAAACTCAACAAATTATGCCTTCCCTCCTTTCGTCATGATCAACAGAGTGCTTGCACAAGTATGTCGCCAAAAAGCCACCATTGTTTTAATAGTCCCATTTTGGCAATCCCAAATCTGTTTCCCTCCCCTTCTCGAATTATCAATGGACTTCCCGGTCCTTCTTCCCTCCTTTCCATTGATACTTCTCAACCCTTGAGGTCTTCCCCACGACCTGATCCTCAAAGTGGTGAATGAGTATTTTGCGCTGACTCGCTTGGTCACCACACAGGTGACTTAGTGGGAAGCTTTCAAGCCTTAAATCTGCAGAGTATGCATTTCTAAACATGTTGGTATTTTACAGGATATAAGGGCCCAGCTCCAGGGTATTTAGTGTGTGATTAGTCAATTTGGGAGACTGTACACTGGACCATCAGCCTCCCTGTCCCTCCTATTGTCAATATTGAAGTAGCCCCCTATTATCAGATGAGTTGTTTCAAATCGCTCCAAATGAGCAGCCAATCCCTGGAAAAACAATATAGTCCACATTAGGGGCGTAGACATTTAATAGTAGCACATGTTGATCTGCCAAAACACCCCGCAGGAGGACATACCAGCCATAAGGGTCAGAATGACATAATTGGAATGTGAAGTGCCCCTGGAGAAGGAACTGTAACATGAAAAATAGTGATATGTGCCCCAGGTCTTAGTGAAAGGGGGAATCGCTGCTGGACGGCAGGTGCATTTCCTGTAGTATGGCTACCCCCATATTCTGTTTAGTCAAATAGGACAACAGCTGTTTCCATGTCCGTGGATTATTAATTACCCGTATATTCCAGGAGATGAATGTAATGACACAGTCCATGGTAAGAAAGATACAATGGGCATGGAGCCAGAAAGTGGTGTGGCAAGAGTGGGCAGTGAAAGGCAGCGGGAGGACTGTGTGGTATGATGTAGTAGACAATCATAACATATATAAACAACAATAAAAAAGTCAGAATGCATCTTTACAAACCTCCCTCCCACACCAGACTTCGCAACAACCAGCGCATCCCAATGAATGAATACAAAACAAGCAACAATCCCGAAGTTACAACTGTGGCAATCACCACACCGGTGGGGCGTGGGGCGTGGTGACAACATGACAGATAGCAGCCCAAGAGATAAGAATAGGCATATGTAGTAATTGTAAATCAACTACAAGCACATCTTTTTGGGTGATACGGCAAGTTATTCAAAATCAATGGGGCCTCCAGAGAGGAGGTCGTACAGGCATCAGACAGGCAGAACCCCCATGCAAGTAGCAGAGGTAGGATCAAAAACACAGTGAGGTTGGTGAGGGTGATCGGTGCCTGATGTTAGAAGCAGCATGTTCCGGTGTGGCTGAACAGGCGGAAGTAGAGTTAATCGACAGTTTTTTGCAAAAGGCCACCACATCAGAAGGGGTATCAAAGATCCAAACCTTCCCTTTATATTCCACCTGAATACGGGCAGGGTAGAGCATGGCATATCGTAGCCCCATCTTTTTTAGAGTGTTTTTGACATCAGAGTACTTACGACGGGCCTCCTGAACTATTGGCATAAAATCAGGGTAGATTGAAATAAAGGCCCCCTGGTATTCAAGCAAGCCCCTCTCACGATTCAGACAGAGTACTGTGTCCTTATCTTCATAAGTAAGGAGATGGGCTATGAGAAGGCATGGGGGGCGCCAGCAGGGGGTTTCGGGCCTAATGAATGATGAGCATGCTACACGACAAAAGTAGTGGAAAAGTCAGTAAGGTTGAAAAGGTCAGTTAGGAGGTGCTCAACAAAGGCGTCCCATCTTCCCATACTGGTGGTCTCAGCCACGCCCGCTATGCGAATATTATTCCTACGAGAGTGGGCCTCCAAGTCCTCACACTTCACCGCAGCTTGTTTAAGAGTGAGCTCCATCTTCTCTATTAATTTTTGCATGGTTGTGCTGCAGTCCTCCAGACCAGAGATCCTCTCCTCTGCAGTGTCCAGTCTAACACTCTGGTGATCCAGGCACTTGCCCAGTTTGTCGATGCAGCCGGCTATGATGTTGAATCTCTCCTCCATCGTGCGGTACCATGCCTTGAGCTCCATCGTGATGGCAGCCATGTCTTGGGATGAGGTCGTAGGCATGTCTTGATCGGCAGGGTCCTTCATCTCTGGAGTAGGGACACCCCCCAACAGATCTTGTTTTATCAAAGTAGAGCCTGCGCTGTCTTGGATCTGTTTTACCCATGACAGGTATGCCACTCAGCTGTGGGATGAACCAGTACCAGAGGGCACCCCTCGGCCGCAAATGCCAATGTCTAGGAGCACGGCCTCATGGTGAGGAACCTGGCTGAGTTCCCAAGTCCAACCAATGGCAGGTGTAGGGTCACAAAGCGGTTCCAGGGCGATGACCAACAAGGAGACAAGCAGAAATGCTGTGCTGTTTGAATAGGCAGGGGCCTGTGAAGTTAAGGTTGAAGCAAAAAGGCACCAGCAGCAGGCTTATGCTAGAAGTTGGTCAGTGTAGGAGGCTGGCCTGGTTTGTAGTGGGTACCTATGGTACTTACACCTTATACCAGGTCCAGTTATCCCTTATTAGTGAAGTGTAGGCAGTGTCTAGAAACCAGGCTCTCTAGAGGTAGATGTGGATGAGCAGCCAAGGCTGATCTAGGAGACATGCAAAGCTCATGCAGTACCACTGTAGACACAGAGTACTCACACACATGAAAGAAAACACTTGGTATTACAAAAATAAAGGTATTTTATTTTGGTGACACAAATACCAAAAATACCATAGAGACTATACTCCCTTAGGAGGTACGTAATACAGAAATTATACTGTATAAACTGGTATGCAGAAATATGCATAAGAACTGTGAGAAAACAGTGCAATTATTAAAAATCACAATAGTTAGAAATGGGCCTGGGGGAACACAAATCATATACTAAGAAAGTTGAATGCGAATGTAGGTTTCTCACCTAGCCAAGTGTAGGGTGTAGAGGGGCACTGAGAGTACTAGAAAACCCCAAAGGTAGGTACTAGAGCCCACCCCAGTGGAAAGCAGGAGTGAAACACAGTAATTTTCCCAGAACACACACAGAAACGAAAAAAGATTATGCAAGAACCAGAGGAGACCGCAAGACACCAACAGTGGATTCCTGGACCTGAGGACCTGTGGAAGAAGTGGACCAAGTCCAAGAAGAACAGAAGAGTCCAGGAAGAACAGGAGCCCCTGCTAAGCTGGATGAAGGTGCAAAAGGAGAATCACCAGTGAAGAAGAACAGTCAGTACTACAACCAAGAAGATGGAGTCAGGTTCCTGGATGGTGCAGATGATGTCCCACGCCGGATGGAGGATTGCAGTCTGGTTTGTGTCGCTGGAGTCTACTAACAAGCCTTGGCAGATGCAAAGCTCACGGTTAGTGGAAAATGGTGCTGCCCGGGATCAGGAAGGACCAGGTGGTCTCTATCCAGAAGGGGGACTCAGAGGGGACTCTCAGCACACAGAGAGCCCACAGAAGACCAGGCAAATTGCACAGGAGTCACACAGCATAGGGACAAAGGGGGTGCAAAAGGAGGCCCACTCAGCACTACGACAAAGGCTCCCAAGCTGCCAGAGAACCACTCAGGTAGAAGTGCGTCGTAGGATAGAGTACTGGGCTCTGGGGTTGCAAGATGCACAAATAATTTAGTGGAAGGATGTCAACAAGCCTTCACAACTGCAAACCACGTGGTGCACAGGGTTACTGTTTTGCATGGGGAGGCAAGCTCTTACCTCCACCAAAGTTAATCAGTAGGACGTCAAGATTGTCGCGACCACTTCAGTCCACCACCCGTAATGCAGGATCCACACAGGTCAGCAGGACAGGGGATCCACGCAGCCAGTCATCGTTGTAGTAGGTGCCTGCTGAAGCAGGGGACTGACTCCTTCACCCCGAGGGAGATTCCTTCGCTCTTCTGGTGCTGGCTGAAGACATGCTGTCCTCAGAGGATACACAATCGGGAAACAGCTGCAGTTGCTGGCAGGAGCTGACGATACAATGTTGCAGAAGGTGTCTTGCTTCTTTGTTGCATTTTGTGGAGTTCCTGGAGGGTCCAGATGCAGTTTCTATAGTGAGAAGTTAAAGTGGAGGATGCAGAGGATTCCTGCTGGAGTCTTGCCAATCCGAATCTGAAGAACCACCCAAAGGAGAGACTCCAAATAGCCCTGAAAGGGGGATTGGACACTTAACCAGGTAAGCACCTATCAGGGGAGGGCCCTGACGTTAACTGCTGGCACTGGCCACTCAGATGCTCTCAGAGTTCCCAGCCAACCTTGAATCCAAGATGGCAAAAGCCAGGGACCCTCTGGAGGAGCTCTGAGCACCACCCCTGAAGTGGTGATGGACAGGGCAATAGTCACTCCCCTTTCCTCTGTCCAATTTCGTGCCAGAACAGGGATTGGGGTCCCTGAACTGGTGAAGACTGGATTATGCAAAGAGGGCACCAAATGTGCCTTTCAAAGCATTTCCAGTGGCTTGGGGAGGCTACCTCTCCCAAGCATGTAACACCTATTTCCAAAGGGAGAGGATGTAACAACCCTCTCCCAAAGGAAATCCTTTGTTCTGCCTTCCCAGGCTCGAGCTTTACAAGCAACAGGAGGGCAGAGACCTGTCTGTGAAGTGGCAGCAACTGGGGCTGCCTGGGAAACCTCAGAAGGCTATAATGTCAATACAGACAAATGAGAGAAAAAGTGTAAAGTACAACATGGTAAAACAACGTGTAGTAAATGCAAAATATGTTGAAAGCCTGTGTTGTAAGTTACCACGTGGTAACTGACTGTGTGGTAAGGTCTGATGTTTTATCCACAGTAGCACACTAAATAGAAAGTTGCATTCTGTATGCCACTTTTATTCATTGACCAGGATTAGTAAACACTGACATTGCAGAGGATGTGAGATACCCACAAACAGATGGTCGTTATCTACACACCTAACTGCAAAGCACTTGTAGAAATGTTTGGGGTTGTACATATCAGGACCCAGGACTTCCAAGCATCTGTAAGATTTTCACATTTTCTTTGCTGTTCCTCGTTTCATCTGCCCTACATTTCCAGTGTGTAAATAAGATACAGCTGTGGTTACACATTCGTTTTATTGCGTGGAACTACGGGTTCATACCGTGTCAGCGTTCCAAACCAACTGTCAGCTCTCTGAGGAAACCTGGCTTGAATGCTTTCCTCGCCATCCACGGACAGCCAAGTGTACCAGGGGAGTAACTTCGTTATCACACTGGAGTGCAACTGTACCCAAAGCCTTTATACACAAGTTGTAACTACTATAACCACAATTGAAACTTCCCAATAATCCCTGATACCTCGGGACCATGAAAGGAGGCACATGCCTCATATTACTAAGCAAAATTGAATGAATTTGGAAGAGAGTTATAGAGAGGGGGGAAATAAGATAAAAACCGAAGAGAGCCTTTCAAGAGGGAAGGGAGCCCAAGTGAGGTACAGGGTGAAGGTCAGCAAAGACTGGGTGAGAGAGAGAGAGCGCATAGAAGAGAGGCGGGGCTGCTGCACATTACATGCGATTCCAACTTCTGTACTTTATCTGGCTGCCCTAAGATCCACGGCTGCTTGTATACCTGTTTTAGATGCTTTGTACCCTGTCAGACTATTGCCGGATGCCTGGCTGCTCTTGTGTGCTATCAGAATCCTGGCTGCTGAGCTGCGCCTGCTGAGGGATGCTAGCTGCTGTGCCCCACGCGCCGCACGGATCCTGCTGTACGAACGATGCCTGGCTCCTCGTCTGGATGCTGCACGAAGCTCCGTCGCCGCCCGACGTACTCTACCGGCCTTTGCCCTGCCTAATGAATATTCATGCCCATCCTGGTCCCCGGAGCCGGGAGCACGCCCTGGGCCGCCATTGGCTGCGGGAGGCTAGTGGCTGGGAGGAGAGGCCCGGCTGGCACTATTGATTGCACTGGAGGCCCGAGGCTGTGGGAGGCGGGCTGCGAGCCGGAGAGCTGGAGAGAAGCAGTCGAGGAGAACGGGGTTCGGACCAGGACAGGAGAACCGGGCTGGCGGGACCGCCGCGGGAATGTTGAGGGGAGTAACCTGGTATGGGGTCCACCGAGCTGAGGCGATGTGAGGAGCACTGCTGCCGGCGGTGAGGACCCAGCTCGGGTGAGAAGGCTTGGCTTCTTTGTAACGCCCAACAAAGGCTGCAGTGTCCGCACGGGTAAGTGACGGGTCTGCGACGGACTCCAAGATCCCATCCCCGAGTGTCATTGGCGGGCTGTGAGCATCTCAGGATCATGGACGTGTTCCACCCGCCCAGGGGGCTCTAACTGCTCTGGTGACTGAGGTGCCCTAACAATCCCCTGAGCTGTCCCAACGGACCCTGCTGGGATCAGATCTTTTCAACTAAGTGATGAGTGTGTTAGTGATGCGCTCCTTTCGCTGGGTTTGTGATGGGCCCCTGGGCTTCTCGTATTACAACTCTGGTAAGTGGTCACTCACTCGTATTCCCTTTGAGTGAGTGATGGGCTAGTGACGTGCTCTACCCATTCTGGGTGCTAACTACCGTGATGTCGGTGTAGTGCTCTAACAATATGGGTTCTTCACATTCCCTCTGCTTGGGTCAGGTGATCGCAATTAAGTGTTGGGCTTTTTGGTTGAGGGATGGATTTTGATGGGCACTTGGTCTCCTCTTATTCCATGTCCTCAGGGCACAAATCGTAAAAAAGGAGTGTGTGGACTACCCAAGTTAGGCAGTATGCAAGTGACTAAATGGTGTGTGTCATCATAGCACGTGACATAGCGGAGCGTGACATCGCATGTTGCATCACAGCCAATGACCTCACAAGGCGTGACACCGGATCTTAAGATCCCACACATATGTTTAGCAGGTCTATCATGAGTACATTTGAGTGCATTACAATATTTAACAAATTACATTTTGTGTCAGAGTTGTCAACCCTGTAGCAAAATCTGGGCCTCAACTTATACATTTATTTTGTTTAAACTCTGCCACAAAGAAATTAACAACAAAGAGAAACATGGCAGTAAATCTGTTCAGCTTAATTGGTTGCAAAGTTTGCAATTTAAAATATCTCACGGGGTTAAGGCACCTGCTGCATAGATCATTGTGTGCCCAGTAAATCTCAAGGAAAAATGATAATGGTACGATAACTCTGGAGGTTGATGCTCTTGCTGGAGAGATCCATGTTTGTCTAGTCCCAAGTTTAAATCAAAAGTAGCACTGAAGGTCTTTGTGTCTCCTACAAAGCACATCATGTGACACTTAGATGACAGATTTTTATTTTATGTTGATGAGTAAGTGGGGTATTGCTTCTAACACAGAGATCCTTTTGTTACTTGCAGTTCATAAGTTGTAATGCTTCAAATACAGCACAGCGAGCCATGAAGGGCATGTGAATATTATACCTTGTTACCCCTCAGTGTCTTATGTAACACATCCTGTACATTGATTTACACACATATGATTTTATGTCAATGTATAATATGTATGTGATGTAAAGCACTCCAACACCCTGGATTGGGATGAGTAGTGCTATAAAAGTAATACAACAAAATAGTGGTATTTAAATTATTATTTGTTTAAATACTGGGACAGATTAACATATCTAGCATCCTTACACTGCATGTATATGTTTTATATACAGGCAGTGCTTAATTTGTGCTTGTTGATTCCGGTGCTGAGCACCGGCACTTATTTTTGAGGGCCGGGGTTTATACTTATGCCTCAAGCATTTGCTGCGAGCAAAAGACACATATAGGAAAAACTAAAAAGGGTCATAAAAGGAGAAAGTAGAAAGTTGCAGGATGAGCTGAAGGGGCAGGGGTGGCCGTAAATGGATTGAAGAGGCCTGAGATGGCCTCAGTATTACGCTGCCTCAGTATTGAGTGCTGGCAGATTTAATTACAGCAGCCTCGTGTTTAAGAGAAGGGCTTTGAGCACCGGTACCTCTTAATTTACAAATTAAGCACTGTTTACAGGTCAGACAAAGTCTTACACAAGTCTCTCTTTAGCACTGTGAAGTAGTAACAATCTATGAGCCTTTGTTTTCCCTCTGTTGCATGTACAGCTAGGTATGAGGTCCCAGTCAGGATACTCAATCAAAAGGAGGCCGGATGGCCCCTTAACTTCAGCTGGAATTTAAAATATAAAAGCTCCCTCGCCTGCATGTTTCTGCAGACAATGTGCAGGCACTGCTAAATGTGGCCTGCAAATCATCCTGCAAGTGATGGGTTAGTGACAGGCTCTTCCCTTTCAGTGACTAGGGAGTTTGTAATAGGCTGTTTTCATCTCATTGGGTTTGTGATGAGTTATTGATAGGGTCCTCTCATCCTCTTGGGAAAGTGAGGGGTTTGCAGCGTACTCATGCAGTCTTCGTTAAGTGATCATTTAATGTCATGTTCTTCCCGTCTCTTTGGGAAAGTGAATGGCCCCGTCTGCCCAGATTCTCTCCATAGCTCAGTGACTGTCTCTTTCCCACTGCTTTTCTCATATGAGCGGGAATCCCCTTAAGGACTTGCCCCTAGCCTGGCTCTATCACTTCTGAGACACAGACAGCAAACCATAACAACTTCAGACCTAATGTACCATTTGTTATATTTGCAGTGTTTACTTGTCTGTAAAGCACTCGGATGCCCATGTGGTAGGATAATGCTGTAAAATGCCCATAAATAAATAAATTCTGAATTGGAGACTCTTCGGGTACCAAGTCAAAGACTCTTGAGTCTCCTCAAATACAAATAAAAGGATTCTTCAGATGCTGATTTGGGGGTCTGGGGCACTCCTGAAACCATATTAGGGACTAGATGCAGCAAAGGGGACTCCTTTGAATATTGAGTAGAGGGGCCTTTGACCACTGAGATATGAACTCTTGCAATAGCGAGTAGACTCTACATGAGGCAAAGTTGAGGACTGTTATGGGTATTGAAGTGGGCTTCCAAATTCAGGCTTAGTACTAGATACCTATATTTCAAAGCTGGGGTCCTCGTGAAGACAAACATGGGAGCATTCCAAGTTGGTGGCCCTTGGAGGCAGAATTGGAGAGCCTACCTTTTCAGCAGAGTCCACCATGCCTTGCACTTTATCCAAATATGTAACTTTCACCCTATACACCTATCCCACCAATACCAGTCATCTTTTTGTAAAATCATTTCTAGCACTTTTAAGTTTACCTAGTGGCATAAATGCTTAGGCTACACCTAAAGACAAATCTATAGTTTGTTTCCTGCATTTCAGAAAATGACAGCCAAGTAGCTTTGTATCCTCTAAAATATGATACCACTTTCATCTGAAGGAATCTGTGATTCTGAAAGCTTATGAAGTATTCAAATAGTGTCTTGAAAAGGAACATAAACCAAGTCGTTCCACAGGAAAACTGGCAAATGGCTTCACAGACACATGAATACCCTGACACTTGGACGCATAGATATTTGAGCATTAACAACAGTGACCACATAGGTAACATGACACCGAAGATACTTTCTCCTGATCCATTTTGGGACATTTTATTAGCTGGAATATTGGAAGACCGGTTGTTGAGAGTAATGTTTAATCGTGGACTCAAAATGTGCTTTTCTATTTAATGTTAGAAGCGTGCAAAGTTTTAAGATTTTCCTGGGGACGTTTTCTTCAAGACTTCACAAGCGTCGAAAATGTTAAAATTGCAAGAAAAAAATATCTGCATTGGTAGATATTGTGTAAAAAATACGAGCAAAACGTGGAGAATTCTCTCTCCCAAAGAGTCTGCAAAGAAACTATTCTGCATGAATTTTTTTTGCAAAGTTGACAGCGTTCTCAAATTGTAACGTGTATTTTTTTTCTAAAACTTCCCAGACGGAATTAAAAAATTACGCTCTACTATTTAACACAACATTGGACCTGTTGTGTTGCAAGTACTTTACAACTACTAGAGACAAATGCAAATTAATTTGTAGGTTGGTTAGAATGTATCCTGAAACGATGGCTTTTGAAAGTATGGTAAGTTTCCATTTATCCGTTCGTCAGTGCCCGAGCAAGTTACTCTGTGTACATTTGGTGTACAAAGGCCCTTTGACTTCTGTGTACAGCCACGTCTGTACTCAAAAGTCTGTGCCCTCGTACTCGACTGTTCAAAATTCCACGATCGTTTCTCATTGGCTGAAGCTTTTTGAGAAATAAGTCTCAGTCCTAGAACAAAAAGATCATAGAGTTGCCTATGTGTTCAACAAATCTTTCACATAACAGAGGCCTAACCATGTGAAATAAGTACAGAGCACTGTAAAAAGTACCTTGCCACTGTGAACACTGCTCGGGTTCATGTCCTAGAGGCAGTGTTGTCTTAAGTATTTCTTGGGCAAGACGTATTTTGGGGTCCCTCGTTAGTAACAACTTTGAATTGTATTACCCACTTTTGTGCTGCTTGTACCCCCACATACCCCGCATGTCAAACATACTTTCAGTAATTGGTTTCACAAACAATTGAAATATGTCTTTTCGAGGATGTCAAAAATCCTTAAAATGACACTGGGCAAAGACAGCCTAGAGGTAGAGGTAGGATGAGAGAAGTGATGTTCAGTTATAGAAATGGACATTAGTAAGCTAGAGAGGTAAAGATTACTTTTCCAGAGGGCCCCATGGAAGGTGGGAGCCCTGGACAATTACCCACTTTGCTAATGCCTTAAAACATCAGGCACAGATCCTCCACTATGGTGGAGCCCCCCCCCCCCCAGCAGCAGGAGCTGCAAAATGAAAAAATAAAAAAGGATAATAAAGTGTTTATTTGGCAACTCACTATCAGCTGTGAGGCTGGATTCAAGACTCTATTCTGTGACACATTTGTTCTACCCTTAAGAATCCAAGTTCTGGGGTCACAGACCCTGTGCTGAGACTAAGGAAGACATGCCTAGATTCCACCCAGGACTTTGGCCATCGATACTCTGGCCCTTGTGTGAGCCCTCATTGCCTTGGTAGGGTCATAGGTTTTAGGATTGATCTCCGGTTTGTGGTACTCTTACCCTGAGTCCTTGAATAGTGGCTCCCGTCCATGTGTTTGAGAGCCAGAGTGCTGGGTTGACCGTGGGTACTGAGGGCAAAGATCAAAATCATCAGTTTGAGAATGTTGAGCCCTGAGCACCCAAGTCCGTGCTCTGTGATAAGTCTAACCCTTATGTGAGTCCTTGGTCTGACGGGGTTGGGTCCTGAATCTGAGAACCAATCCATTGTTTGTGGTTCTGTCTCCTGAGTCTGAGTCCTTGAGTAGTGGTACCAGTTGGGCCCTGATTTAGAGAGCCCGAGTCCTACGTTTGTGGTGTTCGAGCCCCAAGCCTGAAGATCCTCGCTATTGACCTGTTGTACTCAAGTTTTGGATTAGTGCTACATCATCTGCGGGGAGTTAATGAGTAATGGTTTGAAGGGAGAGTTAGGTGACATAGTTAGCTTAACTGGCTGTTTTGCAACTTTTGAGGGTTTGCATTAATAATCCAGTCGACTTGCTAAATTAAAATTCTTTCAATGTCTATCTTATTTTTAATGTTCTATGACGCCGAAAAAGTAAATATAAAGGTAAACATATATAGACATAAACATATACATACAATATACACAGAGTAACAGCTATACAGATCCGTGGATGCACAGATATTGGGTGCAGATAAACCTAACAGGCTTACCCAGTCTACCAATCTTTTGCCTAATGCATCTCTCTAAACTTTATTTAGGTTCCAGCTTTATCGTCATATTTTTGTTTGGTTTTATTTGTTTTTTTAATTCGGTGGAGGATCGCAGAAAGGCACCTAATTCAGGCAAAGTAACCTATCTCTACCTGCCCGTGTACGGACTGGGCATCATATAAATGACCCATCCCTAGCGTTCCCGGTCTGTCAAAGCCTGAAAGGCTGGTGTGATTGAGGCAGAGTCAGTCACACGTCAGTCTCCCTAGCAGCGGTAGCAGTCACAGTCACACTGGAGGTTCAGCTTGTCACTCATCTCGCCATTTATTCCAGTGTTATAACAGAACTTTTTAGCGTTAAATATTTTTGTTGGCTTTGGTGCAGGAACAGCACTTGATTTCTGAGTTACATTAGATTCAAGTGAGGAGTAAGAAACATAAAATACCCCCCCCCCTCCACTTTGAGTCACATGAAATGCCCGAACAGAGCGAGCGATCGTGACCCGTTCATACGGAGGCCTGTAAGAAGTATATTCCTGAGGAAAATTTGCAGAAAGTGCAGACAAGGACACATTTACAGCATCATCAATTTTTTTTAAAACCAAAATGGCACATACATCTTTACTGAGATTTCATTTTTTTCTCCTTTTCGTTCCATCTTTATTTTCTATTATCTATTTTTCTTTTCCCCTCCTTTTCCATTCTCTGGTTATTCCTTCTTTCAGTCCTTCTTTCCTTCTGACCATTCTTTTTCATTTCCTCTGTGCTGCTTCCTAGCTTTAGATTTCTGTCCTTCTTTATATTCCAGTTTAATTTTCTTCCCTGTTTTCCCCCTTTTCTCCTTTTTCCCATTATGTGGGCCACTTTTTTAGATATCATGGTCGCTAATGGTTGAGGGGGGCACAAGTGTTTTGGTGTCCGGGCCTATTTCTTGTCCCATTCTAACCCTGCACCTGTTCTTTGTGTGAGGAAGCCCGCACCACTGTTGCTACCCTCGCTGCACGTACTTTGCGGTAAGGGACGTTGGCGTTACTGTTTGTTACCTGTTGAGTGTCTGAGGGAAGCGCTTACCCCTGCTCCCCTCACTGAACATAAACTGGGTGCTTCAGGGGCGTTTGCTCTACTGCTACCAGTACCCTTCCTGTTCTGTGTGTAGGAAGGATGGATTAAGCATACCGGTGTGTGCTTGTGAATGTGTGCCATGGACGGATTGATTTTAGGATGTGTAACTAACACTGGGGCAGGAGGTGTAATGGCAGCGGGGCCCTGTCTTGTGGATCTAAAGCACAGGAACTCTCTTGCTGTGTGTAGTTCACATTTTGAGTGGTGGGTAAACTTGTTCTGTTGCTGGAGGCACGGTACCTATTTTGTGTTCGTTTGCACTGTTGCATTTCTAGATTAGTTCATGATGTATTAAACTCCTAACTCTATAAACATTAGTGGATCATACAAATTGTAAGTGACTTGCCGAGCACTGAATTATTTTGTAAATAGGATGCTTTGACCTGGTAAATAACATACACATTTTCATTCGAAAAGTATGTGTTAATGTCCATGCATGATCATGTTTGCCTGAGCTGCTTCTTGCAAAGATCCTTTGATCAAGCTCCCATCCATACCCTAATAAATCAGAGGTACTGTGGTTTAACAAGAATAACTATCATGATTGTTGAAAGTCGAACCAGACGTTAAAGTTGTGTATTTAATACGATAGGATACTAAGAACCTAGCAGGAACAAACAACCTGTATAGGAAAATTGCAGAAAACACTTTTCAGAGCTTACCACAGAAGACTTCAATCCATATCTCCAAGTGACCATTTAGAGTTAGATGTTGTAGACACCCTGAGATGGTCTTACTGCCTCCTTGCAGCTTCTGGCTGGCCTATAGTCAGCTTTCCCACCCTGCCATTCTTATTCCATTTCACTTCCAATTTTTTCACCCACTCATTTGTCACTCTCAGAATGGGGCAAGAGGCTCACTAAGCCAGTGCGGTTCAGATTCATGTTTCTGAAAAACTCCATTATTTGTCTGGAGCTGAACAGTCATTTGAAGGAACTCTCATCTCCCCTTGCCCACCCCTGCCAAACAATATTCCAGGATCCAATCATCTCAGCCATAGTTCTTTGCTTCAGTGCGGCTGGTGAACTTTGAAAGAGGTAGGGCTTACATATGTACCTGGAATCAACCAAGGCTTACTCTCTAAAGGAGGGTTCAGGGGGCATTCTATACTGCAAGAACATTTTAAAAATATGAGGCCAAATGGAGTATTATACTGTACAGTTTTTACATACATTGGGTAAAGATCCAAAGGTGCTGAATGAATTAGCTTAGTGGTTTTTGTGGTGTCCCAGGCAAGTGCTACTCCCTGCCAGGGTGTTGGAGCTCAACTTCCCAAGACAACTGTGAAACAAGGGTTGCAAAATAGTAAGCTTTTCATCAAAATTTCCCTTAAAACTAGGTAGAGAGCTATAAGTAATACAAGGAGTAAAAAATGGATATGCCAAATCACAAGACCCATCATTTATTAAAATACAAATTTTTCCATCTCGCTTCTTCAAAATATGAAACGGAGTCATATGTAGGAATTAATTTCTGCTTGGAAGGGCTTAGCCAAAACAGCTGAAGATAGCACTCCTAGAAGCACACCTTGAAATGACAGCAAGACAAATGCATGTATAAATCGACTGCAGGCAAGTTGACACAGTCCCAGTACAGCAATAAAACGGACAAAATACAACAATAGTAAAAAACAGTCAGCAGTGGAATTCATTTTCACCTACTGTTGCACAACACCCAAATTTCACAAACATTCCCAAAATAATTGTCGGTGCTCAAGCGGTTACGCATGGTGACAGAAATAGTGGTCACCCAGCGGCAAACAAACTCAGACCTATGCCCTGTTTCTGCCAGGCTTCCCAGCTATTCAACCAGGCCAACAATACAGGCTGAAGCACAGGTTTGTTTAAGGCATCCATATGACTATCATGGCACCATTCAGGATTAGAAAGTGGGAAGCCTGGTTGACTTCTCTCCTGGTTAAAACCAATGGGTTTGTGTGGGTGTTGGATTGCGAGAAGAAGTGAATAGTGATGACAGATAGAATATATATTTCCACTGAAAGCTAAAGCCTGGCTCTGGCATAACTCAAGGTCCTGTTGAAACCTCGAGCCGATGATAAGCAGAGCTTCCAAGTGGATTCTGCCTGCCACTGTCCCTCTGCCCAGGATGTGCCATATGGCCAGAGCTTTTGGAACTGGAGAAACAGGTCTGAGTCTCTGTGTCACCTCACCTTCCTATGATTCTTGGCAAATCACTTAGACCCAGATTTACTAAGGGCTTGCATAGCCCTTGTGTCATGCAAGGAGACAGAATGGCAATGCATGCCCTCAAATGATATTTACTATGCCACCCAGAGCCACCTTGATTAGAACTGACTGGCACAGTAAATCTGGAGTAACACAAGGCAGTGTAAGTTGCTGCCTTGTGTTACTCTGCCCTGGTAAGGCATTCCATGGTAGAGTGTGGGTATTACCAAGCACCCGACTATGGTTTGTGGTGCAGTCACTGATTTTCTTACAACCGTAAACCTAGAAATGCATCAAAATGCTATGCCTTGCTAGGGGAGGCATAACGAGAAGGAATATGTTTACATCTAATTGTTTCCTCTGTCTACGTGCGCTGCATTGATGCTGACGAGAAGTCGGGATGATGTGTGATAGATGAAAAGTAGGGATGATGGCTGAGAAGTAGGGATGATGTATGATGGATGAGAAATAGGGATGATGGATGAGAAGTAGGCATGATGGAGGAGAACAGGGATGATGGAAGAGAAGCAGGGATGATGGATGATAAGTAGGTAGGATGGAAGAGAAGTAGGGATGATGTGTGATGGATGAGAGGCAGGGATGATGGAAGAGAAGTAGGGATGATGTCGATGGATGAGAAGTAGAGATTATGGATGAGAAGTAGGGATGATCGATACGACGTAAGGATGAAAAGAAGGAGTAATGGATGAGAAATAGGGATGATGGATGAATAGTAGGGATGAGAAGCAGGGATGAGAAGTAGGTCTGATTTATGATGGATGAGAAGAAAGGATGATGGAAGAGAAGCAAGGATGATGGATGAGAAGTAGGGGTGATGAATGAGAAGCAGGGATGATGTATGAGAAGTAAGGACAATGGATAATAACTAGGGATGATGGAAAAGAAGCTGGGATGATAGATGAGAAGTAGGGATGATGTATGATGGATGAGAAGTAGGGATGATGAATGAGAAGCAGGGATGAGAAGTAGGGATGAGGAGCGAGGAATGAGGATGTCCTAAAATGGATGCTGTACATATGAGCATATGACAGACAAGCCCAACCAAAGCTCCATTAGCTGACATGCTGCAAGCCCAAGGTTTGTGAAGCATGTCAGCTATGGAATGTGAATGCATGAGGCCAGGGTGTAAGAGCCAAAGCCCTCATATTTGCACAACGCTAATGGATACGATTGAGCCCTATCTGGTGCTAACATGATGTTGTAGCTTTTTACATGAAAACCAACAATCGGTAAGATGGTTTGTTTTCCTGTAAAGGCTATGGTGCAAGTATTTGGAGGAGGTGGGTGATCTATGAGGGGAATGTCCATGGCTCCCCTTATTGATGAGCTGCTGCTTTGTATGTCTTTCAGGTGCAGAAATCTCATAGACCTCAGGCCATCTTACCTTTGGGCCGTATTTTGGTTTGCATTATGGCACTGTTACATGGAGCTAAACGAGGTTGCGCTTTCTTGTCAACTTGGCTATTTAGCAAATAGCGTCTGTACAAGAGACCTCAGCCTCCTGGCTTTCAAATCCAAGCAACGCACAGTGAGAGGGAAATACCTTATAATAGGAGCTCAACTTGATGCACATTGCTTTAAGAAATTCAAGTAGGACTAAAAAGGCTGTCTTACCAATGAAGGTCAGGAGCGTACAGTCAAAATTCAGGATACTATATGACAACCTAGTTATACACATGATAAAGTCAACAATCTTTCCAGTAAGGCAAAAAGATAAACAACTGACAAGGGAATATTTCACTTTTTTTTATTCAGAGGATTTTACTATTCTCTGGGATAGGCAGGGAGTCATTATCCTCAGATCCTACCTTTCAGATTGCATCTGCACTCCTGTGTTTTTTTTTTTTTAGGATTGTCACAATGTAAGAATACCCCTGGTCAAAGACCCAGAGGAGATGGGTTGCACATAATACAACCTCCCATTGCTTGATGAAAACTAATACATGCTCCTCTACAGCCCTGACCATCTCATATTAGACGTACTCTGACCACCACAGCATCAACTGACATTTGTTTGACTTTACTGTCAGTCCAGAGCTCTTGGTTCTCTTCAGCATCTCACTGCAGCGTTTCAACACCCTTAGACTAGGGGTGGGAGTTAGAAATGGGGTGTCTAGTTGGCAGTCAGTTTGCACCCTGTCCATGTAGGAACAAACACTCTGGTCAGGATAAGGGAGATAACCCCTGCTCACCCCCTTGGTAGCTTGGCACGAGCAGTTAGGCTTATCTCAGAAGCAATGTGTAAAGCATTTGCACATAACACACAGTTATAAGTGAAAACACTACAAATGGACACAACACCAGTTTTAGAAAAATAGCCAATATTTATCTGTGTAAAACAAGACCAAAATGATAAAAATCCAACATACAGTGTTAAAGATATGAATTTTGAAAGATTTACTCAACAATACAGTTCCTTGAAGTCGATAGCTCCACCTGGAGCTATCACGGCGTCGTGATCAACAAAACCAACAGTTCAGGCCAGCCGCAGCATTGCGGGCCATCTACGGTGTCGGGAAGACCCACAAAACAGTACCTATGGAATTGGCGGGGGTTGTGATCCTCGCGGTGAGCTCTGGAGAGTGGTGTCGCTGATGTTGCGGTGTCAGTTCCGGAGTTGGTACGAGAGTCGTCGGCCCTTGAAATTCACACGTGTTGTAGATCGAACTCCGGGCTGATGAAGTCAGGAGCTCTGCCGTGGATGGCGTCGGGGCTGTGGTGCAAAGCGGGACGATGCGACATGCGGTGCCCACAGGTCACGGTGCAGCCAGCAGCTCGGTGACGGCGTCCAGAGGCGTCGGTGAGACCAGGGCTGCGGTGCGAAGTAGGGCAGTGCGACGTGCAGTGTCACCAGGTCACGGTGCAGGCAGTGGCATCGTCATTGCTAAAACGCTGTCGTCAGTAGGCCCAAGCCAGCGGTGCGGGACGGGACAGTGCTTCTTGACCTTCACGAGCGGTGTCCACAGGACACGGTGCAGGCAGGGATGCCTGGTGATGACACAGGAGTCGATGGTGCTGGCGTTGGTGGACCGGGGCTGCGGTGCGGGCAGGGCAGTGCTTCGTGTATCTCACGAGCGGTAGCCACATGCCACGGTGCAGGCAGCGGCGCCGGTGTCAGCAGCAGCGGCGTCATCGGGGATGCCCAGGCTGCGGTGTGAGCAGTCGATGCTGGAGTGCAGGCCCACAGATTGCGCTGCGAGCAGTGGCTCAGTTAAGTTGTCCGATGATGGCGTCGGTGAGACCAGGGTCACGGTGCAAAGCGGGGCAATGCGACTCCGTGCGGCGTCAGCAGGTCACGGTGCAGGCCGGTGACGTCGTTGGTGACGTCACAGAGGTTTCTCCTCTCGAACAGCACAAAACACACAGTTCCCAGTGGTTCAGGTCGAGGAAACTGAAATCTTTGGTGTCCCTGAGACTTACAACAGGAGGCAAGCTCTACTCCAAGCCCTTGGAGAACTTTCTCAAGCAGGACACACAGCAAAGTTCACTCTTACACTCTCTTCAGGCAGAAGCGGCAACTGCAGGCCAGTCCAGCAAAGCAACACAGCAAAGGGACAGTACTCCTTCTCCAGCTCTTCTCCTGGGCAAAGGTTCCTCTTGATTCCAGAAAGATTCTAAAGTCTGGGGTTTTGGGTCTTCTTCTTGTACCTCTTTTTGCATTTGATGTTGGCAAACGTCAAAGCAAAGTTTCAAGTGTTTGCAAGATCCTTCCTTGTCCAGCCCAGGCCCCAGACACACACCAGGGGGTTGGAGACTGCTTTGTGTGAGGTCAGGCAAAGTCCTTTCAGGTGTGAATGACCACTTCTCCCTCCCCTCTGGCTCAGATGGCTTATCAGGATATGCAGGATATGCCCCCACCCCCTTTGTGCCACTGTCTAGAGAGAGGTGCAAAACAGCCCAACTGTCAAACTGACCCAGACAGACAATCCACAAACAGGCAGAGTCACAGAATGGTTTAAGCAAGAAAATGCCTAGTTTCTAAAAGTGGCATTTTCAAACAGACAATTTAAAAACCAACTTCACTAAAATATGTATTTTTAAATTGTGAGTTCAGAGACCCTAAACTCCAAATTTGTATCTGCTCTCAAAAGGAATCTGCGCTTTAAGGATATGTAAAGGCATCCCCATGTTAACCTATGAGAGGGATAGGCCTTGCACAGTGGAAACCGAATTTGGCAGTATTTCACTGTTAGGACATATAAAACACCCTAGTATATGTCCTACCTTAAACATACACTGCACCCTTCCCATGGGGCTACCTTACGCCTACCTTAGGGGTGCCTTACATATAGTGAAAGGGAAGTTTGAGGCCTGGCAAGTGGGTACACTTGGCAAGTCAAATTGGCAGTTTAAAACTGCACACACAGTCACTGCAGTGGCAGGTCTGAACCATGTTTACAGGGCTACTAATGTAGGTGGCACAACCAGTGTGCAGGCCCACTAGTAGCATTTGATTTACAGGCCCTTGGCACCTCTAGTGCATTTTACTAGGGATGTACCAGTAAATCAAATATGCCAATCATGAATAAACCAATAAACAGTGCAATTAACACAGAGAGCATATGCACGTTAGCACTGTTTAGCAGTGGTAAAGTGCCCAGAGTCCTAAAGCCAACAAAAACTGGTCAGAAAAATAAGGAGGAAGGAGGCAAAAATAATTGGAGATAACCCTGCAAAAAGACCAGGTGCAACAGTTGGTCATGAATTCTGCTCAACTGGAGGAGTTGGCAGAGTTTCGGCCACTTCACATTATGCTTGTAATGTCTAGTTCTGGCCAAATTCAGCCAACCGCTGCGTGGGGAGTTTTTTCTCCCACGT
Source organism: Pleurodeles waltl (assembly GCF_031143425.1). Taxonomy (NCBI): domain Eukaryota; kingdom Metazoa; phylum Chordata; class Amphibia; order Caudata; family Salamandridae; genus Pleurodeles; species Pleurodeles waltl. The sequence continues at coordinate 1,369,297,072 of NC_090445.1, forward strand.
GGCTCACAACGGTAAGTTGTTGAGCAAGAATTGGCATCCCCTGGAGTGATTTTTGGGCACCCGATGAGATTTTCCAAATGCGGGTGGGCAGTTGTGATCATTTGCAGTTAGAAAGCTGCCACTTGAGTGGAAATTCTACCTGTGCAGCAACAAAATCAACTTGAGCGGCAGCACCCTGTAGAGTGTTGCATGGCTCTGTTTGCACTGTTTTTTAATGTGGAATGAGCTCCTTGTACTAAAGATCAGCATGAGCAGTGCAACATGCTGATTTCCACCTGTTTGCAGAACTCCACAGCATCTTGCTGAGTTTTCAAGTAACTCTGCAAAATTCTGCAGAGTGAAAGTCCATGAGTTCCGCCCACGCTTCCTGGCACTCCCTAAAACTCTTCACTTTGAGGCCCTATTGTACTGACTGTCCCAGCTTTGTTGCACTGTTCTTCCAATCCATTAGGCTTTCATTCTCAATAGTAGGTCTGCTCTGGTAGTCCTTGTATATATCAAATGCTAAAAGATACTGCTGAGTTTGTTTCATTGCATGATCTGTGAATTTCTATCAAAATAATGTAGACATTTGGAGTAGATTTATTTATTTTACAGTTGAAAAAAGCATACATAATTATGTGAAATGCATTTGGGGCTTGTGAGGGCACATTTGGAGCTTAAAACAAGCATTTGCACTGCAATGGATTTTGGATTCGCTTGAGTTAGAGCTATTGGCGTTGTAAATTCATAACTGGACTTTTCTTTCCACATAAATTGGTCAACCCTGCCTCATAAGTTGGTCTTTTACCACCACATAATTCCAGTGGCCCTGCATATAACTAAAGCTCTTTCATTTACCTTCTTCCTGTATCTGCAGCCAAAAATGAAAATGTTGCAATTTGCATCCTAATTTATATCTGCCATGCTAATTTCAAAAGAATACCACTTTCACCACCCTACCATCAGAGTTGCTGGCTGGCTAACACAATTCCCAAAACAAGACCGCCACAGAGAAGTAATGAGAGAAATAAACTGGAAGGGTCACCAAAACAAATCAACAGTGTTCAACAATCATAGTGTAATAAGAATGTTAAGTTGGCCAGAATCATGGTCATAATTACAAAAAGGAGAGATTAATAAAACATATCCAATTATCATATAAACCCAATAAAAACCTTTATCAGAAATAAACTTTTGGCATTAGACTGAAACGCTCAGAACAACTCCTAGAGAACACCACAATGAAAACAGCATTTGTAAGAAACACGGTCATGTTACCATATAGATTGTACCTAGAGATCATAACCACATGAAAAGAAGTATTGCAGTGTAAGCAAATATTTAGCCCCTAGAAAATGTAGTGCATTACACATTTTCCAGACTAGCAAGCCAACTACAACAATATTACAAACAAGATCCTTAAACACTAACTACTCTCAACTATTAAACAAATGTTCCAGCCATGAGAGAAATTAAAAATACACTTAATGGAGGGAGGGGTTATTATTTAGTGGTCCCCACTAACCTAGTGTGGGGACCCAGAGATGATCTAGGGCCAGATGTAGCAAAGGGTTTTAACCATTCTGCTCAATGGGAAAATGCTTTGGTACATATGGCCCCTAGACAGAAAGAGCAGGTCGCAGTGAATGTTTTGAAGGCGGTCCCATTGTCCTAGAACCACCACAGGCTGAGTTATGAGCAAAAATGTTTCGTAAAAGAATGCCCTGTAAAGCATTATGGGATGACTGAGTGCAGCAAATATTGTAGTATGTTGAATGTAATACTCAGAACAGCCCCTAGAGAACACCAGACTAAAAATATAATGTATAAGAAACATGGTCTTGTAACCATATAATAGCCCCTAAAAGGCTAACCACCTGAAAACAGAATGGCACAAAGTAATGTGCAACCATATATTTATCTCCAGAAGGTGTAGTGCCTTATATCTTTATAGGCCTAGCAGGCCTACTGCAACACTAAGGCCCTTAGAAAACAAAGTACTCCAAGTTGTAAAACAAAAATTTCAGCCATAAAAGACCTAAAAAAAAAAAAAAAAAAAAAAATGATAGGTGGAAGGAGTTAATATTTTAACGTCTCCACTAACCTAGTGTGGGGACCCATAGATGACCTAAACTGAAAGAGTGTGTCTTGCTGAATGTTGTAATGGTGAACCCATTGTCCTAGGACCACAGGCTGAGTTATGGGAAAAAATGTTTTGAAAGAGAATGCTTGCAAAGCATCATGGGGTGACTTTTCCTGAGTGTAGTGAATATTGTAGTATCGGCTCTCCTGCTGTGCCGGGAGAGCCACCTTGCGGATTTCTGTGTTTTTTAGTAAAGCATTTGATGGAGTTTGTGCTGTTGGCGCTGTGAGGGCCATGGCTGCCATGGAGCACACAGGGGGAGAGACTAAAGAAAAAATAGTTCTCCCATGCAGAAGTAAATCAGCATTCATGCAGTAATCCATGTAACAGGGTCAGTCTGCAAGGCGGTTAAAAAAAAACACCCCAAGGTGGGCTTATGTAAAGTATTTACAAATGACATCAAGGGATTTTTGAAAGGCAAACCCATGAACGAATGAAAGTAATGGGCATGAGGTCGGTGTGTTTAAAAGCCCATAATACTTACAACAGGTCTGGGCATGGTTAAAAGCTCACAATACTTACAAGAGGTCAAAGCGCATGGGATATTGAAAACAGATGTAACACTTTTGTGATTCTTCAGAAGAAGGAGTGCCCTGTTGAAATAATTGAAGCTTTGGGAATAGTGTTTGCTATGCAAACTTACATCTGTGTTACTTGTAAGTTTAAAAATCTAACAAAAAAAGAAATCATTCTACCCAATCTGATCGAATTATATTTAGATATTTTTTTTTTGTTGCCTTCTGCAAAACCAAAGCCCTTCTCCAGATCATCAAGGTAATGTTTACACTATCTGGGCAGTATTGTTACCTCTTTAAATGGCTGTTTACAGCACTCCGCAACTAAATGTGCTCAGTTAACTTCCCTAACTTATCTGGCACTGCATTGTCATACATTTTCAATAGCGTGTGCCCCTTTTGAGTTATAAAAATTTATGTTAGTCTGCAGATTATGCAGCAGGTTATGATTTATTTGGGAAGTGCCAGAAATTCTTATTTATGTGGAAAATGCTGCAGCCGCACAATCATGTTTTTACAGTGGCTCTAAATGTGTAATAGATGGAAATATAAACAAAGAATGAGAAGGCAGGCAGAGCAGAGAATATTTAGCAATGGAAATGCACACATCAGGATACTCCACCCTGTCCTCGATTATCAATATTACAAAAGGCAGATGAATGCGCTGTGAACATTTCTGGATTGTGTTTGATTAAAAACAGACACAAATTACACAAGTAATAATTCTCAACACATGCCTTGATTATAAGTAGCTGGTAAAAATGACAGTCATTTCCTTCTTCCAGGTCGCTCCCGCACCATCAGCAGCAGGAGCTGCAACCTTTAGAAACAAAACGACAATAAACACTGTTTATTGTCGTTTTGTTTCTAATGGAGCAGGGCCATGGGGGTGGCAAGCTTGGAGGGAGTGCACAGAGCACTCCCCTCAGTGAGCATGTGTGTTTGGCAGGCCGTCTCGGGTCGGCCAAACATACATGCGCACAAGGGCTCTCTTTAACCCAGAACTGTGGTGCCGAGTTGGAGAGAGCCTTCACAGACTCCCAGTCTGCGCTGGAACGCCCAGCCGGGGCGCTCCAGCCAATCATGACGCTGCTTTGAGCAGCATCATGATTGGCGTAGGGCAGGTCAGCCTGGGAGCCTGTGCCTGGAGTGCGACGGCGGCAACGCGGGAGCAGCGCGGCAACGAGGTATGTAATTAAAAAAATAATAATAATTATATGGACATTTATTTGGCCTCCCCCCTGCCATCATGCCAAGTCGCCAGCCTCTACTGATAATAACGGGCATTAGTATTTTTGAGGAGTAACATAAGGAAATCAAACCTATAGTTCCTACCAATTTAAGCATGTTTTTCCCCAGTATGACACGCGGGGACTTGTTGATTTGTATAGCATGCTAGTCACCAAGAGGGTATCCAAATGCTTGGCCTGGTGTGTAGATGTGTGGTCCCCAAGGTGCTTATATGAAAAACCAGGTCTTCAGCTTCTTGCGGAACTCATGAAGTGAGGAAAAGGCTCTGGTGTGTTGAGAGAGGTCGTTCCATGTCTTGGGTGTGACGTAGCAGAATGCGCAACTTCAAGTTTTGCTTTTGTGAATGCGGGGAATGTAGTCAAGTGAAAGTGAGGCAGAGGGTGAGCCAGTCCTGCCAAGCAACACGCATCTTGCATTAGAATAACTTATATACAGTCATTTTTCTGCGATACCGCAATGCCTGAGATTGTCACGCAAAAAATAGTGTCTTGAGGTGCAGTAAAACCTTCTTGTTCCAGTTTCTCACCTTACTAGGTAAGCTCCGAGTAGTGTTTATCAAAGGCAACCAGGTGGCGCTGGTGTACAACGGGAGGTATAGGATGCTTGATATATTACAATATCTCTATGGTTCCCTCTTCTTCATTGCTTGATTTTGCTTGCGAGAAAGTGTCACTTATAGATGTTGAAATGTCACTCATAATTACACTGAAATTATGAAAGTGTCACAGATAGCAATCTGAAACCTTGGCAGCTGTGCACGGTCATCTGATGGAATAATGAAAGAGTATGTGTTTTTCAGGTATTCTGGTCCTGTGTTGTGTAACACTCCTGAGTGCAGCAAGTAAAATACCGCCGAGCAGTAGTGTTCCTGGTGAATTTATAATTTGGATGGGTCTATAATTCCTGTTGCTAGGCCAATCAGAATTAATGAGCAAGTCATAATGAAGGCTACAGTGGACATTAGAATGCATTACTGAATATACTGAGCCTACACTACCCTAAACTAGGACGTTGACATGAAACACTTGTGATGCGCTCCTAATCCACACTGGTATGCAGCCAGAACAATAATTTGGATTTTAGGAGTGAAAACAAAGGCCATTTTAAAGTGGTTAATTGTAATGTTGGTGAAGAAAGTTTTATCCTTTGTTCATAAACTGTTGGTGGCAATAAAAGGCATGTGCATGTTCCCTTGGAAGTGTAGTTTTACAATCTGCTGACACCTGCTCCTTGCAGTTATTTACTTCCGGGTCTCCTCACATTATCCAGTACATCATAATTGTAACTCGTTTTGTCGCTATAGAAATAGAGTATATTGTTAAAGAGAGGGAGCCCAGAAGCTTTGCAGAGCTGGCCTCACCACGGCACATCAGAATATCGAAGGCACAATATTAGAGCTACAACTATTGGTCGAACAATGTGAGTATGTAACTCTAACTAGGGAGTAGCTAGCTTTTTGTTTCCAGAAGTACGTTTTAGAAGGGTTTTTAATTATTCACTTTGTCAGGGGCGCCTTCCCTATAGGGTTTCAGGTCGATCGGTGGCTCTGAAAAGCTTCTTGGGGTGGGGCATGCTTTCCTATGTCGGGTTTGCAAACACGGACCATAAGGCAGGGCAGAATGTCACATTTAGGCCTGCCAGAAATGTGAAATACTCTGCCAGAATCAGGCCTACCAGCCTTTGGCAAATCTCCTCATACCCGATAAAGCCCAGTCAGTCCTCTTTTGATCATTCAGTGCCCCTTGTGTTAAAGCTTTCATTCTGTTAATACTGTCAGCCTCTTCTGCGCTCGCAAACTCATTGCATGCACGCGCAATGCTGTGCACCATATTTCCACACTCCTTTATGTGCTCACAGTACTTTAAGGCTTCTCAAAATGAGAAGTGGGCTGCTTACAAAATAACAGTAAGAGTCGAGCCAAAGGTCTGGCTCAGATCTTAGAGCCCATGCACGAGCCGAGCCCTGGAAATGTTTGCTATGTAAATCAAACATCAAAGAAAATATGACTGCTTCAAAATTCGAAAAAGTGTCTTCACATGTGGAAGCTTTGACATTAATACATCACATTGTAGCACTCACTGAGAAACACTTATAAAAAGTGATAGTTTTTAAGTATCAACCATTAGTGAACTATGATGCAGATGGTTGTCAAGTAAACCCTGTACATGGCCCAGATTGTCATAGAGAAACATTACAGTCTATTAAACCAAACACAATAAGTTTTGTATAACTAATACTCTGAACTCACATTTTTTAAAGTGCTTTATTAGGCAATACTGAAGACAAAGGAGTTTTGCTGAAATAAAATATTTGCCAAGATTAAACAAGTTAAGCGGTAAGTAGAGATTTATCCAGGGTTTTTGGTTTTCCTTTGTAAAAATCAGCCACTTAATGCATATCTATGTGCATTCCCTTTTAATGTCAATGCTTTGTTTTCACCTCTTTGCGCATTTCTTGCAGTTTTTATATAGAGCGAACTCGACCCAAAGGTATTGCAGCTCTTTACGTGAGTACCAGTTACATTGCACCAGATCACATTCATATTTAAAGGGCCCCTGAAGATTTAGGACCTTATTACAAGGCTGGCAGACCATGGACTGCTAGCCTTGCAGTGAGAGTCAGACCACCGCAACTGTGTCTGTCTGACCACCACATTACAACCCTGGTGGGCGGACCCACCAGGGGACCACCGTCTCTGCCAGGAAAGTGGTTCCCACGGGTCAGCGGCGGCCGGAGTTGTAACCAGCCAGGGCGGCGCTGAACTCAGTGCCGCCTGACTGATCACTACCCCACTTTCTGCCAGCCATTCAGTGGCAGTCACCCCGCCATGAAAAGGCTGAAGGAAGGTCAGTGCAGGGGCCCTCCTGCCCAGCACCATCACTCAGACAGTGCACATTCCGTTGGTGCTAGGGTGCTCCCTTGAGGGAGCCAAGTCCAATACCGTAGCACTGTTCTCTCCGGACAGCCCGTCGGGAACCTTGTAATACACTTTCCGTGGTGGGACTTCAAAAGTCGTAATCAGGCCCTGAATGACTTTCCCATAATCACAGTATGCTGAGCTGACTCCCAGACTCAAACCTGGTTCTTCAGTTGCAAAGTCAATAGCGCTGGCCATGATGTCACATTCTGGGTAGAGGTAGGGTGACACGTTGCAGGCTCGGCTCATTATAGGCTTGAGGTTCCAGTTGGACCTCAAACTGAGCCCACCTCTACTCAATATACACACTCCCCAAATATTAGAGGAATAGTAAATTATTTGGGTGTATTTGTATCTTCTCAAGCAAAGAAAGACAAGCACTTCTGCAATTAGAACCCCAGGATGTTTTTTTAACAAATGCAAAGAAAGGGGTCCTGATGAATATATTTATACTAACGCTGTGCTGCAAAAAAAAAAGGTGATTTGGGGACATATGGTGACTTTGGGGAGTCTAGAAGTTTCCAAAGTGGACTTCACTGACCTGCCTATGGGTCGTGGGCTGATGTAGGAGAGCTGCAACGGCTGCTGTAAATTGTGCGTTTTTTTTTTTTTACATTTAATAGCCTTGTCCTCTTTTTCTTACACAGCCACACACTTTGACCTAACCCACTATAGCCCATCCATAGTGGCAGCACTTTTTCGTAAGTGACATGTTCTCAAAAGATAAACAAAGTATAATAAAAAAAACATAAAAAATAACATTATGAAAACATACCTAAACTAGTTTTTAAAAGTGTATTTATCTTTATTTAAAAGCAGGCCGTGTGTGTTTTTATTTAGTGAGTATTTTTTTTTAAATACAGTGACAATAATAGTGAAACATAAAATAGGTATACAGGATACATAACTCGTATGTAAACACCTAGTAATAGTAGAAGACAATGTCCCAAGCTTAATAGTAGTTATAACAAGATGGACATCACAAACTAGTTTTCACTTGAAGCATGGTAAGGGTTACAGGTCGAAAGAAAGTAGAAAAAAACTTCAGAAGCGACATTCAACAAAAGTCAGCTGAAATTATTAATGACCACCTATATACACTAGGTATCGGGTGTGTCTGTGGCCTTATGAGTCAAATTAAAAGTTAAGGTTCCTAAAAGAAAATCTAAAAATAATATCTAAAACACAACCTAAAAAAGAAAGGGAGAGGAATACCAAGGGGTATCGTAGAAGATAGGAGTAGGTTATTTATTAAGTATTTAGTTATGTAGTTGTAACTTAGGTCTTTTGGCTAAGGGTATCCGTATGTATAAACTCATCCAGAGTATGCTAAACCACATGAGAGATTCTAGTGTTCCCAGAAGAGCATCTTAAGAACTAGGTGCTCTCTGTATAAATGTAATCCATGCTGACCAGCTATGATAGAAAATGTGAGTAGGCGATTTCCATTTTGTGAGGATGATTTTAATAGCTATATTTAGGAGTGGATCGAATAGTGTTGAAAAGTTTTTGTTAAGATTCCAAGATGACTAATGGAATGTCCAAAGTGTTCTTCATATTGGCAGTTTTCTGAGACCTGGCCTGCAATTATTTCCTCAAATGACTTTGGCTGGTTACAATTTAGAAACATGTGTTCCGCAATCCCAGGGGCAGAATTGCAAAATAATAAACATGTTTGTCTCTTACATGCAGTTTGGACAGTTTTTCCAGTGTCCAATGTAAAAGGTGCATGGTGAAGAATTTAGATTGTGCAAGTGAGGGGATAATTTTATGTTGTAGTGCTTTATCACAAATAGGGTTACACATTGCTACCTATTGGGGGGGTTGTCCAAATGTAAGGAGGCAAATTGCTTAGTCCATTTCAGTAGGATTGAGGGTGAAGTTCTTGGTGTCTGAGCGTTGATTACTTTATAAATTTTCTTAGCAACATGGCCAGCTGAATACCAGATTTTGAAACAAGATAACATACCTGGGTGACCAAGGGGGGGCTATTGTGGAGAGTTTACTTTTGATTTTCAAAAAAGGCATTGAAGTTCATATCATCAATTGAATATTGCTTGGAGTTCAGCAAATTAAAATGGAGTGGAGTCACTATATAAACCTTTAGCTAGACATATTCCTTTACTAAACCATTTTGGTCCAAAATCAGAAACAGGATCAAATTGAAGCTTATTATTATTTCAGAGATAGATAAATTAAATTCTGAGATGAGGTTAGACATGCACTGGTCAAGAATTTTCAATGCTTTGATCTTGTTTGTGAAAAATTGTCATGAGTGAGGAACTAAATAATGAGACATGGTGAGGATGGAGGAAACATGAAAAGGTGAACACAGAGATTGTTTAATGTATAACCAACAAGAATGGACAAACATTTCATCCAGGAGCCAACGCGCACTTTGCAAAGACAGAAAGGCGGTTTGGTTGGGGAAGCTGTTTGGGAATTTACATCCACCTTCTGTGAAATCTAGCTGAAGGAATTAATAGGCAATTTAAGCTCTTTTGTTATCACACAGGAAAGCAGAATAATTTGATGTATAGAGGCGAGAAAAGAAAGGGAGACACATGGGAAACATGGATGCAAGGAAGGTTATAAGTGATGTGATAATCATTTTCAATATTCCTACCCTTCCCAATCAGAATATATGTTTAGGTGTCCAGAAAAAAAAGGAGTTCCTTGATTTTCTTTATCGTTTTTAAATCATTGTGGCTGACCGAGTCCGATAGAGCATTACAAAACCAAAAGCCTAGGCGTTTAGTAAATTTGGTTTGCCATTTGGGACCAGAGTCACGAAATTGAATTGGCAGGCAGTAAGGGTTGAGAGACAGAACCTCTGTTTTGCCTTTATTTAGAGTATATCCAGAGACTGTGGAAAACTGGTAGATATTGTCAATAATCGCCGGATGGCCTCATCAACCTTATCCAAAAGATATGGATATCATATGCATAGGCTGGCATTTTATAAGGGATTGTGCCAAAATACAATTGTGTGATCTCTTGAAAATTGTTTGGAAGTTGTATGACGTGATAAGAATCAACCTTTTCGTGTACCCTGATAGAAACCGAAGGAGACTGAAAAGGCACCATTAATTCTAATTCCCACCAAGGGGTTGGATATAGTGCCATGACCATCTTAATATACAAGTCTCCCAAATTGTGTTTCATAAGAACCATTTACAGAAAAGGCCACAAGACCTTATCAAAGTCCTTCTCTGCATCCAAGGCTGCTGCACTAGCTGGATGCAAAGATAAACATGCCCTTTCTATAACATGACAAAGGGTGCAGCTATCACTAGCCAGTCTTCCCTTCACAAATCCAATTTGGGGGTCATGTATTAATTTGATCATGAGGGATTCCAATCTCATGGCCAGGATTTTTGCATATATTTTTCCTTCCATATTTAATTGGGATATCAGTTGATAATCTTTAGGGTCTGAGCGATCTTTGGGAATTACCTCTATAGTAGCTTCTGATGCAGTTCCAGGGACGTTTCTTGTGTCACACAGTGATTGGGGGTATTTTCTATAGTAGTAATGATGACATTAGAGAATGAGTTATAAAATATAATGGAAAACCAACCCAGACTAGGTGCTTTGCTGAAGTGGATGCGCCCGATGGCCTTCAACATTCTTATTTCTAAGGCCTTGTTTAATGTTTGTTTGACATTTTCCGAAATGGTTTTTAACAGTATTTTATTCAAAAATTCTGAGCAGTCATTTTTAGAGATCATTGTATTTTGTCACTATATGAAGGCATAAAAAGTTCTAAAAATGTCTAGTACATCATTGAGTTTTTAGTTGATTGAGCCATCAGATGCTCTGATGTTGGTAATTACATTATTTTGTTTAATTTGAATGTTGCAGCCAGTCCTAGCTAGGCCTCTGTTGAAGTGGAGGAGATTGTTTGCTTACAGAGCATCTATCCACAAACATGCCCATTTATCATCAATAGTATTATATTAATATTTTAGTTGTTTAATTTTCTTTAACATGAGGATGTTTTAAGAGTGTCTGTAGGAAATGTCCTTTGACTGGGTGGCTGTAGAGGGCTGTTTAAGGAATTCTTTATTTCTTTACTATTCCTTGCCATACGCTTCATAATCTAGGTTATAATAGTATGTTCAAACGCATCCCACAAACTTAATGGGGAAGTTTTAGACTTTCCATCCTTGGCGTGGTCTCCCTTAACTTTTTGCCTCTGTTCCCCAGGTTATTGATGTGTGCTGGACTCTGATTCTGCTGTTTTTATTACTCTGGGCACTTTACCACTGCTAACCAGTGCTAAAGTGCAAGTGCTCCTGTTTAAAATGTGTATGTAATTGGTTCTCCATGATTGGCATATTTGTTTTACTGTTAAATCCCTAGTAAAGTGCACTAGAGGTGCCCAGGGCCTGTAAATCAAATGTTACTAGTGGGCCTGCAGCACTGGTTGTGCCACCCACACAAGTAACCCTGTAATCATGTCTCAGACCTGCCACTGCAGTGTCTGTGTGTGTATTTTTACACTGTAAATTCGACTTGGCAAGTGTACCCACTTGCCAGGCCTAAACCTTCCCTTTTCTTACATGTAAGGCACCCCTAAGGTAGGCCCTAGGTAGCCCCAAGGGCAGGGTGCAGTGTATGGATAAGGTAGGACATATGGTAATGTGGTTTATATGTCCTGACAGTGAAATACTGCCAACTTCGTTTTTCACTGTTGCAAGGCCTGTCTCTCTCATAGGATAATATGGGGGCTACCTTTAAATATGATTAAAGTGTAGATTCCCCTAGAGAGTAGATGGACATGTGGAGTTTGGGGTCCCTGAACTCACAATTTAAAAATACATCTTTTAGTAAAGTTGATTTTAAGATTGTGCGTTTGAAAATGCCACTTTTAGAAAGTGAGCATTTTCTTGCTTAAACCATTCTGTGACTCTGCCTTGTTTGTGGATTCCCTGTCTGGGTCAGTTTGACAGTTGGGTTGTTTTTCACCTCACACTAGACAGTGACACAAAGGGAGCTGGGGTGTAACCTGCATTTCCTGATTAGCCATCTCTGCTAGGAGGGAGGGGTGGAGTGGTCACTCTCATCTGAAAGGACTGTGCCTGCCTCTGACAATGCAGCCTCCAACCCCCTGGTGTGTGTCTGAGGCCTTGCCTGGGCAAGGCAGGATTTCACAAGTAGGTGTGAGTCCCCTTTGAAGAAAGGTGACTTCAAAGACTAAAATGGGTATAAGAAGGGCACCCAAATCTACAGACTTTAGAAACACTTCTGGAACCAAGAGGGAACCTCTGCCTGGAGAAGAGCGGAATAGCTGAGGAAGAAGTGCTGCCCTGCCTGTGACTGTGCTTTGTGGAGCTTTCCTGCAGTGCTGCTTCTGCCAGAGTAAGAAGGCAAAGACTGGACTTTGTGTGCCTTCCATCTTGTGAAGAAATCTCCAAGGGCTTGATTTAGAACTTGCCTCCTGTTATTTGAAGTCTCAGGGACAGCAAAGACTTCTCTCTGCCAGCACCTGGAGTCTCTGGAGAGACTCCTGCTCTGACAAGCAGTGCCCTATCCAGTCCATGGGCCCTTGAAAGGAAAGCTGGTGGAAATCCAAGGAAATCGACTTCGGACGACTCTGGACCGACGCCGCTGCTGAATCCGCTGACGCTGCCTGCACCCGATGCCGTAACCTTCACTGGAATGCGACGCTCTTCGCAGGCCCGACGCTGCTGCAGCCCCACTGAAGTCCGCGACTCTGTGGAAGTCGGCGCACCATGCCGTGACCGACGCCGCTCGAAGTGCGTGGATTCAACGTTTCGCACAGATGCCGCGATCCCCGACTTCGCGCATCGGCTTGTTTTCACTCTTCACCAAAGGTACTGTATTTGGGGGTCTACACGACTCCGTGTCCGGCTCCGCTGGTGTCGGCTTGTTGGGAACGACTCCGTCACGATGCCGTGTTAACATCTCATCGAAGCATTTTTGTTTTTAAGCGCTATTTTTGAGTTTAATCTTTAAAAATTCATAACTTGACTTGTGTATGTCGGATTTTTATTGTTTTGGTCTTGTTTTGTTTAGATAAATATTTCCTATTGTTCTAAACTGGTGTTGTGTCATTTTGTAGTGTCTTCATTAAGTTACTGTGTGTGTTGGTACAAATACTTTACACCTAGCACTCTGAAGTTAAGCCTACTGCTCGTGCCAAGCTACCAAGGAGATGAGCAGGGCTTATCTTGGACGTGTAACTCCCTTGCCCTGACTAGAGTGGGTAAGTTCTGCCTGGCTGAGGTGCATACCCTAGCCAACCAGAAACCCCATTTCTAACAGGAAGAAACTCAGTTTCCATTTTCTGTGAACAAGAATTGCATTTCTTTCTTTAAATCTTGAATATTAGATATTGGTCTTCAGCGAGGTGGGTGTTTTGAAAATAGTGATAGTTATGGCTGCGTGATCTGAGATATAATAATAGGTTCTATCGATGGTGGGTCCTGTAGAAGAGCAGGGTCTACCAATAGATACTTGATATGAGAATAACTAAGATGAGGAGGGGAAAATACATAAAATCACTACACTTGGGATAATGTAGCCTCCAAACATCTGAAAGACCATGATTCTTACTCACGATTAGGAGTTGTTTGTGTGCCTTCTGTGGTCTGAACTTAAATGGGGAGTGGTGGTCCAATATAATGTCCATTTGGAGATTGAATTAACCTCCAAATATGATAGGAGAATGTATGGCTGTAATGGTAATTGTGCATTTAGTGAATACCAACACTGTTGGTCATCACCATTTGGGGCATGTATATTCATTACATAAAGATCCTTTTCACCATTTGTAAGCTTGGTAAGTAATCACCTTCCCTATCCATTGTGTTCAGTGGAAATAATAGATAGGCCTGATCTTCACAAAAGTAACGGATAGCTCCATTCTTTTTTTTGAGGGCATCTGAACAAACGCTATCTGCTGCCTATCCTTTTTGAAAGGATAATGCTTGCCTGCAACCTATTTTGGTTTCCTGCAGGAAGACTATATAATCTTTCAGGCCTTTTACACTAGTCTTATATCTTCCTCGTCTTTAGTGGATAGTTTATCCCCTTAGTATTAAGAGATACTATTTTAAGAGACAACATCTGTATCATTTGTAAATTAAAGCCAGTACTCTGGTAAAATAAGTCAATCCTATGGTGCTAAACTCCTTATTGGTAAGCGGTATATGGCAAATTAACCCTTTGGATCTGAAGAAGGAAACAAAAAAAGTCAGAGCAACAACATGAAGAAATAAAACCAAAGTGGAAAGTAGGAGGTCAAGAGGAAGTGGACTCGCCGAGATTTCATAATAGATGTATGAAGTCAACAAGTGCCTCCCAAGCATACTGAAACTTCTACTCCCTGCCCCCACCAGGGGAAGTTTCTAGGAGATGAGGCTAGCAATAGGTGACTGCAGGGCCTACTTTAGGGCCGTGCGAGCAGTGCAGCCGCACCGGGCACTGACCTCGGGGGGGGCGCTGTGTTTAGCAATAACTTAGAAACTTGCGATTTAAAAGCACCTACTGATATGTTTCTTGTGGGTCCAGCCTTCAGGAAGCAATTAAAATGTCAAGATACCTCTTGTGATTAATGTTCCTGCTAGCGAGAGAGATTGGAGTTTTCCCTAGCGGCAGCTTTGACTCGTCATAAAGTAGCTTGAAGGTTGATATGCCTGCTGCAAAGAACAGAACTATATTTTAGGCGGCTACCTGGGTGGATTAGTAAAGCCAGCATTTACAAGGGATTTAAAACAAATGAAAGTATGTGATAGGGGAGTGGGGGAGCTGGGAGAAATGAGGGGCACATTTGCCAGGTGGTAGTGAGGGAATCCGAGGAGTTGGTCATGGGGTGGGGTGCGTGCCAAAAAAGACTGTTGCACCGGGCGCCACCAGCACTAAAGCCGGGCCCTGGGTGATTGTGTAGGATTAGGCCAAAAGAGCAAAACCCCAGTGTGTCCAGCGCCTAGAAGATAATCTGGTTAGCTGGTGAACAGTACACAATAAAGTAGTGTGTAATAACAAGGTGGCATCTGGGAATTAGACCCTAGGCAATCTTACACAGAAGGCAACACTATTAAATCCAGGGAAAGTAAAACATAGAACAATCATTAATACTCATGATCTCAAACATCAGTGTGGTAAGAGGAGAATCAGATTAACCATCAACACTGGATGATAAAAGACAATCACATATCATACACAGTCCATGAATAACTGGGTATAGAGTATGGACTGAGCCGATACACACCCTAATGTTCGCTTTGAACTATAGGACCCCTGGAAAAAGGGAGCAAACATGCGTGAGCTGATAGTGTGGAGCCCAGATTGACTTACTGTAGTAAGCAAAAGATGTGTGAGGTGTATTGATATGTATATAGAGATTCTTAAAGATGGATTCTTATAATTGATGATAAAGAAAACCAAATCAACATGGGACATAACCCATATCTCATGACTTAACATATATGTTGTATAATGCAAACATGTCATTTTAGGCTGTTGCTTAGAGAAGATTCTGCTTCCATGTTAAATTCATATTTATTGTCTAAGAAGGTGTGACCGTCAGCAGGTTCTGCAAAGATATTTTCAAAGGCTAAACTAATTTTGAATTTCGAGGGGGCAGCAAAGGAGTATTGGAAAGCCATGTCCATGAGTCTATTCCAGAGGGCTAAGAAGCACCTCCTTCAAATAGCTCAACGTCTGGCATAGCCTTGGGATACTGATATTTTGGAGCCCTGGCACATTACAAGTCTGACCTTCCTCATCTGGGCTAGAACGGCTTCAGACTGTTATTGGTGCCGAGGTTTGAAAATCAATGGATGTGGCGCCTACATGTTTTTAGGTTTATAAGAGGTAATTCTGTGTGCTCGCTCAGTTTCAAATTCTTTGATGAATGGAACTTTGAGGGTATCTTGGATCCATGATTCCAGAAAGAGATTGATGAAGAGGTAGCATGATCTAAACCTTCTGGCAGTCCAAAGATTCTCAAGTTACTCCTTCCATTGCGGTCTTCTAATTTGGTTATATCACGTTTGAACCCTAACAGAATTCTATCCTTAGCCTAATGTTGTTTGACTTGTACATTGTTGCTATGTTCTAAAGAGCTAAAACTACACTACTACTACACTTGATCTTAGCCAAAAGGCCAAAAAGTGATCCTGTCTTTGCATGAGGTATCCTTATAGCAAGCTCGTTTAGGTCTTTGTGAACGCGGGCAACCTCAATCTGTAGTAAATCGTGTTCATTTTTGTTCTTTGGGCAATATCATGGACTGTACTTAGTTTTTTTAGTATAGCCTCAAGTGTGGAGGAGGAGTCTGGTTTATCTTTAGGTGTTGTCTTTCAGATCAGAAGGTCTTGTTTTGTGCGTTTAAGTTTGGCTTTTTTCTCCTTGTCTTTATTATCTTTAGAGTCTGCGATAATGCTAGATATAGATGTCCAAGGCACGTACAGCATCTTCCCTGGGGTAGTATACCAGCCACTGATATACACTGATCAATATGATCACAATTGATTACTTATGCATCAAGGTCAATCTTATATTAAGCAGCAGTGGGTCTCCTAGATGATATATGTTACCAATGAACAGTGTCTGAGGCACAGACCAGACTAACTGTCACTATCTCATCCTATACAGAGAGCTCTGTCTCCTTCCGGAAGAGCATATCCACACAGGTGAATTAAAGAGAAAGAAAAAAGATCTCCATTGTCACGGATGGTGCCAGATTTAAGCAATCAGTAAAGAGAAATAAACATTTACCTTCCAAAACATACGGCTAGATCCTTGTAAATCACACAAACTCTCCTGCTGATCAAAAGCTCTCTACATCCATATTTAGACTGAAATACATCAGTATTGACATTCAGGAGGTGCTGAACAAAGCTGGCGTGAAGGAGGTCGCAGGGAAAGACATAGACATATAGTTCCCCTCATTTACTAATTTCCTGGCCATCTCCAGTTATGCCTATTCAGGCACCAAGAGCTGTTCATGGAGCTCTCTAAACAGGCGCTGCCATCTTGGGAACCGCTCCCTGATGCTGGAGCGGCTGTGCTGCATCTGAGTGCATTTCTCATCTTTGGTCCGGCTGTGATACTTATTGCCAGTTCCTGGAGTCCCTCAGAGTGTCAAGTCCCCACAAGTGCCTGCTCTAAGAACAGTAGTGCTGAGGAAAACCACTGGAGGCTCCTCGGAGCTCAGATGCGAGTTGCTATCCTGGCTACGATCCAGGCCACACACCCAAAAATAGGCCATGTGTGTTTAATATACCAGGTACAACAAAACGTTGGTTGTGCCTTTCTAAGGACAGAAGTGTACAAAAATAGCAAATCACAACCTGTTCCACTGGGTCCTACAGAGACACATGGATCTGTCAGCTTTCTCCATTTTACCAGGAATCACAAGTTGCACACTCATTAAGTAGGTGATCACAATGTAATCATGGACGGATCATTGTTCAGAAGGGAGGCACACACATTGAGTAGGTGATCACATTGAAGTCATGAGTAGATAATTGTTCTAAAGGGAGGCACACTCATGAAGGTTTGATCACACTGAAATAATGGCATATCGTGGCTCAGAAGTGAGGCACGCTCACGGAGCGAGTAGTCACATTATAGTCATGGACAGACCATTGGTCAGATAGGTGGTACACTCATTTAGGGGGTGATCACATTGAAATAATAGAAGATCATTGTTCAGAAGTGAGACACACTCACTCAGTGGGCTATCACATTGAAGTGATGGACAGATTGTTGAGGAGGAATGCACACTCACTGAGGAGATGATCACACTGCAGTATTGGAAAATCATTGCTCAGGACTGAACCACACTCACTGAGCAGGTGATCACAATGAAGCAAGGTCTGGACAGATCATTACTCAGAAGGTGAATTGTTTTTACCCAATTAGTCCATTAAATAATCTGCTGGTATTTGGTTGACAGTAAGTGTGTCTGTTAAAAAATATATAGCCAGGCACATTTATAATCTTTTAAGATAACTTTGATAATGAAAGAAGAACCTTTATTAAAATGTAAGATTTATTGCTTAATCAACATCTGCTCAAGTATCTAACCAATGCCATCGGATCTTGAAGGGTGAAAGTTCAAAGAATCTAAGGTGATTCGGGTGCAATGATCTAAGGTTAAAAGGAACAACATGGGTTGGATAGAGTGTGATGAAAGAAATGACGGACATTGGAATTAGCACCCAGGAATATGAAGAATAACAGTAGCGATGATCCCAGAGTGAACTAGGCATGTTCCTGGTGAGGTGAGTGACAGGAGTGAAGAAGAGGGGCTCCAGAAGCTTGTGTTTTGGTCTTTAATGTTCTCACTGATACGACTTTTTGTGGGTTCTCTAAACTGTCTAATATAGGTACAAACTAAGGCTGCTAGGCCACCTTCTCAGGATCACTAACAATTTATTTACTATTCAGTTACTACCAACTACCATTCCCAGCCGTGAGGGTGCTGTTAGGAACAGTCGTTAGTCCAATTATGGAGCTGATGGAAAATAATATGAGAGCAAAAAGATGTCCACAGTATATAGTTTTTGGATTATAACCAAAATAAAAAGTGCAAATTCAGGGAAATTAAATATATGTGCACTGCTGAAGTTCACAACTGTGTCCATATTTCATGTTCTTTTGGTTCCAAAAACCATAACTAATCTGATTGGCCGAGGAAGCTTTTGCCATAATTATCCAGTTTCATAACTATGCACCTCTGGTCCGTGAATGTTGTTGCAGAAAGTCAAATTGCCTAGGCAATGTGGAGCGAGGCTGTGCAAATGCGAGCCCGGGAATGGAGGAAGGCAACTCTGCAGGGGAGAGAAATGATTTTGTTCTCCCCCAAAATATTCCCATGTTATGATGCTTGGTCTACAAACACTTCAGAATGGCTCTCTGGACACAGAAGGTGCAATTTGAGTGCTGTTTAGTTTTTATATCTCAACCAAACGTCCCTCAAAGTATGTTTTTCAAGCAGAGAGACCTATTAATACGAGGGACTGATGACAACACATGAGCCCACTAGAGGCAGGAGAGCAATTTTTAGTCTGTGGGAGGAGTCCTTGGATAGGAGCTTGAAAGTTGCTGCAAAGAATGTCCGCACGGGTGGATTGTGATGCTGAGCCACAAAGGGCACCTAGCAGAGTCCGACACCACGTCAGGAGGCAGCATCTAGGTGCTTTGCGAACACTAGATAGAGGAACTAGTCACCAATAATGATAGCCCATTTCTGTAAGCTAGGTCTTAAGGGTTAGGTGATGGGGCGATGTCTGACAAGGGCCTTCCCCTTCTGCAGTAGACATTAGGAAAGATCGGATGATAAAGGAGGATAACAATGGGGCGCACAGCTCTGTCTTTTGAGGTAAGACGAGGTGAAGTCTACCTATGCTTCACGCCTGAATGCGGAGGCTATGTGACGAGTATGATGATAACTTGTGCTTCCAGGCTTATCTCACACAATCACGCATGCAGTGTTGGGAGCACAGCCCTAGCATAGGCTTTCTGTTTAGGAGCCTGAAGGTTGCTGGTTTGATGCTCAGGGTCGTGCTGAGGCATAACCAGTGCTTACACAGTGATATGTATGAGACCTCTTCTGATGAACCCAACGTCCTGTGACACTGCTTGGGCAGTGTCGCTGGGCTTTTTCTCTTGCGTGTGATGCTGAACGTGGCTCAGTTCCAAGAGCACAGGTGGTGTGCAAATCATGAGATACCTGCCCCTTGCTTTTAACTTCTTAAGAGAAGAGGAGGAATTTAAAGAGGCCTTGGGCTAATTCCAAAAGTATGTTAGCATATCGCTTTTCAGGATATCTGGACTGGTGCCAGGATCTGCTCCAAAGGCAGCTTCCAAAGCCTGTTGTGTCTGAAAAGGCTGTAGGGCTGACAAGAAGACTGTGCCTCACCCATACCACTCAACACTGAAATTATCTTTCCCCACCCATTCAAGTCTTAAGAGACCTTCATCTATTCAGTGACATGATTCTGACTCTACCCTAGGACCACCAATCTTTGCCACCTCAATCAAAATAGACTCTTCCTCGTTCATGTTGGACTCTCAGAGACCCTAGAGAGAGACCTTTCCCCAGCCCCACTGGCTTATCTGATGCGATGTTTTTTTTTAATCTTGAGATATGCTCGATCCTCCACAGCCAATCTGATATTTCAGAGGCAGGGGTCTGCCAAGAAGCCTCATCATGCCACTGATAGCCAGCCCAGCTTCGAACTTTACAATGAATGTGTTTAGCCAAATACTTTTCCAACAATGCCTGAACATTCAGACATGAAAACTTGTGGTTCGGGCCGGCAGGTAGAGTGTGGTAATGATGATCACAATGGTGTCATTTAGACTCTATACCCCACCACAAAGTGAAATATTCCTAGACCTCATTTGCCTGCCAGAACTTTAATGTTGAGCAGGATAACACAAAAAAATAGCTTTTGTAATTTACTTTCCACCACTTCAACGTGTGTTGGAAGTTTGATATTTTCTCATTGTACTGTAATCATTATATTATAGCAAGGCTGAAATAGAGTAGCAGTGTTTTATGGTGGTTCATCAGTAAGGTAAAGTGGCGGAGCAGTTGGTCATTTACACCCATTCATGCGTGAAAATTTGATAATGATCATAATTAATGTGAATGAAAACCGTGCTGGGGCCTGTCCTGGATAAACGCCTACGAGGTACATTTCCTATACTAAGCTCGTCACAAAGTTCTTATATAAAGGCATATGAGTATGTGATTAGCCCAAGATCAAGCAATTTGGTCAAGCAGGAAAATTGAGACTGCACTATAGGACTGTTTTTCTAACGCCCATATTTTTGGCAGTATGCCACTCTTCAGTGTTTAAACCTGGGAGATTGTGTGTTACCTCCCCATATAATATCCTTTGTTTGTTGGATTTTCCTCATTACTGTTAAAAAAAAAACTGTAGCAGAGGAATGCGTTCAAAAAGTTATTGCCCAAGTGCCTATAATTTAGTCAGGTGGGAAGGCAGGGTTTAAATACCATGTGTCTTGGTTACACAGGTTATTGCCCAAGTGCCCATAATTTAGTCAGGTGGGAAGGCAGGGTTTAAATACCATGTGTCTTGGTTACACAGTTTCCAATCTGCCCACTATACTAAAATTGAGTTGTGAGATTCTGATAGTGATTCTAAGGGACTGTGGTCACCAAGGAAAATAAAGCTGGTCAGAATTTTAAAGGAGTGTTTCTTATAAGCATAGTGTGGTTAAGTGATAAAGACTACCCACTGAACCGTATCTAGTGGTGGCACTGGTGGGATCTGCTTACCCTAATGAGTTGCCCACCGAGGTGAGGTCTTGTAACGGTTTGTTTTTTTTAATTAGCAAACTCCGCTTGATCTAAATTCAATTTGTTTGGAAGTGCTCCTAAAGATTTCAGGTACGTGCACAGAGGTTGAGAGGCCCTTTATCTGGGTTCTGGGGACTCATGCAATGGTTAATTTGAGCTGATGGTTGCAGGTGGGCCCACCAGCACTCATTTTTGGGGTCCAGCAATTAATTTCCTTCATCATACTTTGACCCAGAGCAACAGAGAGAAAAGCATTAAGGAAGCAAAGGAGGAAGAGAAAAAGACAGGAAAACTACTGTGACACAGAGGAGGCAAGACTGAAAAAGGGGACAGGAAGTGTCTGATGGTGGATAAAAGGTCATGACATGGAGTAAAAACTAGGCAGCCTCGGTTTTCAGCAGCCTCCACATTCAATAACTCCAGCTGGGACTTACTAGAGCCTGGCGGTATCCTAGGGATATCATTGGTGTCACACGCAAAGGTTAATATTTCATTCTCATTTACCACACAGCAAGAAGTCAACATAACCGAGAACTTCCAAGAGGGACTGGAAGTCAGATCCTGTATGCCACAACTAATCATAATCAATAAACTCATTGTGCAGTAAGATTTATGTCAAAGGGGTTCAATTGAAGGGTGCCACGGCTTGAAACCCTAAAAACTCCACTCTGTGATAAACGTCTGTAAATAAATGTCTTCTCATGGTTCCATGCATAGAGTGCCCGGTGAAACAATTATATAAAGTTGGACGACCCATCACTCAGCATAGTATAGATGTAGTAGCATCCACAAACACAAAATATCTGCAGACTGTCATTGCATGAATCTTAAATCACCACTTAAAATTGTAGATGACAATTTGTTTGCCATTGAGTGAACCTTTGGTGTGCAGGACGTTCTGTTATTGGACTTTTTAGCACTCTGGCTTCTTAGGGGGCAGAAATAATGCCAGCATTTTTTTGATGTTCATGTATTGCTTTCTGCATCCACACCCAAAATGTACTGAAGTTGCTTAAGACATCTCTCTCTGCAGTATTGTACTATTATTTATATATCACTTTACATACCTTTTATGAGGCTTAATCACTTTCTTGGTGAAGTAGTTGCATTATTTGAAGTGCTTTATATATCTTGTGATGCCACGAAGTGTTCTGACTTGAATCAAGATCCTGGGCCTTTTGGATTGCATGTTTGAAAGGATGCTGTTAAGCTATCTGAGACATGTTTAGTGAGGCATGTGAGGTTTGACAGCGTGGCTGGCTCAGGGCACATTGTGGCACTGCACATAATCATAGGTGTAGCAGCAAGTGTGTGAGTGGATAGGGCCAGGTACGGAGGGCTGCAGTATTATACATAGCCCATTATGGTATGAGGAACTCACTCAGTAGCATAAGAAGAACCAATCTATTTGGAGGGATGTGTAAACCACCATGTTGTATTATATGGGGTTTCTCCAGGGGCATTAGAGGAATATCCAATTGTAGACACTGTTCAATCACCTAGGGATATTGTCTGTCAGGGGTGACAGAGTAGCTACAGAACAGCACTCCATTAAAGGCACTGTTAAACCATTAGGGAGTGTTTTATGAAGTCTGTGAGAAAAATAAGCATTAATTGGGGAGGATTGGTAGTCAACCTCAAGTAACAAAGCCAGTATCTTGTTAGGTCCAATTAAAGGTTTTGGGAATAGAAACCCAAGCTCAATTCCTGGTTGCTATGATAGAAAGCAGGCAGACTTAACTTAGACAAATTGTGTAAAATATGTAGAAATAACAAACCAGCTAAAAGTAAAAGACACATCACAATTAAAACCCACTCCGTTTGTTTTTTAAAAAGAGGATATGTTAATAAACAAAATGACAGCACAACTACAAGAATCCAATAAAGGGAT
The DNA here is from genome assembly GCF_031143425.1 of Pleurodeles waltl. Lineage (NCBI taxonomy): Eukaryota > Metazoa > Chordata > Amphibia > Caudata > Salamandridae > Pleurodeles > Pleurodeles waltl. The sequence goes on from NC_090445.1 coordinate 1,369,320,082, forward strand.
TGGGAGATATGATTTTTTAAAGTTTTATAGAAAAAAGTACCACTAAGCAGTAAGTGCCAATGTGGGTCTCAACCAGCAGGTGCAGCTCATTCTCTCTTCTTCCAATGGACCAGAATGTTTTGAAGGAGTCTTGGGGTGCCACATTTATGAATGCACTAGCTTGTGGGTGGGAGCGACTCCTGCCCCCTCCCTAACTAATAGGGTAAAGGTTTCCAGGGGTAAACCAACACACTTCCCCAGCAGTTCCTGTGTTCCCTACAGCAAACAATCCCACGGTGCCCCTCACTCACTAAATCCAAGATGGAGAAATGTTTCTACCCATGTGCAGACCCTGTGTATCCACTCAAAGGTGTGAACAGAGTAATCAGCAGCCCTTCCTCTGTGGCCACTTCAAACCAATTGTGGGGACATCTTTCCTCCCACTGTGTTTTTGTGCCTGTCCGAGAGGGAGGGCAAGTAAGGGGCCTATTCAGGTGTCCTCTGATGTCTGTATATGACAAGGGAGCCCATTTGAAGTAATGTAAGTTCCTAGGCACAGTCCAAATAGTCTTCCTGCCAGGGAAACTAAAACACCTATCCAGGCCAGTGTCTCTTCTCTGGGAGCGGTTTTGACATCTCATTAGGGCTATTCACCAGCTGAGCGACAGGGGGCTAACTCAAATGAGGCCCTGGAAGCTTCAGGCAGGGTAAAGGTAAATTTCTAATATTTAAAATATGACTTCACTATCTCCACCATTAACTTGGGCTTTTAATAAATATCAAAAATATTTGTTTTATCATTTTAGCTGGGTCACAGCACAAGGTAGCAGAATTAATATTTAAGATTGCTTTCCATTGTTTCTGTATGGGACATCCAGCCTTCCTACAGTGAAAATACCTTGTAGGTGGTACTTACTGTAAGGACATGTTAACTTTACATTTCTATATGTCCTACTTGTAATTACCATGCACCCTTCCTTGTGAACTACAAGGCACATAAAGGTGATTTATTAACATTTCCAAGGGAGGATTTCTCCGGTCAAAAGGGTCATTTTGACAGTTTGGGTTGTAGTTTTAAAACTGGAGCAGTCAGGCAGCAGTGACAGGCCTCGAGCCATGATTGTCTTGACACACTAGTGGATGGTACAGTAGTGCTATAGGCCATCAGTGACATTAATCTTTCCATGCCATGGATATATTTTGGAATACCATATCCAATGGCCTTGTACCAAAGGTAAATAAGGCAATTAGGAGTAACCTAATTTCAACGGGTTTTAGGGGTCACAGCACATTCACTACATTAGATGGTGGTCGCAGTGCCAAGATTCTAAAACCCAACAGCATCTGTGCATAGAAAATGGGAGTGACCACAGAAAAAGAGGCGCTTTCTCCCAAAGCCTGTGAAGGAGTAACAGAAGAATAACCCATTTTAGGGACTTTTAAACCACTAATTAGTAGTGTATGCAATATAACCAGGAGCGACGGAGCAGCTACTGTAAAGCAATACATTTCAAAAACTTTTAAACCATTAAAGTGTATTCTAAGGAGTCTATCCAGGAACAAAATAAGAACGACCCATTTTAGTGACCATTAAATACTAAGGAGTATAATATGGAGTCTAGATCATTACAGAGGAGCAAACCACCTCAGGCTTTTTTGTGCCACCAAGTAGTTTAAAACTTAATCTAGCCAAGAGCATTAGCTGAATGGCCCTTTCTAGTCACTGATAAACCACTTAGTGGTGTTATATTGTGTGTACCTTGGAGCAACGGGGGAATGGCCGGTTGTAAGGAAAATTAAACCATTAAGGAATGTTATATGGAGCCTACTCAGCAACACCAGAGGGGGTACTGGTGAGGTACAGGACAACAACTCTTTGAAGGCTCTGTTAAAGAACCAAAGAGTATTAAATGGAGTCTACCCTGGAGTGTCTGTGGAGCAAAAGAAGATTTCTAATTATACTAAATATTATAGGAACGAGATAAATGTGATTGAATTTGGGGGAAAAAACTCGGAGCCTCTTACCTCGCTCGATGGATAAATAGTTCAATGAAGCTGCTAATGCTTGCTATGCGCGATGATTCGTACTCTGCTACTTTAAGACTCACCATTGTATAGGCCGCAATGAAGTGGGCATCACGGCCGTAGCTACCATTGGAGCAGCGGGTGTTACTGCGCTGGAGCCAGGGGCCCTGTGGGCCCCACTGACCGCTGATATTTGCTATAGTTTATAGTATTCAAAGCTGGTACTTTCTTTGCTTGCACTATGGCCCATCACATCCTTGCTAAACTACTGGGTAATTGAACTCTATAACCCTTTGCATAGCGCATGAAGTACACCAGCAGTCGAGGCGATGGGCGGACCAAGAGGAAATCAGAAAACGTCCTGACAGTCAGGGGCCTGGAGACAGGCACTTGACAGGTGCTTATCAAATAGTGCGACACGGAACTATCACTTTCTCAGTTTTCCTGGCCTTGGAGCGAGCGGCCTGCCGTGTAATCTCCTGCTTTCTTTGGAGGTCGGGCCTGTGCCTGGAACATCAGACAGCATCAGAAACAAGAATCAATAGAAGGGCAGGGTATGGATTACCGCCGGTGACGCAGGCCCGAGGAGGACCGGAGCTCACCCCTGCACAGGCTAACTAGGCCAGCTGGTGTCAGCCCTCTAGACATCAAAGACCGGACAAAGGACCTGAGAAGGGAGGAGAGAGCAGAGCGCACAAAGAGCCCAAGGGTGAAATATCCAGCACAGGCCAGGTGCAAAGTGGTTATCGCTGACTCCACAGTCCATGAGTGATTTTTAAAAAAACATTTCTGGAGAATGTATTTTCCTCTTTGACTTTTATTGAAGCAGAGGCCAATTCAGGCGAGAGACAGCCAAATGAAGCAATAGAAATAGAGTATCCCGCCTGAATCTGGCTTTTTGTAAGGGTGGGTGGAAAACACCGCTCCGCTGGCGGAGTTTCTCCTACACCGCGCTCCGCTTGGAGCAAGGAGTTCAGCAAAAGACTCCGCCTACCGTCCGAGGAACGAAGTTTACTGGCGTTGCACACGCTCACCACTATTTTCCAGAGGAGAGTGGTAGGAGCCTGTGAATTAATGTTCAAAAAGCCACATAAGGTGCCAACTGGCTGCAATGCATCCGCAGTCAGCACTGGCTTTTTAGCTAACACCATATTGCATTCTGGGGCTTGTGGTTTTCCTTTGAAATTGTTAATATAAATGCTTAAATCTCGCCCTATAAATTGCTGTTGCTAAAAGATCGGGCTGTAGGTTTGCCATCTAATATGGAGTACTTGGCACGAATGCTGAAAAAAATATTTCTGTTTGAACAGGGGCTTGCAAGAGGGACTCGGTTGGCAGTGCTGAACTGGTGCGGGTGAGAGTTCAGTGGGAAACTCAGTGTTAACTGAAAGAAGACGAGTGCTGAAATCTGTCATCGCCTTCCCCACTTGTCTCACTTTACATATTTCTGTTTTTCGCACATGTGCTCTCGCAGCGCCCCCTCTTTCTTGAACACACCCCTTTAAACCACTGTATTTTCTTTACATGCGCACTCCATAACCCCTTTCCCCCAATTATCCTGTTTCGCATGTTCTGTGTTTTTCCCTTTGCACATGCGTGGTGGAGCATGAGAACTCAGGGTATGGGCTCTGTCTTGAGGTGACTATTGGAGTGCGGTAGCTCTCAGGTGACCTGCTCTGTGCTGAGGAACATCTGCGGTTGTCAGGGAAGTTGGACCCACGTGCGGATCCGGTCCTTTCCCCACAGCAGGTAAGGGGAGAGGGGATTCCTAGAAACGTGGGCTGGCAGGGGTGAGAGTGAATGCTGTACACCAAGTGGAGGTGTGGTCACAGTGGCAGGAGAAGGGCAGTGTTGTGCTTTTCAGGGGTGGTTGAGTACTCCGCATGCACATGGAACTCTGCAGAATTCCACAGTTTTTCGGTGACCCAGCGGAATTCCAGAGTGAAACTCGGCATATACGCTGTAGGTCAGGATAGAGGTACATTTGGCACTTCTTGGCACTCATGCAATACACTTAATGGGAGAGCACCGACCCTTCTCAGGAACAAACAGATACTCTAAGTAGTGAGTACCTGCACTTCTATATTTTCATTTAAGGCACTACTGTGTGTGATTTTCAGTGCTCTATAAGCAAGGTAGGCCTCATGCCATTCTCATGCCAGAGATAGAAGTACATTGGTAGAGCTGTGTGTGAGTGTTTAAACGGTTTATCGGTGAAGTCACAGTTAAAGGGAGCTGTTTGAGGGTATTTGAGCTGCATATCATAGATTGCTCAAGTCACTTGTTTAGGTGTATTGGCAGAGCTGTGTGGGTATTTGTGCTGTGCAGCAGGGCTGCTAGGTTACGACTAAGCTACACTGGCAGAGCAGTACCTATGTTAGTGCCAGTTTTCTTTTGTGGGTATATGCCCACCTCCCACCCCAGATTATTATAATGCAACAATATAGTCTATTAAATCAAGCACAATATATATTTTATACAACTGTATTTTGAACTCATGTTTGAAAGGGCTTTCATGTGCAATGATGAAGAAAAAGGAGTTTTGGTGAACTAATGTAATTGCCTAAGACAACACAATCTAATTGGAGAAGCCACAATTTATCCAGTTTTTCTGATTTCACTGTGTACAAATCAGCCAGAAAATGGATATGTATTTGACCTTCCTAATGTTAACGATTTGTTTTTACTCTTTATGCTTTGTTCTGCTGTTTTCATACACCGCAAACTTGAAAAGAAAGGAGAGTTTTACATAAGCACCAGTTACATTCACAAGGTCAAGTTCATTTTTAGGAACTTGGGGATGATACGTGATAAGTGACATCAGGACTCAACCTTGGCTCCCCAGTTCTGAAGACAGCAACTGTGGCCATATTGCCACTTGGGGATGATAAGTGATAAGTGACATCAAGACTCAACCTTGGCTCCCCAGTTCTGAAGTCAGCAGCTATGACCATAATGCCACATTGTGGGTCGAGGGAGGCAGAAGCCACGTGAAAGCTTGTCTCGTTATTGGCACGAGGTTTCAACAGGACCTCGAGCTGAGTCAGAACCAGGCTTCAGCCTTGTTTAAGCTTTTAGTGACTCGCCCACCTATAATGACAACACAGGTGAGTCTAACAGGTTGGTGAGAAATTCATGTCTTCAACCTGGCACTTGCCATGACCGTTTTCCTTTCTACCACGTCTAGTTCCCAAGGAATGAAAATGACAGTGAAATCTAATGCCATGCCACCCATCTCTCTATCACCCCTACTGTTTCTTGGTGTCTAAATTCAAGTCTCTCAGTAAGTACAGACACAGACAGTCTTTTTGGATGGTACAGGGTAATATTATGGTGCATTTGTGGAGCGGCCTGCAGAGTTCTCCATCCAGTAAAACCATAGCAGTTTTGTTGGTCAAGGTTGATGTATTTATAGAACAATATTTGGATTGCATTTGCATTGCTGTACAGGATGAGTAGTTTGCTTCGGATTGAGACTGACATGCTTGGGGAGTGCATAGGGTGGGTCTTACTACTGATTTTTCTTGGTCAGTTTCTTTACCTTACTGATTTGCATTGGAAGAGGTCAGTGTGAGTCCAATTAAAGGGACTGGAGGGCGTGCTGCTGGTCAGCTATCGGTGGGACGGGCACAGAGGTAGGTGGGTCCTAGTGTCTGAGTAGCTTTGGGAACTAAGGGTTAAGATTAAGTTGTGTTGGAGTGTCGTGGTAATAGTTATTCCACCATCAGCCTAGGACTGCCGTTCAGGCTCCCTGGCATTTCCCCGATGGGCTACAGGACAAGGGGCTGTTACCGAGCAGGATGTGCTGTCATGACCCACCCAATCGTCTGCTCTAGAAGCTGCCTCCTGCAGGTTGATTTGCACATTTTTGACAGGGTTGGTTTCGGTTTCCAGTTCGGCAGTAATAGCCGATTTACAGGAAACAGTGTACATATTTTCTGAAAACAGACTTGTCTCCCATGCGGTTGGTGAAAGACACAGCATGCTAGACAGCTCAGTGAATCGTTCTGCCTCAAGGTTGGTGAATCTTCCATCGCAGATATCAGGCAAATGCTCTTGTAAAACAAGTGCCACCCAAATTAAGTGATTTTACATCAATGGTTGTTTAATTGTATGCATAATTATGCATTTACTTAACTTGCCACATAATCGAAAATCTGCTACAAAATTTATAAGTTTCAACAAAACACGAACTGGTCACCTTTTATTTGCTGATTGCTGTATCCACGTGTTAAACATGTATTACTTAAGCTTTTGTTCAGACAGTACTAATGTGTGAAATAATGCTGCCACATTATGTGACACACGATGCTGCACGATTCACCTTTCATTTCCCCATAATTCAGTCAATCCTGGCCCACAATTTAATCCCCAACTGCCAAATAATTTCAAGTGCCCTGAGTAACACCCAACAACAGTCTAGATGCCTTGTGCAGTGGTACCAGAATAGTGAGTACTTCATGATAAGCTACAAAAAGATTGTAGCAAAAAATCCTGATAACCAAAAATACTAAAACTGTAAGTTTATATATAGATACATACAGTTTACTATTCTTAAATACAAATGCTCTACTAATTTATATACATATTTATACATATATTAGATAATCGTAGTGCGCCTCAGGCTCAGCCAGTCGTCATCCTCAAATACTACAAGGAATAATTTGAGTACGTCTCAGTTTCAGGCAGTCATCATCCTCAGCCACTAAGCAGTAATCCCAGTAGAACTCCAGTTTAGGTAATGATCACACTCTGAGGAGCACTCCTATCTATTTACATCCCAAGTTAAGGTAATCCTCATGCTCAAATATTAAGGGGTAATCTTCGTGTGTCTCAAGTTTAGGTAATCATCATACTCAGAGATTATGGAGTAATCCTAGAACCCCACCAAATACTTGAGATCACATATGCGAAAATCCTAGTAACTCTCTAGCAATGACCTTTCACTTCTCAATCACTGAGGTTCAGATTGGAGGTAACATTAGAACTCAGATATTGGCTTTCACCTCAGAGGTATCCCCGATACCTATCAGATATTCTATCCAGGTCTGGGGTTATTCTGTCAACTCACTTTAATATCTAGCCTGGAAAAACTCTAGAGCTTCTCAAACGTGGATTTGTAATTTATGGGCAACCCTTGAATCTTTCTAACATGGATCTGCAGTTTTGCTTCAACGAGGATATTCAAAAACTGGAGTACACCAGGTCGCCCCAAATATATACATATTGTAATTGTATTTATATAGCGCTTACAACCCCTGATGAGGTATCAAATCGCTTTTTGGCGAGTAGCAAGCTACCCCGGAACCCAAGATGAAGTAGTAGTGGATTAGTATAGGGGAATATGAATACAGTATTATTATTATTATGAGTTAATTTGAGCAGAGGATATGTGAATTTGTTAGTTGGATTGACTAGACTAATGGAGGGATAGAGGAGGGAAGAATCCAGAATTGTTAATTGGGAGTGTATAGTAATAGGATGAGGCTTGGGATAAGTAAAGGAGAAATGGAGGAGGGAAGAGTTTGTGGAAAGGGTTAGTGAGATCATAGTAGCAGGAGGGGTTTTGGATGAATCAAGGTGAGATAAATGAGGGAGAATTTAGTGGGGTTGTTTGGGAGATCATGGTAGTAAACTGAAGTTGAGCTGGATGCGGTAGAGGAGGGAAGAGCTTAGGCAGGGTTATTTTGGAGTTGAAAGTAGTGGAATGGGTCTGGGATAAGTCAGAGTGGGAATGGAGGATACATTCATAGAGACATAGGGTGATGGGGAGACAGAGTACAGCTTACAAGAGAGTACATTTATATTATTTTTCTTGTTTATTATTTTATTTATTTCTATATATATATATATATATATATATATATATATCCCCTTCTGTGGCCCAGGACGTAATGGTTATGTCCTGAGGCACAGTGCTCGTGTGCCCAGGATGTAACCATTACGTCCTGGGCACAGAGCCCAGAGGGAGCGCCCACCCTCCCAAGGCAGGGATGGAAGGGAAAGACATTCCCCTGCCTCCCCCAACCCCCCCACCCCCCCTGTGACATCAGCGCGCGATCGCACGCTGATTGTCACTAGGCCTCCTCCTTCGCGCTGGAAGCTCAGCTTCCAGCGCGATGATAGGAAGAGAAATGCAAAGCATTTCTCTTCCGTTCACGTGGAGGAGGCAAGAGAGGCTTCAAAGGGAAGGAAAGGAATTTCTTTCCCTTTGAAGTCTCTCTCAGCGTTTCAAAAGCCGGATTGCAAAGCAATCCGGCTTTTGAAACGCCCACTAGACAGCAGGGATTTTATTTATCTAAGTGAAACTGGCATGAGGGAGCGACCCCTTGGGCAAGGGTCGCTCCCAGGGGGGGGCAATTTTTTAAGGCCTTTTCTGCCCCCCCCCCCCCCCCTCTAAGCACTAAGCACCAGCACTTAGGCAAGGGTCGCTACCCTGGAGGGGCAAATTGTATTTAGGCCATTTCTGCCTGCTTTGGGGGCAGATTGGCTGATTTTAGGTCAATCTGCCCCCAAGGGGGGCAGAAACCACTAGGCACCAGGGATCTTTTTTTTTGCGCCGTCACGCAAGGGGAGCAATCCCGTAGGCAAGGGTCGCTCCCCGGAGGGGGGGCACATTTATTTTAGGCCATTTCTGCCCCCCTGGGGGCAGATCGGCCTATTGTTATTAGGCCGATCTGCCCCTAGGGTGGGCAGAAACAACTAGGCACGGGGATTTTTTTTTTGTGCCAATTTCACGCAAGGGGAGCGACCCCGTAGGCAAGGGTCGCTCCTCGGGGGGGTTGGGGGGCAAATTTATTTTAGGCCATTTCTGCCCTCCCTGGGGGCAGATCAGCCTATTGTTATTAGGCCGATCTGCCCCTGGGGGGCAGAAACCTCTAGGCGCCAGGGCAAATTTATTTTGGGTGTTTTGTTTTTTGTTTGTTTGTTTTTTTAGAGATGGGGAGTGACCCATTAGGCAAGGGTCGCTCCCCTGGGGGGCAAATTGTATTTAGACCATTTCTGCCCCCCTTGGGGGCAAATCGGCCGATTTTAGGTCAATCTGCCCCCAAGGGGGGCAGAAACCACTAGGCACCAGGGATCTTTTTTTTGGGCGCCGTCACGCAAGGGGAGCGATCCCGTAGGCAAGGGTCGCTCCCCAAGGGGGTGAGGGGGCAAATTTATTTTAGGCTATTTCTGCCCCACCTGGGGCCGGCTAATCTAGAGGCCAAAATCCACAGGTAGGCACATTGCAAAAAACAACTCTGTTTTCTGTGAAAAAATGTGATGTGTCCACGTTGTGTTTTGGGCCATTTCCTTTTGTGGACGCTAGGCCTACCCACACAAGTGAGGTACCATTTTTATCGGGAGACTTGGGGGAACGCTGGGTGGAAGGAAATTTGTGGCTCCTCTCAGATTCCAGAACTTTGTGTCACCAAAATGAGAGGAAAAAGTGTTTTTTTTGGCCAAATTTTGAGGTGTGCAAAGGATTCTGGATAACAGAACCTGGTCAGAGCCCCACAAGTCACCCCATCTTGGATTCCCCTAGGTTTCTAGTTGTCAAAAATGCACTGGTTTGCTAGGTTTCCCCAGGTGCCGGCTGAGCTAGAGGCCAAAATCTACAGGTAGGCACTTTGCAAAAAACACCTGTTTTCTGTGAAAAAATGTGATGTGTCTACGTTGTGTTTTGAGCCATTTCCTTTCGTGGGCGCTAGGCCTACCCACACAAGTGAGGTACCATTTTTATCAGAAGACTTGGGGGAACACAGAATAGCAAAACAAAAGTTATTGCCCCTTGTCTTTCTCTACATTTTTTCCCTCCAAATGTAAGGCAGTGTGTAAAAAAGACATCTATTTGAGAAATGCCCTGTAATTCACATGCTAGTAGGGGCACCCCGGAATTCAGAGATGTGCAAATAACCACTGCTTCTCAACACCTTATCTTGTGGCCATTTTGAAAATACAAAGGTTTTCTTGATACCTATTTTTCACTTTTTATATTTCAGCAAATGAATTGCTGTATACCCGGTATAGAATAAAAACCCATTGCAAGGTGCAGCTCATTTATTGGCTCTGGGTACCTAGAGTTCTTGATGAACCTACAAGCCCTATATATCCCTGCAACCAGAAGAGTCCAGCTGACGTAACGGTATATTGCTTTAAAAAATCTGACATCGTAGGAAAATGTTACAGAGTAAAACATGGAGAAAAATGGCAGTTTTTTTCACCTCAATTTCAATATTTTTTTATTTCAGCTGTTATTTTCTGTAGGAAACACTTGTAGGATCCACACAAATGACCCCTTGATGAATTCAGAATTTTGTCTACTTTTCAGAAATGTTTAGCTTTCTGGGATCCAGAATTGGTTTCTCACCCATTTTGGTCACTAACTGGAAGGAGGCTGAAAGCACAAAAAATAGTAAAAATGGGGAATGGCCCAGTAAAATGTCAAAATTGTATTGAAAAATTGGGTTTTTCAATTCAAGTCTGCCTGTTCCTGAAATCTGGGAAGATGGTGATCTTTGTTGGTGCCATTTTCAGGGAAAAAACCACGAGCTGCCTTCTGCAGCCCTTTTTCCCATTTAAAAAAAAAAAAAAAAAAATTTCACTGTATTTTGGCTAATTTCTTGGTCTCCTTCAGGGGAACCCACAAAGTCTGGGTACCTCTAGAATCCCTGGGATGTTGGAAAAAAAGGACGCAAATTTGGCGTGGGTAGCTTATGTGAACAAAAAGTTATGAGGGCCTAAGCGCGAACTGCCCCAAATAGCCAAAAAAAGGCTTGGCACAGGAGGGGGAAAAGGCCTGGCAGCGAAGGGGATGTATATATATATATATATATATATAGATATATATATATATATATATATAAAATTTATTTACATTTTTCTTTTATTTATTATTATGTATTTATTTAATTTAAAATTTGAATTTTATTTATATATTTTATTAATTGTATTTAATTTTTCTCTAGTACAGTAGGACTAGAGTAATAAGTAAATAGATATGTGAATACTTAGTAAGGGAATATATGTGCGAGGAATATAATAATGGGTATAATATGAGAAGAAAAGTAGTATTGTATAAACACAGACTTTCAAGATTTGTAATATTGAAGTTAATTAATAAGTGTACTTTTATAATATTCATTTATATTTCCTCAATTTTTGAATAGTGAAATGCTTATAATAAAACGTTTGATCATTGTGATATAAAAACGAAGGAAGGGATTCATAAGTATCTAATGTAACAACTTATCTAGGAGCTATGCAATGACCTATGAACATGTTAAGCATAGAATAATGAACACATATATATCTATATACAGACACATTTACACATACACACACGCAAGATAGTTACAAGTGGTTCTTATATTTGGGGGTAATGAATTCCATAGTTTGGCTGCTTGAACAGAGAAGGATGTACCACCTATTGTCTTTTTCTTGCAGGGGAGATGTGGGCTTGTGACTTTACATGTAATAGTAGCCTGATACTGTGTTCTGAATATGTTGTAGTTTTTTCATAATAGATAGTGATGATCCATGGTAGAGGCCATTGGCATAATCCAGTTTGGAAAGTACAAGAGAGATAGTATCCTGCACCTTGTGTGGAAATCCGAGTTGGGTGAAGATGCGTTTCAGAGCCTTCAAGGTGATGAAGTTTGATTGCGCTAATTTGTCCACTTGGACATTCATTGTTAACTTGGAGTCCACGGTAATTCCAATGTTTTTAACTTCCTTGGATACCTGAGGAGATGGTCCGAGACTGTCAGGCCAGGCTCACAATGGGTCATAATTTTTCCAGTCGCCACATGTGACAAGTTCAGTTTTGGAAGTATTTAGTTTGAGATGGCTCCAAGTCATCCACTGATCAACGGCTCTGAGGCAACTGAAGATTTGTGAGTTTTCAATATCTATGGGCCATTCCAATTTAAGTAGTATTTGTGTGTCATCTGCATAGTTGTAGCATGTGAGTTGAAAATCATTGGTCAGTTCTGGTAATGACATCATGTAGATGTTGAAAAGCATAGGTGAGATGATTATTCCTTGGGAGAGCCCTACTTTTGTGAGGTAGGGTTTGGACAAGAAGTGGGGGAGAATAGAAAATATCAGTTCTGTTTTGAAGGTAGGATATAATCCAGTCAAGAGCAGTCCCTTCTATGCCAACTTCGTGGAGTCTTTAAATTAGGGTGTCAGGGTCAACAGTATCAAAGGCAGCCGAGAGGTCCAAGAGCAGTACTGCAGCAACTGCACTCCGGTCGACTGTGTTTTTAAGATCATCCCAGATCGCTATGAGTGTGATTCAGTGTCTCTTCTTGGGGGGAATCCAGTTTGGTAGTCTGAAAGTATGGAATTGTCTTCAATTGATTGTGACATCTGGGCGAATGCTGCTATTTCTATCAGTTTGCCCAGGAAAAGGTCCATTTGTGATTGGCCTGTAGTTGCTAGGGTCCTGTGTGTCTAGGTCTGTTTTCTTTAATAACAGACGTTTGTATGCCTTTTTTCAGGTCTTCAGGAAAAGTCCCTGTAGTTAAATAGTTATTGGTGATTCTTCTTACAGATGTGGCAGCAGAAGTAGATACAGAATGTTTTTGAAGATGTGTGGTGGACAAGGTTCAGAAGGGCAACTGGAAGACCTATTTACTTTGAACAAATCCATAAATTGACCTTGTGATATTTGTTTGAAGGAGTGGAGAGGCTGGGTTGGTTTATTCTTGGAGGGGATTTTAGGGTAGGCGTTGGTGCTGATGATTTTCTTCTGTTTTAAATAGGAGTCCAATCTATCTGCCCTGGTTGTGTAATGAGTTGCCAGTTTGTTCGTGAAATCTTGAGTAGTGGGATGACTTCCTTCCATGCATTTAGGTTTTTGAAATTCATTGAGAATTTAATAAAATTCTTTGGTTGCAGATTTAGCATTTAGAATTCTGTCTGAGTAGTACCTTTTTATTAGCTTTTTTGATTGATGATTTGTATATACTGTTAAGTTTGTGTAGCTGAAGTTTGTCTTGAATGTTTTTGTTTTGAGACAGGTCCATTGCAACCTTCTGATTTGCTGCTTTGTCTTTTTAAGTTCTGTGTTTCTCCAAGGTGTTGGTTTTCTTTTGTCCTGTTTAGTTTTTCTGAGTGGTATTACGATATCAAAAGCTTCCTGTAGGTACTCAGAAAGGTTTGGAACATAATTAATAGTATCTCGATCTGTGTTGGCTGTTAGTTTTGTTTCTAAGTCTTCAAAATTGAGTTTGCTCCATGGTCGATAGATGCATGTATCTACGTTTCTACAGTGTGTGTTGATTTGTGGTGTTTTATGTCAGAAAGTTATAAAATGGTGGTCTGACCATGTTATTAGCGTGATGCTATGAACGGTAACTAGTTCAGGCTTTTCAAAAATGACATCTAGGATGTGTCCAGCGATGTGTGTGGAAATGTGTACAATCTGATGCAGGTTTAGTGTAACTAGGCCAGTGGTGATAGCTTTTGGATTTGGCATATTGAGTTTGTGAAAGCTAATGTTTAGATCGCCAAGAATGCATAGGTTTGAGTATAATGTTATAAGGTTTGAGACTGTATCTAGAAAAGTGTCTGGGAATGTTGAGTTGTTAGGTGGAGATCTGTAAAGGAAGAGAAAGTTAAAGGAGGAAGTTGGTGCAGGGTTGCATCTGGTGAGGGGGGCCTCACAACCTTGTATGGGAATGTTGTCTGTTTTACTGAGATGCATTGCTTGTTTGAATATAATAGCTAGTCCACCTCCTCTCTTGCCTATACGATTTTGTGTGATGGTTTGATAGCCCAGAGGAATGACTTCATGCAACACTGGGGCCATGTCATCTCCCAACCATGATTCCATTACGAATAGTAAGTCAGGTTGTGTGTCCGTGAGCAGGCAGTAGATGTGGCGCTTCAATCATACCATGTAATTGATTGTATCAGATCCCTTCTATAACCCTCAATTATTTAAAATCTAAATATTTTATTTGTATAATTCATAAGGGTGAAGAGACATGGAGAAAAATTACAACAGGGATAGATTTGTTTCACATTAGTTTTTACTCCAGTGCTGCAGCTGAGGTGTAGAACTGTTTATATACAAAATATCCTTTGTTGTCCCATACACCACTTCTTGTCAAAGATGACCTTTCCAAAAGTATAACCCCAGGGACCAAACAGTCCACAGCAAAAGGGGTACTGGCCACAATTCTGACCAGATGTTGATCATATAAAGAATATAAAAAAACAATTACAGGAATTAACATGGTTAAAATGGTAAGAACCTGAAAGCCTTCCCAGATGTAAACATCTAAGACATAGATCATACGTTGCCTAGCAAGACACCCAGGTATCCCAATATGCCTGAGAAGTAGAGGATTGGATGAGCGATAAAGTAGCCTGTGCCTTAATGTATCAAAGTGTTAGCTACTGCTGGGTCACAGGACGAATAAAATTAAGGTGGCAGTGTGTGGAGTAGAAGCAGAAGTGTTCTCTTCTGAGCATGAGATGCTATTACCTTCTGTCTCCCTCTTGATATCGGCCGACAGCCCACTGTGTACCCAGCGTCAACTTGCAGAGGTTCAGACCGTGGAAGGCAATTTGTGACCTCTTGACCAAGCCCGCACTTTTCCCCTGGTTCCATGCATTTACTGGCTCAACAGCAATTTGCTTTGGTGCTTCATCCACTTACACCAGCCACAAACCTGTTGTCCACCAGGAATTCACAGGACTCATCTTAAACATGCCCCTGTTCCTTGCCCTTCAATCACCTGCTACAGGCCTGATAGCAACTTGCCCATGGGTCAACCTACCACCTACTGAGCTCCTGCAGGCCTAACTGGAACTTGCCAGTGTGCTCTAGCTTGCTGTGTGGCTGCTCCACCTGCAGACCTTCTTCAAGGGTGTTGCCTACTTTATATCGGGCCTATTCAGATAGTTAAGAAAGCTGAGGCAGACTGGTCTCATGAAAGTTTGAGTTAACAGATTCTGAAATACATGAACCATGGATATAGAAGCACAAATTAATAGGTGGAACATAAGCCAATCAGAGGACAGCATCAGTGTCCCACTGGTGAAGGCAGTTTTCAACACAGGGGGTATAACTGGGAAGTAATCCAGTAGGGGAATGACTATTGTGAAGATGTGGACAAGTGTGAGATTCCATGCATTGCCAACAGTGGCTCATTCTAGTGATCTTTGAAAACCATATGAAGTATTCAAAAGAAGCAATTTGGGTCATTTGAGTGATTCCAGGATGTTTCTGCACGTATCACATGCTCATGTGAATGAATAAAGATACTAAATATATGAAGCTCTGAAGTACCCCTGATTCCTATTAGTCATTGCTATTCAGCTGTGGTGTATGTAATCTTAGTACCCCTTGGATCTTGTTATCCAACCACGAGCATCCCTGTTCCATTCTGACACAAATGTACTTACATTGGTACTGTGCCAAATGAGAGCTTAAAAGTGGTCCCCGGCCTTATAGCTATGGAGGCTCCTGTCTGAAGCACAAGGATAGGTAGTTCTAGTAAGTCATCTTGTCTTCCATCTTTGAAGTATTATCCCCGGTAGTAAACCATATTCTGGACTTTAAATACAAGCAAGGTAGTCAGATGTACAAAGCTTTGAGGGTGGATGTGTCCACCAGCTGTTGCTGAAAAATTATGATGAAAGTTAAAACACACAAAATACATCTGGGAACAAATTTGACAAGCTGTACAAATTCATCACTTTTTGCTAATTTATTCCCCTGGGTGCATTTTAGAGAATTTCAAAGTTTTGCAGATTTTCGGGCAGATTACACCCTCCACATCCTCACAGTTTGGCAAACACTAAAAATCACTAGGAAACATCACGAAACATGAATTAGGATCGTTTTGGGGATTTAAAAAAAAGGGCGTGTCACATATTTTTGCTTCTGTTTCTACACCCATGCACTCTGGAGAACGGTACATCCCTATGCCCTGTTGACTTTACATGGGGTATTAATTTGGAAGTTATATCCCTTCCTGATGCACATGGCCTTCAGTACCAGGTTCCAATCACAGTACTACATGCGTTTCTTTTTTTAAATAAATTCCTTCATATTTCTGACCTTTTAAGCTAAAGACTTAACCGTAGATCTCTCTATAGCCGTTTCTAAGCCACATTGAGCAATATTCTGTCTTTAGTACTCATCTGTCTTGTGCCGCAGTGCGTTAAAATAACTTAAACCTACATCTCTTATCACTGATTGTACAACAGAACGTTTAGGATAAATATCGTCTGACGACATATCTCCTAAATATTGTTTACAAAAAAAGTGGCCCATTAGGTGTAGATTTTCTATTATCTCCAATAAGGCGACATTTTTGTATATAACATTTAAAACACAATATATTTGTCAGGTGATATTTCAGGTATGATATTCTGGTTCCATAAATATGCCGCCTCCACCCGGTGAATTCAGGCTGCCACTGCCCCTTACATACACAACACTGATTAAGCGCACACCTTGCCTATTGGCTTAGGGATGGGACGTGCTTTGCTCATGCATTATTCCACCATGTTTAAGGGGGTGTCTCATTTCAGTGGGAGCTAATTGCACCCCATTATCAGAAATTACAAGGTGTAAAAGACCTCCACATTAAACCATGTCTGAAAGCAATCTCTCGACACTCCTGTATGTCTGGAAATGGACCATACACACTTCTATCCACTAATAGTTAACAAATAGCTAATGTTACTCCTGTCAGGAGGAACATTATTGTTTGAAGGCGTGTGTGGTAATTGCACACATTATTTACCATGCTCCCTCCATCTTTCTACATTTTTGCACATATCCCCTTAAACATCTAATTTAAAGGACACGATTCAGAGATATCTTCTTCTGCTGCGCAGCGTTTCACAGTACACAGGAACTAATGTTTCCTCCATGAAGCACTGGCAGGTGATGGTGAGGATTCTTAACTCCACTGACGAAGACATATTGGTAATACGCCATTGATCAACCTATACCAGCAGCTTAGATTGAACAGTGGCTCCAGCCACCGACAATTGACTACCTGGTTCAAAACATCACCATTCTTTAATTGCCAGATCACCACCTCAAGATAGAGGAACACTAACTTATCAACTGTGGAAACCAAATAACAAATTCGTTAACCAGGACTAAACCTGACGAAATCCTGGAGCCTGTCTTGCTAGAAAGTATGGGTCTAAACGTATATTGAGGTAATTTAAACAGCACTGTCTGCTAGGAACATACTTTTACAATCTCTCTTTGTGATAACAATTCTGCCCATAACTTTTTCATCAAATTCTGAAATACCCTATACAAACACAACCCACTCTAAAATTCCACATAACATTAGAATGCAAATTTTACCTGTGAACAAATAAAACTGGAGATTTCATTTTACTGCAAAAAGGAGTACGCTCTGCGCTCAATTTTGAGAACCAATTTGCTTTGTTTTATCCTCAGTGGATACGGAAACCGAAAAGAGAGCCTGAGTTTGACTTGTTTTCATTACACAGAAGCACAGTCTGCAGGGGCATATTTGGTGAGTCTCACGGATCAAAAATACAAAGTATATTTGCAGAAAAACTAGACCTGATAGCAGCACTGACTAGGTTATTATTTTCCTTTTCCCCTCTAACTTGGCCTTGGGCCCTTCAGTTTATGCCAAAATAAACCTGACCATTACTCTCGTTTCCTGACATGTTTCGTATTGATGTAGTGCAGTCAGCAAATTACAACATGTAGGCCTGGTCTACCGCTCCTTTAACTCCACTGGGAGGAAAGACAGCCTGCAAGCTTCGGACCTGCAATGTCAACCCATCTCACAGGCCTTGGCAAAAGTTTTCAGATTTGCTTAATTTTTTCCCATAGGGCAGTGTTCCCAACCTGTGGTTTGGGGGCCTACGGGGGTTTATGAAGCTTCCTCAGATGGTCCGTGATTGCTTAGAAAATGAATTAATACTGTAAATATCAGGGAATTTGAAATTGGAGGCTAAACATTAAATTAGTATCCTCAGATTGATTCATGGGAGCAGTGCAGGTACATCCAACAGAATATAGAAGTAATAATGTGTGGCTTCAATTGGATTTTGAAAATCTCCAACCTTCCGATTAAAATTTATATTTTTTTTATTTTATTTGTTTGTGAATTAAATAAAACGTGTCACCATTTGTGCACGTGTTTGATGGAATGCTTGTTTCTGTATTTTGTGTGTATTGTTTTGCAGTTGAAATTGTCAACAATGTTTAGGCCTGGGTAATAATGATCCAGTGGGGGTCCCCGGGTTCCAGTAATTATAAAGTGGGGGTCCACAGACGTCAAAAGTTTGGGAACCACTGGTGTAGGTTATTGCCCTTTGTTTTGCACTTTCATAGAGATCAATGGATGCTGTTACAAATTTACAGCAAAGTACTAAAACCAGGTTCTTTTTAATAATGTCTTGTGTAAAACGCAGATTTTTGTAGAATGCAGTGAATCACTGATATTGTCCCAAGGTTTCCCTCTTGTTTCTAGGGCCCTCTGGCACTGAGCAATAGAAACTGTCCAGATTGTCACTCTTAAGTCGCAAACAAGGCTTCCTGTGGCCTTAATTGAGATGCTACCAAAATCTTCTTTCATTGTTCGTATCAGGATTATAGGAAAGGGAACACAAATGATTACCAAGGAAGGACTGGAAACCAAAATCAGCCCTGGCAAAAGTGTTTGAATGAGATCCACACTGCAAAGACCAGAACTAGAATGGAGCCACAGGTGCATGATTGGTTCACAGCACCAAATCCTGGTTTGAAAGCAGCCCCATAGCCTGCAGCGCAGCAGGACATAACATGGGTGTCAGCTTGGCCAATCCAGCCCTAAATGTGACTGTACCTCCGAATCCAGGGCTGAAAGTACTTCATTCTTATGGATGGGTCACCAGGCCATACCTTGGAATCTGCAGCTCACGAATGGTATTTTCAAATCACCAGGGATCACTGATGCATTCACTGCCTAATAGTTCTGTGGTTATGAGAGTTTTTTCCTTCCTACTACTAGCTGTCTAGAATTTATTCCATCTGTGGATTGCTCCAGCCTCGGCATCCTCTCTTTCTTAGTCAGGGGCGCTGGGGTAGTGGGAGAATAGGAGCAGAATTTGGGGTAGTAGGAAGGGTAGACCGCGGATCTGTAGAAGTCAAATGACCCTGTTTGCAATTAACAGAGCCACTGCAAGCATTATCAGTTGCTACACCCCCACATTGGCTACTGGAGGGCTAGGGATGGGTCTCAAGAAACATTAGACACATTCACAGCACAAAGTTGGGGTTACTCGAGTTCTAGCTTAATGACATCTTAGGCAGAGCTGGGAAGGGGGAAAACAAAATTGTTGGTACAGTATAAATATGCCGGCCTGGCACTGTGACTATTTGAGCTGCTCGCTAGCAATTGTCTTTCACAGTCTACTGGTCATCCTCCATTGTGGCTCGGCTGATCTAGTTCTTTACATTATGGCATATTCTCTGAAGGACTCAGAGCAGATCCCTGTGCTCAAGCCGCTGATCTCCTTTTACTGAGGAGTGCTCCTTGCCGATAGGGTGTCCCCTGTAGCTGGCAGATCAGGGCACAGGTGAAACACTTCTTCCACGATTGGCTCCAGGCGCAGTGGAACAAGCACTAAGCTTGTCGATGTCCAGGAAGACCCTAATCTGATCAACGTGGGAGG
Source organism: Pleurodeles waltl (assembly GCF_031143425.1). NCBI lineage: Eukaryota > Metazoa > Chordata > Amphibia > Caudata > Salamandridae > Pleurodeles > Pleurodeles waltl. Next base: position 1,369,339,750 of record NC_090445.1, read on the forward strand.
TGTGGGAGATTCAAAGTGATGGCTTGAGCTGCCAAATAATACATTCCAGGTGAGCTGTATTTTGCTACATCTCCCAACCAATGTAGGACATTACCCGAATACCAAATACTTTGGCCACTTTGGGAAGAAAGGATGTTTCCACATTTTCCCCCAAAAAAAGTGAAGACAATGCAGGTGGGACATTTGGTACAGACAGCTCCAGGCGTTAGACATTTCACAAGAGAAAGCGTTTGAAGAATGGAGAACAAGGACTTTAGTTATTACGCAGTGGTTAATTTGTGGCAAAAGTTGCAGGCCGTTGGCACCAGCATTCACAGTTGTTGGGCTGGAGAGAGCATGCACAGGCTCCCAGTCTGCATGGGAGCGCCCTGGCTGGGCGCTCCCAGCCAATCCTAACGCTACTCTGAGCTTAAGGATTGGACGCAGGGCAGGCTGGCAGCCTATGCCTGCACCCTGCAGCAGAGGAGACGGAGGAGTGGAGTGACGTGCAGGTGTTTTTAAAAAAAATTAATTTAATGTTTATTCCCCCTCTGTGAGCCGCGCTACTCATTTCACACCCCATGAGCCGTGACTGATGTGTAGGTGGTTTTTAAGAAAGACATTGTTGCCAAAGTTCCTTCTGTTTCAAAGTTGTGAAACACCCATTTTCAAGACAAGAAAATGATGCATCTGTTTTCAGCATAACCGAGCACTCAAGGTATTGCCAGAGTGCTTAGAAACCATGAAGAGTGGAAAAATCGACAGGCCAAGAGTGGGCCAATCACTGAGATCAATGTAAGACTTAAGATGCCTAGTGAAAACATTGCACATCCCTACGGCTGATAAACCTAGTCTAGAAATGTGCAAGAAAAAGAAGCATAACCTCACTACTGTGAATACTATTCAGAGCATTCGCTCTAGGCAGCATTCCACGCAGAACCCATATCAACACATTACACCCCAGAGCAATTCCCAATGGTTTAGACTATTCACAAGCATTCCTTCAATCACCTTTTGTGTGTTTGATATAACACCTAAGTGGTCAAGGATATGCCCAAATGTGGGTCCCTAGCCTGATGTGCCATTGGATCTAAGCTAATTCAAGCTCTCCATCCATCACCTTGTTTTTGCAAATGATCCAAGCTCTACTTCACTAATGAGGACTAAATCTGTCTGGGGTTGCTTGTGGTCTCTTCTGAAAGAGGACTCATGGTAGTTCAAGATAGACTGTTCCAAAAAGAAGAGTCAGTACTGATTTACATAAGGCAGGCCTCTGTCTACAGTGGTATAGTGGGCGAAAAATAATGGGCCTGAATGCTATCAAGAGCTATAGCCAGTTGTTTCGACTATTTTCAAGTATTGCTCCTTTCGCCTTTTGTGTGTCTGATGCTCTGCGACCCCTGCCTTATTACAAGAATGTACTGGTTTACAAATTGCTTTGTGGGTGAAGACTGTGAGGAACAAGCTGAAGGAATAAGGGCTGTGGACAGATGGGAGGGTAGGAGGTAGGGCCAAAGAAGGGAAGGGGCTACATGCAGCTCTTATGGATTAACCCCTGCTGGACCTCCACTAGCTGGTGGCGTGTAGTGGAACTGCCCTGCTGGCTGGTATGTTGCATATTCTATCAAGTCATTGACCTTAGAGTTATCTGCCTAGTGCAAACACAGGTCACTGAATCTGCCACAGCCCCACCAGCCTCCAGAATCGTTGATCTGCTTTCTGACGTGATACCACTGATCCACTGATCTCCAGTCTTATCAGCTTTCCAGAACAGCGGTCTGCTACCCGACATGTTAGTACATCTTACCCGGCCCCATCAGCTGCCATTCTGCAGCCCATGTCGATGGTCTCTCCAGGAGTCTACCAGTCTTCCCTTTGTAATGGTCTGCCACCATCATGTTTTTTTGGCTCTGCCACAGTCAGAAGCATCGGCCTGCTGCCTGACATGAAAGTAACTGTACCACAACTTATCAGGTTTTATTAGAGACTACTACAAGCCAGCAATTTGCCTGGAATTTCTCAAGCCCTGATGTACGCAGTAGCACGATTGCATGGGTGCAAAAACTAACAAGCACATTGGGCCCCCATCCTTCATTTGGGAGGACGTGGTCCCTTCACTCCTCTGTGCCACTATTGACAGCTACACCGCTGGCCCTGCCGGCTTTCCATAGATCTGAGCTTGAAACAGGGGTGGGCGAGCCCCTGGAAGCGCCAACAGATGCCTGGATCCGGCTCAGCTCGATGTACTCTGGGACCCTCTAGCCCGAAACGAGTCAAACCTTCGTGTGGCTTCTTACTACCACCCACTCTCTATCCTTGTGTACTAAGAATGAAAGATAAAGCAGTAACCTTCTGTGGAAAATAGAGCGAGAGGAATATCCATCTAATGGCTTAATTACACAATATGAAACCAGAAAACCTAGCATCAATCCTGGCTTCCACACGTGACTAGATGATGTGTTCCTAGATGTTTTATTTCACAGAGCATCTTTTGAGATCACCTTCAAATAGGTATTTTTAGGATGAGCACTGTACAAAAACCTCTTTTGTTTGATTTAACAAACTATGCTGTTACTCTTTGTATCATAGGATTCTCTGCTACATATATGTTGCGCATGACAACTGTCTCGCTTCATAGTTCACTAAGGGCGTTGTTAGATTGTTCAAAAACTATCACTGATAATAAAGGCAGACAGACCTCTGCAGTGATCCAATATGATCTTTTCCGCATATTAAAAGTGTACTGTATTTGAATCTTGAAGAAAACGTCATCATATTCTTATGTTTATTGCACGATTTACATGCCAACTATTTCAGGGCTCGGCTCGTGCACGGGCTCTCGGAGCCAAGACACACAGTGACCGGCTCTGGCTCTCCTTGTTAATTTGTTGGCACGCCCAACTCCTGACGACGTAAAAATGAATGCACCAGCCTTATGCGCTGTTGGCCTACGGTTGCAGCAGTTTCTTGCTCGCGATTTCACAGCCCCACTGCCGTTTCTGAAGCATTTATTCTCATGCGACTGACTTCTTCCAGCCCCACCGTCGCCCCAGAGGCGAACACCTGAATGAGACATCTCTCTAGTCCTCCAGTGTCTGCTGCATCCCGGGCTGTGTGAGTCACTCCTCAGGAGGATTCCAGACCGCAGCCCGGCCCCTCACGCCAGAACTATTTCCCGCAGTTTCGCTAACTCCTAAAGAGCCAGAATTAGAGAGCAGCCCTGACTGCCGTTGGCAAAACAAGAGTGAGGCGCAGCGCCCTGGTTAGGAAGAGCGCCAAGGGGCGGGCCTCAGACCTGGTGCACGGGCGCGCCCAGCTCACCTTAAAGGTCGTATTTTAATCAGGAGCGGGCGAAGAGGCAGAGTAATAGCTGGAGGCTCAGCGGGTGAGGATCGAGGTGCCTCGCTACAGCTGTGCGTCTGAGCCTTAACTACGCGAAAAGCGGGAGGTGTTGCAGGTCAGGATACACCTGGATTCCAGAGGTTGTGGACTGAAATTGAAGCGGTGTTGCAGGTTAGCACTGCCGAGTCCTGGATGCGCTTTTCTGGCTCCAGCAGGGTATGCACAGAGAGTGTGGTTGCCACATCTGATGAGTATTGTGGCATTAAATATGTTCTGCCTTAGTGGCTCACAATGAGACTGTATTTTAAAATATCTCAGGAGGTTAAGAATTCTGCTACGAAGATCTTCATGTGTCAAGCAATTTTAGGTGATAGCAACATTTGTAAGATAACTTTGGTAGTTAATGTACTTGCAGGCGAGTTCTGTATTTTGTCTAATCACAGCTTTGACTCAAAGTAGTATAGAGGGTTAATATATCTGCTGCAAAGCAAATCGGACAACATTCAGGTCACAGATTTGTATTTTATGTAGATAAGTGGGTTACTGTTTTTGACACAGACATCATGTTGTTACTTGCAGTTCATAAATTGTAATCCTTCTAATGTAACACAGTGAGCCACGAACCAGCGTCAAGGTGCTGCTTGCAAACCGCAAGGCATGCGTTTAGAAACCTATAGGTTGTTTTCCCCTCTATCATTATTCCAGGGTTGCAAAACTGGCTCCCTTTGTAATATATAGTCTTAGTAAAGGCAACAACTGTTTTAAATCCTGACTCTGTGTTGCCCCTGATCATGCACATTAAACACATATAGCCAACAGTAAGAACGACATTGGACTCCCAAACTCTGTAACCATTGCTATCTTATTTAACATTTCCTGTACTTAGATTTATACCCTTGTATGATTTATTTTTGTATAATGTGCGCATTTCATGTAAAGTGCTACACCCTACGTTGGGATGAGTAGCACCATACAAGAAATAAATTAAAAATAAATTGCTTAATTGGTCTTACAGACAGATATAGCTATCATTCTTACAGCGCACGCATGTCTTTAACACAGGGATTGAAAAAATTAAAAACATCTTCCCTCCAAATCATAGTTTCTCTTTAATACTTTTGGAGTGATACGTGCCTTTGTTTTCCTCCATTGCGTTGGCATCAAGCTATTAGGCTCCAGATGGTCCCAGCTAGGATGCTGTCCAACAAAAGGAGGGCTGATGATTCCTTAAAGCAGGAGTTTGGTTTGGGTCCAATTCAAAGTGAAAATCCCCTCAATGCCTCCAGGTTCCTCCAAGGAACGTAAAGCAGAAAATGTGCAGGTGCTGCTGAATGTGTCTCGGTGCCAGCAAGTTGGCATTGAGACACATTCAGTACATTTTACTGGAGCCAGCGCGGACCCCAGTTTCAGCTCAACAACAGCTGCCAGATCCCAGTTCTGGATAGATCACCTCATTTCTACACTGGTCCCCGCAGTGGACTTTCGGGGTGTTGCTGATCATGAGGATTGAGGTGCTCTTGTGGAGCTGTTGATCGGTCCCAGTACTGGAGTAGGAGGATTGAGGTGCACTGGTGAAGCTTTATGTTGGTCTAAGTACTGGAATAGCAGGAGGTGGTGGAGATCAGGAGTCCGGTGCATGAGTAGAGCATGAACCCCTGGATCAAAGGAACCCCTGAGGTTTTCAGAAAGTTGGTTCAAACAGACTGAACGTTTGAAGGTGGTGTGTTGGGTGCAAAGGTATTCCGACAGTAGATCGCTGGTGTGAAAAAAAGTTTTTAAGAGTGGGCTGGGCCCAGAATGTTTGATCTTGGCATGTTCAGTATTCGGCGGGGTTCAGTTCAGGGGCAGACTGAGATGCCAAGTTACTGCCTTCTCACGAAGCGACTACATCCCAGTTTCTTAAGTTCAACCATGTTCCAGCAACACGTCACTGTACCCAGATGATTGGGTGTGATAAAAGTACCCATGTAGATTGTTTATGTATATGATTGGGATTAGGCCAGACTCACTGCAGCATAGCATGAAGGTTATTCAATGTTTATGGAAATTACCGGGAGGTAAACCAGGTTATACCAACAGCGCAGAGTTAAGCTTTTCCCAGCTACACTGATACCTGTCCATTCCAGCTCAAAATGGGTAGTAAACAGCAATATCACGTTCTTCTTTGTTCCAAGCAACGAAACTCAAAACATTGTATGTTTTTTCCAGCACACATTTTGGTTGGTTTTACATGTTGAAATGTTTTTGTTTTCAACGAAAAAAAAAAACGCAGGGTGTGTGTAGCATTTGCTAGTGTGTGCCTGGGTCAGCATTACCACACCCCCTAGAATTGTGCCCAAGGTGTCACCCAAATCTCAGGTTTAGCAAAATCTTTGCCTTTAACACTTACAATGATGTGACTCTTGTACTAAGAGCAGCACTCATAAATTGGTCCAATCTTAATATAGCACAGAAAACAAAAAGATAATAAATTAATCTAAGCTTTGCTGGCTTCTTTAGAGTATAATAGACCTGCAACACAAAGTAAATCCGAGTGTTCACACTATAACTATAAAAAATTTACAGTTGGTCAGGACAAGGTAAAACACACAAAAAATACAGAGCAATTGATAAATACCGCATAGCACAAAGTGGGTATTACCCAAAAAGTTTATGTATAGGCATTTTTGTTTTCCTAAAGATGGTTGCTATAGTTTTCTTATCATTGGAGAGTACATCAAAAACATCTCTCCACTTTTCTGGGTTTGTAGAAGTTAATGGAGTACATTCTATGAACTTCAATGGTCTGAATAGTGCGGTGTGACAATCTTTAGATGTTGCGGCAGCACATTCAGTATATTTGGACAGTGGACATATGTTTCATTCCAAAAGAAACTTTTTCAAATATAGCATTGTATACTATTCTAATGTGTTACATCACAGTATTTGGAATCAGTCACGCAGTATGTATCAATTGCTTTATATATTTGGGTGGTGCTACCTTGTCTTCTACAATGAAAACCTTGGTCTTTAGTCAGTCTAATAACGTAATAGTGGGCTTATCATCTCTGCTGAGAGGGGTTGTTGTTTGGTAAGAGAGAATGGAGGGATGTCACACTTGCAGTGATGAAGCTCTCAGTCAGATGCAGACCATCCCTGGAGGCTTAGATGCAGCTGCTCAACCAGGCATTTACCCCTTGTTTGATAAAGTACGCTCTACAGAAATATTGTATTACGAAAACATCATGGTCAAAATATCAAAGACCAAAACATGGAGAAGGTAAGTGCATAGAACTAAGTACAGATTTACTATTCTTCACTCCATATCTGTGTGGCTCGAAGATAAATTTATCGCCAAGGAACATGTATGTGGTGTTAAGTAGATTAATGCTGTACTTACGTTTTCCATATTTTGGTCCTCTATTTTTGGTTCATAATATTGTATCTCAAGAAGAGGTAGAATATGTCTTTGCCCATTAAGGTTATCTGGTGAGAGTGGGAAAGTTGTGCAGAATGAGGGAATCCAAGAGATTTCCTTGGCAGAAGGAGGTGTTTATTTTAGGGGAGAACATATTTGGGGGGAAGAGGTTCTTCATGGTGAAGAGAGAAATAAGTAGAAGGACGAGGTAGGATAAAGGATGGGCATAGAAGAGTGTTATTGAAGCCGGAGGGAAAATCGTGTGGGCTGAATGAAAATACAAATGGGAACAGGACTGGAGGCTGCAAGCTCTGTGCAAGGTGGGAGAAGGTTATGGATTGCTGAAGGAAGGGAGAGGTGTGTAAGATGGAATTAGAGTGGCATATGAGGTGTGGAATGGAGGAAGAACTAGCTAAATGAATGACAAAGTGGAACAGTGGTGAGATGTGTATGAAAGGATAAAAGATCCAGTGTTTTGGAGAGATGATGAGAGTTATTTATAAGAATATTAAGGCAAAGGGATGTTCACATTGACTGGACATATTAGGTACCCAGCATAGAGGGCATATGTGAGAATGCCCCAAATGATTTGGCAGACACCATGCACCAACGGCCATGTCTTCGTGATGTTATTAAGGAACATAACCTGAAGCCATACATATATCGCCAAATTAAACTCAAGCGTAACCATATTTAGAGGGAAATAGTCCAATTTTTAGGCAAGATATCTTGGGATGCTTATTGCTTTATGCTCAAGTCTCACATGATGACACACAACACATAACCTACCTAGTTCCTCAGGCAAAGCATAAGGGACTATTTATACATGTTGGGTAGGGTGGAAGTAAGTGTTCTCGTCCTTAATTTGGAGAAGAGGTTACTCTGAACACTAAATCAGACCTATTGTTTGTGTTTATGGAGTGAATGCCACTTTTTTGCATTTATGACCACAGAAAAATGCGATTTCTTCATGGCATGGATGTCTCAACATTCTAGTTTATTGAATTAATCCCTAGTGCTTGCCAGAAGGCATACTATTGATTCCCTAAGACTTGTTTTATATCCCTTAGTTATTGCCTCCTGCCTACTCCTTTTCACGTTGGAATTTGGACATCTGCTGTTTTACCTTAGGGTGAAAATAGTGTGCCACAAAACTCAAGTGATAGAAAGGGTGTTTTGCGATTTTGGACCTGGTGTTGATGTTGTATTGGCCACCTTTCTTAATCTAGAACCACATTTTAAAGATGCACTGCTGCAAACTGAATAGCCAACTAAGTCGCCTTAGCGCTGCTCTGAATTCATAATTTGGACCGTTCTGTACACATGTAATATCTGGCTACAGATCCAGTAGGGTAAGGTATCCATGGGTGTGTTGGTCCATTGTCCTTATTTGTTGCTTACTCAGAGACGTCATACGTTCCTCTCTTATGGTATGATTGGCAATATCATACTGTCAAAGGGTTTTAGGATCAGTTACACCTACACATATGCAAATCTGCAAATTCATAGGGAGTGCAGAGCCAGTGGTCTTGTTGGCCTTAATATTTAAGGCATGGAAAAGTTGCACTGCAAATAACTTAACAGTCCATTTCTTTAACATTTGCTAGAGTTTAATCGTAGCACACATGGTATTACTAGAATTAATTGTTAAAATTAAATGATGTTTCCATCCGTAAAAATGATCTGATGCTTGGCAGTTTTATTTATATATATATATATATATATATATATATATATATATATATATATATATGTATATATCAGCATTATGCTCTTTGAACCCATTTGTGAGTGAGGATTTTGTTTTTGTGTAGTTCCCATTCTTAAGTGAATAATTTCTAGGTGCTCCCAAATATGACAGTCTAGAAAAAGAAATACAGCGAGGTAATTAATGCTCAATCACATGATTTTGCCAAGCGAGGAAACCTGGATTTCAGCCCAGGTTTCTCTCCATTTCAGCAGCTGGAAAATGTCTCCCCCTCGCTCCTTTTTTGCAATAAATAATGAAGTTAAGACATATGAAGCTTTCAAGCAAAGCAGAAAGATTAAAATGCTTTTTAGTCGTTTTCAATACTACTAAATCATTTCTACATGAAATAATTCACCCTTTATACAGCCACAAATCAATCGAATACTCGGACATAAATAAAAACACATTTCTTTTAGGGGGGTAGCCCAACACCTTAATGGAGACAATGAAATACATCAACAAAACAGTGGGGTCTTAGATGCCAAGGTACTTGACCTCAGTACACACATTTTCATTGAGGTGTGTTTGAAAAATGCTGATCCACTGTGTTGCACAATTTCAGCTGTTAACTCTGTGGGTGAACTCAAGGAAAAACAAACAGTTCGTACTTGATTTATGAATATGCAAAATATACCTGTGGCTGTTGGCATGGCTGTTCATCTTAGGTACAGTAGAGCCGAAATAATGCCAATGCCAGATGTTTACAGTAACTATTTAAAATAAATGTACTGATGTTAAATCTAAATTAAACTTGTTTACATCATGGTCATTTTGATAATTTGAATTGGATCCACCGTGCTGGGCCTCTGTTGGAGACTCCTGCTTCCTTTCTGTCAAAATGTAAAGAGGGGAGAAGAGATTGTGAGTAATTCCATTGGTGCCAGGCTCAGTAACCCACCAGTGTTATTGCCACTGGTTGGAAGTGCTTTGCTGCATAGTGCTTGCTTTATACAATTATTTATTTAAGAGTTTTATATAGCACTTTGCCTTTCAATTAATCCAGAGAATGGTGTTTTGACGAAAAGGCCCTCCATGTAGGGAATGGAGAAGTTTTGAATGGTGCAAAGACCTTGATCTTTGCTTCTACCAGAAGCCACCCTGCCTGGGCTCACTTACTAGATGGGTAGCATTGACGTTTGTAGTATCACGGAGCAACTTGTGTAAGGTCTGCCAGTGAGCATGGATCCATAGTAGAGCTAGTTCCTTTGTTTTGAGGTCTTGCCAGAACACGCCATTACTCATCAAGGGTTTGAATGTGGTAAAATCATATTGTACCCGAGGGGGGAGTGGTAGGTGCACAGGAGTGAGGCTGTTCTTGTTTGCTGATAAAAATTCACTAATGTTGGACAAAAAAACACAACCGTTCAGGGTAATACATATACTCTTTAGCACCCACCACCTCTGGATGTCCTAATGCTGCTCAAGCTTCACTTCTTTCTTTCTTTCTTTCTTTCTTTCTTTCTTTCTTTCTTTCTTTCTTTCTTTCTGGATGTCCTAATGCTGCTCAAGCTTCACTTCTTTCTTTCTTTCTTTCTTTCTTTCTTTCTTTCTTTCTTTCTTTTCTTTCTTTCTTTCCACTTGATAAACCCAATGCAGACCAGGAAGTAGAAATATTGGGAATGAAGCCCCTCGACAAACCCTCAGGGCTATGGCTTAATGTGGAATAGTGGTATAGTGTCCTTAATTCTGACTGGGTCCCCTACCTCCACCAGTAGTTCACCCTTTGGGCATCAGGAGGCAGTGTAGTGACTGTCTGCCCTGTCCTACACACATGAGCACTGGATTCGTAACCACCCACCATCACGTTAAAGAGGGATACCACCTTTAAACCAGTGCCTCCTTCTGCTGCCACAACCCAGTGTAGGTTACCTGTATGCAAAGAGCTGCCAGTAAAGTATTGCAGTTTTTCACATGTACATGCTGTCTGTGTATCATCTATGCCTACAACCTAGACAAGCCATGTCCATTGCTGGTTCTAGCCGGAAAGACAGGTAGGCAAAGGAATTTCTAAAAGAGACCATAGGCCCATCCAAGGTCATTCACAACTAAAGGTAATTGTTATTTTTCACTGCTTTCCTTATGACCAATGTTTAATCTCCCTCAAGGTTATTGCTGTACTTGCATGACTTCCAGCAATGACCTAAGACTACTTAAAATCTCTGAGCTCATTTATTATTTTATTTATATTTCTCTTCATTAGCAAATCTGAGATATAGAGGTATAGGAATGCTTTACATGGAATTCGGAACAATCTAAAGCATAAGGTGGGACTGATAGTTAACAAAACTCGAACAAGAACCTAACAATGGAGTAAACAGTTTATGTCTGTCAGGAACAAGGTTGTTCTTAACAGGGTATTGCGCAAGTTAGGTTAGAATGTTTGGTGGGCTCCTGCCAAAATGGCATTTCTATTTGTAATCTGGATTCTTCTTTCAGATGTTCATGGGGAATGCTGTGGGTTTTTTTCTTCAGTGTGAGCAGATGGAAATCTACAGCTTTAGCTACCATGTTTGTGTGTAGTATAAACAGGAGTGCTCGATCAAGAATGAATCCAAAAGATTTAATTTAGGAAGGAAGTAAGGGAGGAAATCATCCATTTTAAGTTTGTCTGGGATGGAGGTGTCTAATTTGCTCCTGAGAGAGAGTATGAGAGGAGGAGAATTTCAGGTTTTTAGAAGCTCAGTTATAAGAAGTTAAATGTCATCCAGTTGTGTAGCTGTGGAACATAGTTTCTAACAGCAATGAAGCTAAAGTGCAATATTTATAGATAAAGCTGAGTGTCATCTGTCAAGTGGTACCACCATTCTGGCTCAGGAATCCAAGAACAGACTGAATAAAAGAGGAATTGCAATCAAGTCGTGTGGTACGCTACAAGACACCAGCTTTGGTAGAGGTGGGATTTCAAAAGTACAGAAGCTGTTGCATTGGATTGATTTTAAAAACAGACCAACTGAAAGCTCCTGATGTCATATCCCTAATTCACAAAAACATCCTGGGTATCCTTCAACAGTCATGCTACAACAAATTACAAACATGTCAGTTTGTGTCACAATACAGGTAGGTGAGCTAGTCCCATAGAAAACTTTGTATTAAGTGAATCACGCGGATTTAGAAAGTAGAGATATTTAGCACATAGTCCTGATTGCCAACACTCCCACTCCACCTAGTATTTCATACCTATTCTGCAGGCTACACGAGACTGCCTCAAGGAGAGACCCCTGGCCTGTGGGAGCCCTGATTCCTAGTGCTGATCTGCCAGTGTGGCCATGGCGACCTTGCTTGGCAGCGTGGTGACATGTGGACAGAGCATTGGTTTCATGCTGTCACTGCGCCTCTGGGCAAGGTGGTGCACAAGTGTAGCTCGCACACCACACTGGAAGGAGTGCACATTCCATGGCCTGTTGACAGAGCTGCTCTCTAATGGCCTCTAGATGAATGCACCACACGACTTTAGACTCAAAGTGATAACATTGTTTCCTGTGAAGAGTACTCCCAATTCTTTCTGCTGCCGTCTGGGGATGGCCGAGACTTTGTTGCTTTACTTATGCCTCCATAATGCTACATGGAAATAGCTCAGCGACGCCATCAGCAGAGGAAACAGCTACCAATAGAACCAATGTTTAAAAGTTACATCTTTCTCTTGCGCAGTCGCAATGGATGCCTAATGCAGGCGATCACCAAAAACCCTGCCGTGATTTGTGCTGGTCCCTCTCTAATAATTTGCTCCGCTGAGGCTGTGTTACATTAAGTACTCCAATAACGCAAATGCCACGTTTGCCTGCTTTCGGTGCACCAGTTATTACAGATGCTTGCACAGCCCCTTCTATAATACAGGCCTCACTAGCGCTACATGGGCGCTGGTGCAATCCTAAGGGCGTGTTCCTTCGCTTGCAAGGGGATGTGGTCCGTGCAAATCAAGGGCTCATGGGCTAGGGCTGATCTTCTGCGCCCTAGCTGTATTACAGGAAGGCTTGGGTGCACAAGCAAAGCGGCAGCCGGAACTGGTGCACCATCCGTGCACCCAATGGCATCCTTTATTTGTGGCTTCAAACAGCTAGCCTGTCATCCCTTATAAGGAGGAAACGGGAGGCACCAGGGACCCTCCAGGCTTCCCCCTGCTGGCCGATGCAGCCACTCACTTAGCCCACGACTAGGGGGATTTCTGCCCCCTACTTCTAACGTCTGGTTGGTTATCGCCTACATAGTGACAAGCGGATTAGTGGCTTCAAACAGCTAGCCTGTCTCACACCTGTTCACTGCTCCCAGTCCACGAGCGGGTTTGCGTCCACACTGGGAACAGCACAGTTGTTGTAACTGGGAGTGCTGTCCAAGTCTGTACCCGCACACAGACTTACGTTTGTATTGCGGGTCAGAGCAGGACTGCGGACCAAAATAATAACACAGCCCAAGGAGAACAAACCGATGTATATGGCTGTGTCTCTTCTCTGCTTGCAAACTGTCTTATCTGCCTGCAGGTGATCCCTGCTCGCAATCTGTTTTACGCCTACAAGCTATGACACCCCTAGACAACAAAATGTCTATCCTCTGCCGATAAACCGCTTTCCTGTCTCTGTCTCTACAGATGCGATGTTTCTCTTCTTTCTGCAAACTGTCTCTCCATACCTACGGCCTATTTTCTGCCTACATGCTGCCCGTCTTCAGATTGTTACAAGTGGCAAATAAGAAGACATAAGATGAATAAAACAGTTTAGAAAGGCAGAATGTAATTTATTAAGTGGCTATTACAAAGAACAAACTTCTCATCACATCACATTTTAATGAAAGAAAAATCGCTCCTTATTCATGGGCATAATTAACTTGAGGACAGTCCGGCAAATATCAAACTTATACAATATATCTATAGAATTAATTACATCACTTGCTCTTGTGCTGCTCCTCTTTATTCCTTAACGAGTGGACTCTCCTTCCAAGACAGTCTTGGGACCTAGTATGAGTGCTGGAGGCTGGCATTCCCAGATTCCGCCTGGAATTTCTCGTTTTCGGGAGAAAACAGAAGCTCTGCCAGGATATTTATCAGACTTCAGTTTTCAGGTCAATTATTTAAAATATAGAGTGAGCTTTGACTCCTACCAGAGGAATATTGCTGTTTCCCCTCATGCTAGAGGCTGCTTGATGTCATTCCGGCTCTATTGTGTTTTTGCTTCCCAGTGAATAATAGATTATTTCGATCTCAAATGTACAGTCAATCATTTTATGTTACATTTTGTATTTGACAGATGCGTTGTAGAGAAAAAAAATCTTTTTTTTTTAGTACAACAGGAGTTTTAAATGTTTTTCCTTAAAGCTTAACATGCAGGCCAGAACGTTTGGCTCTGCCGGTGCTTATTATCTAGTATAACATTCACAATTTATTAAGTCTTTTGATGATTCATCACAGCTTACCCAACAACCATTGGCAAGGCCAATAGGTTTTGCCTTTGTTTTTTCTTTCTAACTGGATTCTAAAATATTAGAAAAATGTCATAATAATGTTTGTTTTAAATTTGATAAACCATTACTGGTTTATGAAATGTAAAACAAACATTATTATAACATTTTTCTAATATTTGTAATCCACCTAGATAGAAAGAATTAAAAAAGGTGAAACCTATTGTCTTGATTCAAATAATAAAGTAGACAGCAAAGAAAGAAGGCAGAAGACGGCATGTGGTAAAGGAGAAAGAAGACAGCGCAGAAAGAAGACCAAGGGCGGCATGTGGTAGACAGCGGAGAAAGAAAACAGAAGATGGCATGCAGGTAGGTGACAGTAAAGAAAGAAGACAGATGATGCCATGTGGGAAAGAAGGCTGCGAAGAAAGAAGACAGAAGATGGCATGCAGTAAAAAAGAAAGAAATCTGCAAAGAAAGAAGACAGCATGCATGCGGTGAAGAAGAAAGAAGACAGAGAAGACGGCATGCAGAAAGAAATAAGAAGAAGGCATGCAGAAAGAAAAAAGAAGATGCAAACAAAAAAAGAAAAAATATGGCAAAGAAGAAAGAAAGAAAAGACTGCAACGAAAAAAGAAGACAGAGAAGTAGTCAGTGAAGTAAAAAGAGCATCAGAACGAAAAAAGAAGATGGCAACAAAGAAACAAGAGAGAGAAGATGGCAGCGAAGAAAGAAGACAGCATGTAGAAAGAAAAAAGAAGACGCAACAAATAAAAAAAAGATGGCAATAAAGAAAGAAGATGTCAGTGAAGTAAGAAGACTGCATCAGAAAGAAAAAAGAAGACAGCAACGACGATAGAAGATGGCAGTGAAAAAAAGACATCAGCAAAGTAAGAAGACAGCATCAGAAAGAAAAAAAGACAACAAAGAAAAAAGACATCAGCGAAGTAAGAAAACAGAAAAAGAAAGAAGAATTAAGACAGTGATGAAGAAAGACAGAGAAGACATCAGCGAAGAAAGAAGACAGCATCAGAGAGAAAAAAGAAGCACCTTGAGTGTCATAGCCAGAGGAAGGACACCAGCCGGTGTCCAATGGAAAGTGACCGGAAGGAGTACTTGGTACAGAGGCAACTTGAGAGCAAGATCGGCGAAAAAGACAACAAGAAGTGATGTGCAGACTATGTGCTGGCCAATCAGAAGCATGTAAATCAGAGGGACATTGGAGTAAGCCAGTGGTACGTTCAGGTAAGTAAGGGGCTGGTTCTAAGCCCCTATTAAGTTTTTCTTTTTTAGCAATAGATTTTGCAAGTGGCGTGCAGGCGAAACTTAAAAAAAGGAAGCTCTGGTGTTTGCAGTACTCGGACTTTGTGTGGTGTGGATTATTATTTCACACATGGCTAGTAGTTGTTGGAGGAAGTGGGGTCCAACATGAAACTACACCTTACAGCAGAAGACCAGGGCCTAAGAATGCATTAGGCTGTGAGGTACTTATTTGGGATGAGCTCCTACAGTGAGTGGCCATTGAGCTCGCAGCATATAATGAAGCTTGGGACGTAAAAACTATTTCTTCAGGTCTCCATCTCTACATCCTTAAAGACATGGAGAAGGAGTTACAGAAATGATTTCAGGCTACATTCAAATGGCACCCAAAGCTGTGCAACAAGGGACATGTGTGGCCTGCAAATCACTGCAGACCATACAAGCCAGAATATGGGGAAAGACTGTTTTTTTAAAAGTCATGTTCTGCAAAATAGGAGGCAATTCACAGCAGTCTGTCTTAGAGATACAGCATTAGTAAATATAAGGGGGTGTCAGAAATATATTGTTTACATGCATATGTAGCATATGCAGTTGATCAAGTAATTCAGCACCCCTCTTAAAGCTCTCGTCAGTTGCCTTTATCACTATTTCTTTTCTTTTTTTCTGGATTAATTTCATGATGCATGTCTCCTTTGATCTTATGTGAATTTGTCATTCAGTCTCTTTGTTTTTGTTATCATTGTCTATTCACATGAAATAGGAATGCGAATAGCGTAATTACTCATCGTTTATGCATAGAAAGTCCAATAATAATTACATAAAATGGTCACCTGAACCATAGACGATGGTGCATAGGTGAGTGCTACTTATTTGGATAAACAGTAGAACTGTGAATCTACACCACTGTTACTGAAGCACATTCTAGAGAACACATTCCCATTTGATAGTTGGTAACTTCCTACCTATTGTTTTAAGTATTTTGTTAATGCACCGGGTAGTTTTGATTTGCTCCAACCAGTATTAGTCCTTTTTCATCTATTGTTTCCACCCGTGAGAGAGTCTGATGGTAGGGTATTACTGCTAAGTAATCTAGGGTAATACCTCTACTCCAACGAAAAAAAAAATATATGAAAAATCAATTTTCTCATAACATTGTCCTGTAAATTTGTGAGGGTAAAAAAAAATGTTCAGCTTCGCTAACTTCATAATTTACTCCCAATTTCAGGAAGTTGGAGGAAGGGAGGTTTCCTGTTTTTCATACACAGCTATCATTGACAACCAGACCTAAAAAGCTATATACCGGGCAGATGGACTCTTACCTGAGAGAATAAAATGTCCTGATTCTCAGTCTAAGGGGTAAAAAGAAAACCGCTGGTGCCCACAAGTTGTGTCCCTCACATCTGGTCCAGGAAGTAGCAAACCGGCCAGACCGAACTGGGAACCAAAAGCATCTATGCCAGAAATGCTTATACCACCCTCACTCCCTTTGTCTCCTTGTGCTATCTTTCTCTTTCTATCCATTCCCTTTCTCTCTCTCCTCTCTGGCTTCTCCCTCTCTGATTGCTTTATCACTACCCCCCCACAACCGACACTCCCCCCACCCTGAAGCCTCCCCTGCCTTCCTCAGTTATTCTTCAGGGAAAGTGACAGAGGAACCAAGAGCTACACTGGACTTTCTAAACCGGCCTTCAAGGTCTCTAGCCCACCAGGAAAATGCCTGGCTGAATAAAAGGTCTGTCCAGCCCTGCAACCTGGGTAGGATTATATACTCTGTATTAGGAAATAGATTACCCGCAAAGCTGCCTGCCAGACGGCCCTTGGTCTTCAGAACTCGAGTAAGGGCCCGTCTAACAGAACTGTGAACTGACCTCGTTGTAAAACTCTTCATATGTATTGGTGGCTAGTAAAAGGCAGGTTGGGTTAGCTTACTTAAGTTGCAAGCATGGCATAAGCCATCTGTTGTAGTAGATAAGGTGTCATTACGCACTGGTTGTAAAAACATATACTACAAACTGGGTACATTGCCAAGTATACCAGCCTTAGCTTACTGCTTTGAGGAACCTAATAATAAACAGGCATTTTGGACAACAATAAACTTCAGCTGAACTAAACAAGTGGCAATTTCCTCAGACTGTCACATTCATGCACACACCGCGCTAACACAGATCCACGCAGCATCTTGCTGGCCACAAGTCTACGTAACACACCTGTAAAGTATATGATACACTACTAAAATACAAATACAATGTCAAAAACCCACGTTGACACAGGGAGCCGCCCAGATACATAAAGGGCATCCTTATTACAAAGGTGCTACGAGACATATCAATGGTTGTAAGAGCTGTACAGTTTAGCATAATATGAAGGGTTCCGCTCAATGACTTATGATACATAATTGCTCCTGCTTGGCAGAAACACTGTGCTTTTTGGAGATCGTAATATGTCGAACAGGATACTCGTTACGTTTGTGATGGAGTTACCCCTTCCGCCAAACTCTAAATCAGGCCCTTAGTCCTCAGAAAGTGTTTCCATTGGCCTGGAAGATAACATGGTCTAGGAAACTACCTGCCTAGTGGTCATATGGAATGTATAGCATGGCGACCAAGCCTGTGAACACAAATACGGATTCAAAGAAGTGAAGAAACTGCAAACTGTCTCCCTGGTAGTACGCTAGTAAAGTCACACGTTATTGATAAATAGGCACCTCAAATGGTGTCTTCGATGGTACACAAACTAACATGCTATACTGGTGATTGATGAACACTGCCCATTAGTTCTCTGCTGTTAATCAAAATGATATGTCAAACTGGCTGTACATAAACAAGTACTGTAAATGACGTCTCTGATGGGATGCCAAACTAGTCACACTTCTCGTATATCACCTCCCATTGCAAGGGACATATGGTTAGACGACCATGTCTCTCGTAGTATGAAAAATGGCATGTCTAACTAGTCTTAGATTACCAGCCAGTGCAAATCATGGTGGGTGATTCACCAAAATGGTCGGAGTTCTAGGAGTGAAACTGCATGATTGACTCGACTCATTGTTCAAACCACCTTAAGGCTTTGAGCATGACTTGTTAGGGTGCAGGGTGTCCTCTCTTGGTAGCTGTAAGTTCACTGAGGTAGTGAGTGATATCTAATAGAGTGAGATGTTATATACATTTCCAAGAGTAGGTGCTGGCGCCATTTCTGGAGCAGTCAAATTTGTTCTTATTTCTCACGCTGTTGAAGTCAAACCCATATTTTGCAGTATGGCTCAGTGAGTTGAGCATCTGCTGCTGAAATATGCAGAGATGTGTAGGTAACGAGTCTGAATCTTGACAAGACCCACACAGCCTTACATTGTTCGAGCTTTATAAATGGAGTATCATGAATTTATTTATAGTAATATCTGTTATTTTACAATGCTTAGAAATGGCTGAAGTGTGGTATGAAGCACTATGTAAGAGGATATTTACTATGTTACGAATTGTTGCTAGCTTCTACGAGTGTGTTTCTTTTGGGCCTCTTCTAATGGCAGCTTTTCTCTCTATTTCAGGGTGCTCTCCCGCCGCTGGCACTTCTCCTACTCACCTTGCTACTAAAGGCAGATGGACTCTGAAGAATCAACGCGCTTTAGTTTCCACCCAGTCGGTGAGTTCAACAAAAAAATTTCCTCACTCATGAGTGGGAAGGTGCTCATGCATGACTGTGGTTTACTGTTGAAGTGCACTCTCTGCCAACCACTCCTGTCTTGTGACATCTCACAGCGGCAGTGCCAAGGTTCTGCATGCAGTGCCTTTTGACAGCTATATATGCAGCACTGCGCTTAAGAAGTGTACATTATTTTACACAGGTGCAGATTCTATTTAAGCACATGCACAATTGTCATAGATAATTAGCTCGTTTAAAGTAACATTGTGGAAACTGGCGGTTGATGATAAACTGACCTTTTTTGAGAACTTTCTGTGTGCACTGGAGGTAAATTTGCCAGGATAGGAGCTTCTTGTTTTGTGACCTCAGTCTCAGGTGTGTATGTCTCTTTAATGACAATGCCCAATGGTTCCCACAGATCAGGACAAAGTAACTCTTTTACATAATTCACAGACCTCCAAATCCAGCACAATTGATTTTCCTCGGCTGACTCTGTCTGTTGCAGCTGATGGAGAAAATAGAACAGTCCTCTGTTATGCCCTTGATTTGGGGAGAAAACTGAGTAGGCAATACCAGAAAATTGAGTAGTCACAATAAATAGACAAAGGGAAGGCAGAACAAGGAGGTGTGGGCATCCTGTTGCACTTGGCAGAGAGCACTACCCAGGAACAGGCAATGGACACTGTGGACCAGACACTACATGGTGGGTTGGAGCTATCATTGCGTTGGGCTACTGATCAAGGTCAAAGACAATAACACTGCCTTTTCCAATCCTGTTGCAATTTCCAGAAAATTGCACCATTTCAGGGCAAAAATATTTTAGTGATTTGACAGATTCAGATTTAAAAGATACATGGGATTAAATGGAAAACCAAGTAATTCTATGGTCTTCTCATTTCATTTCTTGACCATCTTCAGGGAATGGCAACATGTGACCTAATGACCTCATCTGGAAAGCATCTTATATGCACAAACATTATGGATCCTGACTTTTCCATATGTTTGCATCATCCCGGAGTTGATACACCACTATCTGTAGTTGGTATGGTACCAGAATGTTTTTGGCAGAATATTATCTCACTTAAATACCTTGTGTCAATTATCAGCTACAAAAACATTACCCCATTAGAGTTAATAAAGGACAATTGCACCCAATGGGATGGTATGATTGTAAATAATATATAGGACACAATATTTATGCCAGATATTTCTGTGTATGATATTCTGAGATACAATATTGTAGTTCTATCACAATCAAGCAAATGTATAAGACTCTCTCTCCTCTTTTCAACTTTCTCCTCTTTGAATTCCCAAATAGATGATGTAATTCCCTTGGCAACAAAGGCGCATAACTCATCCCAAAAACCGGATGAAGAGGAGGAACTGGGTGAAGCATTTGAGTTTGATGACAGCGATGGAGAGAAAGAGGATTCTGGGACAGGGACCAGCTGCCCCAGCACTGAGCCCAGCATTGGGGAGACAACCAGTCAACCCTCATTGGCTGATGGACCACAGGACCGGGTAATCTCAGTGAAAAATGAAAAATCACCACAAGGAAATTCGTCTAGCTCCGAATCCCATTCTGGTAAGACGCGCAAAAGTTTCTGAGCTCAGTAAAGAATGGTTGGTTACCTTAAATGTGCTGGCAGTAGATAGTGAATTGTGGCTGGCGACAGATATGGTGAAATGCACCCATTATTACAAATTCTGATCATAAACTATTTTTACTACATTTGTTCTGATCACAG
The DNA here is from genome assembly GCF_031143425.1 of Pleurodeles waltl. Lineage (NCBI taxonomy): Eukaryota > Metazoa > Chordata > Amphibia > Caudata > Salamandridae > Pleurodeles > Pleurodeles waltl. Next base: position 1,369,360,250 of record NC_090445.1, read on the forward strand.
ACTGCTAGGTCCTGCCCACACTGATTTTAATTGCTGCTAGTGGGGCACCGCTGAACCCATTCTGATTACTGGTATTCATCCCTTCTTCATCCGTTCTGAATGATGTTGGTGTGTCCCTTAGGTACCTTTCGGATTAATGGCAAAAGGGATCCTTTTGCACCTTTTCTGATTTCTGGTGGCCATCCTCTCTGTTCATATTCTAATCACTGGTGGTAATTCTCTGCATTGATTCAGATTACTGATGGTCACATCTGTACTCATTTTGATTTCTGATGGTGACTCGGGTTTGCTCCCATTCAAACCGATAGTGACAAGTTACCCCTGCAACAGTTCAAGAACTAATCCATGGTTCCCCTCTTCTACTATTAGATTGCAGTTGGAAGTTCTACTCTGCACATATATTTACTGGTTCCAAGTCTCCTCTCTAACCTGTTCAAATGTTACTTCTAGTTATCACTTATTTTCTAGTGTGCACCTTCACTGCTCATTCTCAACATCGGTAGGATCTCCCTTTCCGTTCAGTGCAAAACAAACGTTATTTTTGGATCTTGTGACGAATTATGGCTTAAATTATACTGTTCTCCCCCTTTGAACTCACAGGCTAAACCTGCAATAAGAAAAGTCTGTGGCTGGTCTCCTTTCTGCCCATTCTGAGAGTGAATACATACCTTCCACCACACTCCACATTCATCCCATTGCACAGCTTCTATTGTTGATAAGTGCAAGCTCTTCCACCGGTCAGCATCATCCGGTAGTCTGTTCTCCTACCTCGCATCTTGGTGGGATATGAAAACTTATAACTGAGGCACTAGCTTACATTACTGTATGGGTGGCCATGGTGGCTTAATGTGGTCGAAGGTTGAGGCTTTTGCACAAAAGGGATGGTGATAATGTGGCATGTTTGCTAAATAGTACGCCTCTCTTCTGTGACCTAGAATAGCTCTTACTGGCACAATGATTAGAATAAGAACGAGTGTATATGGCTACAACAACAAACAAGCATTTGCAAAGCCAATAGGTCTAAGCAAGAGCTATTGGATTTGCCAGTGTTTTTTAGCCATGTTGTACATCAGTATGGCTGCTGTTCAGCATGGCTAAAAGTTAGTGGCGTAGAGGAGAGTGGACTAGAGTGTTGTAGAGTAGAATGGCAAAGAGTGGAGTAGAGTATTGTCTATTGGGGTGGCATAGTGAAGAGTAACGTAGAGTGGCAAACACTGGAATGGCATAGAGTACAGTGGCCTGGTGTAAAGTGCGTTGGCATAGTGTGTTCCACAGTATAGTGGCACAGAGCGCAGTGGATTGAATTCAGTGGCATAAAAGGCAGCATCATAGAAGGCAATGGCATAGTTCAGAGTGGTGCATAGTGGAATGCAGTGCTGCAGAGTGGAGTGCTGCAGAGTAGAGTGCTGCAGAGTAGAGTGCTGCAGAGTAGAGTGCTGCAGAGTAGAGTGCTGCAGAGTAGAGTGGTGCAAAGTGGAGTGGCGCAAAGTGGAGTGGCGCAAAATGGAGTGGCGCAAAATGGAGTGGCGCAAAATGGAGTGGCGCAAAATGGAGTGGTGCAAAGTGGAGTGATGCAGATGGCAGTGGCGCAGAGTACAGTTGAATGGCATAGAGTGCAGTGATTTAGAGTGCAGAGTAGAGTTGAGTGGCATAGAGTGCAGTGGCCCAGAGTGGTGTGGTGTATAGCAGCATAGAATGGTGCAGAGTAGAGTAGAGAATAGTGCAGTGGCATAAAATGGGGTAGCATAGAGTGTATTAGTGCGAAGTGGAGTGCATAAAGTTCAGTGGCATAGAGTGCAGTGTTGCAGAGTACAGTGCCAGAGTGCAGCGGGATAGAGTGCAGTGCAGAGTGCTGTTTTGTAGAGTACATTGGCATAGTGCAATGGTTAAGAGTTGAGAGGCATACAGATCAGTGGCATAGAGTGCAGTGGCGCAAAGTGGAGTCGCGGCATAGAGTGCAGTGGCATAGAGTAGATCGTTTCGAAGCAGAGGACAGTGGCGTAGACTGGAGTGGTGCAGAGTAGAGTGCAGTTGATTCTAGTGGCATAGAGTGCAATGACATGGAGTAAAGTGGTGTAGAGTGCAGTTGTGTAGAGTGCAGTGGTGTAGAGTGCAGTGGCTAAGAGAGCAGTGGTGCAGAATAGATTAGAGTGGCATACGGTAGATCAGCATAGAGTTGAGTGTTACAGAGCACAGTGTATTGGCATAGAGTGCAGTGGCGTAGAGTGCAGTGTTGAAGAGGGATTTAGAGTAAAGTGGTGTAGAGTGGAGTCGTGCAAAGTAAATTTGTGTGGTCTAGACTGGAGTGTTGTAGAGTGCAGTGGCGAAGAGTGCAGTGCTGCAGAGTAAAGTGGCACAGAGTGCATTGGCATAGAGTGGAGTGATACAGGGTAGAGAAGTGTAGTGTGAAGTGAGAGAAGGCAGTGGCTTAGAGTGGAGTGGATTGGAGTGGAGCAGTGTTGGGTAGAGTGCAGTGATGTGGAGTGGAGTGGTGCAGAGTAGAGTGGAGTGGTGCAGAGTGGAGTATGCATGGTATGGTAGGGCACTGCCATTACAGACAACACATTTTCATTTGAAATGACCATTACATTTGCACAGACATACAATTTTTGCTAATAAAACTATAGTGTACAAACACAAATGTGTGGAAATTGCATCACATAATGTAATGATTTGTTTTGATCATATCAAAGCATTTGTTTCCAACACATATCAGAAATAACAAAAAATGTGCCTAATAACAAAGAATGTGCTTCATTTGTGTTCCTAATTCTGATATATTCTGAAATGCTAAAACAGTTCATGTAAATGGTGTTGGGTGCTAGAAACAAACCTCTTTCTTAACCCTCCCCCCACACTAGGAAGATTGTCATATAAATCCTTTCCCTTTGAAGTCAGAGAAAGAAAAGTAAACAAGCACCCTCAGAAGACAGCTCTTAACATTTGAACTTGCTCTTTGAATGCACAGTAAATGTGACAGGACAAAAACAAGGTTTAAACGCCCGTTTCACAGAAAAGGAATCTGTGAAAGAATACACTAAACACTGTTTACACAACAGCGGGAACTAACTGAACCTGGAGAGCCTAAAGCAAATAAATCCAGCAAATAGAAAGCCAAATAATTTGAGTTACCAACCACAAAGCCAATGTTAGTCAATGGGCGGAATGCATTCCTAAGTCAACTTTCTGAAAGTCCCCAAGATGTCTTTAGTAAACCACTCTGCATCCTAAAAAGGGAGGTAAAGATCAGGGTCATTGTGAACTGGGAATGCAGCAGCAGGAGAGGGGAGAAGTGAGTTGCCAGCCCTGAGCAACAACCATGAATAATATAATCAGTGGGAAGAACAGAGCCAGAATTCAGAATAGATCAAATACAAGGAATGGATCAGTGTTAGGAAAAGTAATAGTTGCGTGAAGGATGAATGAATGAAAGCAGATTAAGGAGTAGAAGATCAATAATAAGAAAATGATATGAAGGACTAGATCTAGGAAAGTGATGAATCAGAGCAACAAGTAGTAAGACAAAAATGTGATCTAGAAAGCAGAACCCTATGCAATTCTAGGTACAAAGAAAAAGCCCATAGAGTGTATAATTGCATTGCACTCTGTTACAACCCGATGCACAGTTCTGGTGTGCACTGTGGGTTCCGGCCCTGATGCTTGGATTCACTGTGGCATCAAAATCTCTTAAACATACAGCATATGACGTCAGTTCACGTTGTAGAATAAACCTGAAATAAATAAGGAATACAGTCGATAGATTAAAGAACAGGTGCAACAAAGAGCAATTCACACCACCAGAATGAGATGCATAGAAGGGAGTAGGAACAAGGAAGCTGAAAGGAAAAAAAATAGGAATGCAGCCACGTTTGTATTATTGGGCCCACTATGAGCTGACCACCCAGGGGTGTGTAAGTGGATTTAATGCCAGTGAAAAGGTATCTGCTGAACAACATTTAGGACTGGAAATATTTGACAGTAGAGAGAATTCCTTGTACACATAATCACTACGAAATTCTCACATTTCCAGGAGAGGAGTTAAGACTTAATGGTGATTTAAACGTTAACCTCCCAGCAGAAACTCAAAGAGGATACCTCTTGTGTACCAACTGTGCTGAGGAATTTTGAGGAGAGTTGCATGTCAATTGAAAGAAAATCAGTTGAATAGCATTACAGCGTTTACTTATGTATAAACTGTAGTTATGGTTGATACCTCCAATGGAAATATATAGCATCATTTACTGTTTGTATCCGGTTTACCATATGTCACACATAGTTGTTAATTCCTGCCTAAAGTACATATTTCAACAAGCATCCTTGCTGAAACTAATAAAAAAGGTACCATGAGAATACAATGAAGTGTCAGGAATTTTGCAAAAGTCAATGGATGGCCTCTTACCTGGTGATTGTTCTATTCTGGTATTAAAGATGTGAGAATTTGTTCAGGTTGTGTTAATATCTCTACAGAATAGTTTGTGCAGGGGACCTTTGAGTCCACCATGAACAAATGAAAGTAGCATTGCCAGTGTAGGTTAAACTTATTTGAATATGTTTTATACCTTCTTTATTTCTTGTTTCTTATTTAGTTTTGTCCTCTATGATTTGTATTTAAATATTGCTTTTTAGCATATACGTATTTTACAGACATCTTATTATTTGCCCAATAAGTTCATCATCATCATATACCAAAATGGACATCTAGCAAATCATGAGCCATTGCAGCTATACTCAATTAACACACATGACACATTGCCACTGTGTAAAGTTAGCACAACACTGTATAATAGCTAGTGAATGCATCATGGTCAGTTGCTAGGAAAGGTAGTGAACACATCATGACTAGTTTACTTTATTTCTACATAAAAATGCACTGGAAGATGTCTTTGTCCTGATTTCAAGTACAATGCAGCACTCTAGTTCATAAAATTGGCACTATATTGCAGTTAGAAATTGATTATTATTTGGGATGAGTGACTGCCCGCCTCAAGGAATATTTGCAACCCTTGTCAGAGTGAAGCCTCAAAGTCACTCAATTAATCTGAGTTCAACCCACTGGTAGCTATGGCACAGAACAGACAGGCGTAACTTAAAACAAAGTGTAAAGTACTTGTTGAGTGCCAAAACAGTAATAATGTGTAAATACCAATAGATAAAAGTCCTAAACCAAATGAGAAAAGCAAGTACAATGTAATGAACAAAATGAGACTAAAAGGATAATAATACAATAAGAGGAATGGGAGAAATGAATTTGTAAAGATTTAAGTGAAATCAGCACCATACAATACAAATCACCAGTAGTAGTCTATGGAAGCGATAAACCCGTACCTAGGTGCAATTTCAAGCCAACATGATGGAGCCCTGGTTGGATATTCCAAGTGGAGTGGTTTGGTGAAAGTCTGGAAGTCAAAAAGTCTGAAAAGGTTTCTAAGTCTGAATGTAGAAAGGGACTTTTGTCACTTTTTGAGAAGAAAACGCTTCTTTCAGAGGGCCACCAGGGAAATTATAGCAACTGTCATGGAATCAAAAGCTAGACAATTGAAGCAGGTTGTTCCCGCTAGAACTATTGTGCTTTGGAGATTTGTTGCTGAGAATTTCCCAATACAGACTGGGACTTGTTTTTTCTGAGCTGCTTGGAGCCTCGTCCAGGACACAGCTGAAATTCAGTTTAACACTGTGCGCTGTTGATTGGATGCTTTTTTCCCCACTGGTCTCCCTGGAACCCTGGAGGAGAGGCTTTTCAATGTTTCCAAATTTCTTCTAGTCCCCCAATAACAGGAGAACTCTTCCAAGGCCCGAGGACCTCAGAGGAGCAGCAAATACAGACTCTCAAGGTATCTGACAGAGGACCACAGCAAAGCCCAGCCTTGTGGTGCCCCTGTAGCCACACAGGAGGTCAGTCAGCTGACCTTTGGAGCCACTTCTTTGTCCTAGCTATAAAAGTGAGCAGGCCAGTCCTCAGGGTTCCCCTCAGGTCACAGTCAGAAGGGCCAGTCATCTTCTGTATGTCTAGAGAGTGATATGATGGGGTGCCTTGTAGTGCCACTTTAATGCCTGGCACTAACCAGTGGATGGAGATGACTGCTGGGCACCATGCAGTCAATGGGTTAAAAGATCCCAGGGCAAACTACCCACTTTTTCAATAGTTCCTGTTTGCCGTACTGCATACAGGTCCTAAATATCATGTGCCATGGCACTTTCAAGAAGGCAAAAGTCTTTGGCCTCAGTAAATTTGAGGGGAGTACACTATGGTAATCACTAGTGTCCTTCCATGTCTAACACTAAAACTAAAACATCTGGCAGGAAAAAGGTAGGGTTAGCAGCCAGACAGGGGATACAGAAGAACTGCTGTGGCATTCTGCTTTCTAGCTTTCAAGTGTGCCAAATAATTATATGTGGCTCAAACAGACCTTTAAGGCATGATTTGACACTATGGTGTCAACAGGATGCTCACAACCCCCACCCTGAATATTCTACTGAGCTCACAGCGATCAACCTGGCTCATTCATGTCAATCTATTATGTATTTCCTAGGATGAATTTCACACCTCGTTCTTACCTCATCAAGGACATAGGAAGGGCTGTAAGTTTGGAGAGGCTAATGCTATTCAGCCTGCTGAAAGCCCTGAATGGTAAAGGATACTTCCTAAAAGTTACATTTCTTTAATATTTATTTAAATAGGGCTTCACAATCAAATTGGATTTTAATAAAAGTGGTGGTTTAATTCTTTTTAGCTGGTCCCATTTCTGAGTTAGCAGTATTAGTATTTTAATATATATTCTGGTTTTCTACATAAGCCAGCAAGGCTTGCCACAGTGAAAATATATTTATTAGCTTTGTCACTGTTGGGACATGGTAATATTATTTTATACCTGTCCCACTTTTAAATACTACGCACATTGTATGGTGGGCTACAAGGTCTAAAAATGGACGACTTACTAATAGGGTGGGCTTTACCTGTCGAAAGCAGTTATTTTGTCATGTCACACTGCAGGTTTTACAGTGAAGCAGTCAGGCTGTGTAGAGTAGGCCTGAAGCCGTGTTTGTATCGCCACTATAGTGGATGGCACAATAGGTGCTGAAGTCCACAGGTAGCATTTAACTACTAGGTCCTGGGTGCATTTTCTACACCATATACCAGGGATTTACACGCAAATTAAATACACCTGTAAGGAATATGCCAACTGAACCATGTTTAAAGGGGCAGCACATTCACAGTACTCCTTTTTGGCAGGTGTAAAGTGTATAGAGTTCTAAAGGCAGGAAAGCAGATAGGGAACACATTTGGGGTACATCACACAAAAGATGGTAATTTCATATAATGGCCAACTTCCATAGTACCCAGTCTTTGGTTCTGATAATGTCACCAAATGTCCCATCAGATTAAAGGCAAAAAGGGACATGGTCCAGAAGTGAGTTTTATTTAGGCTGTCCCAACACCAGCAAGGTACCGCTGCAGAGGTAAACCAATGAATGAGTGTAACATTGGCTCACAATTGGTAATTTAGCCTGAGCACGAGGCACTTACCAGAACAAATGGACCTGGAACAACAACAAAACAGGCATGCATCAATAATTAAGACACTGTCGGCCCCATATTTAACTAAAAGTTACACATTTTATCAGACACTTACAGGAAAACGAATAGAGCTGGTTCAGGTGATTGTGTCATCTTCTCCTTAGTGTACGTATAGCTCTTGTCTCTGCACAATGGGACCATGAATGAGTAGTGTTTTTGAACATGTGTAAGCTGTGGCAGTGGAAGACAGAGACTGAGCTGTGAACTTCTATTGTTACTGGTGGGACACAGCAACTCTGTAATTTAGGCCTTAAGAGACCTCCTTGTAACTGGACTGTGCCGTGCTTCTGTTAATGCTTTACCCGAGAGGTCATTTCACGACACCAGAGAGGTCACAAGCCAAGAAGCCGAAATGAACCTCCCAAAGGAATACCTCGTCGGACCTGTGAATGTTGATACAAGCTACTGGTGAGCAGCGTGGTCCAGTCTTCCACCTAGTCCATGCCACAGCCTGTTTGGGAGCCGCCTGAAAAAAGCAGACTGCAGAAGTTTGTAAAAATGCAGTTTGAGAGACTAGAGAATACAGCAAACCTTGTGGCGAGCAGAGCCTAGAGGAAGGTAGGATATATGCTGTATACATGGAGTAACCTGCAGAAAGGCAGAGCGAGGTAACCTGGCAGGATCCAGAGAGCAGAGCTACCATGCAGTTGGGGATAGCCAGGGCGTTATTCTGAGCTGGCGTTTGCAGGTGGGGCCCGGCCCACCAGCACTTACTTTTGGGACCAGCACTTATTTTTCCTCGTTGGACATTGACCTTTTGCAAGACAGCAAAAGACTCAAAAATGTGAAAAGAGAGAGATGGAAAAAAATGTGACAAAGGGAGGAAACAGTGTTGAAAAATAACTTGAAAGAGGGAAATGAAGGGGAAGATAGTGTCTTGTGGTGAATGGAAGAGGCATTACCACAATGCCTCTTCTACGCCGAGTTGGTTTTTGGCACACCCGACATCCTATAGCGTCGGTCCCCTATTGTAATATTTAGGCATCAACGTATCGGCAAAAACAATCCTTAATCAAGAAAATTCAAGAAACAAAATTCTTGCGCATAGGTGACAGCCAGGTGCCGAAAAAGTGACTAGGTGCTCCGGCAAGTGTGATACAAATACTCAATGGGCTTATCAGGATTTGCATCTGTATGCAGCCTGAATGCTTCAGTTAGAATTATTTGAACAAGTCTTCAGTCAGTCAACGGCGTTTCCATCCACAAACATAAAAGGATCATCATCAAGGTTTGATTCAAAATCTGTCCGGGATAGTGCGGAATAAAATCCACACGAAGTAATTACAGTGTTCTCCGTTAGGAAAATGGAGGTGCATCCAAAATTGTATGAGGATAACCGGTCTGGTCTAAAAAGTTCATCACGCAGCTTTCTCGAAGCTTTAACTGCAATGTGCACTTGAATGCTTTTGTGGCGATCCCAAGATCAGATCGTAAATACTGCAGCCAGCCTGGGACCGGAGAATAGAGATTCCTGGTTGAGCATCGTGCGATAGCCAAGCCCCAGTGGTAGGAAAGTGTGAGTCCAGCACAAAACGTATACAAATGAGAAAAAGCCAAAATACAGTAGCGCTCGACTCGAGGATATCATTTCATTTAGTAACTTGCATTGATTCCAGTGCTTAATTTTGGCTGGTGTTTGCCGGTGTGGCCAACCGGAATTCATTTTTAGGCACTTCTTTTTCCTCAGACTTTGAACCAGAGCAGGAGAGAGAAAAATGCATGGGGGATAAAGAGAAGGAAGAGAAAGACTGAAAAACAGTGATAAAGGATGAAAGCAGAAACTTCCAAAAGTGAGAAAAGTGGCAGGTGTATCTGGTGGTAGATTAAAGCGGCATGAGGTGGATTCAAGACCGCACCTCCGACTTCGATAGCACCAGCCGTGGGCTTCTGAGCAAAACCTTGGGCCCTGGCTCTTACTCTTTCACAAACTGAGCACTGGGGATAACCTGGGCCAAATGTGGACTGCTCTCATTTCATTCATTTGCATTTCACCAATCTGGATAAAGAGCTGCCGCTTTGCCTCAATCCTGGGTGAAGAAGCTCTCAGACACCGATCCTAGCCTTTCGCGAGGATGGTACACCACCAGCTCACCATGATTGGAGCCAATTGTGAGTTGCCAGCCGAGGTTATTTGCGAGAGCTCTGGTTAGAGCTTCCAATGGTGCATGATTTGATGGCTTCATCCCCCTGGCCGTTGTCAGACCTTGAAAGTGGCTTGCCCACATGAAGGTCATCTCTGCACACCTACGTTTCAATGCCTTCACATGGCCGGCACAGTAAACCGTTCTATCTATTTGAACAGACCTGGCAGCTTGAGTTGCATCAGAAATGGAGTCTGGGCATGCTCCTGCTTCTCTACAGATGTTTGCTTGCTCAGTTATATGCAGTGGCGTAAAGAAATTTGAGGCGGCCCCCCTGCCAAGTACATGAAGGGTCCCGCCAAGCTCACTCAGAAGCTATCAGGCCACGGTAATGTGCTGAGGGTGCCACCTGGAGTTTGGGGGGCCCCCTTGGAGGCTGTGGGGGCCTTTGTTACACCACTGGTTATATGTCAGTGATTGGCCTGTACAGTTGACTCATCAAAACCTTAGCTGCAGAAGACCTAGGCCTATGCAGAAGCCACCAATGCATTTGCTCTCTGTGCAGGTGAAGAATGCCATAATGTAACACATACGTATGTAAAACACACGTTCACCTCTTGGGACATCTTGGTATTGAATAAAAGGTTTTTGTTACACAACTTACCAGTACCTATTTTTATCTACCTCTGAAGTATGAAGAACTGAGTGAGCCCACCAGGATTTGAACCTGTGGCTAAACCATAAAAAATAGTTTTCTAGAGTGGATGTATTATTCTAACGAAGCACTAGAACTGGCAGTGAACTTTACAAACCGTGATCATGTCACGGTGCTGTTAAGTTAGCCTCCTACTATCTCCTAATAGAAGAACCCTCAAGCTTGCATCCTCTCCAGGTACAAGATGGCAAAACAGTCACACATAATAAGCGGAAACTTGCAATAGCGATAAAAAGGGGAAGAGAGTGTCTGGTAGTGGATTAAAAACTTGGTCTCAGTATTCAGAGCGTTGATGTTTATTGCACCATCAGCCGGCACCTGAGCAGCGCTTCAGGCACCGGCACATATTGAAAACTGGCCTGCTGTAATTACTAGGGGAAGCTGGAGAAAGTGGCAGAGGCACCACCAATGTCCCCCGCCCTAGACAACAGCCTCCAATGGCTCCAGACCACCGGGGAAACGCCACGTGTTAAAAACAGACAGTCCAGATCTATGGGCATTAGCCTAAGATGCCATCTGCTGAGTGTTTCCAAAGCCTTGCTATGACTGTGGTGGACTGAGTGAGACCTGCAATGACAGCTTTTTCCCTGCTGAAGTGATCAGTAAATAATATCTTGTAGCATCTAATGAACACATAATTGCATTTTGGTGCAAGCATGAGAATTCTTCGAATATTTGACAGATATTAACATAATTTACAGTATTTCAGCACTTCATCTTTGTATCTTTGCTGGATGGTGTTGCAGCACTTCTCAATCACTGGAGTGACTTGCTGATTTGTAGCTTGCCTGTTTTTTAAAATAATGCAGTCCTAGCTGCCATGTGGTACCATGTCACATGTGACACCTTCAGTCAATCTTGGCATTTTAGCCAACAACCCTCAGGAGTTTTAGGCACATACTTAGAATGGCAGCAGTCTCATCACTTAAGATAGTTCTTCGTGCCTTACGTCAAATTAAATAGTCCCGAAAAAGATATGATTGCAGCAACTCTTTGTCTGACGCAGAGCTCAATGATAACGTTGGATCTCTGCTCCAGAGATATATGTGCATTCTCTAGCTCAAGCCGTAAAGGGCTGTATTTCACTTATAATCAGAAGCAGGTGGTACCCCTGGTAACCATTAGATAACACTACTTCTCCTACTTGACTACACTGTTGATGCCTTCCCTAAGGTGACCAAGAGAACAAGCAACATTGATTTCTTAAGCTGTGGTCCTTGAGAAAAACATCTCTCCTCCCACCTGAAAGAATACAAAACACAACCATGGATAGTATTTACTACAGCTACATAAATTCACAAACACAAATAAATAACGTAATTGCACCTGAAAATTAAGATAAGAACTGCTACGATCAGCATTTTCATTGATTTGGAATTACATTCAACAAACATTCTGCAGGAGGAAACCAAGAAGTTGACAGCTGTGTTGGGGAAAACTACACTGTGTTCAAGGGCAGGCTAGAACTCACTCAACCCTTTTCTTGGGGCTATGGTCTGGGCAACTAAATGATAGACTACCTAGACCAATTTATGACTCCAAGAGCACTGACTGAGCCCCTTGGCTTGGCCTAAAATAGGGTACCTCATCCCAGGCCCACAGCTATGATAAAACCCACAATATATTCACTCAGATCAATTGTAAGAGGCAATGTTTACCATAAACATACTTAATAATAGTACAGTACTTCTCCACCACCCTGCCGTGAGGGTGTCAAGAGCTTACTGTTGTTCACCCTTTGTCCTTGAAAATGCTCAGGCCCTGATTGGACCAGAGGATCCTGGTGTGGTGAAATTTCAACTCCCACTCATCAAACGGTGAGGAATGCAGTTTAAATTCCATATCAATTTCAGCAGCTTTGCAAATCGAGTGTCATATTATCTAATGGGCCGTATTATGGGTCCTCAGTACTGCCTCAGGATCATCTTAGACCACGCAATCATTGCATGCAATATCATTCTAGAAAGCCAGGTACCTCAGGCACTGATGGAACACAGTATCGTTCCATTGCTTCACGTATACTCATTATACAGTGCCTGGAACTCAGGCATTCTAAAACAGCCTTTTCTGACCCCCTGCAGTCTAAGCTTTCCGCTGTTCAACATTCATAGATAAAAAAAGGCAGCAGAAGTGCTGCACACCTTACTTTGATGCTGCTACATGTGATCTGAGTCAGAGTATCAGGTGAGATGTTACCTCCAATGTGGTGCTAACTGTGGACCCTCTTTTGCTGTATGGTAAGTCACAACACATGAACACACATCTTCTTCAGGCACTAGTAGACTGGCTCAAAGACATTTATCACACAACATACGAGAACACCTGTAGCAGCTGATTAAATGTTAAAGCAATGGAATGTGTGCAGAGGATTTTGGGAGCATGAATGACAATTAGCAGACTGATGCTCTCTCGCACACCTTCAGAAACAGATTTTCCCTAAGGGTGTCTTAAGCTTGCCCGAAATTGAGGTCATCATAGAATTTATTGTCATGTTTAGGCTCTTTGCTTGGCCAGTCTCACTTCCTCACTTCAAATCCGGCACCTATATGCCCTTCCAGCCCTGATCTCTACTATGAATAAAGAGATAATTTCTAAGATTCAATCTTTCCTACTTGCTGGTGATTCCGTTATGTTATCTGGAGATCGTATGGTGCTGAACTGTCACTAAATAGGCTTTGTGGCACTCACACTGTTTGGAGTGATTCCACGAAGAGCTGTATGTTTAGTAGCATAGGTGTGCTGTTGTAATATTACCTTTGTGGAAAAAGTTGGGCGAGGTCTGGACAAGTGCTTTGGTCGCGTTGTGATGAGCTTGATGCTGCTACTGTGTTCAATGTTTATAGGAGGTATGCAAGGGGAAATAGGGTGCACCTCATGCAGTATTTATTCTGTATAACTTGTTGCAGAGGAGCATCTGGTAGACGTCCTACCCCTTCTTGTGTGGGTGGTGATGTGACCAATCCTTAATCTGTGAAAGAATGAGGGCCAGTGCCCAAAGCTCTGCAGTGGCCACCAAATTTAGAATTTGGTGCCCAAAAACCAACGCTGCGTAATTTTGAATCCACCTCATATCTCTTTAGTCCACTACCAAACACTACCTGCCCCTATAATTCACTCCTGAAGCTTCCTGCTTTCTCAGCTTGTGACTTTTTTCTGTCTTTCTCCTTCTTCCCCCTTTGAGTATTTTTCTCTCTCTGGAAATGTACGATGAGGAAAAAAAAAAAACTGGTTCCTAAAAATGAGTGTCCTGGGAGCCCCACTGGCAACCTCTAGCTCAGAAGAAGCACTGGGTGTTACCTTTTTCCGATGCCATAGTCTCTCAAACTGTTATACACACGATGGAAATGTGACTTCAAAGTAGTCTTCAGTTGACTGGGTTTTGAGTTACAGGGGTTACTATCCAGTGCCCATTGTTCCTGCAAAACCTGAGGCAGGGCCCATCTTTTGTGTAGAGCCATGGTACTCAGAGTACAGCCCGCGGACTGCCACCAGACTGGCAGACCGGACTGGCAGACCTTGCCTAGTGGCCCGCAGACTTTGCCTGGCGGCCCGCAGACCTTTTTTATGTCTAATTCTTGGGGAAACTCTGCACAGCTGATCCATAGGGGACTGCCCCATGCTTTCAGTAAATACAAAATAGGCCTGCTGGAACATGCGCGATAGCAACTTCAACAGCTCCAGCAGCCCTCTTTTGTGTTTACTGAAAGCATCGGGGAGACCCCTATGGGTGACGTACACCTTGCAGTGGCTGGAAGCAAAGGCCCTTTAAAAAAATCAGCTGTTGCACATTATAAGGCGCCTTCTTTGCTGAGGATGTCGCCACCTGCAGCCTGCCATGTCTTAACTGCCTGCAGCCTGCTTTCTCCAGCACTCCTGCCCACCAAAAGGACTCCACACACAGAGAGGCGTCCCGTGGATCAGGTCAGCCTGCTATCCTCATCGCCGACCAACTTGTGTTCCTCCTGCTGGCCACCCGCTAGCCTGCCCTACTTCCAAGAGGCCTTTCAGGTCAGGGTGTTGATTATTTTATGGCTGGCTGTGGGCCTGTTTTACAGTCTGCTGGGCCAGTTTTTACTTTTGATTTCCATAATATCAAAAATAACACTACCTGCAGCATGCTCAAATGCATGCAGTCTTCCATACCTTGCAATAAACAGCATGTTTTTTTTTTTTAACTTTAGTGGCCCGCCCCCAAACGCCCTCACTCCACCCTCATCCACATGCCCATCAGGGCCGCCTCCGCCAGAAACCCGACAGCAATCTGATCCCTGAGAAAACGTTTGTGAGTACCCGTTGTGTAGAGTCTGCCGTACAGGGCCTCCTAGAAGGCAGACACGATTGTTTTTCTTCTGCTGGCAATACAGACTATTTATACTAGGTCTTGGCAGTGAGGAAATGAAATGCTCAGATCTGCTTCACTTGCTCTGCAGAAGCTGCAGACTGTGTACCAAGACTGCGCTGCTTGAGAGTGCCAGTGGCAAACGTTTAACACGCCATCATGCAGGGGGGTAGCATGCATGCGGATGAGTTAATTTTGTTCAACTGTGTCATAGGGCGTGTTTTTGGATTCCCAGATGGCTGCACGGCAGGGAGAGGCATTGCTAACTGATAAAGCTGTGGCTGTGACACAAGAAGTCCTGTCAGCCAAAGCTCTTGAAATGTCTAGATCCCATTAAGAAGAGGATTCCCCCTCTAACACTGAAGGCGAGCTGGAACAGGAAAGACAGGGACATTCTGGACAAGGGACTCATTGCTGGGTGTTCTAGGTTTCGTTCAATGGAGCATTAGTGGAATACTTGTCACGGAGTGGAAGGAGGTTGACTGATTGTGAACATTTATGACTCTTACATCTTTGATGCTGGGGCATTGGAGTTGGTTACGGGACTAGCACGCAATTCTTCTCTTTGCCTTTGGTGGTATTTGTAAAAATTCTTGACCCATAGTGTCCCTTAATGATGCTTATCATTGAAAGGAACAAGCCCTCCTGCCAAACGTGGTGGTTCTAGTCCCTTGTGCAGAGCATGGCAGGAATGAGTATTCCATGCCTTTACTGGTTCATACGTCATTGGGAAAGGCAGAAGACCCCTTCTCAGACTTATAAAAGTTTACTGTCTGTCAGTTATGGATTATTAAAAACGATATTGGCTCGATAGATAATCCCCTTAATCTTTCTACATGACTTTCAGTCATCGACTGACGTGTGGATTGCCTATTAGCACCCCCATTGTTGCCAGCCCACCACTGCTTGTTTGTTTGTATAAGTATCGTCAAACAGTTACAAAGGGTCATTCACGTACTTACCACGGGCGCACTCTTTACCAATTTGGTGGCTAAATACTCTACTGCACTTACTCTGACCACTACCTCGTTTAGCAGTCATACTTTTTCTCCATGGCCAGCAATTCGCTCAAAGGTGCTGTCAGTGATTATTGCTGAACAGGAAAGCTTCCCTCTCTCTTTCTTCTCAATGTCTCCTGAGGACGAGGAGCCCAAATCAATGGATCCGAGTCTTGATTTCTTTTTTTTACCAGAGTGTGGTGGCCCTTTTGAGTGAGACAGGCGCTGTTCGCCAACATTTATTTGGCCTGCTCATACAATAAGTGCTCTGCCTATATCATTAGTTGATAAGATGAGTTTGTGATGTCTCAGTGCTATAAGGACAAAAAGAAATCATATCAATAGTAGTTCAAAGCTTAATTAAAAAGGGAGAGAGTTGGTGAAGGCTTCTGGACTGGGACCCTCGGTCAAATATTTTCAAGGCAGCCACTTGGACTACACAGTGGACTTTAGTTTATCGTAGCAAGCTCACGCATGATGGTTAGTGTTCAAAGCCTTTTGACGCTTTTCAGTTTCAAACATGTTTAATTTTTATCTAAGATCAGGACAAAATGCAAGTTTATATCAACATTATTCACTCATAAATCTTGCATAAGTACACGTAAATATCAACTAGCAAACATCTTGTCTTTCTTTCAAAGAGTCAACATTCTATAAACTCTAACTACGGTGGTATCAAGCAATTTAGATTACAGTAGTAATAAAGTGAGATTGGTCCGTGTAGTGATATGAAGATTATTGATGAGAAAAGATGAACGTGATACAGTACCTCTCATATTATATACAATGTAAACTGAGGTACATGGAGTGATAGGATTTAAAATGCATTGTGAGGAGAGAAAAATAGAAAAAAGTAGAAAAGAGACTGACACAGAGGAGAAGATAGAAAAGGGAGAAAACAGACATATCTAGTTAGAAATAGGTTCATTGGAAGTACAAGAGGTGTAGCAGCCTGTTCTAGCCGACATTGTTCACTAGTGTCAGGAGCTAATTTAGAGGACTCAAGCAGGAGCGGTTTAGATGTGCGGTGTATTTGATACAGTTTGTGGCGGTTTATTTTTCTGTAAGTACAGATCAAATGTATCCCAAAGTTGTTTCGGACAGTTAGTAGATTGGTGTTTTTTTAGGAAAATGTTTTCCACTTTTCTTAAAAGCAGAGCCTGGCCTACCATGTATGTATTGCAATACTTAACCTTTCCTCTGTTTTTGCCATAGTTGTTTCTTTCTGAGATGGGTCTGCATTCTTCCATATTAAACACTGTTGGATCATCATAACATTGTCAATGTGACTTTCGATGTGACTTTCGATGTTTGCAGCTAAAACCAATGTAATGATATGCTGTGGGTGTGTCTTCAATGAGTAAAAACTATGATGAGTGGATGAGGGAGATTAAGGAAGGAATACTCCTATTCAGTTCCCACTGATCTTCATTACTCAGATTTCTATTTTTCTCATAATAGTCTTGGCTCCACTACTTCAGTTTTACCAGAACAATTGCTGATTAGTATGACAGATATTTTTATGAGGGCTGCTGAGTTTTACACCGAGGTGTTGCAAGGTTATTTTAGTTTAGAATGTGTGTGTAAATATTTTGTTATTTCTTTTTATTTAGATTGTACACAGGTGAAGTGAGCAACTTTCTCCATTGCAATTAAGGGACAATAAAAGTAACATGGTGTATTTCACCAGGCAAGCATTAAGTATAATCTCAATCAGTTTGGCGACACATAACATATGTGTACATATTTATAGAAATTATATGAGAGAAGCTCTTTAGCCGTCTGTCCAGAGTCTTCATCCCTTCATGAATATGGGCTCCAATAATGAACAATTAGACTTGGACTAATGCAAATTACTGGTAAGTAATCAAATCATTTGGGTAGAAAGCACTTACAATGGAGCTATAATAAATCATGTGAACAAGGCACTAGGAAAGAGCAAAACAGCACATCACATCCCCACATCAAGGATGGAGATGATCTTATGGTTCATCTGCAGTCAAATTGAAACTGTCTCCAGCCTATCTGCTGTCTGTGCATTCCCAGACAGTAGAGGGTAATGTGGGTGACGCTTCAGATAGGACGCGCCTCAACATGGTGTACACACAGAAGTCCCATGCACTGAGGAATATTCTGCAATTTTCACATGAGCCTTGAGAATGACTAAGTGAAATAATCAGGTGGAGCACGGAGGCCGAACGAGTTCCCATTCCTGATTTATGATTATTTTTTAAGCGTTGCGAGTGGACTTTCACTTATTTCAGAGCACTGAACAATAAGGAAATAAAGTCGGAGGGGGGTGGTTACAGAACAATCAAGTTCCAGATAACATAACGTGATCATCAGCAGGTAGGAAATATTGGTAATTATAGAAATGATATCTTTATTTCGTAGTTGTTTCACTCCCACTTCTGGAAAAAAAACTGCTGTGCAACATTGCGACATGGCCAGCTTCAACCCAGTTTGTTTATGTGTAGCTACAGCTGTTACAAAGTTTTGGTGAACAACATTGCATTTTACACCCTGGCAGACTTACTTTTTGCAAAGTATGAATGAGATAAGGTAGTGTTCTGATATCGCAGCACCCATCCACAGCCAGGGCCGAATCTAGTCTTTTCCGTCGACTTCCAACCATTGGTATCCCTCACCAAACCTCTCCCACAGTGATTTGAAAAGTTGCCCTAGATTCATTAGTATACCTTTCAAGTTAATTTTTTTTACTGATGGTCTTTTGCTGTGATTCTATTTTTCCTGTGATTCTATAAATCATTTCCTGTAAGGTAATCACAACCAAGTGATCCTGAGTCCCACATTCCATGATCTATCTGGCTCTCCGAATATCACTCCCACCTTATTCGCTCTGCTGGTGGATGTCCATCCATTTTCTAAAACAGAACCAGGACGACTGTGTGAGATTTATCATGACAAAGTAATGACCACAGATCCCTCACCACACCACACTCTCTCAACTATTACGAGGAATCAGAGTCTCCAAATTTTACCTTGTCCCGCAGATCACTGGTATTACCAGGTCCTGCGTTTTTTTCTTAACTAGATCTGGTGAAGCATATTCTACATTTTTTCTTTTCTGAATCTAATTCTTGCCAATCTATTTATCTGCTCTAAGTTAGACTACGGCAAGTGCCTTTACGTTAATTGATCAAACCTGGTCCTTCTCTGCCATCACTGTGTCTAGAACGCCACCGCAGCTATTTTACACAACCCAACGATATTTGGCCACATCACAGCTTCTGTTGCCAAGCTTCACTGGCTTTCTTCCTGCAGAAGTATCTCTTTGAATTGATTTTGTATTGTTATTTTGTGCAATTTTTTTAAGTATACTCATTAATATACAGGGGTTTCTACACTTGTAGCTCGCCATTCTTATGACACAAGGTTCTCAGACACTCTCTATTTTACTTGGGACTTCTACCTTACTCTGACCTGGATAGGATGGGAGGGCAGTTCATAAATGAGCTGCCAAACTTTGAAGCAACTTGTCCTTATCTCTGGGTTCAGATCAAGCTGAAGGTTGAGGTACACCTAATAGTCCCGCTATTTCACATCAGGTCCATATTAGGGGTTTCTCGTATTTTGATGAAAACATACTAGCGACCAGTATTAATGCAACAAGTTAATTTCCCCGAAAGTAGCAATACCTTTCTGACCGAGGTAGACCATGTCCAATTCTGTATATATTCCCTATTTCAGAGGAAATAAGGGCCCAAACTTGCAACCGTATATCACTTGCTTGGAGCAGGTGATAAATGGATGCAGGGGCTTTACTTTGCGCAGTGGTGCAGGGGAGGAAGTTGAAGGGGGATTTGTAGCACGTATGTCATAAACCCTAGTGCAAGAGAAAATGGCCATTGACAGATAGTCGAGTAGCAAAATACATCAATACTCAAGGTTCAGTGAGACCCTCTGCCGACTGGCCCTCGTGCCACCATCAATAGCTACGCACCAGTATGTGGGATAGG
The DNA here is from genome assembly GCF_031143425.1 of Pleurodeles waltl. Taxonomy (NCBI): domain Eukaryota; kingdom Metazoa; phylum Chordata; class Amphibia; order Caudata; family Salamandridae; genus Pleurodeles; species Pleurodeles waltl. The sequence continues at coordinate 1,369,379,939 of NC_090445.1, forward strand.
GACTAAATTAGGCTACGAGCTCGCTATGAGGCCCCAAAATGCTAATTCTGTGTAATTGTGGGCTAGCTCTTCTACTTTAAAAACTTGTAACATATGAGTAGACTGAGAAATATCTCTTCTTTCTAAAATCAGTGTGTTTACGTGCTGCGTTATCTGAGTGATTGCTTGACCGCGCCACTCCGGAGCCTATATGGTTTGTGAAACTCTATAGTTATTCTATCTGAAAGTTAGAGCATGTAAGATCTGTGCAGACTGTTGGAAAGCTCTGCTGTGCGATGGTGAGCCTATAAGCTCTTCTCCACTTGGCAGATAGCTCGGCCGTGTGACCCATGACTGCAATTTCCACATCCCTTGCTCCACAGCTCTTCTGTCGAAACTAGAGATTTCAAGTGTGTCTAAACTGTGGGATAGTTCTGCCCTGTGTGCACTGAGCTTCCAAGTCTACCAAGTGGTCCCTTATCATATGTGATAGATAACCCCTGCCAGTCGTGACGCCTCAACCAAACGTTTGGTACGATCTGGAACTTTAAAATAAATGCTTAATGGATTTTAAAATGAATGCTTTAATTTGGAGAGTGCATCTACAAGTCCCAAGAAGCAGCGCATTGTTTTCTAAAAAGCCAGTAAAGGAGGAAGGTGACACTCATGACACGGACACGCTTTGAAAATATGAGCCTGTACGATATGTGTCACCACCACCCTCACATTTTTCAGTTTCAAGTATGGGGGTTCAGGAGCGCACGGTGTCATCTCTTTTAAATATTGGCTGTCATCAGTGGGTTTGTCATGCTAGTTAAAATCCCCTTGTTAAAAATCTTGTCTGTGCGCCCCGAGTTAAAAGAAATCGGAGATGTCCCAAAAACTGACCTTGCATGGCGAACGAACCGCTAAGAGAAAAGTGATTGTCCGTGGAGAGTTTCATCATTCATGGGACCCCTGCACATCCGAGGGCACCTGCTAGATAAGGCAGACCATATAATTCAGGTGGACCTCTGCACACTGTATGACAATTTACACTTAAGGGAGACCAAAATATTGACAATCAGGACTGCGTCATTCTTGGACCCCTACAACACCTCCCTTACCTACCACCCCGCCCTCATTCGCTATAGGACAACTGGCAGTTTGGAACAGTGCTGCGTGGAACCCTAGCTCATTTAAAGGGAGTTCAATCATTCAGGTAGGACTGAAACGCCCGCCCGGCCCGAGTCTTTGACTTGGCAAAGTGGGCAGAAGTGGGACTCAGTCATACCGGGCTCTATTAATAGGCCCATTCCATAGATGTCAGCTGACAGGCGGGCGGCCAGCGCACCAGGCGCGAGGTCAAGCGTCTCTCCTTGTACAGAAGCGCCAGCCCCTGAAACTCGATGCACTACCCACGGCTCGGGAGCTCGGCTAGCTGCGGACAGACAGGAGGGCTTGGAGCTGTCGGGGGCCGAGGCCACTGTCGCACTTCACTGCACGGACGGGCCCATTTCTTGCCCCGAGCCCCTGCTCACTGGGATCTGAAGGCGGCTTCAAGTGACGTAACGGACCCTGTAAGTTTCCAGAAAGCGAAAAATACAGGCAAGGCCTAACGCATGCGCTGCTGCAAACGAGAACACCCATTTCTCACTCGTCACAAAATTTTCGAATTTCACACCATTTCCTCCTGTCAGATTTACAGATGTTCCTTCGGCCTGACTCCACTTCACCACCCTCTTAGCCACAAATTGCCTTTTTTCTATCCACCATTCACTGATCACCTCATCAATGGTGTGGGAAGAGCGCCCTGCACCCTAACACAGACAATAATAAAGTGACTGCAGTTGGGAAGGAAGAAACACAACAGTCATATTTGGTTGCAGTACATCCCATCACTGATATTGACCCCTGGTGCTTCCCTTATGACAGCTACGCCGTTTCGCCTCACGCAACATACTCAGATTAGATTCCCCAGCATCATCTGATGTGACACCGCAGACATTGTCCTTTGACCTCTCAAAGACTATCACATGATCGGGCCTCCCCGTCATTCGCTGTTGTGACTCACCATGAATATTCACAGATACAACTCCTAGAAAACACTCTGATCCAATGCCATGCCAACATTCTTCCAACATCCTTCCACCATATCCAGTCTGACTCCTAGTCAACAACCCCCATACCAAATCTCTGCCAACATTTCCTCAATTGGCATCCTGCTAACATGGGTGGATCTGGTTATCTGGTTTCCGAACAACTTCCTATGATTCAACTCACATTCAACATCCCCCAATCCAACACCCATGTAACATCACCCAATCCAGCTCAAAAACTGCAAATCTTACATTTTTTGTCTAGCAAGCGTCCTTAATCTGGCTCTCAGGCACATTTATTTTTTCCAACTAGAACTCAAGTATCTTCTATTAAGACTTGACGCATGGTCATCTAGTTTGAACTCCCATGTTCATTCTTAAATTAAACTCTCGTTGATCAGCCTCCAACACATTGTGAGCTGACTTGCTGTCAATATTATCAAGTTGAATATCCTGCCATTTTATGTCAGGCTTAGTCCTTTAAATTTAACTAACTTCTAGGAGCCATCTTTTAAGATATCCCCCAGGCAACATACCCGCAGGCAACATCGTCCAGTTTGACTCATCACCAACATCTTCAAATTCAATTCTCTGCCACCATAATCCTAACTGCCATCTTCTCATGTTTCCCACTGTTTACTCTTGTCAACATGGGAAGAGCAGTGTTTAATATTTTGAACTGAACAAAAATAACTATTATATTAATGCTGTTGCTACTTGTTGCACCTGGCCCTTTTTTAAGGGTCATCCCCAGTTTTTTTGCTTTCTACCTCCTAATTGTTCTGAACAGTTTTTGTTGGCTTTAGGACTCTGGACACATTACCACTGCTAAAACAGTGCTAACGCGTATATGCTCTCGGTGTAAATTGTACTGTTGAATGGTTTATCCATGATTAGCATATTTCATTTACTGTTAAGTCCCTAGTAAAGTCCACTAGAGGTGCCCAGGGCCTGTAAATCAAATGCTACTAGTTGGCCTGCAGCACTGGTTGTGCCACCCACATTAGTGGCCCTGTAAACATGGCTCAGACCTGCTACTGCAGTGTCTGTGTGTGCAGTTTTAATCTGCCAATTCAAGTTGGCAAGGGTACCCACTTGCCAGGTCTAAAGCTTCCCTTTTACTACATGTCAGGCACCCCTAAGGTAGCCCCTAGGTAGACCCAGGGCAGGGTGCTGTGGACGTTTAAGGTAGGACATATACTAGTGTGCTTTATATATTCTGACGGTGAAATACTGCAAAATTCCGTTTTCTCTGTGCACGGCCCATCTCTCTCATTGGTTAACATGGGGTCTGCCTTTAAATACCCTTAAGGTGCAGATTCTTTTTGAGAGCAGAAAAAAAGTGTGGAGTTTAGGGTCTCTGAACTCACAATTTAAAAATACATCTTTTAGTGAATTTGGTTTTTAAATTGTCTGTCTGAAAATGCCACTTTTAGAAAGTAGGCATTTTCTTGCTTAACCCATTCTGCGACTCTGCCTGTTTGTGGATTTTCTGTCTGGGTCAGTTTGACAGTTGGGCTGTTTTGCACCTCACTAGACAGTGACACAAAGGGGGTGGGGGTATAGCCTGCATATCCGGATGAGCCACCTGAGCTGGAAGGGAGGGAGGAGTGGTCGTTCATACCTGAAAGGACTGTGCCTGCCTTCACACAATGCAGTCTCCAACCCCCTGATGTGTGTCTGAAGCCTGGCCTGGTCAGGGAAGGATCTCACAAACACTCAAGACTTTGTTTTGAAGTTTGTCAACTTCAAAGGCAGAAAGGCGTATAAGAAGAAGACCCAAAACCCCAGATTTTTTAAATCTTTCTGGAATCAAGAGGAACCTCTGTCAAGGAGAAGACCACTGTCCCTTTGCTGTGTTGCTTTGCTGGACTGGCCTGTAGTTGCTGGTTCTGCCTGAAAGGAGTGCAAAGGGTGAGCTTTGCTGTGTGTCCTGCTTGAGAAAGTTCTCCAAGGGCTTGAAGTAGAGCTTGCCTCCTGTTGGAAGTCTCAGGGACACTAAAGACTTCAATTTCCTCGACCTGCAGCACTGGGAACTGTGTGTTTTGTGCTGTTCAAGAGGAAAAACCACTGTGCCGCCACCAATGCCGCCGCTGGCCTGCACCGTGACCTGCCGACGGGGTCGCATTGCCCCACTTCACACTGCGACCCTGGTCTCACCGACGCCGTCAACGGAGAACTTCACCGAGCCGCTGCTCGCACTGCGACCTGTGGGACCCGCACTCCAACATCACCTGCTCACACTGCAGCCTGGGCACCCCCGACGCTGCCACTCCTTCTGACACAGGTGACGCTGCCTGTACGTGGCCTGTGGATACCGCTCATGAGGTACACAAAGCACCATCCTGTCCCGCACCGCAGCCCTGGTCCACCGACGCCAGCACCATCGACTCCTGTGTCGTCACCAGGCATCCCTGCCTCCACCGTGTCCTGTGGACACCGCTCGTGAGGGTCAAGAAGCACTGTCCCATCCTGCACCGCCGGCTTGGGTCTACCGATGACAGCGTTTCAGCAATGACAATGTCGCACCGTGACCTGGTGACACCACACTGCCCCGCTTCATACCGCAGCCCTGCTCTCTCCGATGCCGTCACCCAGCCTCTGCATGCACCGTGACCTGTGGGCACTGCAGATCGCATCTCCTGCTTCATTCCGCAGCCCCCACTCCATCCACACCAGTGCTCCTGACTTCATCAGCCCGGAGTTCGATCTGCAACACGTGTGCCTTCAAGAGCCTGACGACCCCCACACCGACTCCGGAACCGACAACGCAACATCAGCAATGCCGCTCTCCGGAGCACACTGTGAGGATCAAGAAGCCCTGCAATTCCGAAGGTACTGTTTTGCAGGTCTGCCCAACACCGTAGCTGGCCCGCAATGCCGTGGCCTATCGACTTCAAGGAACTGTATTTTTGAGTAAATCTTGCAAAATTCGTATCTTTAATACTGTATGTTGGATTTTTATGGTTTTGGTCTTGTTTTACACAGATAAATAATGGATATTTTTTCAAACACTGGTGTGGTGTCTTTTTGTGGTGTTTTCACTTATTACTGTGTGTTATGTGCAAATGCTTTACACATTGCTTCTGAGATAAGCTGCCAAGCTACAGAGGAGGTGAAAAGGGGTTATCTGAGTGGGTATCTTCCTTATCCTGACTAAAGTGAGGGTCCCTACTTGGAGAGGGTGCAAACCGACTGCCAACTAGAGACCCCATTTCTAACACTACTAATAGTCATAGTACTAATACCTCACCTACTGCTTCTACTTCTTATACTATTACTACTACTAATACAGTACTCCTACTAATACTATTATTATACTATTACTAACCTGGCAGATACTCTCATACAATCCCTACTAGCCATACACTACTCGTACTAATACATCTAATCAAGGGAGTAGTCGGAAAATTGAAATTACCCTCACTTGAACCATACCTGTAATCCCACAGGACAGGTGAAATGGGCAAATATAAGCCTCCTAAGAGGAGTTGCCTTCCCCTAATCATCCATCCGCCCGTTCATCCATCCATCCATTTCCAGCTATTCATCCATCCATCTGAACATTTCTCCACCTTTCCTTCCATCATCCACCCAGTCAATCATCCAACCAGGTGTTCTTCCATCCTCTTATCCAGCCAGACACTCACCCTTTCATATATACCCATCCTATCACCCATCCTCCTTTGACTATATCAATCAATCAATTCATTCATCCTTTCACTCTTCCTTCTTCCATACTTTCACCCATCTGTCCAATCTTCCATCCTTCTTTTCATTCACCCTTTCACCTATTGCGCCTTTACCTCTATCATTTTTCCCTTACATCTTTTGTTACTTTAGTCCTTCGATCTTTTGATCCTTCCGCCTACTCATTCTTCCACCCATTAATCCATTTATACTTATACACTTTTTTCTTTCCTTTCATTCTTCTATTATAGCTTTCACCTATTCTTCCATATTTTGCCTTTCATATTTCCGTCTTTCCTTTCAGCCTTCCTTCCTCCTCTCGTCCTTTCTTTCCCCCTTTCTATCTACTCATACTCTTTCAGTTATCCATATTTTTAATTTTTCCCTTTCTCTCTCATGCTTACTTTTTCAGTAATAATATTCCTTTGATTCCTTCACCGTGCATATCAGTATACATCCCTCTGCCATTTATCATGTTTTCCTTAACTGTGATATTTACGAGCACTTTGCATGCAGAACTGCCCACGTTTTCACTCCGTCTACCTGCACAATATCAATACTTATGAGCCTGTGCCACTAAACCCTGCCAGAAAAATATTTGCCACATCTTGGTCGTCGAGGCTGGTGTTTTTTTTGATGCAGATTACCGCTCTCCACATTACGATCGGCCGATTAATTCTTATTTTGGATGACCATTTGAAGTTGCAGTTTACTGCATGCAGTATTACACGAGGGATACTAGAGACTGAACCGCCACATCAGACCTGGCAGAACACGTCCTTACGAAAAGGGTTGAAATGTATAATTTCTTGCTGAAAGTTTACAGTAGCATTAGTTTCTGCCTGTTACTGCCCTTTTCAGACGAAATGGCCCTTAATGCTTGTGATCCTACATAAATAAACATCATAATCATAGCTGTGTGGATGGCAAGGACTTTTTTGTGGAAGCACACAACTTCTGCCCAATCAAAACATGTTCTCCTGACTCCCAACATATGGGCGGAGCTAAAGGCCCCTGGCAAGCGGTGCTCACATAATTGTCTGGCGACAGCTGTCCTGTCAAGCCAGACATTAAACACATTCATGTCAGCATGTAAAGCTCTGTATGTAGTTTTACTTTTTTATCAGATCTTCCAAAGAGTAAGCCTGAGATGGTGTGCCAGTCACAGCTTTCCTGGGGAACTTGTGGGACAGGCATGTCACATTCATATATGTTGTTATTTCCTCTAAGCAAAATTGTTTACCAAGCACAATTCTGCTTTTAGTGAACTCATTGCTCATGTCCAATTTCACTTTTGTTTTTACCCATGGAGAACCCCTCCCATTAAATCCCCCCTTACACCTGAAAGTTGGTTTTCCGTCCCCCTTCCCAAACTGGAAAGGTATCACTTGGCATACTTCGAAGCACATATTCCTCGCCTACTGCTCGATATTAACTCCTGTTTAATATTCTGATCTTTTGGGGATAGTTATTAATTTTGTGCATTAGTAAAAGCCTTTACACGATCAATGTCACCTTTCATAAATACCCTGCCCTCAGAAATCTAGCAAGTCTGTGTGCATGGATCAAGTGGTCTCTTTGGTGGATTTTCTCTCTGACTTGCTTCATACTGCAAATATAGCTCTTTAATACCAGTGGACTTTGTTTCTTGGGAGGGTTTGTGGATTTTAATCAAGTTTATTATCGGATCGGTCACTGACTGGCTACCTGTTGCCCATTTCTCTTGCAGAGCTTGCGGGATCAATGCTGCACGCAGGGTAAGTGCCAAGTTCTTTTGGTCCTTTAGCTTTCTTGTGTTTTGTTACACTTAATTGCACAGCTCACGGCTGCTTCTCAGTGCTTGTGTTCATGTGTCCGTACTGTTCACGGTTGTCTGTGGTGTGTGGATGCACTGCCCCACCACACTGTATTGTTTGATGTCAATAATGGCAGTGCACAGTTGGTTAGCATGATGTACATATAAGCATGCAAGATATGCAATGTCAGGTGTGTGTGAGGGTGGGCATGTTGATGTAAACGGGGGGTGGGGCAGGCCTAGGGCGGCAAGGTGTGCCAGCGTGGTACTGAGTACAGCACAATGCTGGCCGGATGGCATTCAGTGCTGTGATGAATGTGTTAATATGGCTGGGAGGTAGGGCCACCACAAGGTATTTTGATGGGACACACCTATTTTCTTCCGCATGCACAAACTCCGCATCAACCTCTCTGCACCATAATGCACCCAGATTTGCAATGATAAAGAGGAGGGATTGATTTGTTGGATGTGATTTTATTCATGCATTAGAAAACAAAATCTTACACAAAGCAGTTTTAATCTGATCTAAACCAATACACCCTTAAGTGACTCTGACATAAATCAGCCTGCAGATAATTCGGTATGTGGTGTGCACTGTGGAACAACCTGACCTCTTAATTTAGGGAAGGCAAGTATAGGTGAGGCATTTCTCTGTACCGTGCAATCAGTGAACTTAATCGTGTTCTCTCAGTTTTGTAATTTAAATGTATAAGGTACAGAACCTATGAGATATGTGATTTTCCCATTAATACACGTTTTGGCGTCGTGGGCGATGGGTGTGCTTTCATCCAATGTGCCATAGGTCAACATTCTGCCACGTAAACATATCACAATCTCTCCTTCTGCCTTATGTTAAAATGTTTTGCGCCTTTCTGCCTTTCTGGAAGAACTAAATTATTAGACATTCTTCGAAATCGCTGTGAAGCATTTCTTTAACTTATAAAGGTGGAGGTTAGTTGTCATGTGCACGGCATAAAGTACGCAGTACTCGCAGTAGAATAGAGATAATCAAACTAAGGTAGGATGCAACAAGTGTAAAAGACAGCAATGACTACGATTCGTATACCTGTAATGAAATATCTCTATTTTTCTGTAAATATAAGAAACTATGTTTGACTGAGTGGCAAAACCCTTACTTAGCAAGGACAAACCTCACATGATAATTCAACCTACCATGCTGTTAGACTAGGGGCATACAATTCAGAAAGGAGAGGAGCGGTCAACAGTAGAAGTTAAAAAAATTGACCCAGATTAGTCAGGATTTCAATATGTGAAATGCAATGAGTGGAAGCTCAACCGATTTCCAGGGTAGAACCATGCTTTCAAGGTGGTTTCAGTCAGAGCGCCGGTCCTACTTGCAAATCAGATATTGGACCCTGCGTGTATCCTCATGGATTTGTGGCAGACCAATGATGTCCCCCCAGTAAGTGGTGCTTTGCGTGATGGTCTCTGGTGCCTATACCTACACATGCCCAGGAAGGCGGGGACCTCGTAAGGATACACCAGGCAAAGCAGTAGGCAGCGGAGAGGAAGGCCGTAATGTAAGTATTGATGTGGGAGTGAAGCATTGTCAGTGGTTTGGCCATTGACATTGTGGTGGATGCAGAAAGGGATGTCTGCATGTATTAGTATTTATTAACCAGGCAGTGCAAGCAGCACTCAATGTTAAGTGAGCATGACAATATGGTCATACGATCTTTCACTTCACCCATCATAACGAACATTCGATTAGAGGACTACTGGGGGGGTCTCTCTTGATTGGATGGAAATTATTTCTACCAAAGTAACATGATTGAAGTGATCACTGGTACAAATATAGATGGATTTCTTCTATTGCTGGATGTAGTGTTGGCTATGTGATTCAACTGCATTACTGCTTTGACAGATGGGTGGTTGACATCACTCCTAGTCCTTTGAGTATCGAATTCTGCTTGTGGTGACATACGTGCGATCCTCAAGTGTATGCTAAATAGAAAAGCAAAGGTCATTAATGTCAAGCGTCCATCCTTAGGTAATTGTAAAGAACTGGATTATAAGTTGAGGAGAGTAAGTATTCACTAAAGTCACTAAATAAACCTGAGCTCAACCCAGTGGTAGCTATGGCACAGAGCAGACGGGTGTAACTTCGAGGCAATGTGAAAGGTATTTATGCAGTACTACAAGAGTAATAAAGTAGAAATACAAAACTATAAAAATCATCCTAAAACAAATTAGAAAAACAGAGGAAAATTTAATAAACACAATTTGCCAAAATAACAAAAATCCAGTGTGAGGAGCCCAGCTATTAAAAAAAATTGAAGCCAGAATAGTGCTTGGAAGCACAAAGTGTCAATGATAGATAATGGTGCGGTACAAGAGGACCTAGACGCAATGTGATGCTTAATGTAATAGAGCACAGGGCAGATGCTCTAACCAGGTTGATCATAGTCAGAGGTTTTGCCTTCTGTTTTTAGTCCATTATGTCCTAATCCATGACAGGACTACACTTATAAATACCCCTCAGAGGAGGCACTTAGAGACTCACAGACACAGTGGCAGTCAGAGGCCAACAGGAGGGCCCAGTTGCCACTGGTCAGCTGCACAGTTGCAGGAAAAAGCCTCTTGTAGTTTGTTGTGTCCCTTTAGCTTTAACAAGAGGACATCCTTATGAGCATTGGAGTGCACTTATTTGTCCTGAGTACAAGAAAGCGAGAAGCTCCAGCCCTCTAGGGCTCTTCTCAGGTTTCAGACAGCAGATTCAATAATCTTCTGATTTTCCCTAGATACAGAATATTTCTCAAGTGGTTAACTAGAGATGCCACATTTATGCCAGGCACAAGCTAGTGGGTGGGAATGACCCAAAAGGGATGCTCTAACCAAAAGAGTAAATGTTTCAGAGGATTTGAGACTTTGAGCATTTTCAAGATTGACAAAATCTTCAGCTGTACTCAACTGTGGCTCTGAGGGCTGGGGATATGATGGGGAAGCGTATTTTGGTAGTCCTAGTGTCCTCCCACATCTGACAACAAAAATATAGCTTGATGAAGTCTCTTCATCCACAATAGCTTCAGAGACAGACGTTCGGTAGGACAAAGTAGAGTTGTCAGCAACCAGATGCAGCATCCTGTGTTCATCATTTGAAGTTCATCCTAAACTTTATATGTTAACCCAGCAGACCTTTCAAACAGACTACGACACTGTAAGGTCAAAAAAACACCGACCATGATTGGGGCCTGGCTGGCTGGGGGACAAAAGAAGGTGCCTGCCCCAGTGTAAGCAAGCTACCATTTGCTGGAGACAAGGATGTCTCTTTGAAGTGCACCCCAAGTGTCATATGTAACGCTCCAGTTCAAGCAGGATGTCACATTCAAGCAGGTCTTGACACTTTAATGTCAAAAGGGTCCTACCAACCCCGTTGCATGTTCTGTCAGATTCAGAGGGGTTGTCTCAACCCATTCAGTTCAGCCTATTGTTTGCACCAGGGAGCAATTTAAATGCCAGTTACTGGCTGGCGGTAGAGAGAGAGCAAAATGTAGATTTAGCTTCCGGGGATTTCAGACAGGGCAAAGGTAACTTTCTAAATATTACGTTTCTGTTATGGGTAGAAAACAATACAATCTCACCATTGAATTGAATTTTTAATAACTATTAAAATAGTTGTTTAATTATTATTCTAGCTAGCCCCATTCCTGTGAAAGACTATTAGTATTTGATATTGCATCTCAGCGCATTCTTATGGAACAGCCAACTCTGCTACAGTGAGGATAGTTTTGAGGTACTAGTCACTGTATGGACATGTTTAACATTAAACCTTTACATGTCCTACTTTTAAGTCAACCCTGTGTAGGCAAAAGGCCTACACAGGAGTGACATATTTAAAAGGAGGGTTCAGACCTGTTGAAAGAGATTATTTTGACAGGTCGAATTTTCAGTTAAAATACGCACATCCAGGTTACTAATGGTGGGACTGCATCCATGTTTACATTGTTACTGTAGTTGATGGCACAATTAGTGCTGCAGTCCACTTGTGACATTTAATTTACAGGCCATGAAACACCTTTGTACCAAAAACTAGGGACTTATAGGCAAGTTAAATATGCCAATCATGGGTATGCCAATGTAATCATATTGAAAGGAGGTGCACAAGCGCTTTACAACTGGTTAGCTTGGGTAAAGTGCAACAAGTTCAATCACCAGCAAAAATATGGTTTAGCAAAAGGCAGAAAAACTCTGAGGTGACCTTGCTGAAAGGGGAACATTTCTAACAGGGAGCGACCCACCAGCATGCACAGTAGAGGCTCCATCATCGCAAATTGTTTAGTGAGTACCCAGGATTGAACACAAGAGAAGACTTCAGCAAACAACTGTTACAGGAAGCCCTACTACTCTATGGGGACTTTCTGGGTATGACATGGTAGCAGTCCATGGCATGTGCTGGACACAAGCAGCTACCACAAAGGATGTAAACAGTGAGTTCATGCATTCCGTTCAGGGACTACCCTGTTGTGAGAGAGCAGTGGCAGAAGAAATGTACTGGATTCAGGTCATCGTATTGAGACATGGACTGAAAGAAACTAGCCAAAGTCAAAGGCTTCCGGAGTCTCCTGTATTTGATATAGGAGTAATCTTTAGGCTTTCAAAAGTTGCAGTTAACAAAGGAGCGAGGGTCCCAATCGGGTGTGGAGACCCAAAAGCAGGGAGACTAGGCATTAGTGTGCAACATAGGTCCAGGAGGGCCAGGTTTTCACCTCATCTACTAACCATGTCAAATGAATTAAATGCACATTTATCCTAATTATTTCCTGAAAACCTGTTGTGGATTCAGCTGCCCTGTACCAAAGTTTGACATCTCTGCTCTATTGCTCCATTAAGAGATGCCAGAGTGGTGTCAGCTATGGCATACACTGGTCACAGGCAGATGAAATACATGCCAATAGAGTCCATTCAGGAACGACAAAGGAGTAACTCCCCCCCCCCGATCATCAGAAGGACATCCAGCAGCACACACTGGTTTCTAGATTGCTGGGATAAATGTCCTGAAGAATCCACAAAGGCACAACAGAGAGGGAGATCATGGATGCACTGATCCTACGAATGGTTTAAAAATTCTGGTGCTACACGTGAGTGGCTACAAGTTTCCGGGGTTTCAAGCCTCTGGGATACAAGGCCTTTAAGACCCATCAGGCAGTGTGAGAGGAGGTGCAGCCCGTGGCTTCCACAGCATGCTCCTTATAGCCCATCCAAGAGAGACAAGGATGCTGGAGAGGCAAAGGGCAACCTTTTTTTACACTAGGCGCAAGAAATATGTAAAATATCAGAAACAAACAGAATCCAAAGCTATCTCTGTATTGTGGTTGTCGCGACTCATCTTGAGTTAGAGGAACTGGTTACGCTAAGTAGGAGCTACATGAAATTTTCACTTCTGCCACTGAGATTCAGCCAGGTTACTTTTGTCCACTGTTTGAGTGGAGTGTGGAATAACAGTGTGCAGTCATAATGGCTAGGCTAGCCAAAAGGCCGTAGTTATAATACCAGTCTGGATGAATGAATGAGTAGGGTTTATCTATTTTTATGCGACCTCAGCTATGACCTCCCGACCCAGTCTTATCACTTTTCCCTTCAACACTCTGACCCAATACTGTTAACCAAACACCTTGGCGTGCTAAACAAGAATTCATTGTGGTAGGAAAAATTAATTATTGTTACAGCATGGGCTTCCAGGTACCAACGCTTAAATATGTGCAGGATCTGCCCAAAAGTCCACTCAGACAACAAAGGCAGTAGCCCCAGGCAAAAAAAAGACTTAAGCAATGACCTGTTGTTTGATCCATTCCTTCCTCATTCACCGTTCTGGACTATCACTAAAGCTCACTGCTTACCCTTAAAATCACAAGGTATCGCCTCGCCTCATAATATTTTCAGTGGGACAAATGGGTATCAGTTCAAAACAAGACTTTGCAGAAATATTAACGCTAGTTTTTAAGGTTCTGGTAAATCAAATGATGAAAGAGTTCTAGGTGACCAAATCTATCAGACTGGAAGGGTCGGACCCAGGACAAAAAATGCCATAGAGGTCTAGGCCACTTAAGAGGGATGGCGATTCTATAGCAGGATCCTCACTCTCAAAGGCTTTCTGCTGGATGCACACTATGAGGACGGTAACACTAGTTTGGTTGGTCAAACAATGTTGTCCTTTGTGATAAAGTCTGTCTGTGTCCTGTAATTTCAAAAGGAGCTACACCATATCTCACTGTCTACAGTTGTCCAGATCAATCTGCGCTAGTTTCAGGGTATTTAGCTTTAAGGAATTACAGTTTATATACGATGGCTAGTACAGTAGGAGTCCAGAGATACTTTTGTGACAAGTAGTGATAATGGAGTGCTGAACAAGGTTGGAAACCCTGATACAGGGTTCGGGATTATTTACAATGAAGTTTAATGAGTTGACAAAACCGAAACAAAGGGTGTAATGCTTCTTTTCCGTGTAGAGAGGGTTAAATACAACCTGACTGACTTGGTTTAGTGCACCGAGTGCATTCGTTCTGTTTTTGTGATGGCTTCAGGACCCCGATCAGTTTTTATTTCAGGAATTGATGTACTATGTCAACTGTTGTCCTAGCTGTACTACAGTTTCTTGCCAAACGGATCAGCCATCTATTTCTCAGAAGCCTCAGGAACCTGCTGTCCTGCCATTATGCTTTTATTTTGCATTTCATCTTTAGCTTTGCACATCACAGCACTGTACCTCCATGTTCCCAGGCCTGGTAAGGACAAAATAACACAATCTTGAGCCACTGGTTAAGAGGGAATTGTCCATAAACCGCAGGAGAGGGAAATGTCTTTCAAACCAGGAACATTTCACTATTAAATAACCAGTTTGTCCACATATTGTTATTAATAATATTTATATTGCAGAAAATGTTGAAGCCACAACGTACTAATTATTCGAGAGGCATATCAAATCTGAATGGGTCCCGAAGCCACAATATGAAGTGATCAGTACAATCTGTCTTTTCAGGATCTAACCCAAAGCTGAGAACAAGTCAGGCTGGGAGGGTTGTGGTGGACTTTCCTACAGGCAGGGCACCTGTGAATATTTAGTTAGAAACTACTGTTATTTCTGCATAGTTATTGTTTAAACGCATTTACCACAAAACCTGACCGCTCACAAAAGTTGTAGATTTCAATAAAAATTGTTTTTAGCTCAAAGGGAACAAAAGTTACTAAAAAGAAAGGCGCCATTGTGGTTCGGCGCAAGGACAAACCCTTTGTGAAGGTAAATGTTCACATTTCAGTTGGCGATTGCTGTACTGAGGTGTAAAATCGGAGCTAAGAAATTAATAATTTCCTCCTAAACGACAAAAAATATAAAATAATAATAATACTGCCAGAGAACGTGGCGTATTGCGCCAAGCCATTGACATGCTCAAGTCTGCCACGTGATTCCAGTGGGCGAGGAGATAGGTAACTGAAAATTCTTGGAATGACCATGTTATTTTTTAAACTGCCAGGCCAAGAGCGCGCGTAACCATCTAAAATTAAAAAACATGCTGCCAGATACTCTGAACACCTACCCTCGTAAAGCACAGCTTACTCGTAATCAAGATAGGAAACCTCGCCACCCAGCGAGCACTAGCTGGCAGCTAGCAAAGAGTTTAAAAAAACCTCATTGGCCGAGATTGTCGACCTGGAGTTAGGTGGCTATCTGCACTAAACCTGTTCTGTATCACATTACGTCGAGCAGTCTGCATTCTTGTTAGGGCTCTGGTTACCATTACAGCACTTATACAGTCCCAGCGTATCACTACGTCATAGGCTGTGTGTAAACTTAAGAAGCCCGGTGCTGATGTAGTTGCATGTGCTGCAGAGTAGGAAGTGCAATGGTAGAGCTGCTCCTCGCCACAGTGCTGCATTAGTGCTTGGATAACAGTGGATGTTGCTTTGAAAGGGTTGAGGGGTGCTGACTTTCAGGGTCTGAGGTCAATTTATTTCACAATGTATGTGGGTCCCAGCAGTGGGTAACCAGCAGCACCGCATGTCAGAGTTTTCGTGTTTCAACAGAGTTGTGGATGCGCTGGAGTACCATGGTAGCACCAGGGGAGTAACGGAGGCCCTCACAGCCCCTGCGGTGCAGGGCGGATCCCAGGGTTTCCTGATCTGGAGGGGGCCACCTCTCTCTCTAAGCAATGCCATTGCATGCCAGCAGAATGCGTGCAATGGCATGGAATCAGAAAGCCACTCTGCTTTACCGATCAAGCCTCTGCATTGCAAGGGGGTTGGTGCTACCATTCAGGGCCCCCCCATTGAGACCAATCTGCAGGGGGGACGGTCATTTTGCATTACACCTCTGGGTAGCACAAGTGCTGCATGTCAGGTGTATGTTATGTGTTTGGGCCTTCACATGGGGGAAGCAGAAGTGGTACAGGTCAGGTCTGTGTGGGTGGTAGACCTGTGTACGTGCTTCAGTACTAGGTTAACATAAATTCTACACCTCAGGTCTCGGTGTGTGGGTCTCCCTGATGTGATAGTGGAGTGCTGCCAGTAAGAGTTTGTCGTGTACATAAAGAGGCCATGTGAGAACGATGCTGCTGCGATTAGGCGAGTCAATCGAGCGATCAGTAGATTTGTACAGCATGACTAGTCACCAGTGATGGTATCCAGGCGCTGGCAGGGTCCACAGTCTCAGAAGAATAATCAGGTCCTCAGTGTCCTTCAGAATTCCTGTAGAGTGGAGGAGGTTTTAAGGTGCACGGGGAGGCAGTTCCAGGCCCCATTCGTGAGATAAGAGAAGGGGCATCCTCCTGTCCTGCTCCAGTGTATGAGGGGGTGTGGGTCAGCGAGGAGGAGGTGGTGTGTAAGTGTTTGGCAGGTTTGGGAAAAGCTCAGGCAGTGGTTGATGTAGACAGGCCCAAAGTCGAGCAGGACCATAAACGTGGGTGAGTAGCTTGAAATTGCATCTTTTCTGTAGAGGGAGCTAATGGAGCTCTCTGAGGTGGTGGTGGTGGTGGTGGAGGATGATGTGGGTGCGATGAGGGAAATCAAGGGTGAGTCCTGCTGCTCCATACTGGAAGGCCTGGGGTCTTTGGATTAGGTGGGCCTCCATTCCTGCATAGAGAGCGTTTGCGCAGTCCAGTTGACTGGTGATGAAGGCTTGGGTGATAATGTATCTTGTGTTTTGGGGAAGCCACTTGAAGATCTTGTGCAGCATGTAGAAGCAGTAGGAAGCTATGGCATTGACTTGAGATGTCATGGTAAGTTTACTGTGCAGGATGATACTGAGGTTCCTGGTGTGATCGGTCGGGGTTAAGGTGGATCTAATTTCTTTGGGCCACCAGGAGATGTCTCGGGGGGGATTCTTTCTTGCTAAAGATCAGGACTTCGATCTTGTCCATATTGAGCTTAATGTTCCTTATCCAGTTTCGATGCTGGTCATGCATTGTGGATGTTGGCTCTAATGGAGGTGGAGTTTTTGGAGAGGGAGGGGATGAATTGTGTGTTGTCAGCGTAGGAGATGATGTTGAGTCTGTGTGATCTGACTATGTCGGCCAGGGGTGTCTTGTAGCTATTGAAGAGGATAGGGCTGAGCGACGAGCCTTGAGGCACTCTCCAGATGATCAGTTTGGGTTCAGAGGTGTAAGGTGCAGGGGTGTGGAATTGAATAAAATATCTACTTGTCCGTGGGACGGGTTACTTCTTAAATCTACTTGTCCTGTTAAAAAATCTACTTGTCGCTTTGGTGCCATGAATTGCGGCAACAAATTATGGCATTGATCTCATTATGTTAGAGCTCTCCTAATAGCTTCTCTGATTATGCCCTGGCTAATACTATACTAGGACTTGGATACTAGCAATTTCAAGCCCTACTATAGAAACTTACTTATTTAGCCACCTTTTCACAGATCTACAGGTCTAAAGACGGGGCTGGAGAAAGGAATAAGCAATAGTTCCAGTGCTGGAAAGCCTTTGAGTCTGTGTAAACCTACTAACTTGCATGTTTTAAGCATTTTCACCAGCTTTTCTCTAATCTTTTCCCATACTGAAAAAGGTTAGAAATGTACTCCTCACTACGGAAGAAGTAGAAGTTCTTCCAAAGTTGGGAACAAAGTGGTTAGATGTAAAGTGAATTTGTAAACGCTCAGTAGATTGTCACATGAGAAAATCTGCACGTGCATATTTGCTTGTGCTAAAATAAGGTTCGCAAATTATTGTGAATTCATGAAAGCCACTAATGCAAAGACATATACTGCGGGTTCACTTTTGTGACTTTCTTTAAGAACTGGGCCCCCAATTAGGTCTGGCTTTAACCAAGACATTGTGTTTTTATTAAAATTCTATTTCTCTTTTCTTCCATCAGCTGGCTTTACTATGAGTGACAGCATTCTGCTCTCCCACAAGGAGCATATTGGCACACAAAGTAGTTTTGTTCAGTGCTGGGAACTCCTGTGGCAATGTGTGCTTTTCGGGACCAAAAATATATATATATTTTTTTGCCAATGTTTGTTACTATGATGAGGGCCTGGCAGCTCCCACAACTATAAAGGGTTACAAAGGCTATGTCAAAACAAGACACACATTGACAAGCAATGACTGATTGGTTGGCTTCCCCAGTGCTTGTTTATTTTCATTTTTTTTAAATACTAGCATGCATCAGCACATTAAAATTTCACAGTAGTTTAGCAAAACATTTTTTCCTACTTGCATTTTTTTCCGAGCATTTTATTTTGAAAGCAAAATCATAAATCTTGCTTACAAACTTCGGCAAATATTTGCATCTAATTAGAGAGCATTCTCTACATAACATAACAAGTAGCCTCATATTGTTAAAATTTTCAAAAGTGTGTACTTTTTTGTTTGTTTACTGGATCCACTGTCAACATATATTTAGAGTGCTCTCCCCGATAATAAAGGCTTTGCATTAATAAGCCATTTATATAAGTCCAAACAGCATTACTATTTGGACACATCTATTACCTCAACTACAGACAGTTCCTTTCTCTTTAAACTGGCAGCCAAAGGGTTTGTGCTACAGAGGGTTGGGCTTATTTGTCCCAAGGACAAAATGAATATGAAAACTTGTTGTCCTTGACGACAAACAATATGTACTATGCGTTGGGTGGTAGGAATTCCACACCCCTGAAGGTGAGAGGTGTACTTGTAAAGTTCTAGTGGTGAGGAAGGAGGTGATCCATTCAAGGGCAGTTCCTAAAATGCCTATGTTGTGTAGTTCAAGGGCAGTTTCTTGAAAGCCTATGTTGTGTAGTCTGGCAGGGGGACTGTCGAAGGCCAGTGAGAGATTAAAGATAATGAGGGCAGCTGTCTCCCCTTGGTTGGGGAGGGACCAGGTGTTGTTGGAGACCACTATCACAGCTGTTTCAGTGCTTTGCTTGCTGTGGAAGATGGATTGAGAATTGTCTATGAGGTGATTATGTTCCAGGTGGATGGTGAGTTGTTTGTTGACTGTTTTTTTCAATTACTTTGGCCCGAAAAAGGAGCAAAGAGATGGGTCTGTAATTGCTGAAGGTTTATTTTAAACAGGGCTCTGACTTCAGTGTGCTTCCAGGCTTCAGGGAACATGGCTTTGTCCATTGAGGTAATGAGTAAGGTGGTAGATTTGTGGTCAATCCTTTGTCCTCCTAGGTTTAAAAAATGGGAGGGATAAGGGACAAAGGGGGCCCCTGAGTGAATAGATTGCATGATGGTGATTGTGTCCTGTGTGGCGAGGAGGTTCCGGGTGGTCAGCCTTGGGATTTTCGTGGGTGTGGAGTGGTGACAGTTGAAGAGGTCTTCAGCCTTGGGGGTTGAAGTTTCTGCAGATTTTGGTGATCTTTGGTGATTGTGGAAGCCGTTTGTGAGACTGTCCCACAGATACTGAGAAGGGAGTATGTGGGAAAACTAGGCTGATCCTTGGTGGCATTGTAAAGACATGCATGCCTTGCTGGTTGCTTTTAAGTTAAAATGAACCCCAATTTTGACTTTGGAATTAAAAGTACTTCCAAAGTCTCAAACTACCTTATTTTTGCAAATAAGGCACCCCTAAGGTCTGCCCTAGGTCCCCCCTAGGGTTGAGTGTAGTGTAAATATAAGCAGGGACCTTACAAAAGATGTTTTATAAGCCCTGGGGAGGGGAAAACAGCCACATTTGTTTTCCCCATTGTAGTCTATGGGCTCCATAGGCTAACACTGAGAGGTTTAATTTTAAAATAACGTCTCATTTCCAATAGAGATTAGCTAAATATAGAAAGTTAGGTATCAAATCAAATGTAACAAAAAAATCCAACAACTTGCCAATGTTGAACTTTATATAACGAGCCCAGGGAAAGAGTTTTAGAACTCTCTCTGAAAGTTACCAAATTCAACTCTGTAGTGCCCTTTCCTGATTAGCCAGCCTCTGCCAACCTGAGCCACCCTACCTTAATGAGGTGTGAAGTGGCCTGGGCTGAGACAAAGGAAGCATCTGGTGGGCGAAGAACGGCTCCAGCAGGTGGCAGAGCAGGATAGGGGAAAGAGTATCCAAACTGGTCTTCAAAGGAGGGAAAGCCACTTGAGACAGAACCTGGACCTCCCCCAGTTCCTGCTCCCCCAGACAGATGGGAGCCCCACTAATTAGATTACGAGAGGGGCTGGAAGTGGAGTGTTAAGGGAGACTTTGCCACACCACTGGGTGCACTCAGCCAGATCTAACCTCCAAGGATGAATTTTTGCCATCTTGGATTTTTAGATAATGTTGCTTTCTGGGGTTGATTTTTGCCACACTTCACAGGAAGTGGTGACCCCCAGAGAGTGGTGGCCTGCACAGCTGTCCCACAATTGAGATACCTGCTGGAAGAAGATACTGGAGAAGAAGGACTGCCCGCTGAACCCTTGGTCGGCACATGAAGAACTGCACTCATAGGGACTGCACCAGCTGCACGCTTTGGGCATCACCAATAAAAGGACTTTGCCTTGCTTCTGCAACTCCGGGAGTGGACTCATTGTAAGCTACAAGTACAAAGGAGCTGTCCAGAGTCCCCTGCATCAAGTCCCACAAGAAGAGCACAGCTTTCCAGCATCCATTTGAGGATTCCGACCGGGTGCTTTCTGGGAATTGTAGTTCCAACTCCGAAGGAGCAACTCAGGACCTCGGATCAAGTTTGTGGACACTTCAAGGACCCACAAAGGATCTCTAAAATAAGATTTAGAAGTTTGGCGAAGTTTGGGGCAACTGTAGTAAAAAGCTTCATAAGTTGAAGAGGAGCATTGTGGGAGGTGTAGTTCCAGACGCCAACAGGCAATCCGGAGCCTCTGAACACTTGGCTGGTGCTGTGGACCACTTTCCTGAATCAAGAAACACTTCTAAAAGTAAGTGTAACAGTGTTACATTGTTGGTGGCCTAAACTCAAGACTTTTTCCCTGTCCATTGCAGCCGTTTTCTTTTTAAACCTTAGAGCGCTATTTGCTTCCAAGCTCTGGTTTAACTTTTAATCTTTACAAATTCATATCTCTGGTTCCCTACATTGGATTATTGTCATTTTCAAGATAAAAATATTTCCAATTTTTTATAAATTGGTGTTGGATTTTTATTGTGTGTTGTGTTTTATTTATTTACTGTTTTGTTGATATTAAATGCTTTACACACCTGTCTCCTAAGTTAAGCCTAACGGCTCATGGGCCAAGCTACCAGGGGCGTAGCAAGGATTCATTTAATGAGACCTTGACTGGGCCTATTGGAGGTTTGTA
Organism: Pleurodeles waltl; assembly: GCF_031143425.1. Classification (NCBI taxonomy): domain Eukaryota; kingdom Metazoa; phylum Chordata; class Amphibia; order Caudata; family Salamandridae; genus Pleurodeles; species Pleurodeles waltl. The sequence continues at coordinate 1,369,401,176 of NC_090445.1, forward strand.
CCTATTGCTAAGTGTAGATACCTAACTGCTATTACCAATAACCTACTGTCCAACAGACTGATGTCGCTTATTGTAGCTGTGGGTTTGGTGAATTCCTTAACGGTGCAGAAAAGCTCTTTGCTGTTTTTGGAACTAGCTTTGGTGTGCAACGCTAGGGTTTTCTTCTTTGTCTCACGTAGTTGGCGTGGTATAGTTTGAGTGCTGTTTTGTAGGAGGTTCTGTCAGCTGTGTCTTTGCTGATGCTCCATATCCTCTCAAGGGCACTTGGTGGTCCTTAAGTCTTTGGTGTACCAGCTGGCTTGCAGGATCTTTTGTGTTTTTTGTTGTTGATGTGGGCAACACTGTTGGCACAGTCTGTGATCCAGGTGTTGCAACTTCTGATGTCTTGGTCCACGTTGTTGTGGTGTTTGGGCACATTGAGGGCGAGGGCATCAGTCCATTTGATCCATTGGGTCTTATTTCAGTGGTGACAGGCGGTATTGAGCAGCACCGGTGGATACACATCAGGATGGTGATATTGATGTGGACGATGGAATGGTCAGTCCAGGTGAGTTCAGTGATGTGGCTGTATTTGACATGGTCGCTGGAGGTGACTATAGGGTCGAGCGTGTGTCCTGCAGTGTGTGTGGGGTCCTGGATGAGTTGAATGAAGCTGATGTTCAGGCTGTTGATGAGGTTGGCTGCCTTTGGAGTCAGTTTTGTGGTTGAGGTGGAAACTGATGTCACACAGGAGATGTAGTCCTTGAAGTCTATGGTGAGGGAGGTAATAAAGTTGGTTTTGTGGTTGCAGTACGTACTTCAGTGTCCCAGTGGACTGTAGATGAAGAAGCCCCTAACTGTAGTTTTCTCATTGGTTTGATTTTGAAGTTGGTGTTTCATTGATAGTATGGTTTCGTCATTGGTGATAGTACATCTGCTGGATTCCCTGTGGATGGTGATGATTCCTTCGCCAAGCTTGTTGATGTGGTCACAGTGGTGATCTGGTATCCTGCTGGTGCAGTGGTAGCAATGTTGGGGGCAAACGCATGCTTGAGCCAAGTTTCGATGAGGAAGACCTTGGTGTCATGTTTGCAAAGAGAGCAGGTGTTAAGGAGGGTGCATGCGAGCTGTTAGTGGGTTGTTGGACTGGTGTATCATGTGGTCTGGGTGGGAGTAAAGGGGTGGAGGAGAGTGTGCTGCGGCATGTGAAGTGGAAGAGGCTGCAGGTAAAAGGGCATAGTGTGGAGAGACACGGCAGCAGGTGTCGAGGGGGCATCCTGGGTCGAGGGCGGCTGAGATGTAGGTGTGGGTGGTGTGAAGGCCAGGGTTCATGGCACTGGGCATGGTCCATGCACTGACAGGTGCAGGGGTACTTGCCTTCGGCATGCCTTTGGGGCACCCCTGCTGCACACACTTGCTGCCTGGCCCCACTGTGGCAGCCATTACGTAGGGCCTAGGAGGTGGGAAGGGGCACCAGGTGGCAGTGGGCAGGGCTTTCAAAAAGGCTGGAAGGAGAAGCAGTTAAGGAGAGGGGGAGGTGGGAGGAGGCGCTGGAGGTGGGTAGAAAGTGGAGGCGACAGGAGAGAAGACCAGAAAAAGGGCAAAAGGCAGCAAGTGAAGGGCAGTAGTAGCAGCGACAAAGGGGGGGGCTGAGAGGAAAAGGAGAGCAAAAAGAAGTAAGGATATATTGACAACAAAACAACTAGAAAAATTAGAAAATGGAGATTGGAAAACGGGTAGAAGCAACAGAAAAAGGGCTGGGTAAAAGGGGAAAAATAGAGCAGAGAAAGAGCAAAAAGGGAGCAAAAGAAAGAAAAAAGTGACACTGAAGCAATAGGAAAAAAGCTGAAAATGTAAAGTGAAAAAACAAGTGAAAACGGGTGAGAGCAGCAGCAAAAAAAGTAGACAAGAGAGCAAAAATGACAGCTAGAAGAGAGCGCAAGAGAGAGGGATAAATTAAAAAGCTGGTGAATGCAGAAGAAGCCGAAAAGATGAAAGAAAGAATGTAGCAGAGGAGGACTGGGCCTGAAAGAGGAGAAGGAAAAACGTGGTTATTGGAGCTGGCCTGGGGGGCCAACAGAGGTACATGGTTAGGTGGAGAGCTGGGCCTGGGCACCTGTTTGGTTGTTACATTAAACCATGGATGTCATTTAGAGGTTGCCAGGGGTCGCAGCTTGGACCCTTAACTTGCCCATTGCAACCCCTGGCACTGCCTTTACGACCCCTGATCTCAAAGGTGGCAAAATCAGTGCCAATAGCACAGGAGTATCTCATATTTCCAGTGTTTGACTCTGACTCTAAACTCATTTTCTGCTCATGTGTATAAGACTAATAACTATAAGTGTAGTAAAAAGTGAAGCAGCAGCATCTGGAACGGACCTTCTCGACCATAAAAATATGGCTATAAATGTATATTGTGTGTGTGCATGTGGAATCGTGTGAGTGAGAAAATATAGGTGAGTAAGAATGAGTGAGAGAATGTGAATGAGTGAGTCAGGGTAAGCGTGAGTGCAAGAGAGAATAAAAATGAAGGAGTGCAAGGAAGCGCTGAGCAAGACTGAGTGTGAGTGAGTGTAAGTGAATGCAAGTGAGCATAAGTGAGAATGTGTTATGCTTGCAAGTCTGAAGTTGGACTGGGCATGATTCTTGGCTTATAGAAACAACTGTTAAAATGCTGTCACTGGCATACCGGAGTCAATACTTGAATATGGGATACCCACAGCAAAATGCTAGCGCTGGTCACACTATAGGTAAATTTTGACATGGGGCAGCCACCGAAAAATGTCAGTGCTGGCACACTGGAGGAAATCCTTAGCATATGGGAGGACAATGTGGCATATGTCAGGGGGCCATCTATAACAAAATGTGGTTCTCAACATAACTAGACATAACCTTTTACATAAGGGCTTCCCATAGTATGTGTACAGCAGTATTAGAAAAATTCAGGCACTGACATATTGTATGTAATGCTTTGGCAAAAGAGACACCGATATCAAAATGCTGGCCCTAGCATTGGGTCACACATAACAATTGGTTCAACTCATTAGGACTGTCAGATTTCAGTAGCTTGGCACACTACGAAAAGACTAGAAATGCACTATTAGGGATCATTTTTTTCAAAATGTTACCAGGAAAGAGAAATCCCACCATTCAGTCTCCACTAGAAGTCATGAGACTCACTTTGCTTTCTTACTACAATTCAGTTAACTGTTCCCTTAACATATATCTGCACCTTTACATAGATGATATCCAAAAATAGACATTTGTTTGTGTTATATAAATCATGCAATTATTATGGAATTTCACCAGTGTTAATTATTGTGATGTCATCAGAATTAAGGTCATGTAACATCACTGCCTAGGAAAATTGAAAGTCAAAGGTCATATGATGTCACTTTCTGTGATACCATTAAGGCCAAAGGGTATATGATGTCACTTCCGCTACCCCTAGCATTTTGGTGAATTGACGTCCATGCATTATGCCTCCTGAAATCCTAGCACTATGGCCTATCTACTTCTCAACCAATGCACCACATTTCTGGCCTGTAGCAGCCATAGGACTGCAAGACTGGAAGCGAGACAAGAATACCAAAAACTCTGAAGTGCAGTGCAAAGCTGCTATGCCAGCTCTCTGACCCCTAATCTGCCAGTACATGGCAAAACCTTATTGGCAGCACTCTGCTATCACAACGCGGAGACCAACACACCTGAGATCATACGTGCAGAACTCTTACTGAAGCACATACTGAAGTCTACCACTCCTCATAGAACTAAACTGCACCACTCCCACTACCGCAGTGCGGAAGCCCATTCTAACATGAGACGTTTGTGCTGCGGTTCAGATATGTAGGAGTGCAGGTGCTACCACAGCAGGGTTTGCAGGTTGAGTTTAAAATATCTTTTAAACTTTATAGTTGGAATGTTTGCAGACCATAGGTGATGGTCTTCTGACAGTGGCCTCAGTGATGTAATGCTAAACAATGGGACCCTCTGCAGAATATGTTGAGGGGCCACTGAGTCTTCCACATCTTAAAAATATTAATTGGCCCTAGGATGGATTGCCCCTCCTCACCCAAAGCTTGGGGATCACATGTGCTGCTGGGGCTTCAGAGGCTTGAGTTACATCAGTGAGTGGTCTAAGTACTCAAAGGTATAACATAGGCCGCTGCAGCCGCTGCAGCCCCTGCTGCACGGGGGTGGGGCCTACGCTTCAGCCTACATTCATTCCAAGGCCAATGAATATCTGTGATATTCGGGGGACTGAGGCCCCTCATCACTTTCTACAGGGTGCCCCACCATGTCGCGCTATGCCCATGTATGTATTCTAAAGAGGCTTGTCTGTTGAAGTTGCCTGTTTCATTTATCTTGGCAGAAAGTAACAAAAAGTCTGTGCTGTACCTCACTGGAAAACAGCATACTGTGAAGGTGAATCAGTGCCTTGCACTCCACTGAGCTGTCTAAATCCAGACTCCTTTCTATATTCAGGAATTTACTCGGGTCATTGTTGTTCCACCCGAGAAACCAGGGGGTTTATTACTTTACCTCGTGAGCATTTCCCTCAGGATAGCGCCACGAGGCCACTTGTATGCGGAGAGACAGTTTTCATAAACGTTTTCTAACTGCTGCCATGGGAACTGGTTGGCCACTTTACTCTATGGTGTTCCTAACAGATGCAAAAGAATTCAAAGCGAGGTGGGGGTGATGGAAGCAAGAAATAGACTCCGAGCACCACACTGAGGCAGGTGCTCAGAGTCTATTTCTTGCCTTTAGGGCAGATAAAAAGATAATTGTCAAGCAACTTATCTTGCTGTTATAGCATGCCCGTGCATGTATTGCAGAAGTAGGCCCTAGGTCACAAAGGAATTCTAGAAAACACTCCATACCACGTGGTCTTCCTACCCTTCCCTGTGGGGGAAAATGTTAGCATGTTTTGGTGACTGGCCCTAATGGATGATCAAAATATTCAGTAGTGTTAATTATGGAGCAGGCCAAAGGCAAATTATGGAGCAGGCCAAAGGCAAATTTTGCGGAAGCCAAGGCAAAAAAGTGGTATGTTGTGCAAATATAGGAAGTTGTGCTGCTCGTTCTGTGGCATTATTAATTAACAATCTTGCCAGTTTTACCCACATTGATACAAAAGTGATCCTATTGCCAAAAAAAATACATAGGTTTCATAAGATAAAATATACACACATTCAGTAGATCCTATTGAAAATGGCGTTCACCAACATTTTTGTTGCCTTCTCAATACAATAGTTGTGTAAAACATACAAAATATTGCACTCGACAGCCAACTAGACTAAATGTGCACATTTTATGCACCTACGCATGCGCCCCTGTTTTTCGGCTCACCCAGTTAGGTTTCAAGTCTTGTTTTCATTGTTGACGGTGCTCTGTTTTCATACTGGAGGCCTTCTCGATGTACGGCTTTGCTTAAGGACAGAGTCATACAGAACATGACTGTATGTTACATATATACTATACATGTTTCTCTTATAATAACTGAAAGATGGAAGGTATCAGGACTTAAACATGTTTGGGATGCTTCGTGTTTTGAGTACTACCTTAAAAAACTGTTACTTTGAAATAGACTGTGAAGAAGGTATCAATCACTTTGCAAGCATGCTGAAAAAAAATCACGAGAAAGGACAATTTGTTCTCTCCTGTCTGGGTTACATCTAAAATCTTACACTCTCTGTATCGTGTTGCAGACGAGTACTACCCCCCCCCCCCCCCTCCGCCCCTCAGTTCTCCAAATAGGCATAGTACCAAATCCTCACCTGCTGTTTGATATAGCAACACATATCTGAAGGTTGACCTGAAAACTTTTGCTAGCAACACATTAAAAAAAAAATCTAGTTAACGTAGCTTAGGATGGAGTATATCTTAACTGCGGCAGATCCACAATTGTCCTGGGCAAGCTCGCGGTGGAATACAGTCAGTGGTTCTTTACATAGTGTTAACTATGTCAGGGCGTCACACCTTCTGCAGCTACCACAGTGGGCGGCCAGCTACAGCCACTGCCAGGCTGCTCTACAAGGTGCTCTGACTTCCAGACTCGTCGGTGCCTCGGAGAGGCCTTAGTGGTGACCCGGAGCCAGCCTGGTGTCCGCGGGGCCTGCGCCTCACACTTCCCCAGCACCAACAGCCGTTCAGCGTCACTGGCGTGTTACCACCTGGGAGCTACACACAGAGGAAGTACAGCACCCCCGAGTGCAGCGTGCGGAAACTGAAGGCATAGTGTGGTAAACTTTAGGCAAGACCAGTCTGTCAGTGACTGTCAATCAGTCCCGTGGAGTCCCACAGCCATGCGGTCTCGTGAAGACGTTTAGATGTAGACATCTAATGTCATTTTTTAAAACGCGATTTAGAAACAAAATATTGGGATGCGTATTGTTATAATGCCGTCGAAATCAGAGGGGCAATTATGTATGAACAGTAAAGGCAATTATCTAGCACAACTCCAGATTGGACCAGATTGGATAAAAGCAGTATATCGGGTGTCAGACTGCACGTTTATGTACAGAAAGTGGTGGTTTAGGTTTATGAGTTGCATTCACTTTCACATACTTACAATTGCTCTACCCACATTTACATGCTTAGACACAAGTGACTTGATAGAATTACTCAATTCATTTGGTTAGCTACCTAAGCTGGGATTTCAACTCCTGTCTGCGGGTTCCAAAGTGAACAACTTAGACACTAGATCACATCGCTTTTCAGCTCAGTCATTAAACATATTCTGCTCGCTGGTGTGAGTTGGCAGCAAGAGTGACATCGCATCACCTTGGACTCCAATGATCGCGACGTTTTTAACCTGCATGGCTCACTCAATACACACGCTCGTTAACAGGTATTAACGGGTAGGAACAAACCACTGTTAAAACGAACGAACTGTACTTTTACTCTGTATTCAGAATGTTTAGGACACAGGGGATGCATGCAGGCATAGAGCGGCAGATACTGTTACCTGTAGCTTCTGCTGTCTCTGAATGGTGCCCCTGTTATTCAGAAGGATTTAGGGAATGCTTAGGGTTGCTACCTAGCTCCGTGTCGTCAAGACACCATGTTTGAAGTCCCAGTCTTTCATTTGACAACATTAGGGGCCTGATTTAGAGCTTGTCGGAGGGGTTACTCTGCGGTGACGGATATCCCGTCTGAGGAAATATAAATCCAAAAGGATATAATGGGATTTATATTACAGCGGACAGGATAGCCACCTCCGTTGTGATTGAGTAACCTCTTCGCCAAACTCTAAATAAGGCCCTATGTTTTCCGGGATTTGTAGAGATGGGATGCTTCTAGTAAACTGATTTGACGATGATCCAGGGGAAACAGAAGGGACCTGGCCTGGAAATATGGTGTTCTTGAGCACTTAGGTTTCTCAAGTCCATGTCTGACTAGCCTACCCGGTCTAGATTTTTTCTTGGCATTCTGGTACTTGTCCTGATTTTATAATGGACCAAAACTACTTCAGATCTTACAGTGCAAAGAAAACAAGCATTTGCAATGCAACGGGTCTCGCATTTCTCCGAGTTAGAGCTACTTTTCCTGCCTCATTAAATGGAAAAAAAAGTGCATGATTGCGCTGCTAAACAAGCGAGATCACGCTGCAAAAAAAAAGTAGTCCACAATCCGGATGGAAAACTGCAAGCCTCGAATGTTTTCAGTACTTGGTCGCTGCGCTCGAGGAGGACTAACCACCGGAAAAGGCATGACTTATGCATGCCTTCCATTAATGAAAGCAAGCAGATTTTAAAAGGCAAGCCCACGAACCAATGAAAGACACTGACGTGACATGGGTGGGACTCCAAGCCCTTTTCTAACTAGTACAGCGTCTCGCAAGCGATACGCATGTGCAAGCGCATACTACGCAGGCTCGACCCTAAAAATTGACTATTTTTGCTTCTCACACACTGGACTGTAAAACGCTAGTGCTCTGATCTCTTTACTCCAGGGAGAAAGTTGGCAGTTCTTGAATTGGTGCCAACCTCATAGGCTGCATACATTCAAACTGTACTTATTATTTTCTACCTTGGATTGATGTTACATAGTCTAGGGGGTTGAATTAATTTGGAAAAACTGAATTACGATATTGACAAATTATTGTTTTCCCTTACATAAACTAGTACCTGTGCCCACAATGTTATTTGTACTTGAACAACTGTCTAGATTATTGAGTTAACCCTGTCAGACATTTGCCATGCTAATAAACAATACATGGGTTTTTACTTAAAGGAACCAAATGTGTTGCAGATCTAGTCTGGGTGCTAGTCCTGAAATAACAGGAGTGCTGCAAATGAACGAGGTCATTACAGAGCAATGGGACATATAGCAAAAAGGGAGAGCAGCAGCAGGGCAGGACTACAAGTCCGATTATCCTCTGTCCAAGTTCTGTCAACTACAAATGCAGTCATTTACTCGGAAAGGACACAAGTGTAGACATTTACTGGGGTAGGACCTCAAATGTAGTCATCCACTGGAGCACGACCACAAATATGGTCATCCACTGTGGCGGGCCCACAAGTGCGGACATCCTTAGGAACCACTGCTTAATTTGAGCAGGTGGTTGCAGGACTACATATTAAACAGCACTTGGGGGCAAGACTACCATTAAAGCTCTACTTATGCATTACTTTTAAATAAGTACTTTTAAGTCCTCTGACTGTTCAGCTTCACGCATATGGACACCATCAATCAAATTATGGACTTTTCACTTAAAAATCATTGCTAATGTGTTTGTCTAATTAGTGTAATGGAGTAAAACCAAGGCTACATTACCCAGAACGTATTAGGTTATCACATGGAAGTTCAACTTGAAAACTGAGTGTTTGTGATGGAATAGGGTCAAGTTGCCATGGGGGCACTTGTGGAATTTGCAGTTTTTTACTGCAGGATATAGACCACACCCAGCAATGTAAATGGGCACAGGCCTATTTGAATTATTGAACCCCGCCTTCTGCAGGGATTACTTTTTGAGGGGTTAGAATGCCCTGAAGCTGATTCCAAATATATGGAAAGCATACAAATTTCCCTGGTCCATGCTTGAGTATTTTTTTTTGCAGGACAGGATTTTGTCTTTGCATTTTGGGAGTTGTAGTCGTACTTTTATAATGTGATCACCAGGACTACAAGTACCAGAATACATGTAAACATCTGTACTGGAAGGGCTACTCACACTTGGAACTGGGACACTCGGGAGACAGTTATGCTGCATTCCAGCTGTAGTATTTTTAAGAGGCTCACAAATGAAGATATTTTCTAGGAGCAATTCAAAACTTCCTCCCACTTTGAAATGCCAGATGGCTCCTTCTCGGCTGGACATTTTATTTAAAAACCTATGCATTTTATGAGATTGGTTCAGTTTAACCAAATAGACTGTTGTACCTGATAGCATTGATCTGTACAGGAATTCATTTGTTCTATCCTGCTGACATTTAATGATTAGGCCTCTCTGATGACCTGTCAAAGGCAGACTGTCCTATTAGGAAATGTTAGTTGCTTCTCAGTAACCCCATTACTCTGATTCCATCTTCCTCATAATAGTTCTTCCTAACGTGAGTTGTGTGACTCCACGACAGGAGCCCTGCTGCCCACCTAACAGAAAAACATCTGTCCTGGGTCTCCACTGTAGTAACCTAAGCCCCTCCCCAACAAATCCAAGCGCTATGTACCCAGAACTGGAATCAGAATACTAGAATTACCAGTAACTCATCGAAGCATTGCCTCCTCATCCAAGCCCTTACTAAAGGTGACAATGTGGTGACTGAAAAAAAAACACACCATGCTCATTGGTCTGTGTTCAAGCCACAGAATACAAAAGTGCAACAACTGAGCACTATTAATGCCACAGACAGCTACCCGCCTCCTACCAATGAACTCTGCAGACATAAGTGAGAACAAAATAGAGTAAAAGTCTAAAACAGTCGCAGAAATATCCGGTTGAAAGCCACTCATACCTGCAGCCCAAAAGGCATTCTAATCGAAGAGTACATGTTTTAGAATCACCCCAGGACGAAAGATGATGCACAAACATTGACTGCAAAAGAACACAGATACTAGGAGGTCATGCTGAGCTAGGATAACTCTAATCAAATACAGTCACAAAGAAGCAAGGCAGCAGAGCAAACTCAGGAAGAGAACTAAGTTTGGCACCCTTCCAGAAAAGGGAGGACCAGCTTATACCTGAAGCACAAAGGAAAGGCGGAAGAAATACCTGAGAAATGGAAAGAAGAAGCTGGCTGTGGAACATGATCACACACAAGCTTAAGTGATCAGAGAACACTAAGGATCCCAGATCACCAGGAAGGCTGGTACTCTTAGCTGCAAGTCGAAGAGATGCCACCCAAACAGTCGAAGTGCGGCAAAGAAGAGCCAGAAACTACTAACCCCAATAGGTAAAAAGGCGAGGACTTTGCAGAAAAGAAAGCAGCAAGAGAGAACCCCACACCATAGGAGGACTACAATTGATGACTGATACAGGAACTGTTGCAGAAGACAACTTGTTGAACGTTGCTGGAAGGAACTTCAGAGTTGTGGTAGGCCAGGCACGGGACATGAAGTGTGGGGATCTAAGCATGGAACTCTGGCTGAGCAAAAAGTCGAACAACACCCGGAGAAGACCACAGGGTGAAAGGGAGGCAGGATACCAAGGGGCCCAAACTGCAGGAGTGAAAACAGGAGACATACCTGTAACCTGGAGCCTTGGCCTCTCAAACGAAAGCCTATAAAGGTGAATTTTTGGGAGGTCCAAGTAGGGAGTACAGGTTAGAGAGCAGATGAAGATTTGTTGGGACACCCACACCCTGGTAATGAAAGGAGATGTAGCAGAGGAACCCATCACAAGAAATGGTCCCCCATGATGACAAGGTGAAGGAGATGAAGGGTAAACAAAAGATGAGGATCTACCACCATGAAGCTGGAAGAAAAAGTTGCATGATTGAACAATGCATTCCGTTGCAACGCATGCTGTTACCACACGTGTGTTACAACGAGAATCCCATGATGACGCATAACCTTTACCATGCATGCCCTTACAACGAATTACATTGTAAAAGCATGTATGTTAAAGGCAGATACAGCACCAGCAACTCCAACGACTTGCTCAAATGCAGCATCTGGAAGCTGCCCAGGCCATAAGAGCTCAACAGGCCCAGCAGCCAATGCAGCAACAGGCACAGCAAGTGATGCACTTACAGCAGTTGCAGCAACAAGTGGGACAGCCTCAACAGCAGCAACTAGCATCCCAGGTGGCAGGGCAATCCATGGTGCCTCAGGGTCAGGGCATGCCAGGACAAATTCCAGGGCAGGTGTTGCCTGTATCCCTTACTCCACAGCAGCAACAGCAGCAGCAGCAAATGAAGTTACAACAAGCCTTGCAGGTACGATCTTGGGCAATAGGTTTTTCCTAGAATACCTAGTGCTAGTATTGTACTGTGCTTTAACTGAATGGCTGTGTACACAGATTCCAAATACTACTGTGTTATGTAGAGTTACTGGGTTTGTCTTGAATATTATGGTGATGGAAGACTAAGTTCTCTCTCAGAGGTCTCCATTGAAGTCATAAGCACTTAATAGTCACACCCACACTCTGGGATCTCGGAGTATTTATTTACAATATATCTTCTTAAGTGTAGATGTTCACCTTTCTTCAGTAAGGCCTGCAGAAACACTTAAGACAAGAACATTGTGTAGCCTATAAGGAAGACTATAATGGGCAATTTCTTCAGATTGCTTTTTAAAAAAGGGTAATACCCATGTATATACCGATTTAAAGCCAAATACTTTGATAGAATGCTTAAATCTTTCACAAACCTTTTTTTTCAAAAAGGGAAGGATGAAGGAATAGAGGACAGTGTAGCCCTATAGTCTGTCATTATGTGAGTGTAAGAACAGCATTTGTGTCTTTAAGGACCCAGAGACCACCAGTATCCCATCATGCCCAGCAGGTGTTTCAGTTCCTTTTGACGAGATATGGCAGTATCAAATAGGTCTAATATTCGCCTCTTGTCATCTCTACTGGGGAGGCAGGAGGGTTGCTTATGACGTCAATGAAGATTCCCCAAAGAGATATGGGATTACAGGTAAGAAACCATTCCTTCTGTCACACGGCGTCTCCATTGATAAGTCTTAAGCACTGACTAGAGTAGCAAGCCCATCCCCACTAAAGGCAGTGGAAAAGACAGGAACCACCTAGTCAAGCAAATACATTTCTCAAGAAAGCCTGCCCTACTCGAGCATCTGTTCAGAATCCAAACAATAATGTTCGGTAAATGTGTGAACAGACCTCCGTGTAGCCGCCTTACAGATTCTAGCTATAGGGACATTTCCCCCATTTAGTGAGCTTTAGGTCTACTGGATAGAACCCTGTTTGCTTGCTGATATCATGGCAGGATACAAGACACTTTCCATTGGAAGATTGACTGTTTGGAGGTGGCTAGAACTGTACAGACCAGGCCATAGTCTATAAATAATTGGTCTGATTTACGTATGTCTCGTGTTTTGGCCCAATAAAACGTAAAGATTAACTTAATGTTTAGGGAATGGCGAGTTCTTTCAGCAGATCTGGAAGGATGTTGAAAGAAAATTGATAAGGAGATCGTCTGATTGACGTGAAAATACAAAATTACTTAAGGAAGGAATTTTGGATGAGTCCTTATCACTACCTTGTTGGAGTGAAAAACAGTGTATGGTTTGTGAGAACACAACACCTGAATTTCTCTAACCCTATGTGCTGATGTGAAACTACGAGGAAAGCCGTATTCCATGAGGCCAGTTGCAAGGATGATTTATAATTGGGTTGCACAGCACCACAATCTTTGGAATCAGGTAAGTACTTTTTAAGTTAGTGATTTTTTAGAAATACAGAAAATTTAGTGGTCAGATTTGAGGGATATATGCTTTGTACGCTGTTATTTTATACTATGGGAGAAACACATACTGTATAGGCTCACTTGCAAACAACTTACAGGACTGTTCTTCTGGACTTATGGTAAGTAGGGGCCAAGGTTCTTAGAACCACCAACAAATCAAGTTTACCTGCCCTGGTGTGTTTGAGTGCAGAGGTGCATCCAGCGGTGGTAGCTCCAACTGGGGACAGGGGGACTAGCCTGGCAGAACCCAAAGAGGGCTCAGCTCTTGAGGGGTCTCAGGTCCACAGATACACTGTCAACTTGCAGAAGAGGAGAAAGAAAAACAGCATGATGCCCCCACGGTGATCCTGATGGTCAGCAAAATGGGGGACCGGGCAGTTGCACTCAATGCCTGCTGGTGCAGGGAAGTGGCTCCTCCACGTCAAGGGAGAAGCTGGTTGGCGAAGTGTTGGCAGTCCTCCAAGGCTCTGGGCAGATGCAGAGCTGCAGGATCTTTGCAATTGTCCGGACAAGAGCAAGCAGGCAGTGTTTGACGCCAAGTCCTCCACTAGTCCACAGTTCTTGTGTCTTTGGCTCTCCTTTGTCCTCCTTCATGTAGGCAGGCGAATCTGAGTTCCTGGTGTCAGGTGGCCTCCTAAATAATGAATTTAGGGGAGACAATGGTAGTAACCAGTGGACTACCTATACCTGGAGTCACTACACACCCAATGACAACTTCCTGTGAGGAGTGGGCATAACCCTGTTCCAGAGTTCGTAATTCCACCAAAAACAAGTGGTGGGACCCTTCTTCCGTGGAGCACATCTGGCAGCAAACCTTAGGGGTATGACTGTCCTGGAGGTGCAACACACCTACTGGCATTACAATCAGTGACTTGACCATGGACATTGTGAGATATCGATTAATTGGACCTCTCTCTCATTCTGTACTTGCTGAGGCATTGAAGGCTGCTGATGTTCACACTGTAAGTACTACGGTGTTTTATTATATTTAAATATATAGTTTATTATATGTTGTTATAACCTCGTCCTTGTATCTGTTTGTATATCTTATTTTAATTGGGCTCTTTGAAGGAATTTGTGAAAAATGCTTTCAAATATCCCTTATTTTACCTTTTTTTCTGTAGCAGTCTCGTTGGAACACTGTTTCCAGTCTATGCTTTAGTGTGATCCCCTCTAGTATTTCTGTTGTTGTAATCTTCATTTGCTTTCACTTAACTAATTAGACTAATCTAACTACCCTCTCCTGAAAATAAGGATTTGTAGGTGAACAGTTTTGTACTGGAAACAACGTCCGCAGTGACTTGGAGTAAGGTGGTCACCCTACATCTCGCTGAAACTGATGACTTTTGGGATCCAGGTGTCAAACACAAAATAAATCTCAAATGTTCTTTCCTTATTTGCATCCAGATGATTGCTAATAATTGAATTTTGAATGAAACCTATTGATTTTCTTAATATCAAAAGTCTTTCTTAAAATTGAAGTGTTTCTTGTTAAAGATTAGGTTTCACCTCCCTTTTCTTTTTATTTAGAACTGTGGACTGTCAAAAACTTAGAGCTGCGTGTAATCAAAAATGATGCTAATCCATTTTATTTTAAACTGTAGAAATGAACTGTATTCTCTATTCGCCTCAGCACCTCTTCTTAATCTTGATTATCCCCAAGATAAATAACACAGTTGCCAAAGGAACTGTGATCTCAGGTAAAAAAAAATGTAAACTCATGCTGATTATTCAGACATCCAAAACTCACAGATCCATAAATCTACAATTGCTTTTCAGTGAGACATCTAAAAAAAATTGAAACTCTGATTGTGTAAATAGAACCAAAATAAAGTTTGGTAAATCACAAATTTTGTGTATCCACACAAGTCTCTAGCTCCCTTTGCACAAGCTTGCATTAAAGCCATTAAAAGCTCTGACACTGTTTGTGGATTAAGCACAAAAATCATTGTATTAGGTGGTGATCACTTCTGAAATTGTGGTGTTTCAAAAGTATAAAGTGAAGTGCCATCTTTGTAATTAACCCTTAGTAGTTCTGGATTCCCCGTACGCTGAGCCCTTTTTTGATATTTGGGACAGTTTCGGTTTAACTTTTTTTTCCCACACCTCAAATGATATCCAAGACAAATGTGGCTCCTATTTCTCCACAGGTGCCTGAGAAAATAGACAATGTACCAAAATGTTTTTTCTGATTAAGACTTCTGCATATTCCTCACCTTGTGAATACTTTCAGCCCCAGACTGGATCCTGATAATTTTCAATAGCAATTCCCTTGCACGTCTGTAGGTGGTGTCATGTGGCTCTGCATCCGATCCATCCCATCCAGATGTGACATTGGGCAAATAAATCTGCACCACCTATGTGTGCTAACATCAGTTCCTTTCTTTATGCTTCCTCTGACATGAATCTGGAGTGCCATCAATTCCAGTCAGCTTGCCGTAACTCTTTTCACTCAGATTTCCACAGTGTGCATGGGACATGGCCCCACCTAAAAATAGAGGGTTTAGACCCAGCAGGGGCTGTCATTGCCAGATATTGGTGGCCAACACCCACAATGTCTGCCTCTGCATTGTTTGACTGACATACCAAGATAAAACCAAAGGCCATCTGCAGCTGTGAAGCCAAACTTACTGTTGCAAAGCTCCAAAAGAAGTTGAAGACCCACTGTCACTCAGAGGAATCCCAATGAATAAAAAAAAAAGTCCAAACAAGGCTGTCCTTGAGCTCCAGGCAGCATAGTTGTTCCTCGAATATAGAAAAGTTTTGAACCATGCTCCTGACTTTCCCGGGCCTTCAGCAATGCCACAATAGTTTGAGGATCTGGAACTTGCCAAGGACCAGATCTTGAGTACCCTTCCGGGTCCCTCGGGAGCATGTTCACAAAGGCACACAAGGTTGCTGGAGACGTTTTTACCCCGTGGCCCATCACGTACCCTTAGTGTACAATATAAATGAGGCGTACAAAACATGCTAGGTAACGCTTACTGACATACTCGTAGATAATACTCCGGTTGGGGAGGCCACGATGCTCTTTTTACAGTAACTAAACCTCAAAAGAAGCACTTACAAATATAATCGTAGCAGGTGCCGCAGTTGAAGCTCAGCTTCTGGAAAGGACAAGCCACTCTAACTCTTGGGCTTGGCAAAGATAAAGCAAGGCTGTGCGCTCAGAGATCCCATAGCAGAAAAAGATCTAGAATCCTTCCTGGAGGTGAACTGATGATGTACTGGAGCGTAGTCTGTATCTGACTGTGACGCGCGGTTTCTATCTTCAACTCCTGGAGACACAAAGTAGAATGTTCTCCCTTTATAAAACAGTTGTAAGCTCCGCCCGCTGAGCCACGACCCGTCCACCCTCGAAGCAGGTAAAGGAATTCCCGCCTTTTACCAGGTTTGATGGACAGCTTTCCAAAACGACCGCACTGCGTTTTACCAACGATTCCGGTGGTGCGTTGTTGATGTGCAGAAGCACGAGGACATCCCCACAAAGACGCACTAGTAACAATAACATTGCCAAAGGCACACAAGATTGCTGGAGACGTTAACCCCGTGGCCCATCAGGTACCCTTAGTGTACAATATAAACGGGGCATATAAAACATGCTAGGTAACGCTTACTGGCATACTCGTAGAAAATAATCCGGTTGAGTAGGCCACGATGCTCATTTTACAGAAACTAAACCTCAAAGGAAGCACTTACATATAAACGTAGCAGGTACCGCAGTTGAAGCTCAGCTTCTGGAAAGGACAAGCCACCCTAACTCTTGGGCTTGGCAAAGATAAAGCAAGGCTGTGCGCTCAGAGATCCCATAGCAGAAAAAGCTCTAGAATCCTTCCTGGAGGTGAACTGATGATGTACTGGAGCGTAATCAGTATGTGATTGTGACGCGCGGGTTCTATCTTCAACTCCTGGAGACACAAAGTAGAATGTTCTCCCTTTATAAAGCACCTGTAAGCTCCGCCCGCTGAGCCACGCCCCGTCCACCCTCGAAGTAGGTAAAGGAATTCCCGCCTTTTTTACCAGGATGATGGACAGCTTTCCAAAACGACCCCACTGCGTTTACCGCCGATTCCGGTGGTGCGTTGTTGATGCTCAGAAGCACGAGGACATCTCCACAAAGACGCACTAGTAACAATCACATTGCCAAAGGAACACAAGGTCACGAACCCT